>NW_028257173.1:3147300-3776760 GCF_035046125.1 Drosophila serrata | reverse complement strand
AATTGACAAAATTTGAAATTGTTTAAAATTGTTGATTGGGTATTCAGATTTATTAGGCTTATAAAAACTTGCATGGTGCAGCTTTCCGAATTAAAATTAAGGCTTTTTTAGCTAAGTTATGAGATTTTTAAATATTAATTTATAAAAAAAAAAGAAAAATTCTCATATAAAAATATATATAAATAAATCCATTCAAAGAATGCGAATATTTTAAGCTTTTGTTTTGGAAACAATCCTATAATTCAATAAAAAAGCAAAGCTTCCACTAGTTAGTATTCTTTCTTTTTGAATTTAATGTAAAACTGCATCCAATTAAAACTAAAATTTTCTAAATTTCTAAATGACTGCAAGTTAGATGATTTATATTTACCCATTTTTCCAATTTATAATTTTCCTGCTGCCCAATTATAATTACAACTGTTTTCAGCTTGTTCTGCCAGATAAATTGTTGAACATTATTACAGTTTTGAGCTTCATTTGTTTACGACTCGTTTTCGCCGCGTCTCCATGCTGAAATCTCTTATTTTACGACAGTTTGGGCAAAAAAGTTTTTTTTTTACAACGATATTAAGTTAATTACTTTTCGCCGTTGAAGTGCTGCTGGGTGTTTATGGAATGCCTTCGGCTGCAGACTCATAATTAATAAGCATTTAGTTGGCCACACCTCGAGGCGCTCTCCAATGATGTTGTCAAAAAGCGTGAGCCATTCGAAATGTGTACATCATATTTGATTTTTATGATGCATTTCGCACGCCCCTCAATTGAAGGGCGAACGTGCCCCGGCATTCAGCGATGATTTCACCAGCTACAACAGCACCAGCAGCCTTCGAGGGCGGCGAAGAGAAAACTCTTCTTGGACTTGGAGAGAAAAGTGAAACCATAATTTGTGAGGAGCCTGAAATTACTTGAGATTTATGTTTCTTATTTTTTGTGGTTGGTATTTTATTGATATCGAACGAGTTAATTTGATGATAAGATAAGACGTCGAGATGAGAGAGCGATATGGATAATAAAAATTAAGAAATTGGTAGGGTAGGGTAAAAGTGAGATCAGAAGTTGAGTTATTAAATAATATATTATAAATTTTAAGGAAACTTAAGCGTTGAAGTTTATATATTGGAGAGAGCTATCATTGGTAATCATATACTTATTGTAAATTTATTATTTCTTATTCAAACTTTACAACAAAGTTCAAAAATCACAAGCTAAGAGTAGAAATACAGAATAAAAACATTGCCTTGTTTAGATTAAATGTTCGGGAAATAAATCTTTGTTTAATCCTATTAAAGCCTTAACATTTATAACTAACAAAATATTGTTAAGCATATTCTTTGCTTTTAAAGTGTCACTTTTATGGAAAAATCATAAATTTCATTCCATTTCGGTTAACCATTTTCCTCAGATTTTATTTTCGCGTCCCGTTTCTTTCAAAGTATCGACAAATGTGTTGCTCATATAAATTGCATTTATGCCGGTTAAATTAATTACTGTCAACACATGCTAAGAAGAGCTGCGTTGTGGCCAAAACAACAATTGCCAATCAGCCAGTGAAACTAAAGCAGGCCAAGCGTCCAACCAGAAGTCCAAAACAAAAATACAAAAAAACTTGCTTGGAACCGAGAGTGCTGCGAGAGGCGAGCGTGTTGCGAACATAAACACAAAGTCATAAAGTTTTTACACAAAAACATTTAATTTTATTGCATTTTTGGGCAGCAGCCAGACCCCAGAGACCTCCTCAAGCCCCTCCGGGAACCCCCGAAAGCCCCGGAACCCCCGGAACCCCTCGAAACCGAATCCGAGAACTCAGACCCAGACGATGGCGTGAACAATGCAACCGCCTGGCGACTAGATTGGGAGGCGTTTACAAAGGGAGAGATGTGTGTGTGTGTGGGTGGAGGCGGCACCATTGGGTGGTGGCACCCATGGACGAGCATGGTCTGCTGGCCAGGCCAACTTAATTTGCGGCAAATCGAGCAAAACTGCTGCAAAACAGAAGCTAACGGGAGAAGCGGAGCGAATATTGCGCACAATTTTTCGGCGAAACAGGGAATCATTTTTTTTGTTTTTTTTTTTTTAGAAAACTCGCCAAAAGGCGAGAAAATACTCAAAATGAGTAAAAGTAAAATAAAAGAAAACTAAATCTAGAGCAAAAGTTTTGGTTTTTTTTATTAGGTATGCTGTAGTTGAAATGAGCAATGAAAAATAGCTACTTTTCATGTTAATGGCAAAACTTGAGATGTGAAACTGTGTTTAAAGTTAGATTAATTATAGAATCAATCGAACATTAAATCTGAAAACTATAAAATTAAGGGGTTAGAAAAGATAATACATATTAAAATTATGTTTTTTGATACAATTGTTAGCAATAGGCATATTAAAATAATATTTAATGGATTTAAAAATCAATGAAAAAAATCTCATAAAATGTTGATCACAAACAGAGACTTTTAAACTTTAAATTTTATTAAAATACAATATGTATTTCTATAAAATTTCGTCTTTCTTAAATTTAAAAGCAAAAGGCATTTATTTTGTTTAAAAATCATTTCATTATCCTATCAAATTTACAATTTCTTAAAATAATTTTTAAAGATTATTGAAATCAATGAACAAAAATCTCAAAACAAGGTATCCAGCTTTGAATTAAACTGAGATATTATAGATATTTCTATAAAGTATTAACTTTCTATGAATTTAAAAGTAAAAACCATTTACTATGTATAAAAATTGTATTCAATTTTTTGGTTTATGCTAATATTAGGTTCCTAAAATAATTATTGAAATGCATTAAAAAGAAATTTCATAAAATTCTTATGCTTAAACTGAAATATAACATTTATAAATAAATTCTTCGCCTTTTACTAAAGATTCGTGTGGAGAGGAACACTCTAATGAGTCTAAACTCAATTTATTTATACACAACTGTAATTTTCTTTAACCTTAAAAACAAAAATAATTTATTTTATTCAAAATTTTTATTCATTTCCCTGCTTATGCTAATCTCAAGTTCCTTTGAAAGTCTGCAAATTTGTCATTTTCTTAGCCAAAAAAAGTGCGCCAACTCGATGGCTAAATGGAGATGGACTGACGTTTTGGCCGCATTGTTCCCACACGGCTCGTGTGGCTGCCTGTCGTCAGCGGCTTTTGTTGGAAATCTCGTGAACAATGCCAACCGACATGCATCTGCAATTTGTTTAGACAACTTCTTGTCTTTGGGACTTGCTGGTCGCTGAAATGGGAAACCCGAAAATCAGCGTTGTGAGGGAACAGAGAAAAAAATGTGTGCCAAGCAAAAGTTCTCTTTCCTATTCAGTTTTTCCATCTTTTATTTAAATTTTATTTTACGCCACCACAACCCTCCTCTCACTCATGTTTTTTGGCATGTGCCTAAAGTGCAGCATTAAAATAAGAATTATGCGGCGGCGGCAGACGACTGCAAAAATGCAGTACGAAAAAGAGGGAAAATAAAAGCGTCCACAGTGCGTATACGTAATATGCATTAACATCAACAAGTGTGGAGGAAAAACTCGCGCATTGGGAAGAATGCCAAATAGTAGAATTTTTTTTGGTCTATGCAATTTCAAAATCATATTCAATGCAGAGCCTCCTCAGAACCGCAAAATGTTTGCAATCTGAGTGATGATAATGATAATCATAGGGGGGTTAAGTGATGGGGAAATGCGGTTAAATTGCATTGGTTTTTGAACACGTTTTGGATGAGGTCAAAATGGGGTATTTTGTAGATAATCTATAGCTTCAATTGTGATACAGGTTTTCCTTTCCATAAAGACCTTTTGTTAGTCTTTAGTTTTTGCTCTTAATATCATTTAATTATACTAAGCTTAAGTTTCCTTTTACACAATTTGAATAAAGATAAATTGCTTTTATTTCTAGCCTAAACTGTATTGTCTTTTGCTCTAATTTTTAATATATTCAGAAAAGGTCCTGATAAATCCCCGCCATATGTTCGTGATTTCTTCTTTAGCAACCATAAACCCCTCTTCCCAAAGGCTACTGTCAGTGTCAGTGTCGGATGAACAACAAATAAAGACATTTACATATGGCAAGAGTCCTCGCTGTCCTCTGATGAGACATAAGACCCCCAGTTACCAGTTCCCTCGATCTCTGGCAGCTGCAATTCAAGGGCAAACCTAAACATACCAATTTACTCGGGTTTTTAGGTCTGCGAGTAGAAAGAGAGATTTTGGCCAGTGATAAAGGCATCCGGGACATGGCCCGCGACTTCTGACCCCCTGCCTCCAAGGACTCAAGGCTCCTGGTCTCCGGTTTTCCATGGCCCCATGGTCCATGGCCTGTGGCATATGTCTGCGATGCTCATTAAGGACGCACAGCGTGGCGTGGCTAATGTGACAACAACGTGGGGCCCAGGATAAGGAAGGGGAGCAGGAGCAGGAGCAGGAGCAGGACTAGAAGGAGGACAAGGAGGCGGCGTAGACAATCCCCCGGAGGGAGGATTTTCATTTGACTTTGCAGTCGTCAGTAGCTAGCATTTATTTTCTTTTCTACTAGGTATTTATTAAAAAAAAAACAGGGTTTTTTAGGATTTTTATAAATAAAAAAAACTAAGAAATATATATGGGTTTTAAGTATGAATATTAAAACAACAGCTTTGTTGAGGAAAAGTATATATATTTACCTAAAAGTCTTGGTTTTTATTTATTTGCTCAATGTTTGTTTGTAAAACATACATTTCAAGACCAAGAATGATACCCATAAATCAATAAATTCTGTAAATATTTGCTATTTACATAAATAAATATATATTTCTATGGGATTACCGGGTATCATATAGTCGCGAAAACACCACCAAATCCTTCCTGTTGTTTTTCTACACTTTTTTTTCCTGTACCCAGTTGTTGTTCCTTTTGGCTGACGTCGATGGGGGCCAAGTTATTTGTTTTAGAAAAAGAGAGAAAAAGATTGAGGGGGGAAATGGCAAAAAGGAGTTGGTAGCTGGAAGCCAAGAGGCCGGTTGCGTCCTTTCAACTTTTATTCTTTTTCCCCGTCGCTTTTATTGTCCTGTTTTCACTGCGGTAGTCTGCTGCTGCTGGTTTTTTGGGTAATTCAATTTACTGCCACAATTTTCATTTGTGCAAATTTCAAATGACTCAAGGATACACACAGCTTATACATATATATCTTTTAACATATATATACATATAAATATATAAGGCAATGTCCAGTCTTGGGGAGCATTTCATGCACAATTTGTTTGGCCTTTTATTTTTATTTCGCCGCATTGTGAAAAAATTTGCCTTGACATTGGCTGTTTCAGTTTCTCGATTTTCCTTTCTAAAGGAAAAAACAAGAAAAGAAATCCAAATTGATTGTGACTTTTCAGCCGAGGCAATTTCCATTTCGGAGCCTTGCCCAAGGGTTTTCTAAAAGTTTCAGTTTCTTTTCCCCACTTTTTTTTGGCACTTTCCTTTCTATGTACTTCTTTTTAAATCAATTGAATTCCTTTAAATTGTATTTCTGAACCGAAATGTATTGTTAATTTTCCCATTAAGCGATTAATTTTAAATAAATCACCTAAGCTTAGTCTGATTTCTAGCGCTAATCTGTTAATGTTAAAATGGAAACTAAGAGTATATTTTACTTGAGGAAGCTTCGTTTTATGTAAGAGAGTTTTATTATTTCTCTTTTGTTGGTCTGCTTTATTTCTCTCTCTTTGGCTTTTGGCTTAACAGCAAAACAGATGCTGCAGTTGTCTTTTGGCATCTCTTAAGTTGGGTCTGATAATGTTAAACTTTTCCGTGGAAATGTTGAAAAGTCATCTTATCGGTCTTAGGAGAAGACGAATTATAGTGTGTTCAATGATACAAAGAATAGGCAGATGTCTGCTTTATTTTTAATATTTTGTAAATATTCATTCATTAGTTAATTCTTTATTTCGGTTTTGTTATTAAGGTAATTCGTGAAATTTCAGAACTGATTTAAAGAGTTTTAATAAAAACGATAGTTAAGTGTAGTCAAGACTCGTTTTATGAGGTTATTTTAAAAATTGTTGACTTATAGGGTATTATAATTTAAGTCATAAGCTCAAAATTCAGTCAAGGAGTCATTTCCAACCCTTGATATCATTATATTCTTGATCAGAATCAAAAACCGAGTTGATATAGCCTTGTTTGGACAAAATACATTTTTAATAATTTTTTGATTAATTTTATAAGGGGTTACATCGTTAAAATTGTCAAAAAAATGATAAAAAATTTCATATTTGTTAAATTTTACATTGAATATGCAGAATTATTCAACTTATAAAAACTAAGATAGGACAATTTCAGAATTAAAATTAATGCTTTTCTTGGCTTAGTTATGAGTCTTTTAAATTCTGATTTGTGGAAATATTGTCAAATAAAAACATAGATAAATATCGATTTAAAGAATGCGAATATTTTAAGCGTAGTTATTATTGATTTCCTATAGAATCCATTAATTTAAAACTACAAGGGTATATAGAATTCAGCTTGCTTTCTTGTTGTAGTTAAAAATGGTGAATAATTTAAATCTTTACCCGTACTATTGTCCTATTTTTTAATAGAAATATTTTATTCAAAAACATTTCTTTAAAAATTATTTACATTATTTTTTTTAACAAATATCGAAACAGCAAAGCTAAATAGCTTGTTGTTTTTTCGATATACTTCTAAGCCAGATGAGGCATATAATACTCCTTAGACCGTTTTCAGGATCATCTAAGCTCCGAAAGCATTGAACTGTTAAGGTTATTGGCCGCTGTTAAGGACTCCGCCCCTAAACTGGAGGATGTCCTGGCAGTTCGACCAAATGGCGTAGAAAATTTTAATGCTCCCCAGAGCAACATCCTCAAGGCTTTGCCTGTCTGGACACTTTCTTGGTGAAACGTGCTCGAGCGCAAGGAGTGCTTCCTTCGGGCGATTGAAGTCCCTGAATGACATTGCTGCATCAATCATGAGAGGGAGAGAGGAGTGGCCAATAAGGATCGTTCTTCTTTTTAGCTGGCCTTTTAATAAGCCTTTGATTAATGTTCAAAGCTAATACATGAGACCAATGACAAGGGTTTGGTCCCGAAAAAGTTTGCCAAATTAACTAAAACAAATGGTCCGGAGATTGCATTTCACAGCAGCCAGCGCTGGGAATTCATTAATTGTGCAATTTAATTCCTAGACGGGTTTTTTCTCTCCGTGTGTCTGTGTGCAAACAAACAAATGGCCAATGCTGCTTTTTTGGCAGCCATTCAAAATGGTCAACAATTATTTGATATTTGATTTCGTCTCTGCTCCTCTCCTTCGTTCTGGCGCCTGTCCACGCTGCGTATACGTAATGGATGTGTAGGAACATTTTAGTCGAAATTCGCTTACACACCACGCCTTGACAATTTCCTTTCTCGATTTTCCCCAACGAATTCGCAACAATTTTTCAATGCCATCGCAAGTATCTGTGTGTGAGAGCGAGTACTTGTGCCATTTGAAAGTATTATTTGTTGCTTCTGACCATACTCACTCACTCTTCATGGCGCACAAAAGTGATTTAGTGTTTCTCTGCCCCTCTAGCCGTGTTTTTGTGTGTGGCTCTTCTGTCGATAAAAGCAATCAAAGCTTGATTTATTGTCCTCACCAGTTTCCGACAGCCCGCGGGGTCTACAATTTGCCCCCAAAAATTGATCCACAATGGCCAAGAGGGCTGTGTGGGAAAAGGAAAACCCGATGAATGAATAAATAAATGCATGGGCAAGAAATTTTCAAGATCTTGGGATGGGTTTTTATATGATAGTGTTTGTGTAACATTTACAAGAGTTTCTGACAAGCAAAAGATGTAACGAATTTATGGGAAAAGAAATTAAATGCAAGGTGTTCATTTAATTCAAATATAGAAATTCCAATCAATACTAAATTTAATTTATGTTCTTTAACATTTTTAAAGAATCTACAAAAATAGCTTTTAATACTATAAATTCTTGTAACAATTTAAAAGCCATGTAAAGAATTTAATTTATATTTATTAAAAGCTTATTCCTGAAAACTAAATAGGTACCAATGTTCACTCTATTAAAGCCCTTATCCTATTTGTATTATTTTCCAGAATTCTTTGGTTCGAATTTTTCATTGGAAAATCCGTATCCAGTTACTAAATTTTCTGGTTAAAATCCTTTTCTTTTTTCCCCCTTTAGAGTCGCTAAAAACCGGGACTGCAAAATATTTGATTTCCTCTTGAAAATACCAACATTTCTCCGGATTCCTTTTTTTTGCACTCGGATTTTTCCCGTTTTCATTGTTGGGTTTTCCTGTGGCTGCCTGAGTTATTTCCTCGTTTACAGTTAAGCGGTCCCAAACACACACACTCGCACACACACACACCCCCTTTTATCCATCGACATGCAACAATTGCCCCCGCCAAATGCCGACGGTCAACAAAAAAAAAAAAAAAAACAACAAGAATCACACACGACAAAGCCTTATTGATTTTTGACTTGAATGCGGTTTATAAAATTGTGGCCTATACTCTTGGTTCAGGGATCATAATTTTGAATACAAAACCGAATAAATAAAAGGAGAAAAATATATTATATATTTAATAATATTAGTAGGAATAAAGAGAAAAGATTTGCTGCTTCTAAATTAACTAATGATTTTGAAGGCATTTATACCTTAAGAAACTATTAAATCAAAAGTAAATTTATATATTTAATATAACTAAAAATATAAATTTGAATAAGTCACCAATTTGATTTCAAATTGTTAGTATTATCAGTCAAAATAAAACTTATTAACGTTTTGTATCATTTCCACAATTACTTGGTTTGTTATAAGCATACTGTCTATACATACTATATATATTATTTATATACTATATTATATATTTCTTATTTTAAAAATTTTCCACAAAGAGCATCAAATCTTCAGCTTGACAAATACAGCAAATCCTTTTCGTTTGTTCATTGTTAGAGCCAATCACAATGGCGTTGAGAGGGGTGACAGGATCACAGCAGAGCCGGCGACTGCATTCAAAGCCTTCAAGCCCAGGACATTTACACAAATCCACATTTAGATGCATCCTGTTTGTGTATGTGTGTGTTTGTGTGTATCCGTGTTAGCCGCTTTAAATGGCCTGGAAAATCATTCAGAGTCCCAGACAAAATTTAGTTAGAGTTTGCCGCCGCCAAGTCCTGGCCAACTTTCGCTTGGGAACTCGAGAGGGCAAAACTGCTTAAAAGGCATATTAACAATCGACACGCAGATCGAGGGGTTAAAGGGAATAATGTGAGGTGTTAAGGCAAAGTTGAAATGCACAATTTACTGGAGGCTGGAAATGGAAATGGAATTGGGCAGAAACAGAAGCCGGATTAAGAACAGGAGGGGGGTTTCGGGTAATGGGTGGTGCTACCAACAAAAGACGGCTAACAAGCAAAGGGGCCAACAAAAATGATAAAGTAAAACAAAATGAGAAAACACTTGACGGCGATGGCAAGAAAATAAGAGAGTTAAAAAAGTTAACTTAAGTTTCGCTTATTTATTTTAGTAGTGTGCCAACTTCGAAATACTCTTTGGGAATTCAATTAGCATTTCATTTGAGTTATAACTTCTTGTCACCCAATTAATACTGACTCTTGATTATATATTTCTCCTCAGGGACATTTAGCATGTATTGTGTACCGGAAATTATAGATTATTCATTGCATTTCCTGATTTGCTTAATCAATTGATTAATTGTCCTTAAGGCAAGCCTTTAGGTGGGATTAATATGAAATGAATAATAAATTAAATATTTCAATTAGTTTCATTTAACTGTATAGCATATTTTGAATATTTATTAACTAAATGATGTTGCCAGAATAACAAATGTTACTTATAAATTATGCATAACTATGTTCTAATTGATTTTTAAATAGACGCAATTTCAAATTTTGGGGGTAAGGGTAAAATATATATGTAGCAACAGTTTAATGATTTTTAAATTATTCATGACTCTAATTGCAGTTTAATAGCTTACAGATTAATATTCTTTTCATTTTATTTGATTTGTAAGTTATAAATATGTACATAATTTTTTAGGTAGAACAAGATATCCTTTTCTGTAGTGCGTTTCACTATTAAAACTCCAATACAAAGTATAAATAAATAAGACTTTTTACAAAGAAAATAAATAAAAAATATTTATAACTCTTCCTTTAATTTTTTTTTTCTTAAAAACCATTCCATCTTTATGCTACCTTCTCTGAAAGAGTATAAACAAATTCCAAAGTAAAAAAGGTGCTACCACTATCTCACTTTGGAGTCCGTTGCAGGCGCCATCCTTCAACCCAAATGTCTGTGAAAAATACGAGTTTTTCTTGTATTTGTGTGCGGGCAGAGTGTTTCTGTCTGTTTGTGTTAATGACAAGTGTTTTCATGTTGTATATTTTCCTCCTAAGTTTTTCTTCGTTTTTTCTTTTCTTTATATACCCTTCCAGGGTATTATAATTTCAGTCAAAAGCTTGTAACGCAGAGAAGGAGTCATAAATCATATATATTCTTGATCAGCATAAACTGGCGAATCGATCTAGCTATGTTCGGGTAAAATTTAATTTTTACACCACTAAAATTTTTTTAAAAATTGAAAAAACAATTTAATTTTTGTTATATATTATATTAGGTATGCAGATTTATTAACCTTAGAAAAACTAACATAGTACAGCTTTCCGAAATAAAACTAATGCTTTTTTGGCTTAGTTATGAGATTTTGAAACTTTAAATTTGTGGAAAAAGTTGTCATATAAAAACATCGATAATTATTGATTCAAAGAAACCAATTCCCTATTTGTTACTCTAGTTAAATTGCATACTGCAAGGGTATATCTACTTCGACTTCCCTTAGTTAGCTTCCTTTCTTATTTTTCGTATGCGTCGCGTAATGACAAGGAGGATGTCGATGAGTATAATGACAACATCAATGCTGATGATGATGATGGGAATGGGTCCTGTGAGAAGGATGTGAATGTGGGTGTGAAGCCAGTAGAAGCTTAAAGTGCTTGTTAGGCGCTTTTTTGTTGTCTCCATTTCTTTCACCTCATGGAGCCAGTAAAAGGGTATGTGTTATTTGGTAAGATTACAAGGAAAAAGAGAGTATTTGCAAGGAGAACAATTGGCTAATAATGATGCAAAAAAATAATGTAATGATTACTTAAGGGTTGTAGATAAAGAAAGTATGTTTAAACTTAGGAAACATGAAAGAATAAATATTGTAGTTCTGGTTTATTTAAAATTCTTTAGTGGAAATTAAGTGTATAATTGTATTCTGCAGAAATATTGAAATTTAGTTTAAAATTCAATTAAAGATTTGAGCCCATTAAATATATTTTCAATGAGTAAAGTTATGTATACTAGAAATATAAAGTTTTCTCCTTGAAATAAGCATCTTATTTCCCTAAAGTTCCTTCCCGGGTATCTCATAGTCTGCTTTTCGTTTGTGTCACTAATTTTAGTTCCATTTTGCTGCCCCATTGATGACAATGACAATGACAATGACAATGACGATGACTATACCCAAGATGATGATGATGATGATGATGAAGGCAATGATGCTGATGATGTCGATGGGGCTGTCAATGCGGAATTGAGCTGCGACATAAACACGTTGTCAAATCGAACGCGTGAGTGCTCACGTGCCCGCCAAGCAGAACGACATTTGGGAGTTGGGGGATGTACAAAAAAAATGGATAAATTGGCAGGCAGTTCAGTCGAGGTTAGCACGTGCTCCTGCTGCTCCTGGTGTTCCTGGTACTTCTGCTTCCTTCAGGTCCTTTTGTCAATAGATTGGCACACAATCCACTTCCTGGTTGCGCCAACCTGCCTGATGAAAATCTGCCATTAATGTGATTTATGACAGATTTCTGCTCTTCCACTTGTAATTTATATTTATTATCCACCGTATTTTGCCTATTTTCTTAGTGTTCTAGGCCTCTAGAAGGTCCTGCGATGAATTCGCAGCTGTCACAGAGCCAAGACAAGTTGGTCCCTTGGGTGATTTTCCTAGCAGATTTTTCTGTTATTCCCCAAAAGGGCGCGACTTTTGTTTTATCACACTTTTTTGGGATAAATAATAGATATTTTTCACTTGATGAAAATGATATATATTGAAGAATTGAAGTAAGATTGAATATGTTGCAGGAATAATAGGAAAGTACGCAGTACTTATTGATTTTAGAGACATTTCCTTATTAATATTTTACAAGAATATGAACTTTATTTAATACAGTTTCTTGGTAAATTATAATAATAATCACTTAGAACCTAAAAGTGTTCATATTCACTTAGCTTAAGCATTAGCACACGCAATTTCCTGGACTCCAGGCCAATGGTAAGTGGCTCCTCTGGCACCTGTTCGGTGGCAGTAAAAATATTTGCCGGCGTAAAGAGCCCGTAGGCTTCGCAATATCGCAGAAAGTTGAGAACCTCCTGAACAGTGGCATATGGCAGGATTATATTCTGCTTGGCCATGCCGGTGAGTAGCCCCAGGATGCAACGTTTCACATGCAACCAGGTATCTGCATACAACCTGTTCCCCGAGCCACCCTCGAGGGCATGGGCGATGCGGGACAAGCCGAACTCGTAGTTGGACTTGGCACAGTAGAGAGTGCCCACCACCAGATTTACTATGCACAGGTGATGATACTGCTTGCCCAGGTTGCCCTTCAGCTCCTCGGCCTTTTCCACTTTGCGCATCAGCTCCTCGGCCTCCTCGTTCTGGAATGTCATGATGTAGGATACGCACAGGTTGGCCAATACCGCAGCCGATACGGACATGATCTGGGTTTTTTGGGGAAAATGGTCAAAAGGTTTGCGGGAATTATAATTGGAAGCAACTGAGAGGGGTATTAGAGAGTTTTATGGACTATGGAGTACCCGGTTTTTGATTTCTACTTTAGAGAAATTAAATAATACCATTGATTTGCAATTTAAATTTCAATTTTAACTTGATTTTGGAAAACTGGAATGTTGTTTTTTATACATTCTAAGGGAACAAGTACCTGAAGTTATTTTAAGCTTCTATTTAACTACTTTAAATTCCCAATCAATCAAATTCATATAGCCAGTCCTGACTTTATCTACTTAGAAGTCCTTTAACCTTTTCCTTTTTCTGAGACAATTACTCCCAAGTCCTTGAACTCATCAAAAACCTTTGGTATTCCTATTGGAAATATCTATGGGAATTTTCTGTGTAGGTTTTTATCTTACATCGTCCGAATGCTGGCGAACAATGGGCTCATAAAAGGCCGCTGCCTCATTGTATTTGTCGCCCTGCATGAAGAGGACATGTCCTGCATTTAGTCGCCAAATGGAGTTTTCCGAACAGAATTCGGCACTCGAATGGAACTCCCTTTCGGCACCCACAAAGTCGTCATCACGCCAGGAGATCCAAGCTCGAGCCATCACCACAGGCAAATAGCTTTAAAGAGAAAGAGTTGTGAAATCAAAACTAAAAAGTTGTTCTGGTAAAAAACTCACAGTTCCAATGCCTGTTCATAGTCCTTGAGGGCATCCCTGAGTGCCTGCTGTTCATTGGTGGCTCTCACCTCCTGGACTTTGGCGGCCAAGCTGCGCAACTTGCCGGCCAAACTGGAGGCCAAGGTGCCCAGCTTCTTCTCGGCCAACTCGGCGCTAGTTTGTGCCGTAATAAGAGCATCCAGAAGTTCATACAAATATTGCGACAAGTACTTGTAAGTGAGATCTGTATGCTCTGCTAGGATATCAGCTGCAGTCTCGTACAATTCATGACGGCAGCAAATCAGCAGGATATTAGCAAAAGTCTCCTTGGGACAAGAGGGAGCACCCAGCTGTAGAAGGAAAGCCAACTTCCTTAAACCCGCCACCGGACCCTGAACATCAGTTAAAGCCATATTATGCAATGTGACCGGATCCAATTCGCTTTCAGCTCGCGGAGGAAGATCCAAGAGTGCATCCCTCGCAGCCTCCTCATTGCCATCCTGAAACTCGATGGCTGCTTTAAGATTCAATGCCTGAGTAATGCCCGAAACGGCCATGGTGATGGGATTGCCCACACTCCGGGCACTGCCATCGGTGTCCACTTGGGCGCCAATGCCCAGCTCTGGGTGATTTCTCATTCCCCGCTCCACAATCTCTGAGGTATAGTCCAATGCCTGGGCACGCTGCTTCCGCTGGAAATGGGCCAGGGCCACATTGTAGGCCACCAGGGGATTGAATCCCCCGACTTGGAGAGCGGCCTGGAACCGCTGCACTGCAGCCTCATGCTGGTCCGCCTGGAACAGTAGGCAACCCTCATCATTAAGGGTATCCGCTGTGCCGCCAGCTCGCTGATTGAGCAGACTCTGAGCACCAGCAAAGTCCTCGCTGGAGTAGAGAATTGCACTCTGCAACTGCAGGCACTGCTCCTGCAGCTCATCCTCCTGGTCACCAATTTGCTTTAGAACCCTTAGAGCCTCAGCAAAGATGCCGGCCTGATAGAGGGACTGAGCATAGTAGAATCTGTAAAGGATATTTTTAGGGATATATCTGATATATGTATAGTACTCAACCCACCTATACTTGGCTTCCTTGGGAGCCAGCTGGCAGAGTTGCTCGTAGCAGGTGGCCGCCTCCTCGTACTTCTGGGCGTGGTAGTAACAATGTCCCAAAGTGGACAGACCGGCTCTTGTGTTGGCCGCCTCACCGAAACTGGTGATGCATTCGATTACATCCTCGTAGCGTTTGTCTTTGATCTGAGGAATTCCGTCCCTCGTTCATTATGTGTGTGTGTTTAATTTAAGATTATTTTAAGGCTTACCAGATTGTATATTGTCCTGGTTACATGTCCCTCACGCAGGATAATTCCCTGATGCAACATTTTCTCCACTCCACTTCGTTACTAAATGAAAAATTCCCTTCGAAAGGCTTTTGTGTTATGGTCTCTGTTGAGGGATTTCCATGGTGACCGCATTGTTTGTTGTGTGTCAAGTGTCCTGGCAACGTTAACCAGGATACGGCCAACAGTTGGTTGGTTGTGCAACCCCTAAAGGGTGGTGGGAAAGGTAATGGTAAAGTATAGATAGGGGTGGATTTTCAAAAGAATTTTAAAATTGTAGATATATCCCATAAATATAGAAAACCATTTAGTCAGTTCGCTAGATTTACGATTACTTCAAGTGTAATATATTTAACCAGTCCATTGATTTAATGCCATTCTACAAAATCCATTTTATTTGGCCAAAAACTCTGTCATAGAAACCAATTAAGATAAAGGCAAAACGAGCTCAAAGTGGCGAAACAAATCTATTTGAAATGTAAATGAGAAAATTGCCTAATTGAAAACTTTTTGCATCTTGATGGGAAAACCGACAATTCCTGCTTCTGGCCAACTCGTTGACTTGCTGATGGGGCAAAGGACTTAAAGTGTTAACTGGAAGACTCGCAGCTTGCCCAAGGCATTAATCCGCGTTGGAGGCGAAGTTCAAGGAGCACTTTTAATTAGGTTTCCCCGGGAGCCCATCGTCTTTCCCGACTGACTGACTGACTGACAAACGTGAACGTGCGGAAATGCTAATTAGGTTCTGTGTCTGTCCAAAAAGTTCAGCCAAATGGCTGCAATAGAGCCGCCTAAGCTCCAAATGGAGGCTAGAAGCTGTTGAGAAGTAGAACCGGGTCAAGGTTGCTGCCTGGCCGTCATCTGTCTGGCCAAAAGTGTGGCTGGCGGTCACCAAACGGGTTTTCTTCCCTCCCTCTCTCTGTATTGCTTTCCAGCTCTTGGCAAAAAAAAAATGGTTCAAAACCGCGACCGTGAAAACTCTGAGCCAGCTGTGTCCCCGCTTCATGGTGAACTGGAAATCTTACACTCGACAAAGGCAGCAGCAAAATCACATTTGATGCGAAAGCTAAACGTTTTCCTCTCATGTCATCTCATCTCGCGTTGACTCGCATCTTTAGTTGGCAGCATCAAGTGCAACTGCATTTTCTTACAATGTCACACGCCAGGCAGGCATTAGTTTTTCTCGATCTCTCGGCCTAAGGCAAACCGCACTCGGCGGCAATGCGGCGTATGAGTAATGCAATTGATGCTGGCAATTATCAGATATCACACACAATCACAGCACAACACAACACACATCATGCAGGCTCAAGGTGCCAACAGGCTGAAGTTCAAGTTTTGTTTTGCTGAATTATTGCAGGCCTAATTGCCCCAAGACTCTGGCCAGAATAAACTGAGAGGAAAGAATTTAGATAATGTCAGTTTTAAGATTTAAGTTCAAGTACAGAATTCTTTGGGTGCTCTTATTGTAAAAATTACTTAAAGGGTATCCCATCATCTCTTCTAAATTCTCTTAATAATATATGATATCATATAAATAAGAAAACCTTTCTCATAAATATTTAATACATTAGTACCAGATAATCTAAGAAACCTATGAGAACTTCAAAGACAATTACTGAACTACAAAATAATTATAGAAATGTATATAATACATATTATTAAGTAATAATGTTTATAAACTTTCCTATTTCATAAGAAACTTTCAATATATCCCTTTGCTTTCCAAGAGTATTTGTTTATTCGATTTCTTAAAATTTAGATATATATATATCTTCATTTCTCTTATTTTTATTATCACATTCCCTTGTCCTGTGTCAAGCTCTCTCGAGACTTGTTTATGGCTGGCATTTTGCATTCGCTTGTCTCACATTAATCTCTTAATTTTTGCTGCTTTATTTTTTGTTTTTTGTGCTGCACTTGTTGGAGGGCAGTACTTGAGGGTTTTTTCAGGGTTGCCGGGTTCAACGAGAGCTTGGTTGATGTGGCCACAAATTAACACTTGCCTCGGTCCTAAAGTCTTGTTTCAGCTGCTGCACTTTGGAAGTGTGTGGGGATTTTTATTTATTTTTATGACCAGAAGGTGGAGTCGGGGGTTTTAGGAAAGTCAATGAGCCAGGGGTGGACTTGTGGCAAGAGTCTTTCAGAAATATATATAAGAAATATATAAGTATTGCTACTTTCGATTAACTATATTATAATTAACCTAGAACATGTTCTATAATATTTTCTTAAGCAGAGAAATAAAGGAAATTTATGATATGTTATATAATAAATTCTGACTCATTACTACAAGCACATTTAAATTTATATTTCTTTTCCAGACATATAAAAATAAGTTCTCCACCTTTTCTTAACTCATACGCATAAATTCTCTATTAATTTAATTTTTTCTTTGCAATAATATTTTCCCAGCACGATTTTTGCTGTACTTTATTATTCATTTGTCTAAGAAAACCTAGAAAATATAATTATCATTAGCTAGCATCCCTGCGCATCAACTCAGTTGTAAATTAACGTCTACAAAAAAGTAGAAAAATACACATAATGCGGTTTACTTAGGCTGACCTTGTGGCGCAATCTTTTTCCTGTCCCACAACTATAAAAAATAAAATTCACAGCTGACAATGAGCAACCACACATAAGAGCAGCCGAAGAGGAAATAATTGAAAGAATCGAATGGCGAGCATTTCCTGCTTAGGGAATACAAAAAACAAAACTGGAATTGAGAGAAGAGTCTTCAAGGCAGATGAAAGAAGAATAGTGGGATAGAAATGTAAGATTCAAATACATATAAGTTACATTTATACATAAAATATATTCATATATATATATTATATACCATTTGTAAATAGATCAGGCTTTCTGTAAATATAGTACATAGTATAATATATATTACTTCTTTTTAATTTTGCATTTCACTGCAACTTGAATGTTTTTTTGTTTCTTTACTAAAACTATTTACAAGAAATAAATAATATGAATTATGATGATGTGTTCAGAACCGGAAAAGTATGTAAATCACTAAAGATTTTTTCTACATATGTCTCAAAGAAGGGAATTTCTCATTTACTAACTCCTTCGTTCTAAAGTATTTACTGCACATAATAAAGAACATATATTACTCATACGCACTGTGTGCACTCTTAGTATTAGAGAGTGCAAAAATCAAGAATTATGTGTAGTATATCTTATATTCATATGTGCATTTCCTTATGGGACTCTTCAAGATCTAAGCTGGTGCAATAATTTCCACTAATCTCGTTTTGCCAGCTGCAGCAGCAAACAACTGAGGCGCAAAACAATTTCAAGGCCATTGGCACAGTTCATGCGAAAAGTGTGACGAAGTAAGGAAGGGAGGGGAAGGGTGGTGGCTTGTCACTGGGATGGGGTTTTCCTCTGCTGTAGTGAAGGGCATTCAACGAGTGCACTATGGAGGAAGAGCATCTCAAGCTGCTGCGATAAACCCATGCAACCCTCATCCCCTATCCCCTACCCTTTTTCCGGGCTTATTTCAATCTTGTTTCGGTTTGTAGCAAAGTGGAAGCAAAGTGCAAATGTTTAGATTTTCCACAGCAAAGCAAATATATGTGTGTTTTATCTAAATATGAGTATGGAATATGAAGATATAACAATTTATATCTATGCTTTTAGTTGCAAGTTCTATGGATTTCTTAGCTATTTTGTTAGACTCTTTAGAAAAGATTTTATATATCTTCTTGAGATGAACACTACTTAAGCTTAAGCTTAAGTGAAATATTGTAGTAAATAAATATCATTACATTTGTTAGGTCATAGCTTAACAGAATCTTTATTTAATTCATAGTTAAAATCTGCTATTTTTCCTTATCAAGTTATATTATAATAAATTTTTTAATATAAAAGTCAAATAGCAATTTCTGCTCTTTAATTTGGCTTTGGTTTATCAATTCTATTTTTATTTCCGTCATTTTGAAAATAATGTGAAAAACAAAAGTGTTTTTTAGAATATTTCCAAAATAAACTATTACATTTTAATATATAGTTAGGGTTTTAAATTTATCACATTGACATAACACAAGAAAATAAAAATCTAATCAATAAATTTGTTTAAATAAATATCTAAATCTAATTTAATCAAAAGTTCTCTTGTATTTCGTTCTTATATTATTATTTTCCCAATAAATTCTTGACTAATGCAAAATGTATAAAAACACACATCTTTGATTGCTGCATGTTCAATAAATAATTCATTAATTAATCAATTGTTGTGGTTTGTGGCTGCTGTTGGCTGTTTTTGGCTGCGGTGCAAAGTTGATTGAACCTAAAAATACATGAAGCTCATTTAAAATGTGTAAACAAAAGCCGCAGCAGAAAACGGATACCAGATCCAGACTTGTATATGTATAAACAATTTATCAGAAATAAATTGGTTAACAGGTAAAATAAACAAATTAAGCGCAGAGTTAAATAAATGCTGGAAATATATTTATATGTTTTGCGGTTTCTCTTTTAAGGGTTAAATTGTTTTAAGAGAGATGCAGCATTTAGCGTTAAATGCTTTATGGTTTCACAGAGGTATTAAATAGTTTAATTTGTTTTTATAAAAGGGATTTATAGATTTTTTACAAGTTCTGCTGTGACCTAATTTTATTTTGTAGGGTGATTTTTAGAGTTGTAGTAAATAAGTTAATTGATTTATTTTGTATTTATTTTGTTGTATCTTTTATAGTTTAATTACATCTCTTGTGATACATAATGTAGAAATATCAGAATGCTTAAAGCTTAATGGTTAATGGTCAATGTTCTCCTCTTCGATTTGTAAATTGATATGATCGTGCTTAAACCTTTTTTGTGTTGTGGGTATATACATATAAAATAAAATTGCACTTTTTATTGTATATTATATATATATCTTTCTTGAGAGCAGGCATTTATTATACCAGTTGTTCTTGTATTTGCTTCATTAATGTTATTGCTTTTGTGCTTTATCAAAGCCATTCTTTAAATTTTCGACAGTCTTTATTAACACGCTACAAAAAATAAAAAAATAAAGATTCGCTTGAAAAATCGCTGGAAGAGATTGGGATGCCGGGAGTTTTTTCTTTCTTCTTTTAATTTATTTTATTTTTTGGTTTTGTTTAGGTGAGAGTGATTCTGTTACAGGTAAGCGTCTGATGATTTTATTGGTGATTTTTTTTTTGTTGGCTTTTGCCTCATTTGCGTCATGCAGTCAAAAGTCGCAGATTCTCTCCTTTTTGGCCAGATTCCCCTCTTCTGGCCCGAATGCGACTGCGACTCTGCCCACAGCTTTGAGTTTCTGGCTTTACCATTCCGTTTGCAATTTATTGAAACGAAGTTGACCTTGAATTTGGTTAAAGTCTTTTAACTTTATTTCGTTCGCTGCGCCAGCTTTTTATATATATTTGTATATATGTATGTGTATTTTTTGGTTTGGCTTAATGTGCCTTGTGCTGCCGCCTCTGATGATTCTTTGCTGTTACTGCTGATTACTTTAACGATGATGTCCATAAAATGTATCTCAAGCTTCGAAGCTCGCACTTTTTTCGGCAAAACTCTGGCAGGCCAGTTTTTGGAAATGGCCAGAAAAAACTCAGACAACGAAAATGAAACTCAAGTGAATCAGAATTAATTTGGAATCTGTAAGTGCAGTAAGGGGAAGGGAAAATTGTATCATTTCGTTGTTAAATAAATTCTACAATTAATCACACATTTTAGGGGTTTCTTTTACTTTAAAATTTAACAAATTAAATCATTTTGTAAAGGAATAATGAGAATATATGACTTAAAATTGTAAATTACTTAGATTTTCCGTCAGTTGGTGGTATATATTGGATTTTTGAATACTTACTTTATTTCATTTGATTTTACACAAAAATAAAGAAGGGAACAAGCTTCCGGAAGCAGTAAGTAATTAAATTTTTGAATCATATATGAAATCGATCGAAAATACCTCCTTCACTGAATTTTAAGCCTCTGACTATAATAATAATACCCTGCAAGGGTACAAAAAATATGTATCATTTTAAATATTTCATATATCTCTTATTATTCTATATTATTCTATATCTCTATTTATTAAACCTTAAATTGCAATTTCCACATTAATCCTTAAACCCGCTTAACTTGTAAACTTATTCACAATTAAACCTTAATCCTGACCTTCTGTTAATTTAATACATTTTTTGCCTATTTGTTATTTAATCAATGTATTCTTTCAATTCTTATTCATGACATTTCCCAATGAATATTTGCGGAAAATTGTTTGCTAGTATTTTCCCATTTTGTTTTTTGCCAATTCACTTTCACCTTGGATTCCCTAGGAAATGTTTAATTAATCATTTTCGCCTATTCCCAAACCACTTTGCCTCCCCCCAAAATGAAACGATGACGTATGGAAATTGTTGTCATTTTCGCTGTAGTATTTAATTATTATTGTTTTGTTTCTATTTCGCTAGCTATTTCTATTTCGATTTCGGATTTGTGTGACGCTGTCTCCGAGCGAATTCCCTCCGCCCCCAAAAACGGCGTCTGTTTTGATACTTCCGAGCAGTGAACTTGTTTTTATTTCATTATCGTTCATACAAAATGTTCTAGGCATATATTTGTTTACACGCTTATATGCATATATATATTTTATTTATTCTAGATTCTCTAGACACTCTCTCCACACTCTCCCTGTGTGTGTTTATGTGGATTTTTGAACATTTGGCGTGTCGGGTTTGCTAGAAAATGTTTGCTCATTTATTGGGAAGCTCTATTTATCTGCTTCAGATAGAAGGTCATTGTCATTGGAATTTTGTTTATTTTTATTTACGTTCGATGTGATATGTGTGTCACAAATAGTTCTATATGGTCAAAGTTCATGAGTATTTCATTAATACATAGAATTTTCTACTCTTGGGTTCACTCAACCTGTTTTGTCACAAAGAAAATTCAATGCGGAAATGTACTTTATACGTGGGATGTGTAAGATATATATATTTTTTCTAAGTGAAAATGAGGGAATCATTGTGGGTTGCATTTTCCATCAAAAGATGGATGACATTGAATCGTTTTTTACGGTGGCAATGCGCCCTCAGACGCCTCCTGTCATCATCTCTCAATCTGCAGCATTGTGAGGGATTTTTTATTTATTTCTGTTGTTTTTGCTTAATTATAGAACGCTCAATGTTATATATCAAACAGTAAAGTGGCGTTCAAGTTAATAAACAATGCCGCCCGCCACTTTCAGAAAAAGCCTTCTCCGACAGATACAAGCCGTGTGTATATTTATGGGAAGAGCATTCTTTATGCTATGTAGCTCTCGATGTCAACGTCGTCGCGTAGTCATCATTATACTCTCATCGTCAAAGTCTTTAATGATTAATTTTTGTATTGTTCTTTGAAAGGCGGGGCGCATCTGTTGCGCCAATGACCGCACCAGGCACAAGGCACAAGGCACAAGTGGACAGACAGATGGACAACCCAGCCAGCTGGAGATCTGACCAAGCCAACAGGCGGGCAAAAACCGAAAAAAAAAACCGAAAAAAACCACCCACCCGAAAGACCGCAATAAGCCTCAATTAAATGAAAATTGCACGCCAACGGCATGAAAACGTAATTTCGATGAAATTTATTGTAGGCCGTCTCGGTGGCCATATGCACATATGTGTGTAGTATATACATAGATCATTCCTATAAGTTTTCCCCCTCCAAGTTAATGTAAGTTTATTTTTATGGGGAAAATGCTCTATAGGGATATACTCTATAAAGATATACTGAATATAGAAATATGCCAACTTTGCATAATTAACTATAGAATTATTATTATTGATATAGAAAAGGGAAATACTTTTTAAAGGTTTTACCTATTAAATTTTTTAAAACTTTTATATCTGGAAAAACCTATCAGTTATATAGTTCTAGATACATATTATATGTGTGTCTCTAGCTATATATAATTTAATTAAGTACCTCTGGGCTTCAGGAAAAAGGTTAATTTATTATTATTTATATTTATATTTGCTAAAGCAAGGGAATTAGGTGGCAAATATATTTTAATGATTTTATATCTGGGAAAACCTATCAGTTTTCATAGTTAAAATTACAGAAAAGATGTTTCTAGCTATATATAACTCATAATTCATAAAAAAAGGTTTATTAATATAAATATTATGTTTGATTTTTATAGGGATGTAGTGCTAAATATATATTATTGATTTTATACGTGAGAAAACCTTACAGTTTTATAGTGAAAGTTAAGTGAAAGTTGTTTCCAGCAATATATATTTTAATTAGGTTTCACTGGGCTTTGGAAAAAAGGTTGCCACACACTCGAAGCTAATTTCCAACTCGATTTTTCTGAAAGTAACACATCTAAGTGTATCTAAGTTTATAAATTAAATACGTTATGTTATTTACTTACATTTAAGATTAAAATACCTTAAGATACCTTAACCCATCGAATAGTATCTTCATTTAAGATTAAAATACCCTAAGTTATATGTTCAACATAACCTATCTGAGAGTATCTACACTTGAGATTAAAATACCTTAAGATATATATTTATTCAACATATTCACAATATACTTCGGCTTCGTCTGCTGTCCATTTAATGCATTTTAATGTGCAATTATTTTCCTTAAACTTTACGTTGACATGGCAATGCGTGGCCCGTAAAATTATTTTCCATATGACGAGACTCCCCAGAGAATGTGGGTGGGTGGTGGTGGGTGGTGGGTGTGATGCCTTTCCGGGGGGGAAAAGGTGGCTGATCGCCGCCTCCTTGAATGCCAACCACTTGACAGTGGGGGGAGGGTGGGGGGAAGGGCGACTGTCGTCTGTTTGGCTTTTCCTGTCTTTCCCTTTGCCATTAGGGGTGACCCACATTGATTTACATATTTGCACACACAAAACAGGATGATGAGTGGGCGGGGGATTAGGGTGTGCGGCACATAACTAGCAAATATTTGCCATTCTTTTTTTTTGCTGATATGAGTCAACCCAAAAAATATACATATATGTGTGCACACAGTAGAGATATGTAAGGGAGAGATAAGTCCGGGCCATATAGACTGGCAAAAAGTATCTTTAAATTAAATTTTGATGACTGGGCGGTAAGATGGAAATGATGTGCCAGAGAGATTCATTCCACAATGCCCTTGGGGGAACCGATGCGAAAAACCGGTTATTCTCTCTGGCAAATCTCACTCACGCGCCTCGCGGCAATCGGTATCTAATATCAAGTTCAAGGTTGCAGACCAGAAAACGGGTCTAACCCGACGATGCACTAATAAAAACGCTAAATAAATCAATCTTTAGGAGGCAGAGAGAGAGGGAGAGAGGGGGATGCAGTCCAAGGGCCGGCAGTCATTTGTAATTATAAGTTGTAAAATCCAAAGTAAGAAAATGCTTCTCACGAACTGCACTGTATATTACGTATACGTTGCTAGGCCCAGCCCTAGAATGCAATCTTTGCAGTGACTAATCCTAGAGTATTTGTTATTGGTTTTTTTATTTTCCATTGGTAATTGGAAGCTGCGCAGATTCTATGACTCAGGCAGTGCTGAGTTTTTTCAGGTAAATGTTCTGAAAAGAAATGTATACCAGCATAGGTCTCACATTACTCATACGCACCATGGTACCGTGTGATTTGTTTAGATTCCAGCTAAAAGCTATTGCCACTACTGCAAATAAAATTCAATGGAATCACAGAACCAAAATGGAAAAAATATTAAATGGCAAATGCATTTATTTTGGGGACAAGGAGACGAGAGAACGAATTTTCTTTTGTTTATTTTGGGAAATCTGTTGCATATGTATGACAGATAGACTTTCTGGGCCCATAGTTTTTCACATTTTCTAAAGGTACATTTTTGGCTTGTCACCAGAAAAGAATGGAACATTTTCAAGGGGGCTTTACCTAAAGGAACTATTATTTTGCATTTGCTTTACTATAAATCCAAGGTGCTTTAACAGTTTGAATCCCTTCCATGGTTTTTGCATTTTTCCCTCATAGGTTTTTTAAAAATTCCATTTAAAACGAGCTCAAAGAGCTAAACTTGGTTGAAAATAAAATAAATACAAGCACAACTGAGTGCAAAAACAAAAAAAAGTGAAATTCGAAACAGAAACTCTACAAAAAGTGGCTGCCAAACCCTTGAATCCCCCCAATGTTTTAGATATGGAGACCGGGTGTGCGCGCAAAAAAAAAATAAAAAAATTAAAGGGAGCTAAAAGCCAACTGCATTATTACACAGCAAAATTCTCTCTCTCTCTTTTGGTGGGGAAGAGTGGTGGCCTCTCTCCTCATTTCTCCACATCTCTCCCATTCTCATCTCTGTTTGGGATGTATTTAATGCCATGGAAAAAAGTTTCCACTATGCGAGAACAGTTCACATTGCACTGGAAAAATGTTTGACTCGCTTGGTGCTCTTTTTTTTTTAGTTACTCTTCTGAAGAGAAACTAGGGTATATTGGTTTCAGGGAAGAGTAGGTAATAAATTAAAAAATATAGTATACATAAAATATATTTATTAATAAATTAATATTAAACGATTTATAAAGAGTTCTTATTTGATTTTAAACTAAGGTTCCTGTAATAAAGACTTGTTGATAAAGACAGACAGCAGAATTTTCTTTTAATTAACCACGTTATTTTACACCAAATTAATTATATAAATACCGTAAATTATTTATGTTTACAAAACCTTATAAAGAATTAAATGCAATTGTCTTTCAGAGCATCTCTTAAGTCTAAAAGACTTGGAAAAAAAGAGTAATTTCTTGTTGCTTTTATTTCTTGCTTTTCCCTACAATGCGAATATTTACTTCACACACACACATACATACACACACACACAGAGGCTGTGGTATGGGTGACCATGAAATGTTCACACAACGCTGCTTCCCTCTCTGCTTTTTTTTTGCTTCTATCTCTGTCCCTGTTACACTGGACCTGCGACGCAGATTGACGCTTCATTACGACGTTATGTAATGGCTTGTAAAGCTCCAAGTGACAAAGGCTACTTCTCTCTCTCTCTCTCTCTCTCTCTCTCTCTCTGCCCGTCTCATTTACCCAGCTCTATACAGAGAGAGAGAGCGAGAGTACGAGATAATTCGCTCGCTTTGGTCTCTTTCATGCAATGAGTGCATGTGAGATCATCGCCGCAGAAGCTGAAGCTGAAACGAATTCTACATATTCTGTATACGCCCCGTGGCACAGCAGCTCATCGTCCACAAAACACCAACATCATTATCATCATCATCATTATTATCTCTGCTATAATTGCAAATTGCAATTATTTCACATGACACAACTTTGGCAGCGAATGTCAGCAAACATGAAGTTTCCGCCCAAAAGTAACCAGCTTTTGTATAATAAGACAATATGAATATATTAAAATAAGAGTATAAAATATTAATTAAAACATATTTCTGTACTTTAATATATTTTTGAATACTTATAACTTATCTATAGAATATTTCTTAAACCATTTTCCATGAACCTCAACTCTGAGCTGCGTGTAATGCCCCCCATTTCATTATTTAATCGCTCTGCCATAACTTCCATAATAAGTGCAGTTAAGTTAAGCCATCAAGAATGTCGCGACAAATGATCATCAATTATTTAAGTGACCCATTAAACTGATGGCTCCCGGCACTTGTCTGGCAAAATCCAACCATTGGCCATAATCTAGCAGGCCACCGCTGCGTATACGCAATATGGAGACAGCCCCAAAAAGAACTTGTATAGAAACCAGAATTTGCATTATTCGCTTTGACGTTTGCCAACATCATTAGCATCGGAGCCACATGTTCTTCATTTTGGCAGTTGAGTATGAAATTTGCATAAATAAATATATGTTTTACCTTCAGAGAAGTATCTGCACTTGTTTTCAGTTCAAAACAACTCCAACTAAAAGAAGCTAAAGCTGATTCGTTGTTGAAATATATTTTCCAGTCCAGTGTTGTCATCGCCAATGTCGCTGTTAGCCTTGATCGTGTTTATTTCGGCAGTTAGCCTATACACGAAATAAATAAATAAATAATACAAACGCAAGAATTCTTCTCTTTTTTGGCATTGGCAGGTCCATAAATGGCCCCTAAGATGGCGATGGATGTGGATGGAGTTTTAGCTTCTCGATTTCTCAGTTTTTGTGAGTTCTTTCTGGGGGTGTTGCTTGTTGAATACTATATGGTGTGGCCTGGTGTGTCGGTTCTCTTGGGGCTGCCCAAAACGGTGGCTGACTAATTGAGGTTGTAAATCAAAATCTGTGTCTGTGTGGAAATTTTTTGGTCGAACATTATGTCAAAATTAAAGACAAATGTTATTGCTTGAACGAACAACTTGTACGTGATGATATGAAGTAAAAAATACTACAAGAACTAGTACTGGACACACATAAATCTTATCTCTTCACGCGACCTTGAAAGTTTAACCGTTTTGAACTCTTGTCAGCCCTTTTTTCTAATCATCTAGAAAATAATAGCAAACGACGGGACAAATTTCCAAGCTGATTGCTTTGCAAATTACACAGAGATTGATCAGGCAATGGAATGATGATGATTGCATGATCAAATTTCTAATGAAAGCAAAAATAAAATAAATTGCATAGGGTTTGAAATTTTGCAGAATAAATAAATAGGAAAAACCAGCACTTATTTATTTAAATTACGTTGCAAAACATACCGAGAACATTCTTGGAATAAGAATTAGAAATCTCTAATTAGAAAAAGTTTCTAGTAAGTACTCAAAGTTCAAAGGGCTCTGTATATTTTCATGGAAAATAACTTAAATATATATTCAATTCTTAGTAACATAATCTTTTAGCAAATTTTCTTGTATCACTTTATCTTCCATAACTTTGTATGGGTTTTCACTTTATTCCATTTAACATCTTATTATACATTCACTCACAGCACCAAACTCCATGAAATCTTTAGGAATAAATGTTTAAATTATCATTTAGTCAGGCCACATCAAAAGTAAAGAAAAATTTCATCCCCATTACTTAATCTCTTTCAGTCTGCTTTTTGGCCATCAATTCAATCATTTAAT
This sequence comes from Drosophila serrata, assembly GCF_035046125.1. Lineage (NCBI taxonomy): Eukaryota > Metazoa > Arthropoda > Insecta > Diptera > Drosophilidae > Drosophila > Drosophila serrata. The sequence goes on along the minus strand of NW_028257173.1, from coordinate 3,748,915 downwards.
TCATTTGTACATTTCATTTATTGCATTCAATTTTATGGCTACATATTTTAACATTTTACAGAGGGAAACCAAAGGAAAAAACTTGGACTTGCTTTTGGTTTTGTTTTCGTTTTCATTTCGGTCGATTTGACAGCTGTTGTTGAGTTGTTCTCTTTTATATATATATATATATTTTTTTTTTTACCAGTTTTGGGGCTCTCAAGTACAAACCACAAGACGAATTTGGTCATTTAAAATTGCGGCAATGTCTGATGGCTAGATGGATGGATGGATGGCCTGCTGGTCTGACTGAATGGTTTGAATGTTTGCTCTGTCGCTTACAATTGTTGTCATTGTCAACGCGTTGGCCAGAGCTTCTGCTCTTGCGTTTTATTTGGTCTTCTTCTGCGGGGCGTTTACCATCATCTGGCCAAAAAAATAAAACACCAGCAGCAGCAGCAATGTTGGTCTTCAACAGCCACAGCTTTGTCTTCGACCCATTTAACGGGCCAGTGAACAAGCAAAGCCTCAACATTGGACGCAATATTGGGAACGTGAGAGCCAAGTTTAAGCTGGGCTTTAAGCCCTTGAAGTGCATTTAAAAAAAAAGAGAATCCAAAAGGGTTCTGAAGCTGTTTATTACTTTTATTTTATACCAAAGATGCTTCTTGCAGTGTAATCTCCCCTTTAAAGTCTCTCCTATCATCACTAACAAGTTGGTTAATCTTCAAACCTGGCCAGAAAGCCTTCGTCTTCGTCTCCATCTCCCCCTGGCAATCATATTGCAATCTGTATTGGCATTTATTTATGCAAATTTTGAAATGAAGTGTGAATTGCTCAGTCTCTCTGTCGCGGGTCGCCGTCTATCTTTGTGCATGGCCATTAAGAATATCAATTAGGCACGTTTTGCAGCGCTTGGCGGCAAAGTTCAAAATATAATTACAAAAACCGAACCAAAACCGAATCGAACAAAGCAAATACAAACCTCGACTCTTAGTCAATTTTCCACTTGGCTTGGCTCCACTTTGACTCTGGTCATTAAGCTGCTAGAATTTATGATTTCAATTGCAAAAGGAACAAAGATTGTTTTGCAGAAGCCAACGTTAAATGATCTTCATGGTTAGAGCTGAAGCTAGAGAGCAGTCATTTTCCTGTAATTTATGTCAATCATTTGTTTGTCTCTGCATTTGCATTTTGCATCAATTCATTTAAATAAGCTTTGCTTTGGCCATTTGTGAAGAGATATTAATGAGTCAAGTGACTTGGTGAGTTTAGAAAGAAGATAAATTGCGAGACAAGTGTAATAATAAAACCATATGCCATGTAAAAGCTCTACTTATAATTACTTTTATTACAAGTTTATAGAAATATATTTTCCCACCATTGCATAAACACAAATCAGTCTCTAAATACCCTCAAGTTTAATCTTAACACACATATAATTTTAGACTCAACTGACAATCAATCTGTGAGAATTAATCTTACACTTCTGATTCAACCCATGTTTGATTTCGCCTAATTAGACCGATTTTGTGGTTATTTCTGTTTACCCCAGAATTAACTTAATCGATTCACCTGGCATGGCATCTCATTAAAGTTCTTTTTGGGGCGGACAACACCTGCTCTTGCCGCAAAATACAAAACAAAAACAAACCTCATTGGTGACCTCCAATCTAGTCGGTTCGAATCAATTATGCAAACGGCAAAAGTGTGAAAAATCCCTTGCCCTTGCCCATCATGGCTAAACACACGTTCTGCGAATGTAAGTATCTGTATCTGTATCTGTATCTGGAAAATGACAGACTATGTGATTGAGTATCGTATTTTTTTTTTTTTTGTGTGCCCGAAAAGAGCAAATACAATTTGCACGATTTTTCGTGTAATTCGAGCACAGAGATATGTATCTGCATGTGTGTTTGGGCATTCGTTTGTATCTCTCTATATATCGGTGTCTGGTTTATCTGTAGCCGCACTCTAGATACAAATGTATCTGCTGGCCATGATGGCCGCACTTGGTGACTCAATATGCCTAGTCGAGAGCCGCCTCCCCAAGTGCTATTTGCACTGTGCACTTGCTGTTTGCATTGGTAATTTGTGTATGCACTTGAAATGGCAACTGCATTTGCCAGATACAATTTTTTGTTTGGTCTAATCTCTGCCCAAGAGGAGGGGGATATGTTAAATGGGAGCAGGTGTTGGTGATAATACAATGTGGGAGGTTTTATGGAATATTTTAGGAATCTAAATCAAAGGCTTAAGTAACAGGCAAAGGAATACTTTTCTTCAATTGCATAAAGTATCTTTTTTTGTGATTGGGATTAGCAGGCATTGCTTTACACACAACGTAATCACACTCATTAAAAACTAAATCGGGGATAACGAAAACTGTAGACCCTTAAAGTTTACAGATTGAATTATATATTTTAACTAACATTACGTTTCAAAGTATATGCTTAACTGATTTTGTACAAACTTTTCGTACCCTGGAATAGGTATTATTTACTATGAATTGAAAAGCTTAAAACTCAGTGAAGGAATCATTTCTGACCCTATAAATCGTATATATTCTGGATAAGCATCAACAGGCGAATCTTTTTAGACATGTAGGAAAAATAACAAATTTTTGGCAATTTTTTCAAATTTTTATAAGGGGTAGCAACGTTACAGTAGTCAAAAATTGACAAAAGTTTAAATTTTTTAAACTTTACAACAGAGAATGCAGATTTATTGTCCAAGTAAAAACTAACATAGGAAAGCTTTTCGATTTTAAATTGATGCATTTTTGGCTTTGTTATGAATATCGAAATGCATTCTTTGAATCGGTATTTTTAGATATTTTGAGAAGTCAATTTTAATAAAAAACCAAATTTTAAGAAACTCATAACTAAGCCAAAAATGCCTTAATTTTGATTCCGGAAGCGGTCTTGTGTTAGTTTTAATTAGGATAAAAAATCTGCATACTTAATAGGAAATTTAAGAATATTAAAATTTGTATAGATTTTTCTGATGAAATTTAACGATGTAACCCCTTAAATATTTTGAAAAAATTTCGAAAATTAATTTTTTTACCTTACGTAGCTAGTTTGACTCGTCTGTTGATACTGATCAAGTATATATGATTGACTTAATGACTTAATAATTTAAAAGCTTCTGACTAACTTTATAATACCCTGCAAGGGTATGTTTATTTGCTATTGTAGTGTATTTTAAACTTCGACTTTACCTAGTCAAATTTCTTTCCCTTTTATTGGTTTCTCACTTTTTTTACGCTGTCCTTCTCCTTTGTTTAACAGATGCAAATTACCCAGTTTTTTTTCCTCTTTCCTTCTTGAACTTGAAGTGCCTGGCTGGCCGCTGAAAAGCCACTAATTTGTGTGTCAACTCTGGCCAGGTCACGCCCACCTGTCCACCCCCCTCTCTGGCAGGGAGTTGATCGGTTTCTCAGGTGGCTCTCCTCCGCTTTTCGCGTGCAATTGTTTTTGTATGTGGAAGTGGGGGAAAATCGCTTGGACACTCAACGCAATGTGACATGCAATTGTCATTGTGCGGTTGTGGCAAATTGAGGCTTTTGGATTGAATTTAGCAACCTTGTGGAAATTGTTTGCTGGCTCTCGACCGGACAGTTTTCCCAGGCCCAGCTGGTCAAAGAAACTTTTCCGATTAGAATTCCTTGTGGAAGTTTCTCGGGCTTTTGATGTGGCTTTTGTCGACTTTCAAGAAGAAGCCTGAAAATGAAAGGCAACATTTTTGCTGACCAAAAACCGCAGGCCAGGCTTGGTCTGGTCTGAGTTGGCTTTAACAGATCTCCCGTTTGGTGTTGACCTTCGGCTGCTTATTAAAATTTCCATCGAAGGCGTAGGCATATGGAATCGAAAAAAAGTTCCAGTTTTTGGCCAGGCCAATTCCTCCTTGTTGGCACTTGTTGACCTTCGATGCAGAAGCGGCAACTCCAACTCCAACTCCGACTTGAGTTTCCGAGACCAACGGCAGGCGGCATTAAATTAAGCACTTGCAAAGCCATGGCGACAATAATGAACAATGATGAACTCGATTAAAAGAAGAAGCTAAACCAGTTGAGAGCGAATCAAAAAAAAAATAAAAAGCTGGGAAGGCAAAAAACCAGAGCGATTCGCCGCGATACCAGATACAAGATACTTGATGTGAATGTTGCCACATTCAAGATGCCGGCTGTGTTGGCCCAAAAGTCGTTCCGCCAACGATCTCGATGCTCCCTGCAACATTCTCGTTTTGCCACTTTGGGATTAAGCCTGAAATATGCATTCATAATAAGCTCAAGACAAGAAAAACCAAAACCGACCGTCGTCCGACCTTTTTGTCAACTTGATTTCTGCCTTGAATTTTATTGCAATATTCTGCTTTTTAGCATAAACTTGGCCAATCTTGTGCCCAAGGCCGGTCGGTCACTCTGTCAACGAAACACTCTTATAGTTTTGTATTTCATTCAATAAGGTTCCCCGTTCTTGGTTCCCGTTCCCGTTCTCGTTGGAGGGTAGCTAATGGCAACGATTATGGGTCCATCAGTCATTTGCCACAATATTTCCTTCATTTCCATGGAAACCAGACGACTTTTACTCTTAACCTCCTGTCTCCCCTCATCAATTGTCCCATCCATCCAGAAATATGGTGAAGGATGCCAAGGTGAAGGATGTGGAGGTAGAGCAGGATACCCAACTGAATCGTAGCTATTTGTGAAATTAATTAGATATCATTAGGGGCAAAATGGGCACTGAATTGTTATGCCAAGACCTCTGTGTGTATTGGCTGGAAGTTTGTTAGTTAATAAACCCAAATTCCATGTCAAAATTCAAGTGGACCAATTTCGGGCAGTAATTAGTTTGAAATTCCATTGATATCATTGATTGAGCTGAGTCATTAATTTAATTGGAAATAATCAACCATGTGATAGGAGTAGATTTATGTGATGGAATAAGGGCTATGTAGTTGCAATTTTACTGAGATTAAAGGGTTTGATTAAATGATTTAATAAAATTGAAGTAGACTCTCTCAAGTTTATTCATATAATTAGGCTATTTCCACTTCCTCCCCTATAATTTATTCTACGGATATTGTACGGATATTCCTTGTTTTAAAAAGTAACTAATTATAATTTAAATTCTTGCATATAAAATGAAAGTTTTACACCAACAATGCCTTAAGCCAAATGGTTCCTATCCCTTAACAGTAACTCAGAATAATTAATCAGCTTAGAATAGAGCTCTTATTAGCTCAGAATTCCCAGAATTCATCGGTAATAACCAGAATCTTTCAATAGATGTGCTGCTACTCTCTCTCTGAGGTAATTCCCAGATTGATTTCTAACCAAACCGCATCATAACCAAGCCCCTTGGAACACCCAACACCCTTTAACCCCACAAGGCGGACACAGTCGCTGGAAAAAATCCCCCTTTTCCCATAAAATGCGACTTAAACTCATCGCAAATCAGCGAAAACTGCATTGTTCTGAACTTTGCTTAATAACCAAAATTCTCGCATAAAAAAACCCACTTTAGAAGTCCATCATTTGGGGAAGCAGCAAAAAAAGTGTTTCTGACAAAAAAATAAAGTCACATGATTTAGCTGCCTTCGAGATGCGATCTCCTTCACACTCTTGCGGTCAAATGGGCGGGGCTAAACAACAACGAAAAAAAACCAACAATTTTTTTAATAGTAATTACAAAAAAAGTACAGCACAAATTTCCGCACAACAAAATCTAGGAAAAGTTAAAGTAAAACTAAAGCAGAAAATAGGTACAGTGAAGGTTTGAAAGAGTGGTTAGGAAGTGCTTAATATATTTTATTAAAAATGTTCTAGGATATGAAGTAATAATTTAAGAATATTTTGAAATCAAATATTGCTTATATTTAAAAATGATCGTTAAATAAATATTTATTCAAAAAACAGTAAAGATCATTTAAACATATTTGATAGACTATTTTACGTCTTTATTACACTTCCCTTAGATCTTTGTTAGTTCAAGTAAATTTACCCAGTAAACTTAGTTTATCTTTCATTGTTCCCTGTATAGAGTGTTTACTGTACGTTCAGTCTCTGTATAGTTTATGGGCATCCATCGCAGCAGCAGCAGCAGCGACGGCGGCTGCTATGGAAAATAAATCTTTACTGCGCCATAAGACGATGACGATGACGACGACGACGACGACTGTGTATTGTAATGAAGAGAATCCGCCTTAGCTTATCTCTCTCTGGCTCTGGGCTCTGGGGCTCTTCTAATGAAGATGATAATGAAATGTTCTGGGTGCCAAGTACAAACCCATAACCACAAGCCTTTACCTCGCCCAGCATCCCTCATCTTTCAGCTGGCAAAGCTCCACAATCTGCAATCCCCTCATTGTACAAATTGCTCTCGTCGCCACTGCTGCAGAATTGCATCTTTACTAAATCGTTTGAGGTCAACTTGAAATACCCTAACAAATAATTAAGTAATTTGCACAAGCTTTTAATCGTGTGATTAATATTCAATTGGCTATAATGGTTGATTAATCAAAGGTATGGAAGCCATGCAGCTAAGTAAATGATGCCACGTGATGGGGGGACTATCTCAAGCCTACTTAGCAAGCAGCTAAGTTGATTCTTTTGATTGGTTTAATGGAATTATAATTTGGAATAATTTTCAAATTATTCATTTAAGAAAAAGGTGGTAAGCTTGATTAGCATTTAAAGTGGATCTACTTTGGTTTCTTGTATTTTAAATCTTATCTAAGGTTACTTTTATGGGGGTTAAACTGCTAGAAATAGATCATAATGATTAATTATGTATTGCAATTTTATACTAAACATATTTATCTATTAGAAATTTAAATATTTCTTTAATAAAATAAGGAGGTAGAATTAACTTTGTTTCTTAAGGTAAAGAAGAGGTATTTAATTAATCCTTTAAGAGTTATTAGTTCTTGGGAGGGATCTAATTAAAATGAATTATAAGTTCTTCTTAAATCTTTCTAATTAGTAGATACGTGCTTTAAAATCCTAATTTCTTCTTTCAAAATAGTTGCAAGTTTATTTTGTTTATTTATTTCTTTATTTTTAACATTTAGGCGAGTGCTCTGGTGCTATTGTTGCTGCTCTTCCATCCGCTTTTCGATTTGTTTCGCTCGTTTCGGTTCTAAGTTTGCGTGTTGCATTTTGTTGTTCTTATTGTTGTTTTTATTGTTGTTATTTGTGGTTTGTTGTTGTTAGTGTTGTTGTTGTCGGTTATTCCAGGGTGATTTTGCATTTTGTTGTTATTGTTGCTGCCTCGGCTGCCTCCAATCCCAGCAGCATTTCAAGGTCTTTGCACTATTTGTTTTTGCCAAGTTTTGCACACATCCCCTATAGTATATTTTATATATATATACATAAATATATATATATATATGTATGGAAGGGGTGTTAGTTTTCTGCCCCGATCTCTTTACTCCCCTCTCTCCCTCTTTCTGGTTTGGGGAAGAGCATGAAGTTGTGTTATTTCTGAAGGGTATGCCTAATCTTGTAAGGAGTTTGTAACACAAACCTTGGGAAATTAAGTCCCATTTGTCCTCAAAAAATACTCTACAACTTTGCAAAAAAATATAACTTTTAGGTTTAAAAAAATTAAGGAATATTAATCATATTTTCCCACAATAATGGAGTAATCCTAATCTTGTAAGCAGTTTATAATAGAAGCCTTATAAACCTAAAAAGTTACTCTACAACAATGCTAAAATACATAACTTTAAAGTTTTTAATGTACTTAAAGAATCTTTTTAATAATTTCCCTTAATAACAGCAAAGGGTATCTAATATTCGTCTTTGTCTACAATTATCTTCCTTTCTCATCGTTGTTGGGTTTGGGTTTTTGTGAAAAATTTCTTCGCTACGGCGCTCGTGTTGCAGTTTTTGCTCTTTTCCACTTGACTGACAATTTGATTGGCAGTTTTGCTTTTGCATTTTGCTTTTTCATTGTTGTTGTTGTTTTGTTATTGTTGGGCTGCTGCCTGGCAGAACGCTCTATTCTAACGTCTCCCTCCAGCAATTATATTTAATTTTATTATTGAAGATTGCAGCAAGATTTTCGCCTTCAAGGTCAGACGTGTAAATCTTCACTGCTGCTGTGGTCACGTAAGCAAAAACTTTTTTTTTTTTACTTTGCTCGCTCTCTCCCTCTCTCTCTCTTTTCACTCTTCCCTCTCTCTCTCTCTCTCTATGGCAATGTCGCGCCTTTTTAATGGCTAGTTGACTTGGATGTTGTTGTTTGAGAGATTTGCTGGAACAATTTTCAGTTTTCAATGTGTGTTGTTCGGCATTTCCTATTAGAAATTCTTGGCATTAATGCAGCTGACCGGTTGCACTTGTTGATGTGTTTTTTCAATTTTTTCTAACTGAAGTTAGCCAATTTCCTTTGTACTTATTCCAAGCGGAAGATAGTCTCAGTCAGTTGTTTGTGGAAGTACTCGGAACAAGGTTGCGTATGGACAACATTGCGTATGCGCAATATGGAGATGTTCGATTACGCATACGCAGTGTTGGCCATGAAATGAAACTCAAAAAGGTTGAAAATGATCGGGAAATACAAGCAGAGCTATGAAAATAAAATCAGGGATAATTGTATTTCATTTTTAAACAAATTTCTAAGGTAACTAGACAAAAATATACAACATTAAATATAAATTGAAGCATATTAAACTGATAAATATAAATGCAAGCTATTAATTCTTACAAAACTTGCTTTTTTTACCACAATGATGTAAATAAATTAAATAAATAAATATATAATAAATTTATGAAACTTTTACATTCATTACCAACCAAAGAAAGACCTCGAGGAACTCTTTACCGTCGCGACGGTGGCAATCCACAATTATTCCCATCGATTACGAGTTTTGCTATGTACTCAGCACTCAAGTAACTAATTGCATCGCATGGCCACAGAATCAAATGGAGAGGAAAAGTTGGAAAAGGGGATCTAGGGGGGGAGGGGTGAAAAGTACGATAGAATTCTTAACTAGCCATAATTGTTATATTTTTTCAAGCATGTTGCAGTCATATGCGTGCGTTGTTAGCTCGTAGACTCTGCAGTAGTAATATCAGCAGCAGCAACATCATCATCATCATCATCATCATCATCATCATCGATGTCGATGTCTGCCTCACACAAGCACTAGCCTGTGCAATATCATCGGAATACAAAGCTCAAGGTTACGCATACGCCATGTATGCCGGGCCAGGCCAGGCGAGGCGATGCGATGCGATTCCATACGATGCGAGCGCAATGTCTAAGCAAATAGACGACAAACAAGCGCTGGCAATGCAAACACGGACACTTGCACACTCCGCAGATAGAATTTTAAACACACACAACTTTTTGTTGCCTCTGTGAGTGTGTCTCGGTATCTGGGGGATTTCTAGGGGCTCCCAAAGGGGTTATCGGGGCACAAAGCTGTTGTTTTTTACCGCACACAAAGTGTCAAAAGTGTCAAAGGAGTAATGGCTTAGACATCGATCGACTGTTTTTATGCAGAGCATCTCAATCATACGAAACAGTTCTTTAGATTTTATTTTATAAAAAGCTGTTTAAACATTATCAAAAATATTACATAACAAGAAAGGACACTAGCCTCATGAATCCAAGTCAGTTCACAATTGAAATAAGTATTGGTATTAAAAATCTATCATTAATAAGCTTAATATATTCGTATTCTTTGAATTAATATTTATCGAAATTTTTATATGACAACTTTTATGAAAATCAAATTTTCAAAAACTCATAACTAAATCAAAAAATCCTTCATTTTAATTCGGAAAGCTGCCCCATGCAAGTTTTTATCAGGCTATAAAAACTTTATACTTCATTTGAAATGTAAAAATGAAATTGATTGCCAATTTTTGAAAATTGTAACACCTTATAAAAATTTTAACAAATTGTCAAAAATTTATAATTTTTCCCACATGCCTAGAAAGATTCGCCTGTTAATGCTGATCAAGAATATATATGATTTATAGGATCGGAAATGACTCCTTCATAGCGTTACAAGCCTCTGACTAAAACAATAATACTATTTTTAAGTCGATATTATTTATATTTTTAATGACAATTTGTTCAACAAATCAAAGCTTAAAACTCTCATTACTAAGCCAAAAATGCCTTAATTTCAATTCGGAAAGCTGCCCTGTGTTAGTTTTTATTAGCTTAATAAATCGGCATACCGAATGGACAAATTTAAGCAATTTAAAATTTTGTCAATTTTTGACAGTTTAACAATGTACATTTTTGGGTGTAAAATTTTGATAAAAATTGTAATATTTTTTTTTCTGTCTTAGATGGCTAGATCGATTCAGCTCTTCATGCTGATCATGAATATATATGATTTGTGGGGTCGGAAATGATTCCTTCACTGAGTTTTGAGCTTCTGATTAGAATAATAATACCCTGAAAGTGGTATAAATATTATAAATTTTAGATTTTAAATTTGAATAAAGATTTAACTATTAATTTCCCTTCTTGCTTAATAAAATAACAAATAACATTCCTAGAAACTTTCTGTTGTATAATTTTGAGAATATATAGCTAATTCCCTTACATAAGCAAGGGTAACACATGAGAATCTCATATGTCAGACTCTCCACCATTTTCTTCTAATTTTTCCCTATTTATCTACGTTCCCTCCCCCAACTATTCTGGCTTTTTACCATAGCAACGCTAATTGCTGCTCTCAAGCGTAAGACATTTTCACAAGAACTAATAAATGCAACTGCAGGAGCTGAAAGCGGTCTACCAAGGGGGGAAAACGGGGAGACGACCACCCACATGACAGCCATAAAGAAAAACCGAGTCCCTGTCTTTGCCAGATGCTGTCTCCAAAGCATCCACATTGGAGTCCATGCTCCCTGTCTTCGCTGGTGGCCCCGAAGGCAGCTTTAAATGGCCTCATTAATACCCTTTCTTTTGAGGAGATATGACAGAAAGTAAGTTTTGATTATTACTAAAGAATCTTTTAATATGATATAAAGGGGAATTTATGGTAGAAAGATGAACCACTTACATAAGAAATAAGGTTCATTGATCTATAAATTATATATACATAACTTTTTTACCTTCATGAAATAGTTTAATATATTAAAAACATTATATAATTTTTAAGAGCATTCAATATTTGTATTTCTCAGTGTTCTGTTACCATATCTTATGTGAACTTTGGTAACTTTGAGCCCTGTCTGCTCTTTTCAACTGTCTCCAAAGCGAAGGTCCCTGCTCCTTTACTTTGTGGCCTGACAAGTTTTTATTTTTTGGCTGCAGGCAGGCCTGTACATATGCAGCAAGGATGGGCGTGGCATGTCTCGTACAAGTAAAGTCAAAGCCAACACAAAGTTATTAAAAAACATATATCTTTTTTTTGGCATTTTTTCCCTTGCCTTCCTTGGACGTTGGTGAACAATAGAGAAGAGAAGGTGGCAGCCACTGCTTTATCCAAGGAATCCGATTAATTGCTGATGGCCAAAAAAAAGAGTCGGAATTTAAAGTAGCCATATGGCCAAAAGTGGGAACTGGCTTACAATCAAAAGAGCGCCAAAGCGTGTGGCAATCAATCAGAGGAGGGAGGGAACTTTGGGAGCATCCTCCATCCTTCTGCTCGTTACTGGCCGAGAATTTCAAATTGTTATGCAAATTGGCAGTCGCTACTGTGTGTGTGTCGAATGTCTTTGGGGGTCGCAGGGTGTGTGTGTGGCGAGAACAAAAGCGCCAGGGAAACGCCATAATTCAAGTGGCCGCAGCGATTTCATGCCTGATTTCAATTATCAATACGCGCCATCGACAGCGGGCGACAGGCGGCAGGCAGGCAAACTCTGAAAACTGAAAGCCGACCAAATCAATTCTGAACCGGGCCCGAAAGGAACCACAGTAACATTCAGCACTCAACCACAAAAGCCCGAGGAGCCGACACGTCCAACAATTGAACAATGGGCACAAATCATTTCATATGCCAAACGTGTGGTCGATGATTGGTACGGCTGCACTGAGTATACAGGAACAAGAATAAAGAATGGTTCAGTTTGGAGGGTTATGAAAGCTATAGATACCCTTTAAATAAATATAATAAATATTTATATAAATAAATAGAAAAAACAAATATTTAAAGCATTGTAGATTAGCCTGTCATATATTTAATTTATTAGATAACATATAAAGATTGGTTTTATCCTTTTTGAATAAATATATTATTGGTACAAAATATAAGTAAATACGAACATTAAAAGCCTTTTAGATTTGCTTGTCGTATGTTTTATTAATAAGATAAAATGTAAGATAAATATTAATTACATCTTTTTTTTCCTAAATATGTTAATATTCCCTTGACATTTCTTCTGTTATTTAATAATCGTTAACAAGTCTGCATTCATTTGTTCCGTAGATATAATATATTCAAGTTCTACGATCATTTATATTATGTTTTTACCAATCCTTCAATCAATAAATACTGGATGCTAAACTTTCTTTCTCTTATTTCTCTAAGTATTTTATATTAAAAAACAAACAAATGTATCTTCCAATCAACAATCTCACTCACCGTTCATATAAGGGTATCCCAAAAAATGACAAAATACCCACTTCATCATTCAATATTCACTCTTAAGTCATGTCTTCTTATTGCCATATTTTATTTTAGATCAGACTTTGTCACATTTTGTTGCTTTTTTTTGGGCAGCAATTTGTTTGTCGCTGCTCGTTTTGTGAGGCGGCGATTTGTTTTGTCAACTGTCAGTGCTGATGAATTTAATAAATTTAAAGCGCACAAGATTCACACAAGCAATCATCATCATCGCCATCGATAACATCATCATCTCCATACCCATCTCCATCTCCATCTCCATCATCATCATCATCAGTGACTTTAGCATGTTGTACATGACACAAAAGCTGCAGTTCATCGATGGCTTCTGAATATAAAAATCCATGAAAATCAACCGAAAACCGATTTTGGCAAAAGCAACATTTTTTTTTTTGGGAGGCGGCACACGAGTATAGTGTGTGGGCGTGGCCTGATGGCGGATGCAGAATGCATTGAATTTTAAATCGATACAAAATGCGATTTCAATCGAATGGCTTCAACAAATTTGGCCAAATAACAATGGGTGACGGGGGAAAATAAAATAAATATTGTGACAATTGAAATTGTTTGGTCATGTCATGCAGATAAATAATGTGCCAGAGATATTTCGTTTTTTGGTTAAATGAAATAATTAAATATTTATCATCCAAGCTTATCGAGACCATTAATCATAAGGTGTGGGGGATCAGGTAAGGAATACCAAGAAATTGAAGAGCAAAAGCTATTGATACTCCGACTTTGGATAGAATAAATCAAAGTTAACTTCAATAAATCTTTGATTTGAGTACAAAGATGAAATTAATTGATTTATCTAATCAAGAACGTCAGCAGAATTTCAAAAGAGATGTATTTCTTTGCTTTAAAATAAATTAATAGAACTTATTGATTGTTTTTTTTTTATATATATATTTATTTAAAGAAATATTACCTATAAATTGTTTATTATACATATTTCTAACTCTATCAACATTTTAAACAAAGCATAATATATCTTTGATTTTCAGATACATTTCAAAGCTAGTATATTTATACTGATAGTAAAAGATACATCATTTTATCATCCTAGCAATAAACTTTAAAAACAACCAATTTCTCTTCCATTTTCCTCAACAACCTTTTTGATTTAATAAAATATTCAAAAAGTGTCAGCCATAAAAAGTGTTTATTCAAACAGATTTTTTTTATTTGCTTATTTTTTCCGCACTTATATGTGTACGTCTCCCTTTTTTTATTTCCCCTTCATTTATTTTATGGCAAACTTTGAATTGCGCTCGTAACCCACATGTTCCACAATCATATTCATATATATACATTTATATTTTAAAGTTCCACGCCACCCTCCACAATATATTGAAAACATCTTTCAGCATTCGTTCTTTGCCCGAGTCCATAAATAATTCCATTGGCAACACAAAAGAGCTTATCGATAAGCCCGATTTGAAAGATTTAATGCCCATCAAAATGCATTCTCGTTGCTCAAATGATTTGCTCGGGCGAAAGGCGACCCTTAGCCAAAAGAACGAAAAGAACATTTATCAATTTTAAAGCCAATGAATGGCAGAAACAGAAAAATAAGGCTTTTATTTATATACTGAGAAAACCATTGCAGAATTAAACTCGAAGAGGAGTGAGTATCTTTAAAGTAAGGCACGTAAAGAAATCGTAAAGTATTTCAAGCTGCTGTTTCAATTCAATTTAAAAATGTACTGAATTTTCGCACATACATATTGTGTGTGTTTGGTGACTGTTACGTTTTCATTTATTTTTTATACGTATTTTTTTGCAGCTTTATTACACAACATGCCAAGAAGCAAATGAGGCTAAGAAGCAAGAGAATTTCTTAAGGGAGACTGAGACGACACAAGTAATTCTTATGATTATCATAATTTATATGGCCTTCGGGTGAGTCGAGTTTTATGCGGTATATATATGTATAGTATATCTAAGTATGCTTTTGAAATGAAAGCGAACTGAAATAAGAAGAGTTCTGTTTTTTTTGGTGACGTATGTATCTCGTGCCGCTTCGTGACTCCCCAAAAAAAGATATCTGCGGACCCCGCTGGGCCCATCTAACTAATGCTAAATACTTTGACCTTGGCTCCGGTCTCAGGGTCTTGAAAATTATATGCCAGCTGGCAGCAGCAGCAGCACCTAAACTAAACAAAAACTACTACGCTACAAAAACAATTTCCACTCAATGAATAGAAAAATTGCTCACAATTGTGGACGTTTGTGGACGGACCTGTGTGTGGCTCATAACGATGTTAACTAAATAATTAGCTGACATAATTTCGCTTGGCTAAGAGCTGTAAAAGACTGGCCCATTAGGCACGAGCCCGGCGTTTTGTTTTTCGAGTTTTGCCGAAAAGTCGAAAAGCCAAGTCAAATGTGTCAAATTAAATGCGCATTAGTAGCGTCATTACAAAAAGAAACACAAACAAAACAGGGAAAACCGCAGAAGCTGTGCCGGTCAAATGTATCTCTTAGTGTATATAGTATATATATACATATATATATAAAAGTATTAAACAATTAAATGGCCAGCAAATTTTAATTGCATAATTAATAAACATTAAAAGCACTTAGCTATGGCAACAATGTCTCTTAATGCCATACAATTTGCAGTTGGCGTTTCTTCTTCGTTTCATTTTTACGCTGTGGTGTATCTGTATCTGAATTTGTATCTGTATCTGTATCTTTCTTGTCGTTCTTGTCGTTTCCTCTTTGGTGGTGAGCTTCTTTGTAAGACACGCACCACGCGACGTATACGTAATTTTTAGAAGATTACAAAACGGTGAGATAATCCATGTGTGAAATAGTTAGGCATGTTTTCATTGAGAATTAGTACAGAAAATGATTAGATTTCTTCCGGTTTTTTTATTTATAATGAATAAATTATCATAGTTTTTAAATACTTTGTTTAACACAATCAATAATATATATTTAAGAAGTTATGGTCAGCATATTTTGCAAGAAAACTTAAGAAATATATTTTTAATCAATAAGTTAATTCACAAAAACACTCTTTCCCTTTAATCTTCATTCAGAAAATGTCAGTTTCATTAATTATCACAAATCCCCAGAGATAACAAACAATTAAATTGGTCTTTGGGGAGAATTTGAAATTTTGAAACTAAACAAACATATACAAGAACGCCCCAAGGAATAGCTCCAATTATACCAACTCGTAGTGTTAATAAATACAAAAAGAAATCTCTGAACCGATAAAGAAATTTATGAATTGATTTATGTTAAAATGTTAAGGCAAAAAATTACCAAAGTAAAATTAGCATAACAAATAGCAAATAGAACAACAGACCGGTGACCTTCACCTACAACTCAGGCGAGACAAGACCCCTTCCCCTTCCACCTCATAATGCACCTCTATTTCGATCTCTCTCTCTCTCTCTGTCTCTACCTGTGGTTATTTCTATCTCTGTCTATTGGTTTTCATGTCTCTTTCTAACATAGAGTAAATCTAGTTGGTCATGCGGGACAGCGCCTACGCAATTAGCGGGTTGCCCTGCCGACACATAAATGTGACACTGTAAGAAATGTGATATTAAAATGATAAATATTTTAGTATAAATATTAAAATTATAATATATATTATAATATATATATTATAAAATATAATTTTGTATAAGAAATTAAGCTTTAACATAACGTAATATAGGTTCTTTAATAATAATAAAAGCCTAAGATATTGTTCTGCATTCTTAATTCCCATCATAATTCTGCTTTAAATACTAAATAAAATTAAGACTATATTTACCCTATTTTCTAGTATTTTAATATATTTTTTATAGTGTACTCACAAATACCGATCATACCAATAACCGAAACCAGATTGAGTTCTAAAAGCTGACCCATAGAAAGTGATTTTTTTGTTTTGTTGTTTTCTTGCTGTCCCTCATCGAAGGCTGCGAATTGTTGATACTGAAATTGAAATTAAAAATTTATTCTAGTCTGGTTCCTCCCCTCTTCACTTCCCTCCTAAAACTTTTGCTTTCATTTAGTTTATTTCATGATTTTGTTATTGTCTTTTTGCGTTTGTCTTTTTCGCACGTAAAACGTGTGACTTGAACTTTGAATTAATTCGTTCAATAATTTACATTTTTGTTACCTTGTGCCGCCGTGTATTTCTTGGGGTATTTCTTTGGCTCTGTTTTGTTTTTGTTTTTTTCCTATTTTCTTCAGTTATTTATTTATTTATTTATGAGTCGAGCGGGATTGCAGGTTCTTGTGTTGTTTGACTCGTAATTTATTTGGTTTTACGTGTGCGACTTTAACTTTAGTTGTTTTTTGCTGCTTCTAAGCTCAATAGGTTCCAAGAACCCTCGGTTATGGCTTGGAGGTGACCAAGAACACCATCTAAATATATATGGGACCAGACTTGGTGGTAAACACTTCTCGGAAGTGACAATGAAACCGCTTTAAGTGTGTGTAGTTCCCGGCTATGTGCTTCGCATTCGCAAACCATTATTAGTCCGGACGTTTTTTTGATAGTCGATTGGGATATGCCTCTGATGATTCAGTTGGGGATTTACTTTTTAAGGATGGATCCAATGGAATATTAATGAGATTGATTGGGAAAATAATATACAATAACAATGTTTTATTAATATGTTTTTAGTTAAAAAGAAGCTTAAAGAAGTTTTGGCTTCAAAATATTTACTCGTTCGTTTTGAATTCCATTTCAATAAAGTTGTCTTACATTATATACATAGTATTAATTCTCAGTGGTTATAAAAGTACCTTTGATTTCCTGTAACATTCATTTATATATTTTAGCATTCCTTGAATTAGTAATAACTAGATAAAATCCATTTTGAATGCATCATCCAACCCACCCAAGAAATATTCTTTGTTTTTTTCAAAACCAGTCATAGCTCAGGAAAGGCTTTTTTGTTTTGTTTATCAGCAAAGAGCAAACTACTCACTTTCATGGCTTGGCCCCAGCCTTTGTTAATGAGTCATTCAAAAACCCACCCACTCATGAGTGTAACTTCTAATCCAAGTACATTTATGAATATGAATTTTAAGAATAAATTTCTCTATTAATCCTTGCAATATTTATTTGTAAAGTTTTAATTAGCAAGCTTAAGGCTTTACATTTTACGTATTTATTTTCAACTTTTTGTATTGTGTAGAAATAGCAAAATTAAGCTATTTTGCTCTGGATGAATTTTCATTAAATGTTGGCATTGTTTTGGCTGCATTCTCGTCTGGTTTCCTCTGCCCTTTTTTTAAATATTTTTCACTATATATATATATTTGCATATATGTCTGCCGTTGTCTTCTTCATCATCATCATTATCATCATCATCAGTGGCAGTGGCAGAAAAGCTCCTGGCACACATTCCAGATGCTTTGGCGGCTTTGTTTGCACATTGACACAGGTGAAACTAATTAGGCCACAAAACCCAGCTCATTTCTGTATTATTTGTTGGCCAACAAGAGCACGGTAACGGGGGATAACAATAACAACAATATCTTACAAATTAAAATAAACGAAACGGGCAGGTGAACTCATTTCTTTCATTTTTCGCTTGCAAAAAAATAAATAAAAAAAAAACTAGAGAAAAGCTTGCTGCTTCTTCGGCTTTTGTTTAAACAATTCGCAGTCGTTGAACTGTCGCCCAAAAAACAGAAGAGGACTCCCCTGAAAAAAAAAATATACCAAGTGAGGGAGAAACACTTGCGCTTTTTTCGCTTACAGAAAAGTTTTAGCAACTAAAAATTGACCCAAATTTTAGGGCCATCCGTTGGCCAACAGAGCGTATGCGTAATAACATTTTAGTTTCGCTAGTTTTCGCTTTCATGTGAGCAAATCTGCTTAAAATGCCCCAACCAGATGCGATGCGAGATGCGAGATGCGAGAGAGCTGATGGAAAAAGGCGGCAAGAACGTGCCGCTGCAAAATGAGTTTCATTTGCAAAAGCGCGCGTGAAAAATTCATTAAAAGTCATCACAGTCCGAGCCGCCAGCCGCCATCGTTGGTTTTTTTTTTTCGGTGTGTGTTGGTATATAATACCCTATCTTTTTGAGAGGGTTAGGTAGGGTGTGTGGTATAGACAATGAAGGGTTTTTAATAAATTCATTTAGAATATGTGAAAATTCCTTGTGTCCAAGCGGAAAAGCGTGGTGAACAATTTAGTTTTAATATTGGAAAGTTATAAACAAATAATATAAAAACATTTTGAAAGAGTATAAAGAATAACAGTTTTATTATTTAATCAAGCACCTCATTTATTTGGGAAATATACAAAAATATTTTTATATTATGATTAAATTTTATATCAGTTTTATTACGTTAACTTAAGGGCAACTTTATTTTTACTCAACTCACAAATCCTGCAACATAATTCAGGGTATTCCCTTCTCGTGGCTTTCCTAAGCTTTCACTTCCTATTTTTTTTTTCCACCCCTTCAAGTATCTTGTTGAGGAGGAAAACTCATAATTGCAGCATTTTTCACTTTGTTTCTTGGGAATGTGCGCCACACAAAAAAGTTGCTTATTAAAATTGAGCGAAATTTAATAAGCAGCATTTTATGCAGGCCGACTAAGAGAATAAAAGGCGCGTGAAGGCGAGTGTTTCCGAGGGGGGTGCTAGGGTTAGGTTGGGGGGTTTCCCCCCCCCCCCCAAGAGTTTTTCCTGCGGTGGGTGGGCACTTAGCTTGGCCATTTTCCCATTTCCCAATGGCGGCCGCAAAATGGCCGTCGTCGGCACTTGGATGTGTTGATTATGAAACCGCCAAAGTGGGTCTTACACAAGTGTGTCTGCTCGGTGGGGTCAAGCGGGGTAAGAGGTGGCTTCTGGCTTTTCAGAGGGGAAGCGGGGATTGGGGTAAGATCCACCCGCAGCAAGTGGCACAAAAATGCAGGCAAAGTCACGTTTTGAGAGAGCTTCGCGTCGCCAGTTACCAAATGTGTAACCAAATGGCCGCCATAAAGATGTACTAGTATTTTCCACCTAAAAAGCAAAAGAAAAAAACACCAGAGAGCAAAAAAGTAAATATAAAAAAAATATGTTAAATATGTATTTTGCATATGCTTAAGGGAAATGAGTTGCTTTGTGTGTAGATGACGATGGGGTTGAGAGGTATGAGGTTGAGGTTTTTCTGCCGGGGGAATGCAGCTGATGATAAAGTTGTTTGGCTGCCGGGAAAACAATGGAAGAGCTGAAATTATATGAAAATAGGGTAGGATTTTGTGTCTGTTCATAGCATTATATTAAAAATAAAAGAGAAAAGTTAATTGAAATACAGAAAATAATGTTTAAAGTTCCCCCACTCTAACTCAAAACTTTAGACAATTTATTCTCTATTATTCCAACTCCTTAATAGTAGTCAAACTTTTCACCTGGCATCTAAACTCACTTGTTTATCTACACACACATTTTGCACTGTTTTTTTGTTTAGACACCTTAATTTCTTATGCAATTTCTAGTTTTATTTTTGGCAAACAAAATATTAATTTCAGTTGGGCCGCCTTTCTCTACTCTCTACTCTGAGAATATTTACATTTCAATTATACCCACACTGCCTTCAAAAATTATGCAGAAACTGGAAGACGGCAGACATGAATCGTAGGTAAAATTGTGTCTAAGAGGAAAGGTAACAAGAGGAGATGGATATGGGGGAAATTCATGCAAGCCAAAAAAGCAGATCAGGGAAATGCGGGGAGGAGAAGGAGGAAAAGGCCTGGATCCAGGCTGTCTCGACAGTCGCAGGCTGTGTTAGCATTTTCATAACCTTGTCAGCTTGATATGCGCATAAATTTGAACCAGTGCACATTGTTTATTTAAATGATGTCGCTGCTACCGGTTCCCAGGCGGCAGACAAAATATCCACCCCGAAAATCCAAAACAAAATAAAACAAAAAAAGGGTGGAAATTCGTCTTCTTCAGCCAGCTGAGTGAGTTCATGGGTTCACGAGCTGAGTCTATGGCTGTGAAATATATATTAAGTTGAAGTTAAATCGGTTTATGGGTCTTGAGTTGTGCATTTTGAGTAAGAATTGTACCAAAAAACATATAAGTAATGGGTTATTAAATGGGAAATGGTGGAAAATCAAAACTGAAACGCTAGCTCATAAATTTAAAATGTATATAAATTAGTTACCCTTTCTTCAAGTTATTTAATATACTTATATAATAATCCTTTCCTTTTAATTAACATTTCTAATCTTATATCTCTGCCTCATTAAAATTCAGACACTTTTCTCAAACACTTTAAAGTTTAAACTAACAATATATTAACTATTTAATCGGATTACAAACTTTCGATTTCTGTGTGCGTCTTTGACCCTTGAAAGAACTCTCATATTATAAATTACCTCAGAGCTCCCACTGAAAAAGTAAAAGTCAAGCGTATGAAAAATCCTAGAAGTCTAGAAAATTTATGCTAACCAAATGCAGGCAACTTTGTAGGCAATCGGTCAATAGATACAATTTTCCAAGAAGTCGAATCTCATTCCGATGAAATCAAAAGTCGCTTGGCAAAAAGGTTACGAGCCTCTGGCGGCCTCAGAGCTTCCCCATTTTCTTCCTTCTTTTACCTTCTGTCAGTCGTGTATATATAGGTATTATACTATATAGTTTACACATATATATGTGGCTGATCTGTCGTCTGGTCTCAGCACGCGTCCAGCGATTTTATCAATGTCAACGCCAGTCGCTGTCTGCCTCCTGCCGTTTCATAATTTGCCGCTGGCGAACAGCCACCGCTTCAGCTTCAGCTGCAGATACAAAAACCCAGATTGAGATACAGATACTTTGGGCATCTCGAGCAACTCGAGTTGAACTCGCCCGAAGGTATGGAATTAAATTCGAGACTGGGGCGTTAACTGCACGTAAATGCCGAGACATGCATTCAATAGATATAAAAGAGAGAAATAAGAGTACGCCTTTAATGATTTAAGATTGAGAAAGTCCGAAGGAAAGATACCCTTTTAGGGTAATTTGTTTAAATTAGGGATTATTGATAAAGAATTTATAGTAAATAGGGATGTATGATTGAATTTATGAAGATGTAAATAATTAAGAACACATTTGGGAAATTGTTTTAAAGCCAAACAAGATTTAAAGATTTAGGAATAAGAATGACAGAGAAACAATATCGGTACGAGGGAATTCAATTAATATAGGGATTTTTAATAAAGGATTTTTATAAATTGATTAAAATTCTGAAAACAAATTTGGAAATTGTTTTAAAACTAAAACAAAGGATACCCAAAACTGATCTATTTACCTAGGTTAGTTAGTTAGTTTTGGGTTTCGTTTTGTTGGTTTTAAAATTAAAGGAAGCTTTATCGGAAGATACTAAAATCCATTTAAATATTATATAAGATACCTTTTTTGAACATTTTCACTACATTTTTAATTAAAGTTTTATCCATGAAAATTGTTTTTTATCTAAAGACCAAAGTGAATCAAGTTTCAAAAGTAATGTAAGTCTTGTTCTTCTAGGCGCATACATTGCCTTATAAAAACATCTCAACTCTTGACTTATAGGGTATGAAAATTCACTTGCCATTGGGGTTTCTTTTTTTTTATTTCACCCAACCGAGAGAAATGTAAAATAAACCAAAACGAGTGAGGGCTGTCCTCAAAAACGTACGCAGGATGCGGCTGAAATGAAGGTGAAGACGGCGGCTGCCAACGATGATGACGATGGCAATGACTGTGGTTGTGGTGATGATGAATCCGATGACAATCGTCTCCCCCCCCCCCCAGATGCTGATGATGTAAAGAAGCGTGACAATTCAACAAATATTTAAACTGAAACGAAACCCCAGGGCCAAAGAATTTGCGCAACTTTCTACGGCAGGCAGAGGCCATGCTCTCATGATTTTCACTTTTCATTTATGAGTTATTATGGCCGCTGTGACATCATCATCGTGGCCTGGAAGGGATCTGGTTGGAGATGGGGTGGCCTGGGGCAGGGGCAGGGTCAAGCCACTTCGGACTTGGCCAAGTTGAAGTCGAAGTCAAGTGTCAGAAAAGTGAAAACTCCCTGGGCGAGTGTGTGTGTTTTGTGTTTATGGCGGCTGCCGTCTGTCGTCCCGCTGTTTATTTTTCTTTTTTTGGCGATCCAATTTCAAGTGGCCCGCTGTTTATTTATTGTTGGACTGCTCCAGCAGCTGTTGCCATAACAAAAAAACAAAAAAAAAGAGCCCTAGAAATATATATATACAACACATATACAAGTTCGCACAATAATTGTTAACAATTGCAGGCGGACAGAAGCGAAAAGTTAGCCAAAACAATACAAATATTACTCAGACTTTGTGAGCCTCTTCTTGTACCATTTGATGATATCGTTAAATATAATTAAATCTATATGGGCAGCCAATAAAAATTTAATGAAGAAAATAAACACATTTAATTTGCAGACAATGTGACGGAACGGTGACAATTTTTTGCAATTGGGAGAAAAAATATCATTCTTAAACCGTGAAATAGTTTTATAATGATTGGAATGTATTTTCGGTTTGAAATAGGTCTTCCTTTTAGATGAAGCTTAACGAATAATTTTTAATAGTTTAATTTAGGATAATTTCCTATTAAATATGAGTTTTTTTACATTAAATTTAATACCAATATGCTAATAATGAACCTTTATTGAAGTTATACTGTAAAATGTATTCTTAAAGCGTAAAATGGTTTTATGATGAGTGAAATGCATACTTTGGGCTTAAAATACGTTTTTGGTATTAAATAAAACTTTGTAAAATTTTTTAAATTTTTATTTATGATTATTTTTATTTAGGATTATTTTTGTTTATAATTAAGTCTTTCCTGTACAACTAATAAACTTTAACTAAATCCTTAATGCTGGAAATGCATAAATTCATCTGCTTATCTCCTGGAAAGTCTTCTTAAACTACAAATTAATTATCTATTTATTTAAAACATTCCTCTCTTCGCATACCACTCTTTCTTACCACCCCCTAAAACCCAGAGAGTTTCTTAAAAAAATAAAGGAAAATAAAAGAAAACTTTTCTGTGAAAATTGCCTGTCACGCGTTTTACTTTCACTAAGCACAAAACTGACAACAGCCAAAGAGAACGTTCTTCCCCAAGAAAAATTAAGACATTTAACGCTTCTTTCATTACGGCTTCCAGTTTTTTCCCCGCAATTTTGTGGTTTGAAGGAAGCTGGGAAAAGTTTTCCAGACGAGTTTTCCTCGAATGCTGTGAGTACCACTTGAGAGAAGATGGCACCCTTAAATTGGCTAGAAGTTTGTAACACCCTAAGGAATCATTTTAAGTATTTTGTTAATTGTTTGTTAACTGTACATTAATTTTTGAAAGAGAAGAAGAGATTGATAATTGAAAAATAAAGTAGAATGTATTTTAAATTATGCTATTGGGAGAAGTTACTAGAAAATATTCTTAAATTAGAAGCGAAAAATTGAAAGATTGGTGTATCCTTAACTTAAAAATATTGAAATAATTACATAGTAAATATAATCTATTTTCCAACCATCTAACAATAACAATTTTATTCTTGCTGTGTCCAATCATTTATTAATATAAAATTAGTTTCCTAGGAAATATTATACAAAAATAACACAAACAAGAAAGGAAGCTAGCTTCGGCAAGTCTACCGATTCGCCAAGCTTTGACTTATATACTAGTAAAATTATATAGAAGAATAACTCCATAATTTTATAGCTTGCTCCTCAATTTGTTCCAAAACAAATCTCGCACATCTGAGCATATGATTCCCAACTGGTTCTAACATCCCCGGAACGAAGTGACTGCTGCCGGCCAAGTTTCGGACATGTGTTGTGTTACAAAAGTTGCAAGTCATTGTGTATTAGCGTTCAAAGTTAGTAACTGATAATACATACTTACTGGGCATAGATACTTACTGATCGGAGTTACTTAATGCTCATAGTTACTTACGGATCATAGATACTTACTGATCAGAGTTACCTAATGCTCATAGTTACCTATTGATTGTAGTTAAATTAAATAGCGCGCTGCTTCTCTCTGCCTCTCCCCCTCGCTCGCTATGTTAGTCGCTCTATGTTAATCTCTAGAGGCAACTGCTTCTCTCCCACGCACTCACACTCACTTTCTCTGCTCTTCTCTGCTCTGCTCTTCTCTGCTCTTCTCTGCTCTGCTCTTCTCTGCTCTGCTCTTCTCTGCTCTGCTCGGGGACTATAAATAGAGGCGCTGAGGTCGCGCGCGCCTCAGTCTGTCCTAGGGGTACCTAGTGTTAACATCAATAGTGATAGTGCAAGTGATCAGCTTTCGACTTCAAAAATATGACGTGGCCAATGAAACACATCTGGATGACTAGGAAGAAGCTCACTTTGGATGGAGTCACCCAATCTTGGTTAATACACTGTAAGGAAGTAAACAATGACGTGTCCCTTACTGCGGTAAGTCTTAACCATGACATTTATATTATGTATGAAGAAGCTATTGGTGGTATCAGTTCAGGTATAGCCTTTATATTCCAATTTATTTCCTTGTTGCCATGGTCCCATTTGCATACTTATAAACTTTCTGATATTTTTAGATACCTTAGTTACTTACTGATTATAGTTACTTACTGGTCATATATACTTACTGATTAGAGTTACTTAATGTTAATTAATGTTAAAAAATACTTACTGATCCTCTACATTCAACAAACGTTTCTCTTGCAGTTATATAGTATTCCGATTTTCAAAAAAACTAAAAACGATTTTCTATAATAATAAAAGATAGCTTTGAATAAAATAAGATAGAAATATGTTAAAAACTGTAAGAGTTATCTTTTTTTTTCTAAAAATTTCCGATCGTTCCTATGTCATCTAGATGATAAGTCGTCCGATCTGGTCTGTTCAGATTTATATAATAGTGAGAGTATATATAGAAGACTAACTGCAAGTTTTATTGAGATACCTTCAAAACTAAAGGAACTAGTTTGCGAAGAAACGAACAGACGGACAGACGGACAGACGGACGGACAAGAATATATATACTTTCTATGGTCGAAGATGACTAACTCACTGCGTTTCAAACTTCTGACTGAAATTATAATACCCTGCAAGGGTATAAAAACATCAAGAGTATTTCAAAATTCGCCTTCTTCCCTTTTATTAAATTTTTCTTTTGTATGTTTTGGTAAGAAGGAGACTTGGCTAGAACGACGACACACGATGCGTAATCGTCCAGGGGCTTTTGTTGTTTGTTTTGTGGCATTGGGGAGACATCACTCTACTCTGCCACATCCCCTGCTCTGGGAAATACCACCACCACCCCCCCTTTGGTGCGTGGAGATTTGATAAACTGCTTTTCGACTTTATTGCTGTTTTGGCACAAAAAGTGGCATTTTTATACCCTTGCAGGGTATTATAAAATCAGTCTGAAGCTCGAAACTCAGTGAAGGAAACAGTTGCGACTCTATTAATTATATATAATTTTCGATCAGCATCAAAAAATTAAGGCTTTTTTGGCTTAGTTGTTAGATTTTTAAATTTAGATTTGTTGAACAAATTGTCATTAAAAATATCAATAAATATTAATTGAAAGAATTGCAATTATCTTAATTCTAGTTTTGTTCCATTTCCTTTAAGATCCTAAATTTCAATTGAAAACAATTAGGGTATCAAACTTCTGACCTTTTCATGTTACTTTCCTTTCTCCTCTATTTTTTTTTTTATTTTTTGCAATGCCCAATATTTTTCATCATCTTGCCACATCCTCACATCTTTCTCTCTGTATCTCCGCCTTGACTTGTCCATTTTCCGTTTCTTAGATTTTGTATTATTTTGTATTGTTGTTGTTTTATTTTTTTATTACGATTTTTATTTACTTTTATGTGTTTATTATTTGGCCTGCTTTCGGAGTTTTGTCGAGCGCAAAATTGAGACATTTTATGGGTGAAACTGGGGGTTCGTTTTGATGATAGGTTGTAAGTGTTGTCCACTTGGTCACAGCTTTGGCAACTTCTTATCGCATTCCTTATTGGGAATTGCTTTTTAATTTGGTTTGTTCTTTTGATTGTTTTTCTTACTTACTTGTTTTTCTTTGACTTTGAGTGAATTGTTTTCCAATTGCCGCAACGGGAATATTAGAGAGGAGGTAAAATGTTCATGAAAAAAAAAAACAAAATGCTAACAAGTTGATTGCCTTTTGATTTGTTTTTGGGTCGGGATTTTTTTAGTGGCGATTTTATTGGTTTTATATATCTATAATATTATTATTAAGGTGTATTATAATCAGAAGCCTATATGATATAAATATTATCTGAAACTCAGAAATTTGTTAACTAAAATATTAAAATTCTTTAACTTTTTATTTACCACATTTAAGTAGCAAATACTTATGATTTATTTTGTCTTTAACACAAGTCTAGAGTAAACTCTTTTTAAGTACTTCCCCCCTTTGAATATTTAACTGACAAACTTTTATCTTAATTGCTCAACTTTCTTGCCTTATTTACAGGCTCATTTTTCATATGAAAATAATCGACAAAAAGTAAAATAAAAATTCCCTGAATCTTTTCAAACTTTTGCCAAATGAAATCGCATCAAAGTTTCTACCCTTAACCCCGGATTTTCACCCCAAAAAGAACCACTTTCTATGCACACACATTCGCTTTTCCCCGCTTATGCATTCCGCCGCGGCTGCATCTAATTATGCGAATTCATTTAAGCGCACAATTTTCTAATTTTTGTTTTTTCCTTGTTTTTTTTTTTACGCCATAAAATTAGGTCAGATTTAACATATTCATTAGAACTTGAGCAGCAGTTGGACGATCGCAGGAGGGGGGAGGAAGAAAGAAGCTGCTAAGCTGTTACATAAGCAAATGTGAGGGGGCTGCAAAAAACTCAAAGGAAGCTAGCTGAAACTTTCAAGCGTTTTTAATGGCGATTACAAGTGCACACACACACACACACACACACACACCCAGAGAGAGAGAGAGAGACGCACATGCATTGCAAAAAATACAAAATGAAAAAGCTAAATTATTAGAAAATTGCATTCTATGGCAGCAACAACGACGGCCTCGTTTTGGCTTTGCTTTTGCCCTCACGATAAGCAGTCGCTGCAAGAGCAAAAAGAAAATTTAATGGAATGGTGGGTAAATAGGGGGGTAAATAGAGGGGGGGAAGAGGCGTGAAAAACCCAGAGGCAGGCGACTAAAATACCCTTATCTATGGAGAGGGTAGGTCTCTAAGTTGGAAAAAGATGACTTAAAGGGGATCTAAAAAAGTTATTTTTATGGTTTGTGGTTAAAAATTTTCTCAGCAATGTATTTAATTTTAAAACTTGTATATTTATTATCAATATATTTTTTCATAAAATCAAAATCTGTTCACAACCAACCAAATTTAGTCACAAAAAACGAAACAAATTTTTAAAAATTGTCTTAAAATTTTGCTTACCATTGCTGAATTATGTAATTAAAATCAATACTTATAGACTAAAGAATACTAAGCTATGCATTTTTAAAATATTTTTTTAAAAATTTTACAAATTCAAATTTATCTAATTCATCTTAAATTAAAGTGTACTATTTACACCAGTGCGTATACGTAATTTTCTATTTGATATTGAGAACAATTTTAACTTTTAAGAAATTTATTTTAAAATTGCAAATTATAACCTAACACAGACTTTCGAATTGAAATTAATCATTTTTTTTCGCTTAGTTATGATCAAATACTTGTTACACCAGTGCGTATACGTAATTTTCTATTTGTTATTGAGAACAATTTTAACTTTTAAGAAATTTATTTTAAATTTGCAAATTATAACCTAGCACAGACTTTCGAATTGAAATTAATAATTTTTTTTCGCTTAGTTATGATCAAATACTTGTTACACCAGTGCGTATACGTAATTTTCTATTTGTTATTGAGAACAATTTTAACTTTTAAGAAATTTATTTTAAGTTTGCAAATTATAACCTAACACCGTTTTCCGAATTGAAATTAATTAACTAAGCCAAAAAAAGTTATGAGAAATACTTTTTACACCAGTGCGTATACGTAATTTTCTTTTGTTATTGAGAAAAAGTTTTATTTTTAAGAATTTTATTTTGGGATTTAAGAATTATAACCTAATATAGTTTTCCGAATTTAAATTAATCGTTTTTTTGCCTTAGTTATGATCAAATACTGTTTACACCACTGCGTATACGTAATTTTCTATTTCTTATTGAGAAAAATTTTAATTAAAAAAAAATGTTATATTGAGTTTGCAAATTTATTAACCTAATAAGAACATACATAAGAATGCTTTGCGAATTAAAATTAATGATTTTTTTGCTTAGTAATGAGTTTTTTAACTTTGATTTATGGAAAAAATGTCATATAAAATTATAAATAAATATTGATTTACGGAATGCAAATTTTAAGCTTAGTTAGGATTTGCGATGGGATTTTAATATTAAATCTGCAAGGGTTTGTAAACTTCAACTTCCCGAAGTTCCTCTCCTATCATGTTATAGATTTTTTCAACTTAATCTTTTGAAAGACATGTTTAGTTTCAAATTATAACTTACTATTAAAAGTATTATTATTAATCTTTTTACTATTTTCAATACATTTTTAAGTTATTCATAAAACCCTTATTTTTATTAATTTTTTTTTAGAATATTCTCCACTTAACTGATATGTTAAACTAAAATTCAAAATAATAATATTTTTAATTAAATATTCTCTGTACTCACTACTTAAAAGAGTACCGCATTCCCGCTGTGACCCAGTCACGAAATTTTCCCCTCCCGTTCTTGAAGGAATTTCAAAAAAACTGATAAGACCGAGCCGCACCACTCCACACACACTAGCAACATCTACAGCAGCAACAGCAACATCTACAGCAGCAACAGCAACATGCATGGAGACAGCAAGCAACATCGGCATGGTGGCGTCGAATGTCTCAATGCGATGAAGAGCCTCCAATGCCCGGCACTCGAGCACGCATATGAACTACTACGTTCAATGGGGCGTGGCTCCAGCCATCGAGAGCTGCTCTTCTTCCCGCCGATGTCTTCGTCTCTGCCTCTGCCTCTGCCGCTGGGTTTCAGTTTCAGTTTCATTTACAGTTCCAGTTTCAGTTCCACATACTATCGCTTCTTTGGATTCAGAACCCTCCCGTTCCCCTAAACTAAAAATCTTCTAAGCCAGCTTCTTTTTTACGTATGCTGATGCTTTGTGCCATTTGATGATGATCTGTTTTGTACAGTGGAACATCGATATAGATAAAATAGTAATAGAAATTTACAGAATATCTATCAAAAGCAGTTCTGGACCAAAAAGTCTTAATTAATAATGGAGGAAAATTTTACAGAAGAACAAATATATATTTATTATTGATCCAGTATACAGTTTCAAAATATTTAATCAAGAAAAAATAACTTAATAATGGAAGAAAATTTTACAGAAGAACAAATATATATTTATTATTGATCCAGTATACAGTTTCAAAATATTTAATCAAGAAAAAATAACTTAAAGAATATATTTATTGCCTGAAGAGGAAAACCTTAACTAAAATAAGAAAAAAAACTTACGCTGAAAAGCACAAGTTATATACACTTGCAGTTTTTAATTAAATCATAGAATCAAATCGGAAATCGATCATTAGGCATAAAATATTCGCATTCTTTGAATCGTTATTTATAGATATTTTTATATGACAATTTTTGGGGCAAACCAAAGTTAAAAAAAACTCATAACTAACCCAAAAAAGAATTAATTGTAATTCGGAAAGCAGCCCCATTCAAGTTTTTATAAGGCTTATAAATCTGCATACTTCATTTAAAATGTAAAAAACTCAAAATTTTGACAATTTTAATGATGTAACCCTCTAAAAAGAAATTTTTTTAATTTTAAAAAATTTATAATTTTTCCAACATGCCCAGAAAGAATCGCCTGATGCTGATCAAGAATGTATATGATTTATAGGGTCGGAAAAGACTCCTTCACGGCGTTTTAAGCTGCTGACTAAAATTAAGAGATTATAAAATGTGGTAAATTTTATTATAATTTTCTTATAATTTCCTATAATTTTAAGACTACTTATTTATTTAGATATTGATTTCACTTAGCCAAGCTTGACTGTCCTACTTCCTCTGTTGAAAGCACAAACTGCTGCTACTGTTGCTGCTTCTGCTTCTGCTTCTGCTGGTTGAACTGCTTCCTCTTCCATTTGTATGAGCACTTCAATTACAAAAGCACGCAAGTCGCCATCATTTAATGGAATTAGTACAATGACAATTGTGGCCAAAGACCAAGGAGATGTTAAAGAAGAGACGACTTAGCTCTCAACTCAACTCGACACGAAACCACACACGACATGCGGCATACCAGCAGCAGCAATAGAAATAAATTGAATAAATTCAGAGCAACAGCAACAGAAGCAGCAGCAGCAACTGAAGAACCCAAAATAAAAGAAAAGAAGGGGCGAGGTCACTCAGTCAGAGACTCAGAAAGCGACTCAGAAGACTCACTGTTCACTGATAATTTTCGGCAGATAGGCAATTGCCAGGGAATGGAGATCATCAGACTTTCAGCTACAGCTTAGAGTTTGTTAAGTTTAACAATAACAAAAGTTCACGGGAAGAAAATGTACTTAAAGGTTTGTGAATTGATAATAAATTACTGAAAGAATTTTTGTGTTTAAGAAAAATTCTTCATACCTTTCTTAAATAAAAGAATTTTTCCAGTAATTTATTAATATTATAAATAAAGTTAAATGTTTGTAGTAAAATTGAAATAAAGATATAAGGAAATTAAAAATCATGTTAAGAAGTATTCATTAATTTTCACTTACCTCTTCTTTATTAAATTAAATACATTTAGACTTCAGGTACCTTTTCCCCTATAAATATATATATTATGATTTTCTAAAATGTTCTTGTAAACCTTTTTGTTTCTTGATAGCTTAAATTTCTTTAAAACCGGTAAATACTTCTTTTATCATGCAATCTTCTTTACCAACATACCCAGGAACCTTCTGAACATGTTTAATACATAATATAAATATTTTAGGATAATCTATTAGACCTTTTTATACCCTTGCAGGGTATTATAATTTCAGTCAGAAGTTTGCAACGCAGTGAAGGAGGCACCTCCGACTATATAAAGTATATATATTCTTGATCAGGATCAACAGCCGAGTCGATCTAGCCATGTCCGTCTGTCCGTCTGTCCGTCTGTCCGTCTGTCCGTTTCTACGCAAACTAGTCTCTCAGTTTTGAAGCTATCTGAATGAAACTTTGTAGTTAGCCTTCTATATACTCTCACTCGTATATATGTCGGAACGGGCCGGATCGTACGACTATATCATATAGCTGCCATAGGAATGATCGGAAAATTTTTACAAAAAAATTTTTAACATTTTCAGTTTTCAATAGAATTGGATCAAATTTGAGATATAGCCATTTTATTATACTCTACAATTTTGTATAAAATTTTATGAAAATCGGACTACTATATCATATAGCTCCCATAGGAAGGATCGAGAAATTAATACAAGTAAAAATTATAACTTTTTCGGTTTTCAACAGATTTTCATCAAATTTGAGGTATAGCCATTTTATATTAGTCTTAAATATTGTGTCAAATTTCATGAAAATCGGACGACTATATCATATAGGTGCCATACAAACGATCGTTTGATGTAGAGGAAAACTGCAAATCTGTGAATGTAAAACTGTAAATATAATATGTATAGGTGAATACAATGAAAGCAGGTATTACTTCACTGTTTTTTAACACAAATATATATAATTTATATTGTATGGATTCCTATTCATAGAAGTTCTATCTGCAAGGGTATATAAACTTCGGCGTGCCGAAGTTAGCTTCCTTTCTTGTTGAATCATATTACCTTAAATTTCTTTAAAACTTGTAGATACTTCTTCTATCATGCAAATCTACTTCACCAACATACCCAAAAAAACCCTCTGAAAATATATTTTTATATCATATTTACCACTTTAACAACCCCATATTTATTTCCCAGTGCATTCAGAAACAGAAGCAAACTGGCAAAGCCAAAGCCCATCCCCAATTTTCCATTCCATCCATTCATTTGAAGTCAGCTGCAGAACAACAAAGACCCGTGTCGATGACAATTAGCGATTGGCTGGGATGGCATCGAACTGGAATGGTTGGGTGGAGGATGATGATGTTCGCCTCTGGCCCAAAACATTTTTTTTTATTTTTCTGGCTGGGGCACACCTTTAGCCAACTGGTAGCCGGAATATGTAGAGCATGGAGCGTTTGTGTTGCGCCATAAATTAAATTTAACACCCAGCAAAAGCACACACACACACCCACAACACACAGAGAAATCAAAACAAAGACTGAAAAGCGAGATCCAAGCGAGATCGGTTGCCAGCGATAGATCCAATCCAAAATCATTTCTAATGGCAAGTGAAACAATGCGAAAAAATTACACGCTTCAATGGGCTGTCAAACAATTTATCAAGCTTGATTTCGAATCCGCATCCGCGGTTTTTGGCTAGCCTTAAATTTAAAAGCTAACTGAATTTCAATTTCAACCTAAAGTTGAACGCATCTTTAGGTTCGTTTTGAGCGAAGAAAAGTGGACTCCAGGGTGTAATTTTGAATGGTATCGGTACCATTTAAAAATAAACAAGAAAAGTCATATAAAGAGAAAGCATTTTGTAATTCCAGAGCCATTTAAATACTCTTCATCAAAATATGGAAAAATTCAAAAGTCTCTAATTAGCTTCATAGAATTCTTTTAGGTATTAATTACCGTTTTATATTGTTGAAGACTCAATTGTTATTTAAGTCACATAATCACTTAATATATTATATGGCCTGATACTTGAGATATGGCTTGATAATAAAACAAATTAAACAATAAGAATTCTCTTTTTGAAACCTCTTCTCCAACTTCCCACCGGAAATTCTCCATTTATCAGATCAAACCCTAAAGCCCACGTTGATGTAACTTTTATGCACTATCATAGAGCATCATAAAAACCCCCTTAGTCTACTCTTAACTACCATATACATCCATATATATATCTATATATGTTTACAGATAGCATCGTGGTCACTGTTGAATCGTCGTCGTCATCGTCATCGGTAATATATCGCTTCGAGGTTTGAATGACGCGTATCATTGGCAATTAAATTAAAATATACATAGCCATAAATATGTATAAATAAAAGCTGGACGCCGAAGTCAGCTCCCCAGACAAGCGCAAACTTTTTTTTCGCAATGTCAAGCGCTTTCCAGATACAGATACATTTGTATCTGTACAAGTATCTGTGTATCTGTATCTATGTTCGAGTGACTGCAGTGGTCTAGTGATTTTTCGCCAGTGACATTTTAATTGCTGTTATGTTTTATTGATATACAAAAACTACTAAAGCTAATTGTTTTATTGTTAAATACACTTTATTTGCTCTCTGAGTGGCAGCTTAATAATCAGCTTTAAATATCGTACAAATTAGCGCTATTATGGGAAGTTAATATTTATCTAGCACCCCCTACGTTTTATTTCTATATCTTTGTACCGGGCTCTCTCATTGAATCTTTCAATTTGATGGATTGCAGTTGAATTCCAAGTTGACATGGCAATGTTTCCATGGCGTTAATTGTGTTGAGGGAAGTGAATTTATTATTTAAATACTTTATACTGTAATTGAGTACTTGGGGAAGTGGAATTATTGTTATAAAATTGTTGTTATCAATGGTTAGTAATATTTTTGTATAAATTAGTTAGGGAACTACGGAAATATGGGTGAATTTATAATAAATATTTTAAATTAAAGAGTAGAACATTTATTTCCTTTGAATATTTTTATGTAGAATTTAATTAGAGTGACTATTTCAATCCCCAAATTATTTAATCTCAATTTTTTTCACTCCATACAACATTCCCTGATATTGATATAAAAGTTCCCCCTATTTCTCTGTCTTTTTCTTCTTGTCCCATCACAATCCTGGCTATTCAATTGCGTAATTTCATTAGCTCTTCGTACTCGTAACACAAATTTTGTTTGCATTATTTGCCGCTTCTCTGCTACTGCTCCATTGTTCTGCCTCTGGAAAAAACACTTGAACTGCCAACTGGTGACTGTATTCATCATCATTTTTGTTGTAGTTTTTTGTTGTATTTTCTTCTTTTATTCCACTTTTGTCACTGCCGCCTTCAACTATTGGAAGTTCGCATGTGTAATTGCTGGAACTTGGAATGAAGGAACGTGCACAACAAGAGCTTTTTGGATGGACGTGGCTCGTCATCATCATCATTACGATCATCCAAGCTCTGGTCATTATTGTCATCTATACCGTCATCGACTCCAATGGCTCAAATGACATTTCCGCACCTGCCGCCCCCTGAAGCACACAAATCCACCCTCCGTCCATGGCATTCATCAGCCGGGAGCAATGTATAAAATAGCCTGTGCCTTGTCTATATCTCAGAAATACCCTTTAAAAGGGTGGGTATTATGGGTTGCCTGAAAGATTATGTTAGGGCATAAAGTAGGTTATTAAATTTGCTTTAAATGTTTGGTTTTAAATTATAGAATAGATCTAAGACTGCGATGAATGACTTATAAGGTGTTAGATGGAAAATACTATGAGGATTCTTTCAGAAACAATTTTAAGTACCTAAGATTTTTCTTTTTAACGAATTTTAGAAGAAAAGTACTGTCCGAATTACTCCACAAAAAGCTTAAAAGACATAAGGTTTTCCTATTAAATTTTGCAGAACTAAAAATTTAAAAAATAGGTATGCATGTATGGATATAATATGGATATGTTTCAGTTATCAAGATACTTATTTATATAAAGTTATCTCAAGAAAACTTAAGCTATTGCTTGAATCTTTCATTATATAGGGACACTTTTTATGATCTAATTAATTTATAAATAAAAAGAGTATCTAAAATACCAGAACTAAAAAAATCTGAGTTTTTTAGCTGTCCGTCTTCTTTTTTTGCGTCTGAAGTGTGTGCTTGAGTTTTGCCTTTGCCTTTTCCAACCGCCTTCCATCCTCTTCTTGTTCTTTTGCTATTGCCTTTTTTTGTTGGTGTCTTGCGTTTGCATTGCGTTCTTTTCATTTGCCTCTTGTGCAATCCCCAACCACACACACACACAGCTACACACACACATAGCAATTTCTATGGCACTTGTCCATGCCGCCACTTGTCTTCCACTTTATGTGGTCGCCGCTGGCGGTAACTAACCAAACCGTACCGAAACCGCACCAAATCCGCACCAGAACCACCAACGGACCACCGGACAGCTCCACCACCACCACCGCCCTCTCATCAACGCCCCGAAAAAAAAATATATAAAAAAAAAGACCAAAGACAGACACTTCAATTGATTATTGGCGCTGGCTTTTTGTTGTTACTGCTGCTGTTGATTCTTTTTTTCTTTTTGCAGTACAATGATTTACATTTTGGGTTGATACCCTGTAAAGGAAAAGAATAATAAGAATATGCTGATATATATTTTCTTATATTTTATATAGATAGAAATTACTTGTACAATATAAAAATTAAGTAATAATAAAAAGCTAAAATAACTTGAGGTTTCATTAAAAAAAGGCCTTTAAGAGTCTCTCTAAAAAATTTATCTTTTACCCTGTAACCTGTAAAGTAATAAATACGTATATGCTAATTAGACATTTACTAATTTAAAATCTCCTTTATTTTGTAAATATATCAATTACTTGCAAAACATAATAAATAATAATAAAATGCAGAAATAACTTTAGGCACTATTAAAGAACCCCTTACAAAACCTGACTAAAAAATGTATCTTTTAAGAAATATAACAATCTTTCCTTTAAATTTAGTTAAAATTGTTCAAATAACCCCTCTTAAATAATCTTCAGTAATAAACAGATTTCAGCCAAGTTAACTGCCTATAAAAAACGTCTCTCTTTTATGATTTATTGTACTTGGTAATAACAAATTCAAATTCGTTGATTCTACCATATTAAACAGTTGTAAAATGTTAGTTAAGCATACTTAGTTACATTTAACGAGGTATTTTAGCCATTATTCGATTAATTATTCGTGTTAAATTTATAGGATATAAAGTATCTAATAGTCGCATCTTTAGACCTGACTTTACTGCCTAAAATATGCAAAATGCTAATCAATAAGTATCATCCAGTGCCACCACCTCAACTAGAGATATTCTTTGTTGTGGTTCTTCTTCGTCTTTTGTATTATTGTACTTGTGGATTTTGTATTTTCTTTTTTTTTTGTGACTGGGTCTCTCATTAACCATACTGGTTGGTCTCCCTTCTCTACAATATCTTGTTCAATCTCGGACTCGGCTCGTAAACCTGAGTATCCCCCCGATTCCTGCCTTTTGTTGTCATTTGCACTTTTGATTTCATTTGAAGTCCGAATACGAATCGCAGACATTTCGCTGTCTGCCGTTCCTTTGTTGAGTTCTCAACTTTTTTGTTTGACTTGTCGCTTCTTTCGTTTCGTTATGCTTCGTTTTTTTTACAATTTTTTTGGTCTCTTTTATTATAATTTTTTGGCATACAAATTAAGTTGCATTCTTTTGGCTGTCGCCGTCGTTTATATATACTACATTTGTTTTGTCATAAGTCAGAGGGTCGAAGAGGAAGGAGGAGGTGAAGATGGCATCTAATAAGCTCTGTACCTTTTGTGGTAAGCCCACACAATGATGACTTGAGATACTGATGGGGATGTTGATGTTGAAGCTAATGCTGATGACGATGATGATGATCAGCGAGCCATAATCGCAGCAACTTGTGACTATTCAAAGCACGTCAAAAACCGCAGATAGATTAATTACGGAACGGACTTGGACAACGCTGGAGGTTTTTTTTTTTACAAACAAATTGTTTATTTTTCTTTCCTGTGCTTGGCATGAAGTGCATTTCATTTATTCTATAAATTATCGCCACGAATTGTTCATGTGAAACGCGCAATTAGTTTTTCCTATAGCCATCAAAGCCATGCCATCCCCAGCCACGGAAAGCAATTTATCGAAAATATATCGAAAATATTGCCTTTTATATTAAATCGATAAAATAATTTAGGACTAAAGATCAGTAAGCTTTCTAAATTTCCTAAAAATTTATAATTTGTGGAGTTTGATTAATGATAAAGGTTGAAGAATGATTTAAATTATGTTACTAATAAATAAGCCTAAACTGCATTGATTTTAATATTTGTTATCGATAATATACCAACATGTCTTTCTATTTGGTCCATTATAATGGATATATATCTTTCGACATTCTCGTTTTCACAAAAAGTCATTATTTATTATATACAGATAGATTTCTATATTTGTTATCAATCACATAATCATTGGTTATAATTATAGCCGTATTGTTCTTGTTAATTTTCCATAAATAAATAGATTTATATTATATATTTATCGATTTCGCAGTTTTTTGACTTTACCATTAATATTTACATATATTCCTTAATCGAATTTCCACATTCTTTATCGATAATATATAATATATAGTTTATAATAGTTTATAATCTGCCATCCGTAGACACCGCCATCTTTTCGCTTCCGCCGTTTGCCTCGTGCATCTTAATTACTGTTTTTTTCACTTCTCCCCAACCTCTGCCGTTCCCAGTTGAAAATTTCCACAACGAAACGAAATTCAATGAAAAATACTTATTCAAATAGCAGCCAACTATTGAGGCTGCAAAGCCAAGCGGTAGCAGATACTTTTCCCTATCTGAATTCTGTATCTCTGCCTGGGAGTGTGTGCGAGTGTTTGTGTGGAGAGTATCTGTGTGTGTTTGGTTTCGTCGAACGCTTCGCTGGCTGCTTTGCACTTGAGATTCTTATCGCCGCGGCGTTAGTTGCGGGGGCCTTTAGCGTTGATTTTACAATGCACATTCTCAGTGTAGGGTCCCCATCGTTCCCCTCCTCGTTTATATCTATCTATCTATCTATCTGTAGTCCAAGAAATGTATTTGTATCTGTTGGGTAATTCTCTGGTTTTCCTGAAGAGGAGTTCTAGGCACACCCACTAATAATTTTGGTTACATAAATTGTCTAGAAAGTGACATTTTCTATGTCCAAGAAGGAGACCAAAAGCATTTCATACAAGAAGTGTCGTAGAAGAGAAGGTACTTGAGATACCTTGGAAAAAAATAAAGTTATCAAAAGGTAGAAGCTCTTAAAGTTATCAACCTTAAATTAATCAAACCCACAAGTCAAGGTCGAATTATAGAGTATTTAAGAATAGTTTCATTAAGTTTTTACTATATATATTTAAGGAAAGTTGTCTTGAATCTAAACCGACCCAAGAA
Source organism: Drosophila serrata (assembly GCF_035046125.1). Classification (NCBI taxonomy): domain Eukaryota; kingdom Metazoa; phylum Arthropoda; class Insecta; order Diptera; family Drosophilidae; genus Drosophila; species Drosophila serrata. Next base: position 3,710,046 of record NW_028257173.1, on the reverse strand, counting down.
CTACCTAATCTAGGGTACTAAGAGAGTGGAGACTGGGTCTAAGGTGGCAAGATTCCCTGAGAGAGATGTCCAACTTAGTTGGGCACTGAAGTGCTCTGTGCTTATGTGTCATTAGAGATACTTTGCCGGCGAATCATCGTCGTTGTTGTGGATGCTTTGCCCCGTGGTTCTGGTGGTGCTGCTTCTGATGCTTCTGTCGTCTTCTGGGGCCTGACCTCGCTGTGGCTTGGCTTTATAAAAAGACACAGATTAGTAATGCTCTCGAGTGTGTGTGGACGCATTCCCATTCCCATTTTCATTTCCACACACAAGTGCGAGTGTAATGTGTGTGTAAGTAGCAGCACAAAGTGTCAGCTTTGGCTGGCAGATTTTCAGCATAAGAAGAAAGCTTGCTACTAAAAAGAAGGGGGGAGGAAAATGAGGGAAATCCAACGTTAAATTAGTGGCAATTGTGCGCGACATGTGGAGAGTGCCTTAACCCCACCCTCAGAGTCCTCTTAAATCTCTCTCCAACTATTTATTTAGTCGACTTTCACAGTTCCAGATACACATGTATCTGCTGGATACGAAATGGCCAGCGATTTGTCGCTCTACGCGGAACTCTATCCAAGAATATCGCAGATTTTGGCAACTCTATAAATGACTCTGGTTTTGCCATTGATGAAGGCACTCCTTTGCTGGGTCATAAATTACTTAAGGGTTTCGGGGTTTCGCTTCAATTCGTGCAGGGATTGAAAATAGTTTCAAAAGGAAATTTATGTAGCTCTCAACCGATCCTAATCTGGGCCATTGAAGGTGGTTAAAGCTGGAATTGGAAAGAGTTTGGGTATTTTTTATGCAATTTATATTATTTGGTTTTTATTTATAGAGGAATTCATGGGGGTTTTTTTTTCTAGATTAAGAAAATTCAAATTAGATTTAAGTATTGCTAAGAAATCATATCTGAATCATTAGGCCTGCAAATAACTTGCACCACGTGTTACTTGCCTTATTAGATTCAACTTCCTTTCTTTATTTTGAGAAAACTAGATAAGCTATGGTCTTAGCCGATCTTAAGTGAACTTAACCTTATGCATACAGAGTCTGTCTAGGGTTGATTGGCCACCACCTCCTATTACCTCTTATCATCCATCCATTCCACTCGGCTTTCTCGTGATATAGCCATGGATTTATTATCGGCCCTTTAGAGCCTAGAAAGCCACTTGTTCCACCGACTTCTTGTGACTTTCTGTGGGCTATCTCAACATTTATTTGGTGGCCGGGATTTGCAGCTAATTTCGCTTATCGCTTGACGTGATACAGTGAGAGAGATACACAAGGTAAATAATCACTTTAAATGTTTACGAGCCATTTCGTCTTCACTTCTGCGTGTTTGTGACCTCAGAGGTCTGGGAATTCAGCATCAAAAAAAATGAGGAATAAATTCTATATTTCCTCGCAAAAACCAAAAACTGACCCAAAAAGAGAAGCAGCGCGGCGGTGGGGAAATAAAGGAAAATCCCAAGGCAGACAGATTAAACAAACATTGGGCCGACAGCAGTCGAGCTGAGTCAGTCAGCGCCTTGAAGTGGCCAGTGCTTTTCCGCCGACACACCCCCCTTCCTCCCTTATTTTCCTCAATTTTCCAACCCCCCTCTCCATCCCGCTTCTATTTCTGTGGTCACCAGCGAACGAACTGCATAAATTTTTGCGTTCTGTGTGTGTGCTTTTTGGTCTCTGTAAATCTCGAGGCAAATCGGAATGTTCGCTCTGCGTGTGCAATTTGTGCCAAAGTTCTTGTTTAAAGACCGCACCGAAAGGAGGCCAAACTAATAAAGATGAAATGGAAATACATTGAGAGAAACGAGAACACAGACAGCGAACTATAGTACAATATGTGTGATCACCAGACCGAAGGCAGCGAAGGCGGGTTCAAGGCTGCCGCCCATTTGGAAAACTGTGGGAAAAATATATATGCCAGACGATCTGAGAATAAGAATTAAACGAGTATGGAAAGGGAAATGCCTTGGAATGGAAAAGAAAATAAGGAACATAACAAAGGAATAAACTAAATGAGTTTAAATTAAGGGTTATTTATAAAGTTATACTTTATCTTTCTATTTATAATAAATAATAGCATTATTTTAAAGGATTGCTTGTACCAATTTTATTCCCCTTAAAACCCAATAATAATAATCCTCTTGAAAAAACATCTGAAAACAAAACAGGGATTACAGCATTGTAATGATTTCGAGAATTGTCAATTTCTAAGCCAGCTAAGCCTCATTTTTGATCCATGGTTTATTCTAGGGCTTCGTCCCAATTAATCCCACTGAACTGCTACATTTTCCTAGGGTCCGTATTTAATTCTGTGGAAACCAAAAAATCCTCTTTTAAAGCATGCCCGACCACAGCAACAACATGTTGCACGACCTGCCCTCCGGTGGCAACCATTTTGTCACGAGTCCTGCCGCAAAGCCCCACTAAAGAGGAACAGGCTGCCACTTTCAGGTTCTGCCGCCCGCAAATAAAAACATTAAATGCTTTGTTGGCCATGACTACCCTTGGTCCCTTTGCCATCCCATTCCCCCTTATCCGGGGGCCTACTCATCCCCATCCTTATCGTCCTTCGTCCTTCGCGGCAACGTGTTGGCCATTCATTCAGTCATTAAGTGGCAGCTGACGCCGCAGGGGGTGTGGCTCCTGCTGTGCCTTCAGGGGGGGGTGGGTGGAATGGGATGTTAGGAAAAGCCGGGATCCTGCTCCCACAATTTGTGGCCAGCTAAATAATTTTTATTACAATTCGGTTTCGGCTTAATGCTGTTTTTAGTGAATTTATTATTAATTTTCTCGTGTGGCTGCTGTTGCGCTTTTGTGGGCTTCGAATATACATCTATGGCATTTTGGGTTAGGTGACATATGGAACTTTCATGGTATTTTGTGCTAATTTTAATTTTTGATCAATTAAAAAGTAATGAATAATAGACAACTTTAATAATGTTACTCCATAAAAACTTTGAAAAGTTTAGGTTTATATTTTGTCGAATTTTTTATTTTTAAGTCTTTATTGATTAACATTTTAATTTAAAATAGGAATACTTCTGGAAATCATTGGTTTTTTGGCTCTCGCATAACTAAAAGAGTCTAAAATAAGTTTAATTTAAGTATATAAAATCGATATTAAAAATATCCTATTTTTTTTTGTTTTTTTTTTTTGATAAATCAACTTTTTAAAATATCATAACTAAGCCAAAAATGCATCAATTTTAATTCGGATAACTTTTCTGTGTTCGTTTTTACAAGGTTTTAAAATCTGCGTACTCAGTTTTAAATTTTAAGAAAGAAATATTTTGTCAACATTTTTGACCATGTATCTCCTTTAAAAATTTGGTAAAAAATTTAAAAAGTTATTTTTCTACTGAACATGCCTAGATCGATTCGGCTGTTTGTGCTGGTCGAGAATATATATGATTTATAGGGTCGGAAATGACCGTTCATTGCGTTTTAAGTTACTGACTGAAATTATTATACCCTGAAAACGGCTATATAAGTGAATATGCTTTTAGTAAGTTAGGTTGTTAGCTTTGAGAGTACGTATTTATTTTAAATACAAATTGCTGTGTCACTTCAAATTAAAATAAAGTAATGGGATTAGTGACAAAAAGTTAATTAATTGGCACAGCTAATTCTAGACGTAGGACTGATCACTCCTATTTCGCCTATATATATGATATAAATCTCATGTTTAAGACTTACCGCAGTAGAGGACACGTCATTGTTTAATTTCTTCCACAGCTTTTTCCTGGTTATCCAGATGCATTCCATTTCTTAGGTGATATTTTTGAGGTTGAAGGGTAATCACTATCACTATCACCAGAGATTCTAACACTAGGGACTCCACGGACAGAATGAGGGCGGCGGGCCTTCAGTGCCTCTATTTATACTCCACGAGTGGAGAGAGCCGAGAAAGTGAGAGCGAGAGAGTAAGAGCTATCTCTAGAGAAAGATAGAGGGAGTTACAGAGAAAGCAGCATCTCTAGAGATACAAAGAGGGGGTTAGACATACAGAAAAATAGAGCGAGAGAGAGAAAGAGAGAGAGAGAGAGGCAGAGGCTACAATTACAGGCTCCCTCTTAGACTGGCCATAACTATATTTCCCTTGTTTTTAAGTCATAATACTCTTATCCTAAATTAGTACCCCTCCAAAAAAGTAGAATAAACATTTTGGGGGGGTTTTTTTAGTGTGTTTTGGAAATGCAATTAAAAACATTTCCATTGTGTACTTAACCTTGATTAGACTACGACTAAATCGCTGATAAAATAAATCCAATGTTGCGGAACCAAAGTTGTGCGATTGAACCTTTCAGTAGGTCTCCGGCACACACACTTGTTTATAAATCAAGTCGAAAATTTCGTGTAAAGTTTGGCACTTCTTCAAAAAATCAACAAAAACAAAAACAACGCTTTAAAGAACCCCCGTCAAATTAACCTTGAAATGTGAATAACATTTCGTCGAAGACTGGCAGCGCATTTTAATTGAATTTAATTAACATTTTACTACGCTCGATACTTTGGATATGGGAAAAGCAATACAAAAAAGAAAAAAAAAAACGAGACTTAAACTGGCGGACAAGCGGACACTGCGGACGTGCGGACAGCTGACAATTGGCGGACAATCCAAGCCGAAAAAAAAAAATAAAGAAACTAAAACCAAGTTGACAATGAAACGGCGACGCATGCGCAGACTAATTGTCGCTTCTTTGGGGAGATCGAGGGGGCTATGGGGGTTGGACAACTGCCCCTGAAGGCGACCAATAAAAAATATAAAAAAGTACATAACAACTACACACGCAAAGTGACCCAGACAACAACAACAAACACACAGTGGGAAATATTCGCAATTTGTGGGTGGGAGTTAAAGCACTGAGACATTGCACTTGAAACTCAAGACAATGGAAAATTTGTAATGATGAATGTTTGTCGGTGATTAGATTTCAAGGTTAGAGATGAGACTTTGGATTGAGGAGGAAGAGAGGGTTTCCCCTGCCTAGAATGCCAGGCAGTCAGCGGATGTAAGTGGAAAATTTTAATCATATTTAATAGGCTTAAGCAAACTAGGAAGAGAAAAGTGGCTAAAGGAAATGTAAATCTTGTCTATTTATTTATATTTAAATTATTAAAGTTGAATATATAAATAAAATGAGGTTTAAAATTTAATATTTCTTCAAGAGTAACTATATTCAAGAACCTACAAAATGTTTCAACAGAAATTTTTCTTGAAAGTAAATCTCTATATTGTATATTTTTGTTTAAAGGATAAATAAGAATGCAATAAAGATATTTTATATTTCTGTTTAAATTTGAAGTAATTTTCTTATATTACAAGTCCAATCAAATTTATATATATTCTTGTTTTTCCTCCTTTTTACTAAAAACAAAACCCCTGAAAATTCAACTTACTATTAAGCTGCAAATGGAGTTGCTTCTGCTGCAGCTCTTGTTGTTTTTCTTATAAAATCTCCACTTTCCGTTTATAAAATGCACTAAGAATTGTTTGTGTTGGGAATTGAATTTCCCAAGCCAAACTAAAAAACACAAGCAGACTCAACGGATTCAGGTGCAATGGCTGGCCATCGAAGATTCAGATATACAAGAGAAGTCACCCACCGTTCCAGAAAAGGTGTCAAATTTGCTGGGTCTTTTGTGTTTGTGTCTCATATTTAAAAGCTTAGCTGCCTGCCTCCCCCTGATAACACCCAGAACCCTTAGAAGACCAACCCCAACCCCTATTTTGTGGACAGTTCTCATCTGTCAACGAGAATCCAGAACTCAGAACTCAAATGTGTGTGCATTAAATGTCAATAACCATAAATTAATTCATTTGGACTTTCATTTGGTTTTTGGGCTTGGGTGTCTCTGCCTCTGTGTGTGGATTTGTGTGTCTTCTGGTTTGTCTTTCACATCGTTCATTGTCATTTGTTTGCTTTTGCTTTTGAAACAAAGGTCAACTGACACCGCCACCAGCAACGCCCCATTGTAAATTCCCCTCCACCGGATAGGAGCTCTGAAATCGAATAGGTCTGGTGGCCATTGGCCACTGCGAAAATATTGACTCAACTGCTGCATTTTTGCCGGGGCAGCCGGGTTAAGGTGCATCATAAATCACAATGATGACCTGACTGGGCTTTGTTGGTGTTCCAATATTGGTTTAGGCTAACCGGCGGAAAGGGGAAACAGTTTAAGCTAATTGTCAGTAAGAAAAGATCAAAGGTTTGGTTTACAGGAAGGAAGTATTAGAGTTGAAGACAAACAATGAATTGGAAAATATTACAGGTTATAGAAAGAAGCCAAAGATTATATGTAACATATATTTTATGTTACATTTTTATATTTAGTTATTACACATGATATTACACATGATTAAATATAACTGAAATCAGGTGTGATTATAAGCTTTTAACTGAATGATTTATTATAAGTGTCTTACTAAATAATTTGTATTTTAAATATAATTAAATGCTCTACCCTCCAAAATTTATCCTTATATAAACAACTTTTATTTCTATTTTCTAATCTTACTAAAAAGTCATACATTTCTTTCTTAAATTTATCATAAACTATATTTCCCTTTGCTTATCTTACTGACAACTCACACCGTTCTTCCTTAAATTTCACATTATAAATTTCTACATTATAAATTTCACTTCATCTGCAAAAGAAAACCCTTCCTTAAGGTCATCAAAATACTTCTCAACTCACATTTTATTACCCCCTAACCCTCGAAACATAAAACTGGCACTCAGTCCCAAGAACTTTCCACTCTCTCCGAGGACTCCTCCCTCGGCCATCATCAGGTAAATGGAAATGAAATACGTCTCGTCTCGCATTGAAATTCTTTTGGGAATTTTGGGGCATCAGCTCTTTGGGTCTGAAACTATCTTTCCGACCAATAAAAACGAGACCATATTCGACTCGCAAAAAAAAATGAAATACCACAGGTGACTGACGCACACAGAACACACAGAGACTTTTATGCATTCGGCCATAATTTACATATTTTTTAGCCAGCGAAAAAGTGGAAATATGAAGGAGCAAAAAGCTTGTGGCCGATAACAAAAAAAGAGCAGTGAGCAAACGCAAAAGTAAACAGAAGTTTTTATTTTATTTCATATTCTTTTATTTTTCCTTTTTTGGATGGGGATGCAACCCAGGAAGGTTTGGTTGAAATTGAAAACGGCGTTGATTATAATGTCAATACTCATAAAAACAACAGAAATACTCGTACAAAAAAACAGAACAAAAGTGGTTCGCTAAAAAAAAATGTATAACTCTAAAACTTGTGACACAACGTGAAGTACAAAAAATAAAACAGAAAGATATATACATTCAAATATATAAAAATATATTTTGGGGTCCACTTCTCCTCCTCTTGGGTGCGGTCCAAAACATTTGGCTCGGTTTTACCTTTTACCCCTTTTTATTGTTATTTATTTTGCGGTCAGTATATTTGTATATTGCTGTTTTATTGGCATGTCTCTTCGGGGCTAAAAAATCAAAATGTACGTTTCATGTTCACCATTGGCTCATTGGCACTTCCATGGGCATTACTAATGGCGAAAAAATAAAAAAGGTGAGGGTATATCTCTGGGTCTTTGGGCGATTAACTTGTTGAGCTAATGGGCTCCATTTGCTCATTAAGAGTGAAGACTGAGAATTAATTTAATGTACTTTTGATATTATTCAATTTAAATTATAGTTGGTTGGGCACTAGAAATTAATTTGTTTAGTTTCTTAGTTGCATTTAAATTTATGGTATTTAAATTGGGGGAATTATGGTATGAGAAACTTTATGGAAAATGATGATAGTGATCTGAAATTAATTAGATAATAATAATAAGAAAGGATATTAAAATGCTTCACTTGTTATTTTAAATTATTAAAAATGATTCTTAATACCCTTGCAGTTCACAATTGATTTAAGAAATGATATAAAAAATCAATCTTAAGTAAGCCTTAAATATATACATTCTTTAAATCGATATTTAACGATTTTTTATATGGCAATTTTTTCGAAAAATCAAAGTTTAACAAACTCATAACTTGGCCAAAAAGGCATTAATTTTAATTCGGAAAACTTCTCTATGTTAGTTTTTAAAAGGTTTATAAATCTGCATACTGCATTTAAAATGTAAAAATAATTAAAATTTTTGTCAATTTTAGACAATTTTAAAGATGTAACCACTTATATAATTTTCGAAAATTTTGAAAAAATTACAATTTTGTAAGACACAGCTAGAATCAAGATATATATGATTTATAGGGTCGGAAATGACTTCTTCACATTGTTATAAGCTTCTAAATAAAATTATAATTCTCCGCAAGGGTATAAAAGATACTTTATTTACGTAATAGTTTAATTAATATATAATAATTTAATTCAAATAGCATTTTGAGCTTTAATTACAAGCTAACTTGCAAAGCTTTTATTGTATAAAGTATTTCTATAAGATGTTAAATATAAATATTAGTAGTATTAGTAGTATTAGTAAATATTTTCCCTTTCAAAGAGTATAGCAAACATGGCTTTGTATCTAACAAACATTTGATATCTTGTTGCTGGCCTGTCCTTTGGCTACCTGGCCTGATCCTTCTCCCCTCTCCCACAGGGGGGGATTGCTCTCGGGGCGATGTCACCCCTCGGACCTTAATGCGCTTTGGCATGCTTTTAGGCAATAATTCATGGATTAACGCCATTTGGCTTAAGCTCATTTCTTTGGCTCTGCTTTTAGCGCAGAGTTTTTTTGATATTTGAAGCCTCACCCTCAGCCATCAGCTTCATCTTCACCTTTTCATTTTTTTTCTGGTCGTGGTGGTGCCACTCGGGATTCACATTCCTTGGACGTGACTAATAAACTTTTGTGTCCCAAACTCTAATGATCTTGCTCAATTTTTTGGGCAAGAAACCGAAAATCGTGTGTAGCGATTTGTTGACCACAACAAATTGCATTCACCCGCAGGCTCATAAATAACTTTTTGCAAATGTACCGGGAATCCCATATCCTACATCTATATATATTTTTGTATATATATATATACAGATATGTGGGTGTCCTTGTACCTGGTACCTGACTGAGTGACTGACTCCCAGGACTGACTGAGAGCACGTGCTAAGAGCAGGGATATCCATTAATCAATTCACGGAGAACGGAGGCGGTTTGGTTGCCTTGATTTATGCTAAGGAATATTATTTTTGATATTTTTTAACTTTAGAATATATATATATATATATTCGAGTGCCTGACCAACATCTTCTATCCTTTAGCCAGGCGTTGGATAAAATTCAATCGTTATGGAGAGCATCCTTAGCCAAGTTCCTTTTCTCTTAACCCCTTTTTACCCAACTTCCTTTGGCCATTTCTATTCCCAGGCGGCGAAACATTTTGCGCTTGCTTTGTTTCTGCCAAGGCATGCAAAATTTTTCGGACGATGGGGATGAAAATTCGAAGGATACGAAGGATACAAAGGGGTTGAAGGACCAAAAGCAAGAGCCGGAGATGGTCCAAACGGATGTAGAACAAGGCAAGGAAAGACTATCTCGAGGACCGAAAGTTTTAAACAATGTTGTCAATTTAAAAAGCTTGAAAAATATTTAAAGTTAATTTAAGAAAATTAAATCCAGGCCAAGTTTATTCCATCTATTTATCTGAACTGCAAGAAAACCTATTAATAGTAAATGCCGGAACTTACCTGATAGCTTTCCCGGCAATCCCTAAGAGTGTGTGTTTTCATTTTGAGAAATTCATATAAAATATATCTTTACAAACTTATAAATGCCAAGGAAAGTCAAGGGAAAACGCAACGGGATGCCGCCATGAAAAAGGAAAACTCATTGAGTAGCAGCTGGCCATCATTGTTTGGGGAAATGGGGAAAATGGAAAATGCCGGGGCATACACACTGGGGCATATCTTGTGGGTGAGTGACGTTTCTCCCCCCCCACCCCTCCCCTCCACAGCACCAACTTGCATAACTTCATCTGCTTCTTTCCACCAACTTCCGTTGCGTGAATTTCCGGCCATGGCATCTCCATTGTTTTTTGCCTCGACTACGTCCTCGGTTGCCACTTTCCATTTAGCTGAAAGTTGATTCGGATTCAGGGCATTTAATAAGCGCTTATTGTCCCATAAGTCCCCATTGTGTCCGGGCTACCATAGTTATTTGTGTTGTTCGGTTAATACTTTCAGCGACTTTAATGGCCAACGAAAGAACAATAAGCCCCAAGGCAAGTGGGAAAACTTTAGCCAGAAAATTAGCAAAAGTCCAAGAAGAGCAACAGGATTTTCCAGATCAATTGAAGGAAGTTACTTGTTGGGAGTTTGGTTAGAGTTATTTTAGTATAAAGGGAGTTGAGGGAGTGATTGAAATTATTAAGAAAATTGAGAAATAATAAGAAATTTAATATAACATCACATTAAAATATTTAAAATTGATAGAGATACATGAAAATTGAGGAAATACATATCTGTAAGCAACAGATTACTCTTTTGTATTTTCATTTAGTTTTCCTTTTGCCTCTGCTTACTCTTCTATTCCCCAAAAATTGGTCTAAGTTTGGGGGGTCGGCTTCTAATGCCATTTTGCGGCTTCTTTGGGCAATTAGATTGGGCATTTAGCCATGAAATTTTCCAACATATGGCTTCTGTCTGGGCAACAACAACAACAGCTAGCAATGGCTAACATTAACAGAGTCTGTTACTGCCATCTAGCACTGTTAATGGTACCAAGTGCAGCAGCAGAAGCAGCAGCAGCAGAAATGTGGGGCTTGGCTTTTGTGGGGCTTTCTGGGCTCTCTCTTTTGGGGCTCGCTCTCTCTCCCCCGCGTGAGAGCTTCGGCTGGCGCCTCGGCAAAACTTCGGCTGTTGCTTCGGCAGTGTTACAGAGCGGATGAGTTCTTTCACTAGCCAGTACCAGTACCGCGGATGCTACACTTCGGTTGTGTTTTTCTTCGTCCGCAAAATAACCGCCGCCGTGTTTCGCTCTTAAGCTTTGAACTCGTATCTCTTTCGCTCTGCGTTGCCGCTGCTGCTGCTGCTGCTGCTGCTGCTGGGACCGCTTCTGTTGCTGCTGCTGCCTGCTGCTGCTGTTGGTGTTGGTTCGATTCTGATTTTGACTTTGCTCTGCAGCTGCGTTCGTGCGCTTTTTGAAAATAGTTACAAGATGTTCATCGGAGTGAGTGGAACGCCGCAGCGGTAGAACGAAACGGTTTACTTTTGAGTGGACTCGAACTCGGAATCGGACTCGAACTCTCTTGGCAGCCGAAGAAGCTCGCTTCCGAAAACGCTAAACAGAATTGAAAATTCAATTCCAAGCACAATCTCGTGGATGCTACGTTCTTCGTGTGGAAGTGGAAAAAGGCAAACAGCACAAAGCAACCAATTTAATCAAAGCAAAAAGTTCTTATCAAAATCAAATATAATTCCATTTAAGGGGAAATATATGTTCCAAAAAAATTAAAAGTAAGAAAACACCGAGTACAAGACCAGTGAAACTAAAAGTGCATTCTGTTCTTCCTTCAACTGAAGCCATTTGTTATTTATAAATTGCTGACCGCAGAATATCTTCACTGCTTAAAAATAGACAGCAACAAACCACACACAAAAAAAAAATAAAGAAAACCAAAACACGCCGCAGAAACAGAAATAAATCGAAAAAAAAAACCCCAAAGGGTAAAAACTCGAAAGTGCCAAAACAAACAAGAATTTCTAAAAAAGAAAAACCTAAACCAAAAGCCCAAGAAGTGCGTGTTCTTAAAATATACAAAAAATACAAAAAAACACCGCAACAAAGTAGCAACTGAATATATTTATATTTTTTGCTTACAATTTTCTACACAAAACTGCATTTTGTAAAAAAGTTGAAAACAAGTGTCAAAGTGAAGTGCGAAAACACACAAAAATACATATTTTGTATACTGTTCTCTGCCAAAACATAAACAAATCAAAGAGATTGTGGAGAATTCTTCTATTTCTCATTTCCACTCGGATTCTGTGCATTTTTTATAAGAGATTCTCGTTTTCTTGGAATACACAAAACAAATAAATAAAAAACCACAAGAAGGCGAAATCCATTGGTTCCGCATTAAAGTGTTGAAATAAATTAACACTCTTTGGATACTAACGTGAACTTTGCATTTTGGAATACTGCAGCAGCACCGCTCTTGGATAAATACTATATATACTTTATATTTCCTATTATTATATTTACCGATCGATCTGGAACTTGGAGGGAAATAATTTCACAAAGGTCAGTAAACAACTACTGCGTGTGTGTGTGTGTGTGTGTGTGTAATTTCCCCGCGTTTTGTTGAGTAATAAATAGATTGTGGCTGTGTGGCATAAAGAAATTCATTTATTGCCGTCGCAAAATATTTGTATTATGCACACGTCATTAAGCATACGACAGGTTGGCCAATGTAAGAATCTGCTTGTGAGCCAAGCAAATGGCCCTGAGAAAAGTGTAAACAAGAAAAATATATTGATGTGTGTTTTGTTGATCGAAAATTAAGATAACAAAAAATACAAATTGTAAAAGAAATTTTTGAAAATATGTTTTCGGTGAATTTTTAAAAAGAAAGATTGTATTTTATAGAAGTAAGAGGTTTAAAAAGACAAAATGTATTAGAAACTTCTTTAACAAAGCATTCCTTTACTATTTGTTATGATTTTCCTAATTCATTTTAAAGTGCAACAAGTTTTCTATTTTAACTAATTTAAAAATAATAGAAACCAAAATCGGGACCCCAAAATACCTATACCCTTGCAGTGAAAATCTATCATAACTTGGCTACAAATGCATTAATTTTCAATCGGAAAACAGTTATATGCTAGTTTTTATTAGGTTAATAAATCTTTAAAGTTTAAACATTTTTAAATTTTCTTGAAATTTTTTGAATATTTTAACGATGTAACCCCTTATAAAATTCTCAAAAAATGGTCTAAAGTTTGTTTCTTCCTAAGATGGCTAGATCGATTTGGCTGTTGATGCTGATCAAGAATTCATATGATTTATATGGTCGGAAATGATTCCTTCCCTGTATTTTGTGCTTTCGAAAATTATTTCAGTCAGTTTTGTGTAAAAGTAATAAATTGTTAATATGAAGTTTTGACATATATAAATATAAACAACTGTTAGAAAATAGAAATTTTATAAACAGTAATATAGTGTTATTAAAATACAATAGCAAATTAGGAAAAAATTCATTGTAAAATAAGAAAATTTCCATGATTTACCTTATATTAAATTCAAATTAAGAAACTCTTGTATTTTTATATGCCTTATTTAAACTTTAAACTCTCTTTTACAATTCATACATATTTTTCTTTAAACAACAAATTTTAATAAGAAAATCTTTTTTAATTACAACTCCTTAAAACTTAAAACTGAAATTCTATCAACTGCTAGCCGGATTTATTTGGAATAATCATAACCAGCTGGGGCTTAGGTAATTGAACAGACTTTCCGTGGAAAATAATTCCATTTCGCATCAAAAGCGACGTCCACCTGGACACTGGTTCGGAACAGAAAATTGAAAGATATATACAAAAGAATAATACCTATTTGTGGCCATGGACGAAGTAGTGTAAACAAAAGTGCCTCGGTGCATATCTCGTTACCAGACCAAGGATCATCATCGTCAAAACAAAAGTGGAGAATTGCAAGAAAGAAAACAAATATGGGCAGAACAAAAAAGAAAAAAAGAAAAGCGAACTTTTCTCATTATCAATGCAAGTGTTTTTTGCACTCTCGTTCTTCTTTTTTTTTTATTTGAATCCCCCTCCTATTCCATTTTTTGTACTTATTTTTTACTTAAGTAAAAGTGTCATTCGGTGGGGCCATGGATATGGTCAGTTTAAAGCCACCTCCATGCACACCGGAATCAACGTCATTCACAAAAATCCTAGCAGCAGAAATATAAAATATTAAATATATATTGTAAAACGCGCAGCCTGACAATTTTTACATCTGTCATAAATTTCCCAGCGTTCGCACATAAATCTATTTTCTGCATTTTATTTGTTTATTTAAAAATTCTTTCGAGGAAGAGAGAACAAAAAAAGGCGAGAGCGCCATAATTTGCAGCCTGATTGATGTGACAATTCTTTAATTAATTTTTTTGTTGGAACTGCGCTGTATATATATGTACTTATGGCTGCCATTTAATTAGCAAATCTGTTTTTGGGTAGGTAATACATCAGAGTAAATGATGGGATGCGAGTGCAGCAGAGAAATGGGTTTATTCACACTCAAAAGTGTCTTATTATCTGGCTCATTTACCTTCCCCCTCGATCAGCAGGTAATTGAACCCTAGTCATGTCCTGACTTGCCCTTCCTACTAAGATATAGATCGAGATACTATATACTGTATATATCGATCTCGTGCTGTCACCTTTTCCCACGATTTGCCAATCATTTTTACGGAATGTCTCTGCCAAAAACCAAGACATATTTCGGTAATTATTTAGAGACACCCCGAAAAATGGGAATAATGTAAATAATACGTAGCGTTGATAAGAACCGAGCATTATGTGCCCTGACGTTGAGATCGGGTTCAGTGACTCGACTTTATCACTGCATTCGGTCACTGTTTGCTGAAACTTTTTCGGCTCAACATTCTTCTGGCTTCTTGTTTCTTTTCCACTGATAAGAAACAGAAACCGAAGCAAAGATTATTCTGCATTTTGGTTGCTTTACAAGAGATGAAGACCTCTGTACTTTCCAGTTTCTTGCAATTAAATTAATAAAACCTAAGTTTATCGCTGCCTTTTAAAAGAAGCTTAATATATAACAGCAAAAGTTAAGGATAATTTAAAGGTTTTCCTTAGTATATATTTATTTTTAAATACAAAAGGCAAAAACTCACCTAAATCATTTGCAAAACAAGTTACTTAACCAAGCCCTTGCAAACTTCATAAATTATTGAAGCGCTTGTTATGACACAAAATAATTAAAAACCAATTTTCTTATCGTACAAAACCCCGGCAAAGTAAGCCACAAATCAAAGGGAAATACAACACTTAGTATTTCAAGCTATAAATATATATATATAGTATATATATTATTGGCAAGAAACTACAACCGATGGAGAGTGATGCCACTTCAAGGCATTTCCCAGTCATAATAAATATTGTTAAATATGCACAATGCATTATATTACATTTTCAATCCCCCTCACCCAATTAGCTTCGGTTGCTTGTGCAGTAAATAAGCCGCAGAAAGGAAAATATACAAGAGGCTGAGGAGAAGAAGAGAAAAAAAGAAACATAACAAGAAAAGCTAGCAATAGAAGAAAATACGAGCATTTTCTGCGCCGCGCCACATTTTGCAGGCAACGCACATAAATAAGCCTGTGGACCCAAAGATGCCAAAAAGGCAACAGAATGGGCCGAATGCCGAAACTTGGTCGCATTGTTGCCTGCTGCCACTGCCGCTCGATGTTATGGTTGGCAACTGGCCAAAAAGACATGGCCAAATGTGCGCCAGTTTTTAGCCATCATCATCCAAAAAGTCAGCCATTCAGCCTCCCATCCCATCCCATCCGAGTTCTTCTCTTGGCCAATTTCTGTTGTCGGCCCCGCTAATAAATAATTTTAATTGTATTGCTTTTATTTTTACTCTTTTACTGGTGCGCTGCTCTATATTTTTTTGGTAATAAAAAGATTTCCATTGTTGCACTAGTTGACAGTGGGGAAAATGGCCAGAAAACGTGATCAACAGCAAATTGAGTTTGCCTTTACAGCCTGGCCAATTTGCACAGTGTGAGTCTTATCAGGTTGCAGCGACAGCATTGAGGTTGGCCAGGTTCCTCCATTACCTTTTTTTTTTATTATTTTCCTTTTTTTGCACTCTTTTGGCCGTGTCGTCTGGGTACGACGATGCCTCCCTCCTTCACCAATCTTTGGTCGACAAATATGTCGAGTGCTTGACTTGGGCAAACTTTGTCACTGATAAGACTGTTGAACACACCCGATCAGGCCGACTTCTTGCTCTTGCACCCATCCAGAAGCTCTTCAATTTTTATGCTGATGCACTGGGAAAAAATATATTGAATTTATGTATTTATATAATATATTTATTATGATTGGGAGGCATTCCTGTTGGTCTGGAACTTAGGATAGGGAAATAATGCAAATAAGCTTATATTTAACATAATAAAGTATATAATTTGCTATGTTAAGTTATATTATAAATTTTAAAATTTATTAAATCATAAGTTAATTATTTCTATTAATTATACCCTATTAAATAATTTCCATACCTTTTCAAAATATTAGTTTTTTTATATACTTCAATATTACGCATACGCCTCGTTGCACTGAAACTGAAATTAAACTAAATGTATTACTATTTTATCATTATTTAATTATTTCTATCTATTACTAGACTCTTAAATATAATCTATAACTTTTCAAAATATTATTGTTCCTCTTTACATTAAGATGTACTATATTACTCATACGCCATGTTGTATTGAAACTGTATTGAAACGAAATATTATGTTCTCATGCTATTTTATAATTTTTGATCATTTCTTATTATTTCCACAATGTTAAATTTATTCTTTACCATTGTAAAATAATCATTTTTCTCTGTACATAAAGAAGTAACATATTACCCATACGCCACGTTGGACTGAAACTGAAATATGACCACGAAATGTTGTTATGTTTATTATTTTATATTATTGTATATTATTTCTTATTATTACCACACTTTTAAATATATTTCTTACCTTTCCAATACATTATTTTTCCCTCTGTATCCCAAAGAAGTACCATATTACCCATACGCCACGTTGCACTGAAACTGAAATGAAACGAGACGAAAGTTGTCTTGGTTTTATTATTATGATGATGTTTTTTTCTCTCATTTCCTTTTTTTTTTGGGACTTGGTCACGTCTTCAATGCACTTTGCTACTCAATTGGGGGAACCCAAGGGAGAGGGGAAAAGGAGGCTTTTGGGCGGTGTGCAGTTGGTGACATTTATTGTAGCCTATCATTGGTGTTGTTGTTGCTTGGTCCCTGCCCGCGTATCTATATATCTTTATATCTATATAGCCAATGCACGGGTGTATCTACATATGAGACACACCCACACAAACACACACACAGAAGGATGAAGAGAGGAGGAAGAGAGAGGGGACTGTGAGTTTTATAGGCGCTTTCAATACTGGGCCAAGGTAGTTTTTATCTTTTTTACTTTGCCATTTCATTGTTGATGTGATTGCTGCTTTTCGTTGTTGTAATTGGTGTTGTTGTTGTTGGTGTTTGTTGTTGTAATTGTTGTTATTGTTATTGTTGTTGTTAGCCCGTCTGGCAGCTTTTGCCGATTTTGTTGCCTTTTGTAATTGCAATCCTTGAAACAATTTTTTTGTTCTCTTTTCTTTTGCACAATTTTCTTTCGACCGGCTGTCTCTTTAATGTTGCATTACTCAGTCGCTTAGTTTTATTTATTTATTTATTTTTTTTTTTTTTGCTTATGCCAGATGCAAAGAAAAGCGTTAATCTGGGAAATATTTAAAGGGGATTTAAGTACTTAAATAATAAACAAATTTTCCACTTATCAAACTTTTTTAATATCTGTAATTCATTCTTTCTTTTCTGCATTATTTTAGGGTTTGTAAAACTTTTATTTTATTTATTTTCTGTGACTTTTTCCCATTTCAGCAAACATTTAATCTCTCTCTATTTACAATAACGATTTAAATTATGTACAACAACTTGGAAAAGCTTCTTCACATTTCAATTTCGAATTTTCTTCCATTTAGTTTTGTTAGCTTTATGCTTGTTTTGCACTTTTCCACTGACGTCTGCTAGAAATTTTCCATTGCATCGAGACAATTGGCAGCCAAGTCAAGTCAAATGAATGCAATTGGCACACACACATGCATACTTGGATGCATTTTCCCCCCTCCTCTCGGTACGCCCCTGCACTTGTATATCTCTTATTCGATCAACCTTCCTTTCTTGGCCTGCTGACTCTTTGGGTTCGTTTTTCAAACAATGCCAAGCTGTCAATGCTATTGATTTGAGTGTGCGACTTATGTTTGCCATGTGAACGCCTTTGACGCCCATTGATGCCCCCTGCCTGCTCCCTCTTTACCCATTTTACCGGCGCCTCTGTTAGGTCCTTTTGCACTAACATCACTGGGTATCCTTGCATTCTTGTCTGCGTGTTGCAATCAATGGGTTTTCCTTGGCAAGCGCTTTTCTTGTGCGCCATTGTTCAAAGCCTTTGCCACTCGCTTCTGGTGTTGTACACCCCTTTTCCTCCCACACACACACACACACACACACATGTGACTGCATCCCAAGGCAAAAGTGCAAAACTAACGCAAAAAAAGAAAAAAACGAATAGAAAAACCAAGGCAAGAGAAGCGAAAATTTTCCGCTGCACAAACTTTGTTGCCGAGCTTGTTTTACTTAAATTGTATTTGTACAAGGCTTCAACACTGCCACTTTACACCCCGAAAGAGAAAAAAAAACACACCCGTGAAATATATTTCTTTGCCTTCTTTTTTTTTGGTGCTGCCAAAAAACTGCTAACTTGTAGTTTGGTACGCCTGCCGGTTAGTAACTCCTAACTTTATGCCTTCCAAAAACAAAAACAGCAAAAAAGAAGGTAATTCCTGGATATATATGAAGCAGATCCAGCTGTTATATAGCCACTCCCAACGAGACAAGGCAATGGAACCAATATAGTAAAGCGAATTCATTGGCTTTTGGCCTCTGCTGGGGAAAAGCTGGTCATAAACAAGACTTTCTAGCTGCTGAATAGATGGCCATAATCTATGATGGGCCCACTGCCTTACTCCTTTTGGCCAATGTCCTTGTTATCCTCCCATATCATTCGACTTTCGCCCCGGAGGCCTTTTGTTTAGATTTATTGCTTTTTCTGTTTTGTCTTCGCTGGCTGTGCCTGGGTCTGTTTCCCCTAACCCCCGGTTCTTTTTAGTTGATAATTGATGAACATTGTGACTGCTGCATAAAAGGATGTTGTCCCAGCATCCACACACTCGAGCGAAGATGACCAGAGATCATAGTCCATTGTATGCGATTCCAATGTGCCAATACATACATGTATGCAGAGGAGACATGTCAATCACACTGATTCAATTAAGTGAAGTGCAAGTCACACAAATAAGCAACGCATACAGACACAAATCCTGACAAGGATGCGACACCAATGCAAACAAAATCTCTAGAGGGAAGGGGCTTTAGTCCAGGCAATTGAGAAGCGACCTCAAAACAATTGTTTGCCTTGGTACTCCACTTGAGCCCATGCCAGGAATCTCTTATAGCTGGATGTAGGAACTCAGGAAAGCTTACATTTAGGACACCAAATGATTTATAGAATAACTAAGGAATAGTAAATAAACAACACAAGGAAATCAATCTGCAGACTCTCTCAGTAAGATTTATTTTCAACCAAAGAAAAAATCGTTTATAACACTCAAGAAGACCCGACAAAATCACTCAGTTATATCATATAAATGTCGTAAATAACAATCAGAGGTACTTTTCTGCCTTTCTCAATTCAATCCGTGGGCTGTCAACAAAGTCGTTGCAGGTGTTAAGGCGTGAACATGCACACACGATTGGGGGAGTGTTAAGGTCCTGCCGCTAACTGCTAGCAGGACTAAAATTGTGTGCCAAAATGCCTTCGAGCGGCAACTAAAAGTCATAACAGCCAAACGGGAACAACAACAGAAATAGCAACAAACGGCGGCGATGAAGCTGCTTTAATGATGACAGGACTCAGCCCCGAAAAGGGGAAGAAAAAATACAGCTCAAAGCCAAGGACCAAAAGTATTTCCTACCACCAAGCTCAAAGAAAACACAGCTAGAGAAAATCAATAAATAAGAATAAAATAAAAATACTTAAGATATTAGATTTTCAGTAAAATTTCTGGTTAATTCCACGGCAAATAATATAATATTTTATAGCTTCTGTGTAATATATACTTCTAACCAATGGATTTATATAAATTTTTCTCTGTGCAGTTCATTGTTTCTTTGCAACTGAGCACACAGTTGTTGAATGTTGAATGATTGCCGACGCCTGCTGCTGACAAGTGTTGCGTGTTTTGAATATGCTTCCACATCTATTCAGTGAGTACATCTATACTCACTCAAGTATGTCCTTTCGAGTTGCCGCCTAATGACAAAGCCAAGCGAATTTCGAGCTCCTCAAGTGCTTTGTTTGCCACGCTCATGGCAAATGTTGATTGCCGCTGTCGAGTGGGGGTTTGTATATTGAAAGTGTCCTTCAATGGAAAACATATGTTTGATCTGCAAGTACACAACCCAAAGCCTTCTTCAGTGACTCATTTAGGGCTCATAGGTCGTGGCCTGATTAGAGGTTCTTTGAAAAGAAGAATGGTGAATAATAAAGATAGATTTTATAAGAAAAAGAGACCCTTAGATTGATTGAAAGAGGGTCTATTATCTGTCTTAGTTTCTTTTTATTAATATAATATTAAACCCTCTTCAAAGCACTCTCTTTTTGTATAGTAGTTATAGTTAAAACCCAAGCTATTTCATCTTAAAATTCTGTATTTAACTTGATTTATCCCTCTAATTTATACTCCCCATGTGGACAGTAAATAAACCTCCGCTTTTTCAGCAAAGAACGGCAGCAGCTGCCACTTGCTTAAATCCTTTTGTTGATTGACTCACCTTGAATGTCGGCAACTTTGCCTTTTAACTGACCTGAAAGTTTGTTAGTGCCATTCCCTGAACGGCGATAGAATCCCGGCTATGCAAAACTGCAGGCAACAGCTTCTCCTGCTTAGCTTCATTTTAATTTTTAGCTCCTGCTCCTGCTGTGAGGGCACAAAAAAAATACAGCAAGGAATAAAAAGTTTGCCGTCGGGGCTTTTGTGCCACTTTTCATGCTGCATTGCAAATTTTTCTCAATGTTGCTACTGGCCCTAAACGAAAAGCGGGGATTACGAATGGGGGTGGCATAAAGTTTTAACACTCATTTCATTCAAAGTTTTTGCCGGCATAGAATCAAGTTGTGGGTAGAGGGAGGGGAAGAAGGGAGCTGTAACTGTGCGGCACTCTAGGGGTCATTCAATGGTTCATCAATCATGCCACGCCCTCTAATCAAAACATGAAGTGTCGAATAGAGTGGGCTTAGGTTATGGCCAGCCATATGTTGCCCCCTTTGGCTTGGTTGCTCTTTCTGTCTGCCAACGGCCCCTAAAAGGCTGCAGCAATTTCGTTGATTAGCCTTGTGTCTGCGGGAATTTTCCACCCACAACGCCCACCGGTCAACGCCCACCACCCACCGCCCACTACCTTTCTCTGCTCCCCCTTTATCCTGTTTGTTATGGCTAAACATAAAAACTAAACGTTAACGCGCATACACACACACACACAGATGGCTTGTAATTGATACGAAAAGGTAGAGAGATGTGGGGAGGAGACAGGAGAGAGAAGAGAGATATACCTCAGCAGTTTGCACAAATTTTTACCTGTATAAGGATATAGGGAGGTATATAGAATAGGTAACAATATTTGGAAAATAATAAATGTGGTTTGGAGTAAATAATTTGGAAGGAAAACTAAATAAACTACAGAAATATTCGCATTTAATATTTAATGGAATCAGCTAAAGATACATTGAATATAAAAGTAATAAATAAATAGTGTTTTACTGTAATAAATTAAATAATATAAGAGAAATCTAATGATAGATTTGTATGCCAAAACGTTTAATATCTAAACATTTACTAAATATTAAATAGATAATATGATAAGTAGTTTGCTTTATTAGTAAATCTCCTTTAACCTTTAAGTTTCTTCAAGTTTTCTTCAAATTTTCTTTTCTTTCTTCTTATTTTCTTAATAGGAATTAAGCAGAGTGTATCTTTCTAATGTCGACTCTTAGCATCATCTCCATTTAGAATACCTTTTGGGTTCCTTGCTTTTCTTTTTATGTGTGACGCTTGGTTTTTATTGCGACTTGGCTTGCCTCAAGGTAAAAGGCATTGCTTGAATGTGTGTATTCACACCAAACACCCACAGACACACCCTTCTCCTCCCATCCCCCCACAGAAACCACCCTGAGGCTCCCATTTCCACTTGGAAACCCAAGACCAAAAGCAGGCCAAACCTCAGCCATTCCTCGGATGGCGGCCAACACCCAACGCAGCTTCATTTGGGGGCCCAGGTTTTATTCCCATTTTGCCATTTTTGGCACACAGGTGCACCTTGATATATGAGTTTGGGGTTTGGCCAAAAGACAGACAGTGGGATGAGGCAGAGGCCAAAGTCGTTTTAGGCTTAGATTCAGAGCTGATATATGTATATATGTTTATATGGCCACGTGGCAATAGCCAGATCCCCAAAGCACATCTCCTCCATCTCTCCGTTTATTTGGCAAGAGCTACATTTGAGTTTCTAATCAAGGTAATTTTATGTTTGCCAAGCTCCGGACTAATGCCAAAATTACATTTTTAGTCGCTTTTGTTGTGGGTGCTATAGCCACTTGCTGTGGATCTTGCCGCACTTTGTGTGGTTTTTTTGGCCAACGCGGCGTATGCGTGATAAATGCAAGCCAACATTTGGCTTATCCTTAATGCGAATGTAGGTGTGTGTGTGTGTCTGTGTGTGGTATAAGGATGTGGCTATGGGTGGAGGGGTGGAGTGTACAATGTGTATATGGCTCTGCAAGTGTGACTGTGACTGTGGAAAATGGCCATTCTCTTTGAGCTGCTAATTAGGCCAACACTGTGGGTGGGTAAAACCAGCAAAACAACAGCATCAGCCGCCAATTGTATATGCCAAGACAAGCCATTAACATTAGTGGAGAGGCTGCGAATGGAATGAGATGAGATGGCCAAATGGAGATGAAGATGGGAATGGAGGATACCATTTGGTGGGCAGAAGCCAAAAACTAAAGCTCGTTATTACAGCCTTGACTTGCTAGCAGAAGCTGAGAAAGTGTAATACAATTTGCAATTACATATTAAAATATAACTACTTATTTATACCTCTCTTTTTTCTATTTTATTAAAATCCTTCACTTTCCTTTTCCTTGAGCCCCAAAAAGTGTGCTAGGCAAAATGTCCTGGTCATCATAATGATGTGACAATGTGTGTAAATGCATGAACCCTCCCCTCCCTCCCCTTGATAACTCAATACCAATTCGAATTGATGCATCCAATAAACCATTTCGCCCAGCCATCCATCAGTCAATCAATCAATCAGTCAAGCGTTCAATTGCGCCTGCGTTTAGGGTCAATAGAGGAGCGCTTGTCAACGATGAAAGCTCCAATAAGAGTGTGTGTGTGGGAAAATGTGAAGGGTTGCTATCAGTGTGTGTGTGTCATCAGTGTGTGCGATGATGATGTGAGAAGTGCATCACTTAATGCATCGATGAGCAAACGATATCTGGGCCATTGGCACTAAGTGTTAAGAGGCTGTCGATATTAAGACCTTTGCACTAAATAAGTTGAGATTGGGAACTATAAAATCTATAAAGCTTATATTTATAATGATAAATATCACTGTATTCTTTCTACTAAAGTTTATTGATAATTTCATTTTGTATATTGTTATAAAATATTCCTTTAAAAACTTACTTATCACACTCCAATTTTTCATATTTTTTCCTTTCTTTGCAGTTGACATGTTCAAGGGCAACGAGGAACGCTTTACTTTACATATCGGTAAGTGGAAATTTGTCTGCTCCATATATACACGCTCAACTTAAAACCTCATTAAAAATTGAATGCATATGCAAATTCCAAAACATTTTATTTGGGTTCCCATGGTGGCAGTCAAAGGGCACAACTTGAAGTTGAAGCTAATCAAAAATACATATTGACACCACAACGATGTGAGTGGAGGAGGGAAGGGAAGGGAAGGAAGTACTTGTGCAAATACCAAATGAACATTTTGGTAAAAAAAGGAGACAGGATAAAGGAAATTTCATTCAAATGTTGATGCTGGCATTTTACCCTCTTTTAAAATGATTGTACATGTGTGTGTTTGTGGCAGTTTTCCCAAAGTTTTTGTTTTGAATATTTGACAAGAGTTAACCTAATTGACAGGCTCAATGTTCTAGGATATCCCTCCGCATTTGTCGCATTAATCATACGCCATGTGTTACACACACACACACACACACACACACACACATTATTTTGGGTTTCCAAAAAGAAATTCAGCATTCCGGGTCACATGAAAATTTCATTAAATTTTAAGCTTGTTATTTTCCAACTGTCTCTCGGTCTGTGTTATGGGTCCGGAGTCTGGTTAGGGTTTGTTGCTATTTGCTGTGATGACAAACGCCCCAAAAAGCTGTCATTAGTTGAAATCACATGTCATTGGCAGGGAGACCCAGAGTGACCCAAGCGACGCCGATGAGCGTGTCAGTCATGGAAGGTAAAATGAAAGGCGTAGCCAAAGAGGGTCAAACAAAAGGTCTCTCCGGTGACCTTTTCGGGAAAGCTGTGAAAGTTTTTCGGGGTCGAAGGTAACACTACGCTTGGTTGATTCTTTTGGGGCTTAGATAGTGAAACCTATTTGTTATATGTCTTGTTAAATGAATCTTCTTTGACAGCTAGACTAGGGCAGAAGAACGAAAAGAAAGTTTTTAGAAATGTTAACAAAATATTGAAATAAAAGAGGTTTATGGAGAGATTTCTTAAGGATTATATATTTTAAGGAATAAATTCATTAAACTTTATGCCGATTAAGCTTAAAAGTATTTTTATTGTTTTATTAATTTGTTTTAATTTTTTTAAATACATTTCCCTCTTGAAAACTTCCCCCCTTCACATACGCTTATGAACTCGCTTCATCTGTGAAATTTGTGTGTCTGTGTGGGTTTGAGTGTGTGTGTGGCTGTCTGTGTTTGAGTGTGTGTATGTCCTTGTTTGCCGGCATCTGTTGTTGTTGGGTGCTTAAATGTTTGCCTACGTGTCACTCTTGTCACTGACAGTCGCTCTCTTACATTCACACAGGATGCTGCTTTTATGACAGTTCATTGATATTCATTTGTGTGCGTGTGTGAGTTATATGTCCTTGGAATGAGGTATTCCTCTGTCCAGTTTAACCCTTTATTTCTGCAAAACTTAGTAAATTCAATTCCGGTCAGTTGAATGCTCCTTCGTTAAGGTATTCAATTAAAAAAGCACAGAAAGCAGCAGCTGTACCAGGCTTAAAAACAAAACAAAGCTACCACAAATCGGCTTACGACCATAAAGCGACTTGCCAAAACGAAATGAAATGCAAAGGAAACCCGAATGAAACTCAATCAAAAGTGAAGTTTGATTTCCTGCATGCGACTCTTGTGTTTTTTCCCTATTTCGATTTCCTTGCATACTTTGCAGGGCTACGGGAAAAAAAAGAAAATTGTTCGAAATGCTGGCGATTTCCAAGTGCTCAGTCTTCCGTTGCCAGTGCCACTGCCACTTCCATTTCCCCCTTTTCTTTTTCTTATTTTCCATTTTCTCGCATTGTCTGTCGCCGTATTTTCCTGCCTCAATCAATATGGCTTAGGCAGACTCGTTATAAATTCATGTCCGGCGTTTTTTACTTTATTTTTTTATCCCAGGGAAACCGGCATGAATATGAATGAAATGGAATATAAAGACAGAGAAGGTCGGTAATATAGCAACATATATAGGATATAAAATATAAAGACAGCTTATTTGCTGAGTAACCATTTCTTGAAACTTATTTTTATATATTTTTTTGTGATTGAAATAACATTTTTAAAGATTTTTAGAACTATTATTTCATCCGCAATCGTATATAAGCTGCATAGCCCTGGGCACAATTCTTATGACAGTTTTTTTTCTACCCCCAGCTTATCCTTTTGGAGCTGAAAAAGTTTCACTCCAACCAGCCTTTTCTCTGTTTGACTTTTTCTCCGCCAATTGAACTATCTAAAAAGAAAACTCTTTTTTGCCATCCCTTTTGCGTCTTGGCCTTTTGTGCGGAAATTCCTTTTCAAAATCCTTAGGATGGATGGTTGGTAAAAGTTCAAGTGTCGACAAACTTTAACTTTAGCCCAGGAGCAAACCAGAGCAAACAAAATCTCATCAATTTTTCAATGCTCACCTGGCGGGAAAAACAGAACAGAACGGAAGGGAGAGAAAAACAAAACACGGCAACAGAAATTAGCAAAGTTAAGGGCGAAGCGGAAATTTCATGTGGTTGATGGGGGGTTTGGGTGATGGTGTTTCCACAAAATCCCCATTGATATACATCTTCTAGGCCGAGAGCAGACACTGAGACACTTAATCCGCACGTTTACACCTCAACGCACACAACAAACACTCGAAGTAAGGGTGGGTGTGGCCTCAAGCACTGTGTTGTGTTACCTTCAACATAAATTTGTGTATCCTACTTAATAATTAACCGAAAAAGGCAGAAGGGGGCGTAAAAAGTTTGAGGTTTTCAGCCAACAAAGGACTCGAAAGGTGGCTAAGTGGGTTTCTGTGGCAGCTGAAGGTCAAGGGGTTGCCATGAATAGAAAGTACCGAAAATCAAAAGTAAGATTAGACTTCGATACGAGTTGCCGAGATGAGCTTCTTCCGAATCGATTCACTTGCCAGATTAATTGCGACTCATCGAAGCGGTATAATAAACTATTTCCAAGAATCGAATTAGATATCCCCCAAGGACCAAGTCGAGTGTGTGCATTTAATTAAACTTGATATGGACAGGATAATGAGATTCAATCCCAAGGCTAAGATTAGCTGAAAGCTAGTAGAATATTATTATTAACTTTTTAGTGGAAAAATAGCTTTCGGCATCTGTTTGAGTTTAGGTATTGCATATCCTAGAAAATCCATAATTTAAATGTCAAATTATAAACTATTTGAACTTCCTCAGAAATAATTGGCAACATCAAGAAAATATACTCCTCCAAGAAATACCTTGAAACTTAACAAGTTTTCTCCTATTCTTTTCTAGAGATATTTTTCCCCCCATTTCGTATTCACTTTTCCTGCGGTTTTCCTTATTTTTCTCCTCCTCTCCAGTCAGCAATAAAAAAGAATAAAGGTGGAGAAGCAAAAAGTTAGATGATTACAAGACAAAATGCGGCGTTGCTTTAATTGCACCTGAAGCCCCAAACCCTCGACCCACATCTGACCCCTTCTCGACCCCAAAAAGTTACCCCCGGAGTCAGGCAGTTCAAGTTAATTTGCTCGACGCCTGGCTCAACGATGTTCCACTCGCTCATTAATTACAGCTTAGTCCGACCCGCAGTGCGGAGCCCTAATGATTTACCTGCAGATGCTGTTGCTCTGTTCCTACAGTTATTGCTGTTCTTGGGGTTTTCCCTACACTTGTAATTTCAATGGGGTTAAATTAAAAGGAAAACCCGTGTGATTGAACATAAATTATGCAGCGAGAAATATTGGAAATATCATGCCAAGAAAATCAAGGATGAATTTTTATTAATCTTACTAGAAATAATCGAATCCAAAGGACTTATTAGAGGTTTATTTTTCTGCAAGTTTTTTATTTAGTCAAGTTCATAACTCATTAAATTTATAGTAAAATCCTGTACAAATCTCCCATTTTTTTACCTGTATAATTACTTTAATATATATAATATATATCTAATTTTATTCTACCTTTTTTGCCTTATTATTTCTTGATTCCTGGCACTTTGTCTGATGCCGCCGCTTTTTGCACCTCTCGCTTTTGCGGCTGCTTCCGTTGCGGCTTCTGTTTGGAAAAAATAAGGACTCTTCTTTTGGCGTGGCTTTTACTCTGTTTTATCCTTAACTCTGTTTCTTTTTTGTCTTTCAGCGGCTTCTGCTTTTCCTTATTAATGCTTTGTAATCAAATACACTTTTACCTATCTGTTCTCGTTACCTTTTTCCGTAACGTTGTTCGTTGATTATTTTGAGCTTTGCTCACTATCTGATGGCCGCCTGCCACGCCCCCATTTGGTGTGCATTTAATTAAGCAAATAGCAGGAAAAGTTTGTTTGCTTTTTTTCCGGGTTTTCCCTTTCCCTTTTTTTGGGTTTTCCTTTTTTGTGGGTCAAAATGAAATGGATGCTCACTTGTTGCTTATTTTTTGGGGTTTACTATTAGTCTTTCCTTCTTCCTTGGCGGTTTTCTTTGAGTAAATAATTATGGGAATAGTCAAGTAAGCTGGTGGATAACGCTCAGAAAAATAGGACTTTTCCTTTTTGACTTGATAAATTAAAAAGCATTTATAAAGTGGAGTTTGAGTTGTATAAAAGTAAACCAAGAAAACCCCTGCAGTTTGCAATTGATTTGTATCGGAAATTGGTCATAATTAATTAATTAAGCTTCAAATTTATTGACAGTTTTTATATGAAAATTTTTTCGATCAATTAAATTTGTAAAAACTCATAACTTGGCCAAAAAAGCCTTCATATTTATTTGAAAACCGTTCCTATATTAGTTTTTATTAGGTTAATAAATATGCATTTTCAATTAAAAATTCGAATTTTTGCCAATTTTTTAACATTTTAACGATGTAACACCTTATAAATTTTTCAAATTTTTGAAATAATTATATTTTCCACAAACAAAGTTAGATCGATTCAGCTGTTAATTCTGGTCAAGAATATATATAATTTATAGGTTCGGAAATGATTCCTTCACAGCGTAACAAGCTTCTGATTGAAATTAAATAACCCTTTAAGGGTATAAAATTAGAAACTTTTTAAGAACTTACCTTAAGCACTTAAATACACCAATTAACTTTAAAATATAATAGAAAGCATCACTTTTCCTATACTTTTCCACTTTTTTCTTAGCAATCCGCTTTCGGAATTTTCATCTCTGTGAAACATCTGCTACAGTTGCAGCTATTTTGATTTCCTCGACAAATTTCCGCTGGGAATTGTCATTCCTTTTTTCTATTTTATTTCCCGGAAGTCAAGTGTGACGCTCTCTTAGACTTCAATTGCTATTCTCATGTAGCTCTTCAATGGTGCACATTTTTCTACATTTCTATTTTTAGTGCTTACTGAACTCAAGGATATATTTGGATAGGTATTTTCTATTTAAAGATGGGAAAGAGAAATATTCTACTTGAAGTTAAGATATATAAATATGGAAATAATAGTTGCTTCCATGGTTGATTTAGAAGAAATTATATACAAGTTTGCCTCAGGTTACATAGAATTTGTTAAAGATGCAGATGCATTTTTTTATTATTTTTTTTTTTTATTGATTTTTCCTGAGAATATGTATGTGATTGAGCACCTTTTCCAACAACTTGTCGACTCTCAACTGCACTCACTTTGCCAATTTGCAACTAAATTTGCACGGTTGTCACTCGGCGGAAGGGAAGGTGCTTTTTCAGCCAGGACGAAGGACAACCAGCTCGCTCACGTTTGTCGGGCAGGAATTTAATAAGAAAATATGCTCCCAGAGACGTGACACAGCTCAGAGCAGTGGAAATGGAAATGGAAACCATGAAGGAAGGAAAATAATTCCACTTTAAGCAAATGTCATGCCACAATGCACCACACAACCATTGGACCGCAAATGCAGTTTAATTTTAATCAAATTGCATTGTAATTAAGCGGGAAAAGGAGTCGAAGTAACAAGGAGATGCTTAAATTAATAATAAATTAAAAGGAAAACAGTGGCACAAGCGAGGGGAGACGTGAGGATTGTGGAAATTGGAAGGGGTTGGCAGGCACTCAAGCCGAAATGTCAAGATTGCTGCGACAAACAAGGTTGCCCCTGGTGAAGACAACTTAATTAACCTCGACCTTCTCTCCTTACAACAACAACTGCAATAATAACGACAACAACAACGACGACAACCGGCTGACGTCAGACATCAGACATCAGACATGAGATATACTTGGCTCGATATCGTGGTGGACATCGTGGGCACAAAAGTCACCGCATTCGAAACCAATTCCAATTTCCAGTTGACCATCGCCAATTGCCACATAAAGACATCAATAATAAACCAAAAAGTCAACTTTTCAACAGCACAATGTGACACTGTGCGTATTTTTAGGGGGTTTTATAACAAATATTAAATAAATATGTTTCAAATATTATTATTTTCAAATAATACAAAGCTTTTGTTGGGTATTCTAAATTTTGGGAATTATTTCCTGCAATTATCACAATGTTACGACTTAAATTGAAGCATTATTTCAATTTTATTTTTTGAATAAGTGTACCTACACACAAAAAAAAAACCCTGAATGCCTTATAAATCTATTTTTATAAGTAATAGATATACTATATAAATAATTTTTAAATCAATTTAAAATGATATATAATTTCTTCATTAAATTATCTCCCATTACTTCAAACCTTTTTCTCCCAGTGCACATATAAATTACATAGTTATTAAATGCGTGCTGGCGTGCATTGCAAATTTGTGCGCATGCGCGCGGTCCCAAAAAATGGAAAAAGCAAAACCAAAGCCAAAACCAAAGCCACTGCTGCTGCTGCGTTTTGCCGGCATGAAGCCAGCGTGAAACCTGTTTGTCAGCCTCTCTCAATGTTGCACAAGATTGTTGTTGCTGCTGCTGCTGCTGTGGATGTTGCTGTTGCTGTTGCCATTGCAGTTTCAAGAACCAGGTCAAGGTTGCTCCGCTGCACTGCCTCGGCGATCACAGTCGGCGCCAGCAGAGCAGCGCAGCTTTCGCCTTGTGCGCTTTTGCATTGAAAGTCAAGTTCGCGCACACATGTGTTTGATTGACATTGGACAGAGACAGAGACGGATAGAGAGACAGAGAGAGAGAAAGATAAAGAGAAAGAGAGAGATAGAGAGAAAGAGATATAGAGACAGATAGAGATAGAGAGAGAGAGGGACAGAGGCTGATGGTGATCATGAGGAGAGCAGCTGTAAAAAATGCAACGATCTGCAACATGTTTGATGATGGCCAAGTTGCAATTCAGTTGGGTTCGATCCATAAAGCCAGATAGGAGCTTTAAAAAAAATGTTAATGGGCAGAGTTTTCATAAACTTTAATCAGGATATTTTACAAGACTTAAGTGATATAAAATCATGTATACCCGGGGTAAGATATATGATACAAATGATTAAGAAAATACAAGGCCTTTGTATTAAGAAACTAATACAATATTTCATATCATTTAATATATCATCATCCGCTTATTATGATAAATATTCTTAATAAATAAGTACTATTTTAATAATAATATATAATTCCTCTTAATTTGTAGCCTCATAGTTCTACTGAATTCTTCTTATTATACTAATTCACATTTAATTAAAACATTTAAGTAAAAAAGTCAATTAAGGCCACTTAAAGAACAATTATCTGACAACTACGAATATTTTAAAACGATATTATTTATTACTATAAAATTCGCCCAATCTGATGACTGAATAAATCTCTTTTTTCATTTGCTATTTTATTGCCAAACTCAGCATATTTTCCATTATATATTCATAGGCAATACGTTAATTGCCTTAACTGAAATATAGCTTATCTCGCTGGATACATGAAAATCCTCTCCAATTTTTTCATATTTTAAAGCTTTTTTCCATGCATTTTTACCCTCTTCCAATCTCTCGCTGGCATATGCAAAAAACCCAATTAAATTGCGTATTTACGAATGCAATTCGATATGAAAGTTATATTAATTGGAATACACACCATAATTAATAAAGTTTTAATGAAATTGTCAAGTCAAGTAACGCACAACAAAATAAAAAAATGAAAAACGTTGGCATTAAGAGTGGTAATATAATATAAAGAAAATGCAGTGGAATTAAAGGAGGCAAGCGCCTTCCATCAGCTGCAGGCAGCAATTTAATTTTGTTTGTGGCAACATTCTCCCTCTGATTAATGGCTGGCCACGCACAGAAGCCTCTCTCGCTTCTTTTCCCACCTCCAATTTCCCGCCACCCCTTTTGCCGGGTGGGAAAACTCGAGCGCAAGTTAAGCGAAAATGCTATTAATTTTCATAAGTAAATGAAAATTGATGCACGTGGCCCCCAACCAGCGTCGTCTCATCGTGCATATAGAGTGCCTATACAGATAGATATATGTATATATATATGTGTGTGTGAGAAGGAGGCCTTGGCTAGTCCAACTTTAGCACTCAAAGTGCAAGTGGTGCCTAGCAAACTATCCTCAAGTGTCTGCCCGCTTAGATCGGAGTAATTTCAGATATTGTTCCCCCATAATCTATATAGGTTTCTTTGGTTCCATTGTCAACGAGCCGCAGTCGGCAAAACAGCTCTCAAAGTCATCGAGTGCCCGACCATAACACACAACTGAAACAGAATTTATCTATACTATATATATACTATATAGAGTGTAGACGCTGTTTATTTAGATGCACCAGAGACCGGAGACCCTGAAAACCGCGACGAACAGAGATAGCAGCACGCGAGCAAGGAGACGCAAGTGAGATAGCATTGAGCAACTTGGCAGCCTCGATTGTGCACTCATCATCAGTTGCTGTTGCTGCTGTTGCTGCTGTTGCTGCTGTTGCTGGTGTTGCTGCTGCTGCTCCACCGGCAACCGCAATGCCAAGCAGCAACTCAAATGACTCAAGAAGTTGCCACTGATAAAACCAGGGAGGGGACCTTGCAATGATTTTGCATAACCCTTTCGGAAAGTGGATTAATTATGTTTTGAGGGGGATACCTGAAGGTTATTTATTTAATAATTGATGGTGTCTTACAGCTTGTTTTTGGGATTTTTGAGTTCATTTTCAAGAGTTATCAAGTAAAGAGAAGAAATATCAAGAATTATTTGAATGCTATATGTTTTGTAATAATGGTAAATACCATGAAAACTATTTGCCAAATTCCAGCCAATATTTAAAAGCATTTATCTAAAACTCACTCAAAGCCAGATGTCTATAGAAAGAGCATTTAAGGCCTTGCGTGCTTTGTGTAATATGCATTTTCATTTAAGTATCATTTGCATTATTTGTTATTTTTTCCAAAGCGTTTTAGGCCTCGGCGGCTAAGAATAAATTATGAGTCAGGCTTTAACCACAAAAGTGGATGCCAAAGTGGTTCACTCTGGGGTGGCTGTTGTTATTGTCGCTCTTTGTGGCTGCGAAAATCAATTGTCACAAGGCCAGACTTTGGCTCGAGCTCTCCTTCAGCCCTGCCCCCTCTTTGCAACATCCCGCCCCAGCCACGCAATGCTTGGATTTTTTGTTTTTTTTCTCTCTTTTTGTATTTTTTTTTTTTTTGTTGTTGCTGCTGCTGATCTTGAACCAATTGCAAATTGCTAAAACGCAGCCAGAACAGCAACAGCAACAGCAACAATCGTTGTCACGGCCAGATAGGCACAGACACAGATACTGAAAATTGTTTGAGTTACATTTATAGGCATGCCATGGCATTGACTAGCATCAATAAATTAGAATTGTTCTCTCTTCTCGATTCGAAATGCGATTCTCTTTTTTTTAAACCGCTGTGGAAACGGGGCGTATGCGTAATAAACTTGAACTTGCATGCGTAATGAATACACGATATCGATATGGTGTGGACTAGAGGTGGCCTGAAAGCGATATATCAGTATAGTGATGGTAGAAACAAGGATCGGATTTTCTTATTCTATCGAAAATTAATTGATCTATACTAAAATTTGTATATGCTATATTTATCCATATGAAATATGGTCTTAATCTATACACATCCCACACATGCTACATTTATCTATATCATATATATTCTTAATCTTCTTAATATTTCTGTACATCCCTAGTCTCTATTTCACTTTTCCATGCCTTCTATGAATAATTCGTGTGTTTGGCCATATTTGCACATTGCGCATACGCAGCGTTGACCTCGCCTCGGACAATGCAACTAATTAGCGATTGCAGGCAGATAAACAAGCAAGTAAATGTGTGTGTGTTTGTGGACAATTGTTTGATTATCAATTAGTTTCGTACAGGCTTGAAGTGGCTGACCTTAGTGGGGCAGATAGCTTTAGATAGTGGAGGTGTTGGCTCCTCACTTCGCCCTCTTTTCAGCAAAACTTTACGCCTGGAACAAACTGAAACCAATGTCATATGCAAAATATTTAAGAAAAAACAAAAGCCAATGAAATTTGCATTTGTTTTACTTTTGCATTATATATTCCTCACTTTGTGGTAGTCTCCAGTAAAAGAGCTTTAATTGTTTGCTCATCGTTTTGCTGTAGAAATCTTTATCTATTATTCTAGTTATTACTTTAAGCCTAACTTATTTCAACAAAGCAGCGTAAAATACTTTCTGTCGCCTCTTTAAATATCAACCAAAACTGACTATGACATTTCCAGAGAACCCCAAGCGACCCCAAAAAAAAGAAAAACTTGTTCAAAGAACAAAGCTAAATAAAAACAGAAAACCCAGCTAGAGGAACATGAACTCGTCTAAAGGGGTGAAACAAATGGGGATTTGGGGATTCCCCTTCTGCTCAGACGAGGACGTGACAGCGGCAATTTAAGCAGGAAAATGGAACAATATGTAAACTGTGCCACATTTTGCGGCCCAGACATTTTTTTATTAATAAATTTTGGAATTCGGAAATTTCCTCATTCCCTATGGAAGTGCATTAATTTTGCCAGAGTTCTTGTGGCGCCCTTCCTCCTCGATATAATTAAAATGCGAGCCATAAATTTAGCCAGGGCAAAAACGTTGCATAAATTGTTTCTCTCTCTCTATACTTTTTTTATATTTTTGAAATAATTGCAATTTATGAGAGTTTTGTGGCCTATCTACGCGTGGCATCGGCGTCGCCGTTTTCGTTGCCGTCGCTCCATAAATTTCGACAACACTCGAGTCACAGACTGGCTCAAAGAATATTTAATAAACAAAACTTGCGCTAATCGTTAAATTATGATTAATGTGCCGACAACCAAACAATAAACTTTCCCGCCCGAGCACACCGAAAACGTGCGAATAAAAGCGTGGGCGACAGCATCGGACGTGCCTAACAAAATCCCAGACAAAAGAGGGCCAGACTAAAAAGACTTAAAGACCAAAAGACCAAAGAACTGAAGCCAAAGAAAGAGCCCAAGAGTCGACGAGTCCTTAATGTCATGTGTGAGTGTTAGTGTCTGTTTTTGTATTAAAATATGCGCCGCCATGAACTTTGCTGGGGAAACAAACATGGAAACTTGGAAGGCATTACGTGATAATATGTGACGAAGTGAATAATTAGAGGGGTTGTGTTAAATAGCAAGACGACAAAGTTAATGATTAAAGTCAGGGACCGCACTTGTAGGAAGTTAATGAAATCATGAGATACTTGGGAGTTTAATTCAAGGAAAAGGAGGGGAAAGTATTTATGAAAAGCTTATGGTTTTACAAGAGACAGAAAGTGTGACATTTTATAATAATATATCACATATCTATGTTCCATTTGTTCATATAAGAACTGGATAAAAATTACATCTTTTAACTTACCTAAATATTTAAGAAAACTCTTTATTTATTACCCAGAATTATTGATTATTCTTAAAGTCAAATTTACTTGGGATTATCCAAAGTAAACAGACAAACTTTTTCACTAGTTTATGCCACAGAAAAGAAAACCTTTTCCAATCTGCCACACCACTGCATAATTTCCAACCGGCCTTGGTCTTGTTTTTTCTTTTTTTGCCGCAAGTCATTGGCCATGTCACCGTCTGGGCCAAGTTGCCTTTTGCCACGCCTCTTTTGCATAATTGAAGGAGACTCCTGGTGCTGGAGCTGCTTCTGGTCCTTGCTCAGCTTTTTTCCTGCTGCTGCTGAGGCTCAGAGCTCTGAACTCGCCTAGAACGTAGTCGGCTTATTAAATATTAAAGCCTCGACTGGGGACCGCTAAATCCTGCGGCTGTCAAGGTGCCGCAAAAAAAAACGAAAAAAGAGAAAAAACTCTGCTCAAAATCCTGTCACACATCCTGCCAGTCCTGGCCTGCCACCTGCAGCCGAATTCAATTTCTGGTCCTACGCTTAGTGCCTCTGCCATCTTGTCAAAGCTGAAACTGGAAAACTCGGTTGCAAGTCTATAAAAAACCAGGACGGCAAAAGAAAAAAAAAAGAAACCCAAAATAAAAAAGGAAAAGTCCGTAGAAAAGCCCCGGGAGGAAAAAAGTGCGAAGTGAAGGAGGCAAAGCGAGAGCGAGGAGAAAAATCAACTACTAAAAGTATTATTATTGTTGGTTGCACCTGGAGGTGGTTTACTTTGTCACGGATATGTTTTCTTTAGACTTACCATGTCAGACCCAACTCTCTCTCTCACTATATATATAAATATATATATATGTGCATACATATATCCTTGCAGGATGTGCGAGGGTGTGCTGAAACATGCCGGAAGTTAAATAGGAAATTTTATATGCTTTTATAACTGTGCACGTGTCTACAAGTGGCGAGCTCCTAGTTTCTGCTGCTGCTGCTGGTTGCTGCAACCAAAGCAAGGAGTTCTCAACTGCTGTATGCTTTTCATAAACAGCAGAGTTTAAAATATTAGTAGATTTCAAGGAAATACGAAATTATTAAAGTTTCAACCAGAAATATATAGGTTTAAATGTAGAAAAACTATTTAAGTGCTTTCTCTCATTTTCAATAATTCTTTTTGAAATATTACTACTTTAAAATAACATTTTATTGGTTCTAATAATGTGCTCATATTTATATATATATATATAGCTGTGCTACCTTGCGGCAAGTTGTTCGTTTGATGAAGTGCCGCTCTCGGTTGCGGCTGTGGCTTTGACTGCAAGTTGCAGCAACTTTTGAGGCAAGTGCGTGCATCCTGCATCCTTGCCGCATGCCTAAAAAAGAAAAACTTTCGCACACGTGTATACACGGGTTTTCCATCCCCAGAGCAAATCGAACTTACCTGTAGAACGATAGAAAATTCGTAGCAAAACCAAAATCGCTGAAAGGTAGGCAATGAAATATTGCTGATTGAGTTGTGACGACAGGCAGCTGCGATTTATGTAATTTAATGATACAAGTTATTGACTTTATTTTGGTTGAATTTATTTTTCTATAAGCCTGTGATATTAATAATCATTTCCATTGGGTATGGCGAACAGCGCAGCAAGCTTATAATAATAAATAAATAAAAGCTTATTATAATAAATAAATAATGTATGAAAAGTGCATTACATGTACATGCCATTCTGCAGTATGCGAATTATAAAAACAAAAATTTACATAAAAGTTCAAAGCAGTTTATACAACTTTAAATTATAGTTCTAACCAGATTCAACGAATTCTGTTTTGAAAACTAGTTTCCAAATTCCCCTGCTTTCTCTTAATGCTTCCTTAATTTTCCCATTTCATTCGAGGATCGAGCAAGTAAACTGCAACAAATTATTTTCGTTTCGTTTTTCCTTCTTTTGATAACTGCCAAAAACCCCTGAACAATGCTGTCTGCATTTGTGCGGCTTCATTACACCTCCTTGGTAGGTTCCATCCACATCCACATCCACATTATCCTTCTCCTCGTCCGCATTCACTAACCAGGCAACACTTTTTCAACCACAGCAGGATATATGGATATAGGGATGCAAGCAAGGAGGTTGTGTGTGCCCGGAGGATTGCAGATGGAAAGGCTTCAAGCTTCACATGTTGCACTCGGGAAACTTTCTCCCACTCTCTCCCCCCCTCTCTGTGGGCGAAATTGAGCTGCTTCATTTAGCTGTGGGGTTAAAAGGGGGAAGAGGAGGAAACATGGAGCAGGCAAGAGTTCCGGGAAACAAGTGCAGCAGCAGCAGCAGCTGCAAACAAACAAACAAGTCGAGTTTTTGGACATGGGAGCACACACACACACTTTCCAGTGCTTCCGTGGCCAAGTGTTTGATTAGAAAAGTTTACAGAAAAGTTTCTCAAAAGATTTGGCTTCCATTCTCTGGTCCACCCTCAGCGTCTGGTCAATATTGGAGCAGCTTTTCCAGAGGATCAGCGGCATGTCCGGGTTCATAATTGCACAGACAGGCTCGGAAATTAACTGAATGTACAAAAAAAAAGTGTTCCCCCTGCATTTATCACTGTGCCTACAGGGCACACAAGGATATGCAGGTCCTGGCTCGATGGCCGGCTCAAATGTCAAGTGTCCGTGTCTGATGCTGACCAAAGGCATCCTTCCGGACCAGCATGTCCTTCCTAACTCGACAATGGCTCCTCTTTTTGGCCTTGTCTATGGTGCAGAGAAAGAAATATAAAAATGGGAGCTTGGTTATATAAACGGAATTGTTATAGATTTTATAAAATATTTTTTAGAGACTCTTTAAGGCTCATAAACTAAGTTATTTTTTGATTATTTATTTATATTTTCTGCTACATATTTTGTATGAGTTTTCCTTCAGTGTAGCAGCGTATAAAAATGCATGACCGCAACACATTTCTCAACCAAAAACCCTCCTTCTACCTCTTGTTGTATCCCTTTGGCTCGAAAGTGTTAAAATGTTGATTGTCCTTTTTTGTCGGCGCCTCATGTGTCTGTGTCTGTGTCTGTTTCCTGTGTGTGTGCGTGTGTGTGTGCGTGTCTGTCTGCCCCTGTGTGTATGTGTGCGTGTTAAGTGTTTGTGCTTTGCAACGCCTTCAGTTGGAATCCTTTTCCTTCCTCTGTCTCTCTCTCCGAGCCTTTGTGTCGGCGGCGTCTCGTGCGTGTCACAAATAAATTTTTAAGTAGCATTTGTGTTGATTGCCTTAAAAAAGGACACGGCAAAATCCGTCGACCAAAAGCAGCATAGTCATCCCAAAAAAAAAGAAAAGAAAACCAAACCCGCATCGCAGCTCGTCTCGTTTTACGGCCTCAACTTAGGCTCTCGACCAACTGAAGTGCGCTTGAAATCCACATTATTTTCTCCTCAGATGGCTTTCTTTTTTTCCTTTCATTCAGTTTCCGGTTTTCCCATCAAGTGGATCTTGTCGTCCTTCTGGTTGGTTAACAAATTAAGTGCGGCATCGGGATTGGGACAAATTAAAATGGTTTAAATTGAAAGGTTACCTTAGCTATTAATAAGGTGTGTGTGTGTGTAAGGAGATTAAATTTTGGGTTGAAAAATATATGGGTTTGTAGCTGTTTTTCTATAAACCTAATTAAATTACAAAATTAAAGTAAATGAATTGTAAATTCTGAAAATTTACAAACTATAATTTGAAAGAATCAGGAAATCTTCAAGATCTGGAAACTGAAAGAAATAATTTCAATCTATTTAGATTTCAAAAATATATTCCTAGCTGAAGCACAACTCTTCAAACTATTATTTCTTGTATTTTGGTCAGGGTGTTGTTTCAATATTTAATTATTTTATAAATAAAATATAATTTAGTTTTCTAGAAATAAATCGAAATAATCTATTAGCTGTAATTTTTAAGCATAATTCTGTCTCATGGAATTATTTCTTGGACTTAACATTCTTCGAAAGACAACATCCTCTTTTACTAACATTATCCTTACATTACCCAAGAGAGCAGACCGCTTCATTTCTCTTTTACTCTCTCTTGCATTTCTCTTTCATCTCTTCTCTTACTTAACATTTCTCTCTGTTCTTGGACTGTTATGGCATCCTTTTAACAGTTTTGGTGTCCTCTGCTGCTGCTGCTGCTGCCGAAGAGCAACCAAAAGCAGTAAAAGCAGCATCCTTTTCACAGCATCGTTTTCCCTGTGGAAATTCAACCGCGGCGGTTACTTCTTCAGTTGTTGTTGGACCGCAAGAGCGATTCGTTGTGTTGCCGGATGGAAATTTTCTAACAAAAAATTAATAATAATAAACATTGGCATTAAAGAGAGAAAGAGTGAGAGAGCAAGAGCGAGAGTGTTTGTTTTCGGTTTATTTCATTTTTTTTGCTCCTGCTGCTGCTGCTTCTGCTTCGGTTAAACAAAAGAAAATCCTGCTGTTAAAACCGACGACAGACGAATCAAGTAAGTGTCTGTGTGTGTGAGTGTCTGTGTGTGTGTGAGTGTGTGAGTGTGAGTGCAGACAATGCAAACGGGGCGCATTAGCAACGTTGTCCTGCCATTTGTTGTTGTTGTTGTTGTTGATATTTTTTGTTCCTTCTTTGCTGTCTGTTAATTTGCATGTGCGCGGGTTCATGGATTTCTCCTTGCGGTTTTTACACTCAACATTTGGTTTTTTTTGGATGCATTTTAAAGATTATTATATTTCCTACTATTTTATAAAATGTTGTACACTCTTATCCTTTTGTTCTTAATTTTCTTTTATGGAAGTATTTAAAATTAAACTTTTCAGCAGTTTTTTAGGCTTTTAAATCATTTGTTTATTTTAGTTTAATGATTTTTGTAACTAATTTACAACATTTCCTAATAATCTAAAATTAAAATCCAGAGCCATCATGGCGTATGAGTAATATGACCCTAGCAGATGACAACTTCCTCTCTTTTTTAAGTAAAAAACTAAGAAAAAAGGAACTTACTAAAAGAAAATAATGTGAAAATATATGCACATATTCATGGCCACAGGGCATCGCAGCAGGTGATTGAGAACATATGCTAACATATGCTCACACTCCCTCCCTCATAAACCCCAAAGTGGGAAAATGGGTAACAAAATCCAACTAAAGTAAATTAAAAAAGAAAGAATAACTCATACTTTTAGTAGCAAACTTCTATATTAATATTCCGCCTAGAAGCTCAAGTAAATTCCGGCCACTCAACTTTAATCAAAAGCGGAAGCGGAAGCGCTTCCAACTTCCGGTAAAAAAAACTTTTTTTTTCGCGACCCAAACTGAAGTAAGCGAGGAGGAAGAGCTAAATGCCAAAGTGTCTTGAAAAAAAATAAAGAAGAAATTACAATTTGCTGGCTAGGCGTGGCCAAGACTTGAAACTCCTTACAAAACACCAAAAGAAATCACAGTAGACAAAGTTTCGACCTTGGTATTTATCTAGGAAAAGTAAAGAAAAGCGTGGCACTTTTCCCTTATGCTGCTGTCTCATCGGTGTGAATGTTAAATGTGTGTGTGTGTGTGTTTGTGTGCGGGTTAGTGTGTCTTTTGCTAGTGATTTGCCAATATGTGTGGGGTGACTTTCACCAGAAACGGATTTCTACGTGACAAATCTTTATTTAATTTCAAAAATGCGAAATAAACTTTGACATTTGTTGAGATTTATGTGAAGGCAATAGAAAAGCTTTGCTTCATCTCTGCAAATTTCAGACTTTATCTTAAGAAGCCTGGTTAAGAGGGGGTCGGGTAAAAGTGGCTGACTCTTGTATAAAAGTTTTGACTGCCTTGACGGTTTTAGTAATGGCAACTGAATCCTTAAATAATAACACGGGAAAGGAAACAGCCTAGCTAATGAAAGTTTTTGGGTCTCAACTTATTTCGAAATGAATCTCTTTTAAAACTTAAATGCGGGCTTCATTTAAATCCTAACTTTAAATAGATATATATTTAATTTACATTTAGAATATGTTTCAACACTTTAAGGACATTGTTAATTATTAACTTGACTGCCCCTCTGTGCTTCTTTCATTTTACGATGTCTGTTATTAAATTTTTCGTACCAATTCGCATGGCCATAAACCAGGCGATAACTTCCTGTCGAACGGATCATGAAATTAAAATGAAAATGGCCAATGATGCCATGAAATGGAGGAGGAGCGCTTCGAAAGCGTTAGTTTGCCATCGAATAAACAAATTGATGATGAATAAACATTTTCAGACCCTTTTTCGCCTTTTGGTTAAGGTTTCTTATTTACTTCTCTGCAGTTTGCAGTTAATTTGTAGCAACAACACGGTTTCCCGTCTCCCGTTTCCGGTTGCCACACTTCCCTTTCCGTACGCTCTCTCTTTCTCTCTCTTTTGGCTGGCAACCAAATGACCAAACAAGGAAATTGGCTACCAGGACGCCACTCGGTCCACAGGATCTTAACGATTGCAGTGGCAATTAAGACGGGAAAATTCGAACGAAATGTTGGCATTTAATTTGATGAAAATGTTAAATTATGTAGCTATTTCGTAGTATTTTGTCACCACAGCTTAAAGTATTTATGGCTGAAGTCGTAATTTCTTTGAAGTATTTAATTAGTAAGCATGAAAATTCATGGATTTTCCAAGAGACCACAAAGCAGAATTGCAGTAAAACACCTTTTTTTTAAATATAGCCTTAAGGAATGCTTTAATTGGAAAGATTCCTTTAAATAAATGTTTATTACTCTGATTATTATTACTTTTTAAGAATTTCATTTATTTGTTTATTAAGTTTTATAAATGCTGAAGTTCGACACATTTTAAAACCCTTAACTAAACTCATTTCTTTTAATTTTCTAGATTTTTCATTTACTTTCTAAGATCCGCATTTCCCTCATATTGATTCTTAATTAAAAATTTAAATGCCTAAATTTTAATTGCAATGACAAAAAGTTAACAAGCCAAGCCCAAAACCATCCCAGAACCATCAATCAAACTGGCCAACGCTCAACAGTTTCAAGTCCAAGGAAAGGTTTTCCACAGTCGCCTCATTATCACCGAAAAAAAATCCAGGAAAAACCCCACAGAAAGAGACTAAAAACCAAAGAAAAGAAGCCTTAGAGCGTCAAAATGGGTGACAAAAAGGAGCCGAGGGGGGATAACAGGGATAACT
The DNA here is from genome assembly GCF_035046125.1 of Drosophila serrata. Taxonomy (NCBI): domain Eukaryota; kingdom Metazoa; phylum Arthropoda; class Insecta; order Diptera; family Drosophilidae; genus Drosophila; species Drosophila serrata. Next base: position 3,667,501 of record NW_028257173.1, on the reverse strand, counting down.
GGGAGGATTGCCAGGACAACGGGCTAAGCCCACAGTGAGATTAATTAAGTCCGCATAGGCTGTAGCAGCGGCGGGAAACAAGAAAAATACAAACAAACAAAACAAGAAGCAACCTCGCGGAACATCCTTGCCTTGCCTTGCCTTGCCTTATCCTTCGTAGCATACTTTTTGGCGTCGCGTGAGAAATTAAAATTTCGCATAAGCAGGTTGTGTGTACGTGTGTGCGTATTTACAGAACCAAGAACAACAACAACAACAAGTAGAAAAACTGGAAACTGAAAACTGAGAGAGCAAAATAAAGGCAGGAAAACATCAAAAATAACAAAAACCAAACATAAACAAAGGCAAATAAGCAGGAAGCAGCAGCAGCGCCGTAATAAGCGCGGCATCAACCATGCACAAGTATAAGGTGATCCTGTCCAGGACGAAACGAGGGCTACATAAAACAAACCCATAAATAAGCTGTTTTTCTTTATGGAATATCTGGGATTTTAAGTATTTTAGGAAGTGCTTTAGCTGGTGAACGAAAGTCAGAGTAAAATAAGAAGAAATTGTATATATTTATAGTATTTTCTTTCATTTATGAATTAATTAACGAACTTAAAGCATTTAAACTTAAAGAAATTAATATAAACTTTGGCTAGTAGCTATTTTGTACTAATTAAAAATAAAATCCCGACTCATTTGTTATTTAATTTACTATTTAACCTGAAATTAAGCTCAAGGCTACTAAGTGTTGTCCTAGGAAAGTGCACCAATTTCAATCCCTTTGACCAACCCCCAGTGACATTTAGGTTTTGAGTGATCGTTAGCAGTGACTCCTTGCGTACCTGTGTGCACCTTGATAAAGTGTCCTTCCAACCCTGAATACAACCCAAGCCACCCCTCACATACGCACACACACCCACACTCACTTAGACGCCTCTGTTAATGAGTTCCGCCTTGACGCTGATGAGGATGTAGGATGTAGGGATGTTGAGATGTAGAGATGATGATGGTATGATGGTCTGAAGGGGATGTAGGGGTTGCAGGGGATGCCCGGCTGCTGGGAAGGATGATGAGCTTGTTGCTCTGCGACAATAAACGTGTTGAATGTCAAGAGTACACAGGGACACAGCCTAAGTCTGTGTGAGAGATGTGTGTGTTTACACGGGAAGAAAATGGGGTAGAATATTAAAGAGAAGCTTTAATAAATATATAAACATATTCAGTATTTAGAAAAGATCATAAGGGGTCATTAACTCTACAGAATTAAATGAAATATTTGATTATGTCTTAAATATTTTTCAAATATCTTTAAATTCAAATTTAAATACATTATTAGCTCATTTATTTCTCTCTCTGCATTCCTTCGCTTGTGTGATTTTGTATTTTCCACGCTATCTCTCTTCTCTCTCTCTCTTTTTATATAATTAAATATGTTACTTAAATGATGACACCAGAGAGATGCTTCATCAAATTGGAGCGTTTTTTTCGTGTCCCCCTTTTCTGCCTTGTCTAAGCCAAAACACAATTGCGGTTTTTGTGGGGGAGTTAGACACACACACACACACACACCCACACCCACACATGTGGGCAATAAAAAACACTTAAAAAGCAAAATTACTGCATTTGATAAAAACGACACCCCAAGGATTAGCTTAGTGGTCCGGGTCCGGGGAGTTTTGTGTGCTGAAAAGCGGTGAAGGCTTCCCGAAAATTCACTCATGCAAAAAGGTTGACCTTCATTGGGTCTTGGCCCTTTATTTATGTCTCTCTCTGTGTGTATGTGTGTGTGTGTGTGTCTGGGTATTTGAAATTTTCCAGCTCCCTTAGTCAGCCTTCTCCTGCTCCTTTTCGCAGTTTTCCCTTTTCAACTTGGCCAACTCCAATTAGCCTTAAAATGGATTTGTGTTACGCACAAACTACAATACATTTACCTTCGAGATTTGTTGAGCGAGCAGCTCTCAAGTTGCCTGCCTGCAGGACTCCCAGGACTCTCGAATGATTTTCCATTATCCCTTGCCCAATTTCCCCGGCTGACTTTCCTGTTGATTTTACGCTACTTTTGTCGCATTTTTGGCGGACAGAAAATAAAAAAAAAGAGGAGAAAACATTTCATTTTAATATCCTGCAAAGGAAGTTGGCAAAACCGAAGCAACTTTTGTTATAATCACTGGGGAGGGGATGTAGCGGTATTCGATGGGGAGGGAAGAGAGGATATCTGGGGAAAATGTGAAAATATTTAGGAGACTTACACACACATATATGTATGTATACCCGCTTGCTATTCATGTGTTATGCCCTGTGCGTTAATGTATGTGTAATGACTTGGCCAAGTGTGGAAATCTGCATTTACGGCAGCCTTTGTATCGCATTTGGGATTTAATTTCCTCCGTTTCGTCGCTGTCAGTTCTCATTTTGTAATACCCTTTTAAATGGCTGAGAAGTAGAAACCCTGGAAAATCTATCAAATATAATTTATTTGTATTAATAAAGAATAATTTAATATTTATTATGATTATTTATACAAACTACAAGTCAACATTGTTTTCCTTAAACATTATAAATATTATATAGAAAAGTACAGATAAATAACAAAAGTCAAATATCCTTACAAACCCAATTGGCTTTAGAGAAAACCCACACTAATTACTCTCATAAATTATTCAACAACATTGTCTGTGATGCAATTCCATGCAAATAATTATCACAGAATTGTGACCAAAATGTAATTAAATTGGTTTTTCAAGTCATTTTCCTTTCATTACAAATACAAACCACAACTAACAGGACATCTCCTTTCCTATCCTTGCAGTTAACTAAGACATTGTCCAATCAGGACCTAGCAGCAGCCACAGCGACATGGACCTACCGTCCATGGTTCAGCGCTCGGGGGATACGCTCATCGTGCGCAGCGTGGTCAGCGGTAATCAGCTGTACGCGGAACAGGGACAAAATCACCACAATTCCGCTGCCGGCAGTATGAGCAACATTGCCAGTCTCATTGGCAGCAACAGCGGCAACAGCAATGCCGGTGGCAGCAACACAGCCGTCTCTCAGGTAAGCTCGTCACTCCTAGAGCGGCATGTGGAACGTTTTCGGTTGCAGCAATTGCTGCAACAGCAACAACAGGCCGCCGCTGCAGCTGTTGTGAACAGTGTGCAGCAGCAACAGCAGCAACAGCAGCAGCAACAACAGCAGCAACAGCAGCAGCAGGCAGTGCTCAGCCTGGATGCCAAGGAGGAGGGTCTGCCGCAGTGCAAGATCAAGCGAAACTATAGCTGCAATCATTGCGCCTACTTCACCCAGAACCCGCGCTATCACCTGACGCACCTGCGGGACGTGCACGGCGAGAAGATTGTGATTAACAAGTGCAAGCTCTGCCTGTATGCCTCACGTCACTTCCAGAAGCTGGTGCGGCACATGAAGATGGTGCATGGCTGCACGGACGGCATACCAAGTGGACATGGTCAGGCGCGTGGCAAGCGCGGCATGAGCCGAGAGGCCCGCAAGCGACGCCTCGAGGAGAGCGTGGGTGTAATGGGTGGCCAGTCGCTGTCGGTGACGGTGCCCGATGTGCCCACACTGGAGCAGGTGAAGCGAGAACTGCTGCTGCAGGAGGAGAAGCTGCAGCGGGATATCCAAGCCTTCAAGCAGCGCCAGCAGGAGGAGCAACAGCGCGAACAGCAGCAGCGGGAGTTGGAGCTGGTGGCCACCAGTGCGTATGAGCGACAAATGCGCGATTATGAACGCCAGTCGCCCGCCGAACCGCCCACGCCCTCGCCCACCAGCGGCTCAGCCACGCCCCCGTCCAATGGGGAGGAGCCACAGAATCGTCTGCTCAAGTGCAGCGCCTGCGAGTTCACCACCCTCTATCGCACCCAGCTGCGGGCCCACGAGCTGGCCGAGCACGGCAAGACCAAGTTCTTCCGCTGCGACAAGTGCAGCTATGTGACCCACATCAAGGCGCGGTTTAGCAAGCATGTCAAGTACCATTCGATGCCCATGATCAAGTGCGTCACCTGCGATTTCCGCACACCCTACAAATGGAATCTGGACAGGCACATGAAGAATCATGGCGGTGCCGGTGCCTTCAAGTGTGCCGCCTGTGACTTTACCGCCGATATCAAGCAATCACTGACGGTGCATGAGATGAATCATCATGTGCCACCGGTGGGCAATGCTGGATCCATTTGGCCCCGTCGTCAGAACAAAGTGGGAGCCAGTGAGATGTGCGATGATTTCCTAAGCGATTCCGCTGAACTGGAGGATCAGTATAATAACAACAATGTGGATGATGATTTGGATGGAGTTGAGGATGTGGACGAGGCGATGAGTGGCGGCGAAGAGCAGGCACTGCATCATCACCAGCATTATGGCAAGCGGAGCAAGTACGATGACGAGGAGGAGCCCACGGATCTGTCGCAGAAGGGAGGCTGCTCCTCGGATACCTCCAGTGTGGGCACCACCACTCCGCGGGCCCAGCGACCAATGCCCAATCTCATACCGATCAGCAAGGGACCCAAGGAGTGAGTATTCATTGGAGAAGTTTAAAGGCTAATTAGATTATTAATTTTTATGTCTCACCTTAGTGTGTTGAACCTGTCCAAGGAAACGAATGCCTCGCGCAGTTCCCTCACCGAAATTGCCTCCATGTTCTTTAATGAGAAGCAAATCTCGGAGATGCTGGACAAATCGGATGTCCCTCAATTATCCCCTGCAACGACAGTGGCCTCGCACAACTCTTCGAGGAGCCAATTGACCCGAAAGTCCAGCTTTATGGACAAGCTAAAGACGGGGGCACACCAGGAGAATCTGGTTTGCCAGTGCGGTCATGTGGCCAAGTGCCTCTCTGAGTCCATCATTCATGGCAAAACCTGTCATGCCTCCGCCGTGATCATTGACGATGACGATGCCGGGCTCCATGAAGACGATGCCGATGATCGTCTAGAAATCGATGAGGATGACGATGACCATCAGTCCCACTCTGCCTTGAATCTCAGCGTGACGGGATCGACACGTTGCCAGCACTGTCGACACCGTTGCAAGTCCTCCACGGATCTGTTGCACCATCTGACGCAGTGTGTCGAGGCCATACGTTGTGCCAACGAAATGTATGACTCCAATTCCGGTGAGAGTGGCGGCGAACGTCGTCCAGACTCACAGAGCTTGCAACAACAGGCCGCCGTCCAGCAGCAGAGAGTTTGCATTTGGAACAAGGCAGCCAAGGAGATAGCTGCCGCCGCATGTGCTGCTGCAGTGCAGCAGGAGAACAGCAGCAAGAGTCTGGTCAAGTCACCGGCTGGAAGTCAGGGAACCAGCAACGAGGAGAACAGCTACTATGGTGTGGAGACAGCGCCCGGCTACGGCGAGGTAAGTCCGAACTCCACTAAGCACTGAAGCCACACAAAAAGATCCTTTGAGTTATTAGTTATTTGTTGAGTTTTTTTATTCCTTAAAAGAAAGTCTTTAAAATTCATAGAGCTATAGGGACCTTCCTGTATTAGTTTAGTTTTTCTTTAAAACCCATCCTCGACCCCAGCACGAGCATATGCCACGTCAAAATGAAATTTGACTCTCTCACGCACTGCAGGTAACCAAAAAGATGACGCCCGAGGAGGAGGCCGCCAACTCGTCCCTGAAGAAGGTCTACAAGTGTCCGCACTGCAGCTTCTGGGCCTCCACAGCCTCCCGTTTCCATGTCCACATTGTGGGGCATCTCAACAAGAAGCCCTTCGAGTGCTCCTTGTGCTCGTATCGCTCCAACTGGCGCTGGGACATCACCAAGCATATCCGCTTGAAGACCATTCGTGATCCTTCGCACAAGACCGCCAAGGTGCTGATGAACGATGAGACGGGACGTCGTAACTACACCAAGTACAACAAGTACATTACCCTGATGAAGGTCACCGAGGAGGATGGTGACCCGAAACTGATGAAATCCGGTGAGATGACACCTAATCAGGTGGCCTCGCTGGCCTTCCTCAAGGACTACACCAAGGTGGGCAATGTCACGGGTCAGGACATCACTCTAGAGCCAGTGTTGCCTAGTAAGCCAAGTGCCTTGGACGATGCCCATTTGGCGGATAATCTTATACGTATCCCATTGCTGGCCACCATGATGAATGCAGCGATGGCCCAGCAGCAGCATCAGCAGCAACAGCAGAAGGAGCACCAGTCCACGATGATCACACCTTCGGTGACCATATCACCAGTGAAGAGACAGAACCAGGGATCCGGACTGCAGGGAAAGCCCAGCGACGATCTCATCACAGAGGTGCACCAGGAGGGTAATGAGAAAAGAACCGTCTACCGGTGCCGTAAATGCAACTTCGGGTGAGTATAAAATTGGATTTTCTCTAGAATAATATTTAATAAAATTATTATGACAGCCACCAAAACCGTGATGCTGTGTTGGCGCATGTAAAGATCCACTATCAGGATGCCAGCTACCCCAAGTCCAGCTCTGCAACCAGCAGCACCTCGCCACTGCAGGTCTCTGTGGGCGGTAATCCACAGTTCTACATGAACAAAGTCTTTGCCGCCATGTGCCTGTCACAGCAGTCACAGGGTTCACCCGGTTCGGGTTCACCAGGATCCAGTCAGGCCATACCGGCTGGACTGCTGCAGCGGGCCATCCAGGAGGCCCAACATCTCACACCGTCGCCCAACGATAGCGCTCTGAGCGGGCTCGCTCTGGCGTTGGCGGGCGGGAAGCCACAAGCCAATACGACGAAAGCCAGTGCCGCCTCCATTTTAGAGCATGGTGAGCAGAAAGCGAGTCAAAACGAGGCAAGTGCCGACAGTCTGACGTCGCCGAACACCACCACCACAAATACGAGTACCAAAGCCACCACTAGCACCATCAAAGACACAGCCAGATCGCTGCAGGATCTGCTCACATCACCGCGCAGCGCCAGAAATGGAAATCATCATACCTCTAATGCTAACAGTAGTAACTCGGTTGTGGTTAATGGACTCCTTCGGCAGGATGCCGCCTACGTCGCCTCATCCACCAACACCAACAACAATACCACAACACCCAATGCATCAACGCCTCTGCCAGTAACTACCACTCCTACTCCTATTTCTACTGCCACACCATCACCATCAGCTCTTTCCAAGTCCCTGGCTCATCATCAACTGGGTGCGGTCTCATCCCCATCATCATCATCTTCCTCATCATCCCACAATCTTAGCCAGCGACATGCCTGCACTCCACCACCACAACACCTGGCAGCGGGTCTAACTCATGCCCACTCCTCCATAGCCACTAACACGACAGCAGCCAATAATCCCAGCCAAAGCCAAGGCCACAATCCCAATTCCTTTCCCTTGTCATCGTCGTCACCGTTGTTATCGTCGTCGTCTTCGTCGTCTGCATCTGCCTCCTCGTCAGCATCCTCGGTGGCGTCCTCTGCATCCGCCTCATCCTCTTCCTCGACATCTTCACCACCGCCGCCAGCGTCATCTTCCTACCTGGCAGCGATGGCCCAGCAGCATCAGCAGCAGCAACAGCAGCAGCACCAGCAGCAGCAGCAACAGCATCTGCATCAGCAGCAGGCATCAGTTTCCGTGCAGATGCCACACCCACAGACGAGATTCCATAGCCATAGTCCAGGTAGTCCCGGCCTCCTGACCATGGCCGATGGCGATCGACGCGATCCGTCGCCATATCGCTGCGGCCACTGCCACCAGGTGTCGAATTGGAAGCATGTCATCCAGGTATGGCCCAGTGCACTTTAATGGTTTTGTGTTTTGTCCCATTCAAAAACCGAAACGAGCCGCCGCCGATCCCACCGAAAGTTTCGTTTTTGATCGAATACCTAGATACCCTTTTTGAGAAGCCAGAAGCAAGTGAACTTTGGAGGAAGAAATCTTTCATAGAATGGGGGTTAATGGGGAGAAGCATTTGGAGGGAAGTAATTATTCCTAAAAGCTTTGTTACAAGTTCTTTAAACAAGTTATATAAAGAGTACTGAAGATGGGTTAATGCTAGATTGTTCCTTTTCAATTTTGGAATATATTTTAGATACCAAGAATTATAAAAATGTACACAAAAACTCTGTTTAAAATAGCTTACATTCTTGAAAGAGAAAAAGGTTGTGAAAAGATTCAGTATTCAACAATCTAAATAGCTTATATTGCCACAGTTCCTAGTATATTCTGTTTATAATAAAGTACATCCTCTGCTAGTTAAACACCCAAACGATGACTAAACCTTAAGATAATCCCTTGTGAGCCTTTAGCAGTCGTCCCCGATCCGTCACCTTTTGTCATCCAAAATCTCACCAAAAAAAATATCCATCTGTGTCCGTAGTCCCTGCGCTGCGCTGGTAAATATGCAAAGTCAATATTGTATCCCCCGATATTGTTATTATTCCCTGATTAATAATCAATAGCTATCGATTATCTGTTTAAATACATATGTGTGGTGTCTGGTCTTGCTTTTGTTGTACCCTACATATATATACATATATATGATAAACGATTAACTATAAGAAAATCATTGGTGAAAGTCTTGCTTGCTCTGTCTCTTTATTTACCTCAAACTAAATGTAATCCATAAATTCGTTAAATCATGATAAAAAAAAAACAAAACCCATGACACCATGAAACCTAAGTATAATTAAAAACCAAGCTAACCTTTCAGGGATTCCCATTACGGTGCGAGGGTTTTCGATTGGGCTAAACTCATGGTTATTCTTGCCTTTGAAAAAAGGATACATAAACACTCACACACATACACTACACAACACACCCACATAAAGACAGAAGGACACTCGATTAATATAATTAACATAAACAAGATACTAATTATTGATTCTTTCTCCCATCTGCAGCGGCACTGTCGCTTAAAGCATTCCGGGGATATTCGGATCGAGACCCTTGAGCGTGGAGCCAGTGTCTCGGCCAATGCACCGCCCATCTATCGACCATTGGGAGCAGGTGCCAGCAACGAGTCCCAATCCCACATCCCATCGAATCCCATCAATCACAACCTGAAGTCCGGCAATACGAACCCGAACAGTGCCCAGCTCCTGATGACCACCAAGCAGCTGGAACAGCTCCTCCATTCGCCGCTCTCCGCCAGCGCAGCGGCTGTGGTAAATGCGGCCAATACCCAGCAGGATATCCAGGCGGCGGCTGCTTACCTGGCAGCTGCCTGCAAGGCCGCCGTAGCCAGCGGTGGAAACGCTGAGGAGCTTCTCCAACTGCAACATAATGACCAGATTGAGATCACACGTCTGCCCTCGGCTGCAGATCATGGAGGTCACAACCTCAACAACAACAACAACAACAATACCAAGAGCAAGCAACAAAAGTGCCCGGTGTGTCCCTACATCTCGGAGAGCAAATCCCAGATGAACTACCATGTGTCCCTGCACAAGCCCACGCAATATGAGTGCCGTCTTTGCACCTTTGTTTGCGCCAAAAAGCAACACCTAAGCAGCCACATGAGGAGTGTCCATCAGCAGCAGATGGGAGCCGGAGGTGGAGCCAGCGCAGGTGGAGCAGCAGCCAGTGTTCCCTCCCTGGGTCTGGACTTTAGCGTGGCCCTCCAATTGGCAGCTGCCGCCAAACAGGTGCAACAACTGCCCGCCTCCACGCCGCTGTCCATTGATCTGTCGCAGCTGCAATTGGATGCCGCTGCCTCGGATGCCGAGCTTAATCCGCAGCAATTGCCACCGGAATATCAGTACAAGCTGATCAGCTACTGTCCTCGGTGTCCAGCCCGTTTTGCCCAGAAGCACAATGACGAGCGCAATGCCAAGCAGGAGTTGGAACAGCATTTGCTGGCCCACAGCGGCAGCGACCAGGATATGGAGCTGGAGCAGAGCTATGTGTGTGCATACTGCGAATATCGCACCGCCGAGGAAACCATGCTGCAGCTGCACAGAGCCGTGCACATGTCCCACTACCAGGAGAAGTGTCAGCAGTTGTACAAGAACTGCAAAGAGGATGTGGAGTATCCGGCACCAAAGTTGCTGCAGCTCACCGGTCCCGAGACCATTTGGGTGGTGGACAATGAGCTTAGCCTGCAGCTGCTTCAACAGACCACCACCGGTGAGGGGGTTAGCTCCTCGACCGGAAGCTATGATAACCAGAATTCCCTGCTTAAGAAGCAGCTAGAATCCGGCGGTGGTCAGGTGATTACCATTAACCGGGAAGCCACCGATGATGATACACCCCCGAAAGGTCAAGAGGAAAGCCCCGAGGAGGATGAGGAGCGACGTAGCACTTCAACGCCGTCGACTAGCGCCTCGGTGGCCACCAGTGACCTGGCTGCTGATGCCAGCAGTGATGCCGGCTCTATGGACATGCCCCAGTCGGCTTCCGCACCCGAACGTTGCCTCCACTGTCCCTTCGAGACCCAGCGGCACGAGGAGTTGCAGCAGCATCTCCAGAAGCATGCCTGCGTCAATCCACCGCCTCCCAATGCCCAGAAATGTGCCCACTGTGATTATAGTGCCAAGGGAGAAACCGAAATGGAGGAGCACACGGCCTTGCACTTTAATGCCAGCGAGAAACTAAAGTCCGTGGAGTTCTTCACTTGCTACGATCAGCTGGAGATCAGTGTGGAACAGGAGCCGCAGGATTCCGGTGAGTCCAAGCAGCAGGCAACGGAGCATAACAATAACCAGGACAATGTGATGAATGCCAATGTGCAGCAGGAGGAGCATACCAATCCAAATGCAGAGCAGACAGCTGCCGGCGAAGAAGCCACTGAGGATGAGCCGCCGGCCAAGAAACCCAGCACCAAGTTGATTCTCTACAAGAACGATGGCAACTTGAGTGTGAAGCCTTCTGCTCCTGCTGCTTCTTCCCAGGAGGAGCCAGCTACCGCCTCGGAGGCACTGAAGAGCGAGAACATCAGCGATCGCCTGCGACGCAGGACCCTGCGCGGAAGTGCCAATCATTTAGAGGAGTCGCCGGCCCAGGAACGACCCACAACACCGGACAAAATGATACTGGTCAATGCCAAGACGGGCAAAGTCATTTCCAGAAAGTAGGCCACCTCCAAAAAACAAGGCCCAACCTTTTATTAACTTTAATCAAAAACTATGCCTAGGTTTAACTTATTTTTTTATCTTTAATTTAGTTTTGGTTTTGTTAATATTTTGTTGTTGTTTTCACCTATTTTTTTTTCCTTGAGTATGAGTTTGTGGAGTTTGGGATTTGTTTTTGGGGCACCTTTTAAGGGGTTTTCTATTGTCACTAACACACCCACACAAATACACACACACACCTAGTTGGAACATGTTCCTGCACTTCAAATCTTTATTAAGCCATAAGTTAGTCATTAGTTATTCATATAATTTAAAGAAAAAACAATTCGAATACTTTATAAAAGATTTCTTTGCGTAATTAATTGCTAGAACGGTGCAAAATGTAATTTAAATTAATAGTAATGTGTAAATGATCAGAATGAGAGAAAACTATATAGTATATAGAATATTGGCTAATTAAGTAAGATGTAACAAGAGAAAACTTAAAACCCAACACACGAGCAAGAGATCCAAAAGCGTTTCAAAGAAATACATTTGTAGATAAAACTGTAAGAAACTAAAACAAAACAAAAAAAAGATAAATTCCAAATTAAATCTTGCTTTTTTAATTTTTATTTTGAATGGGAACTGTGATTATTGATAATTGTAAAAAACAAAAAAATATATATTAAAGAAGAATCGCGTATATCATGCAATGAATATGGTACTATATACATACTATATATAAATCTATACATATATATATATTTACACACAGCTGCTGCTAGAAGAAACACACAATGTAAAAGGCAATTCAAAAACATAACTGAGAGAATAGGGAAATTTTTTGCAATATTTGCAATATTATTCTTTGTACAATTGCAGCACACGGTTAAAATTAGTATATAATTTCTAGCTTTTGTTCTTATCATTATTATTATTTTTATTATTATCATTATTATTAATATTAATTGTTTTTGAACCTTCAGCAGTTAATCTTTGTAGCACAGTGTAGGCGTAAACAACACTGCAAAACAAACAAAATGTTATCATAAAATCTAAGCAACGGAAAAGAACACACATGTGGAATAGCGGGGCCATATATTTAAATAGTTTAAAGCAAACAAAAGAAAAGAATATTTAAACAAGAAGCAAATCAAAAACCAGAAGTTAAACAAGCGAAAAGTGTATACAGAACAACTTACTTGGGTATAACAAAAAAAAAAACAACTGTAAACCGCCTTTGATATGCATATATACATCTTATATCGAAACGATATCTATACACACAATATATTATTATATATTAAAATAGTCCTTAACATTGAACTACAATTAAACTTAAAGCTTAGTGTAAATAACTTAGTTTTGTTTACTACGCACACACAGATACACTATACACTGACACAAACACCAACACACACACAAGAAGATTTACGGCATTAAATTACAAAACAGAGAAAAATGTACAAAAAACAATTGTTAATAAAGAAATCAAATAAAAAGGAATACACACAAGTTGCATTTATAATTCAATGCTTTTATATAAATTTGATATAAATTAAAAAAAAAGAAAGTTAAAATATTATTGATGTGGTTAAAAGCTTTTAAATTTCGAAAAAGTTTATTTACACAATTATATATTGTATTGAATATGGAAGACCCTTTTCAGTTTGGTTGTTTTTAAAATAATTTCTTTATTTCTTCAGTTTCACAATAAAACTACCTGCTTTTGAAATCAAATTCTGTTACTAATTGAAATTTCAATCAAGTTGGCAGTTCAAAGCAAATCGTTATTGTTATTGGCAGTGAAAATGTATAAAATACGGGAATTTGGTATTTTGTTCATAAGCTATTGCTGAACAATACTTTCACTAAAAGTTAATAATTTAAATCAATTTTGCCAAGAATTTAAGATCCGAACTGTATAAAATTTAAATACAATTTATTGTTTTATTTGCATTTCGATTGCGGTATTTTTCTCTCAATCGTATGGTATATTTAAAAGATTCAGCAACGGTCACACTGAGTGGAAAGCAACAAAATTTTATGAAAGATTACAATTAATTGAAATTGCGATGCATTTAAGCGAAATTAGTCTGTAGCAGTTAACATATACGAACGATAGCCAACGCGGAGCACCCGGAGCCGCAGCCACATGGATACCAAGTCCAACGATGACTCGGCTGGCAGTGATTCGCTAGACAAATCTATGCAAATAAAGTGTGTGATGGTGGAGACAACGGGCTCCACTGTGGACGCAGTGGACGCCTCGGCAGAATGCGAGGCGCTGGACAATTGCAGCAGGGATTCCGCTGCCGAAACGGGAGCACAGGTGGGCAAGGCAAAGGCAACCAAGGGTGCAGCAGGAACGGGAGCTGCAGTTGGCAAGCAGGAGGACCAAAAGACTGACGCTGCGACGGGGGCACGGGGTGAGGGCGACAGTCCGGAAAGTAGCCAGTCCCCCGGCGGTCGTCCGGCCAGCAACTCGTCGTCCACTGCCTGCACTGCCTTCGAGACGAAAGTCAAGCTTATCTCACAGAACCTCAAAGAGACCACGCTGGCAGAGACCACCGCAGGCGCAGCCTCTGCCTCCGCCTCCGCCTCCACACCAGCAGCAGTATCAGTATCCGCATCCACATCCACATCAGCCTCCAGCAGCAGCAGCCTGCTAGAGCCGCAGCCCCTCAACAATTCCTCCACGGACGAGTCCACCTCGTCGTCGTCAGGCCGTGTGAAGAAAGTGCGCTTCCATCCGGACGTTAAGGAAAATGACGGTGGCAATTGGGTGAAGAAGAAACGACGCGCCGCACAGACCAAACGGGCTGCCTCGTCGTCCACCGGCACCACCTCTGATGGTATGGATCTCGACGGAGAGGCGGAAGATGCCGAATGTGACGAAGATCAGGAGGAAGAGACAGAGGAGGAGTTCGATCTAGCCAAGACAATCGCCGAGGCAGAGGACTACCTCAAACAACATCCGCTGACATTCGTGCGGCGCATCGAGCAGAACGGCGAGCGTCCGCAGGACGGACTCCTCAACATCGAGGATATGTCTACTCATAGCAACGATTACGAAGAGGAGGTGATGCCGGGCAACCGAGAAAAGGACTTTTACAGACACGTCAAGCCAGAGAATGGCATTGAGCGCGTTCTGGGCAAGGAGACAAAGGCGGGCAAGGCAAGTTTACTTTATTAAATTAATTAAAGTAGTTTTTTTTTTTATTAATCAATCTTCCTTACTTTCAGGTGGAATTCCTTTTGCGCTACGAAAACCATGGTGGACTTTTTTGGAAATCAGAGGAGTTCATCAGGCGCACGTGTCCTACGCTGCTTAAGGCCTACGAAAAGAATCGCGAGCGCCGACAACAGCGTTTGGTTAGTGGCTATTACTATGTTTAACGTATCTTTAATTATGGTTATTAATTGTTTGTGCCTTTACAGATGCATCACGTTGCGAAAAGGCAGAGTTTGCGACAGCGGTACACGGATTTTTAGTAGCGGCTGCTTAGGTTTTAGGCTCTTGATTAGGTTCCATATAATTGTAACGTTTTTGTAAAATGAAGTAAATGATTTTCTTTTGTTGAACAAAAAGTACAAAGCTACCATTTTATTTTGAGAGCAGTGGGCTATAATTGTATATAAACACAAATAAAGATTATTATAACCACATTCTGGTTTACTCTTCGAAAATTAGCTCCATAGCTCCATAATTAATTTTAGTCAGAAGCTTGTAACATAGGGAAGGAGTCATTTCCGACCCTATAAATCATATATATTCTTGATCAGCAACAAGAGCCGAGTCGAACTAGCTATATCCTGAAGAAAAATAAATTTTTTCGAAATTTAAAAATTTTATAAGGGGTCTTTAAAATTCTCAAAAATTCAAAAGGCAAAAATCCGAATTTTTCAAAATATTAAATGAAGTATGCAGTTTTATTAACCTTATCAAAACAAACATAGGAACGCTTTCCAAATAAAAATTAAGTCATTTTTGGCTGAGTTATGAATTTTTTAATATTTGATTTGTCATTTAAAAATTTAAATAAATATCGACTCAAAATATGGTAAGAAGCTTGTAACGTAGTGAAGGAGTCATTTCCGACCCTATAAATCATATATATTCTTGATCAGCATCAAAAGCTGAATCAATCTAGCCATATTCGAAAAAAAAATTAATTTTTGAAATTTTTTCGAAAATTGAAATTTTTACAAAGTTAAAATTGGCAAAAATTCAAATTCTAAATATTAAATGGAGTATGCAGTTTAATTATCCTAATAAAAACAAACATAATAACGCTTTCCGAAGTAAAATTAAGGCTTTTTTGGCTTAGTTGTGTTTTTGAAATTTTGATATGTGAAAAAAATTTTCATAGTCATTAGTTTAATATTTTCCTTGAAATCCAGAAAAATTCTACTTTAAGCTGCAAGGCAGAAATACAAAATGTATCTATAGTGGAAACGTTTCATTCTGACGTGAAAACAACGTGTTAGCACATATAAATCGATATATCGCACTTCTCGAAAGACATCGATAGTCGTAACATCGATGTTTTTGCAGCACTAACGGACGCGAAAACCAAAAAAAAAATATAAAATTAAAATTAATTTAGAGCTATGTGTGGACGTGTGCCACATTAGCTGAACTTAGCGCTTTAATAGTTAATTGTCAGCCTCAACAGCCGCATTGGGACAGAGGTAATATAGCCGAAAGAGGCCTAATAATCCAGCTCAAATCGGAACAAAAGAGAAATTTTTGCTTGGTCACCAGCCCCGTAGTTGACGTCTGTTTTGTTCGGGACTTGAAGCACGGAACGGGAAGTCTGGACAGAGGTACTGGAGACCAGGCCCGGCAGTAATATGCAATAGTTTAGGACCGGAATATAAACAAATTGTTTAGCAGGTGAAAATCAGCCAGGTAAGTGCACTGCCCCCGCCCTCGCATCAGAATGTCCCCTCTCCGCACGCCACTCCGCTGCGTTCAGTCACTCAACTCACTCACCCTTGTGCCCGAGTATATATGTATCTCGGTGGTTTTTGTGTACTTCCTGCAATGCGCAGCTAACTCTTCTATTCGGGGAGGGGCGGAGAGGAGTCTATTGGCCCGATCGGCTTGCATTATATAAGGTTTATACCTCCGAATTGCGCGTGTGTTATGATATTGTTTACTGCACTTGACTGGGCGAGGTAGCGGCGCATCCCAATAGCATCCCCCAGCTGCTTCTGCTGCTTTTCTGCCTCTATAAATAGTTGCAGCAGTGCATTTTTTGTCTGCCGCTGTCAACCTCGGACGGTGTGCGTCTGTCTGCCTTTTGCGGCAGGTCAGTTGTCCTGCCCTTGCCTCATGCCCACATGTAGTGCGTAGTTCGCGACAAAGAGACGGATTCCATCTAAATTCTGGCCCTGATCTGGGTGCGGAGGCGGCATTGTCTTGTCTTGAACTTGACGTTGACCGCTGGACTTCGTTATTTATTTGTTGGCTACGCGCGTGCCGCTCTTGGCACTCTCTCTGGCTCTCTCTCCCTCTCTCTTTTGTTTGGTTCATTAACCCACATCATCACCGCCGCTTGGCTGGTTCGCAGGAGAAAACTACGCAACAAACAAACAACAACAGAGAGAGGAAAAGCCATTTCGTAGCAACTGCGTAGTGCTTCCCAACGGATCAACAGAGCAATGCCGGAAGAAGAGCCGCCACAGAAGCCCATGGAGGAGGAGGAAGAAGATAGCGAACAGGATCAGGAGCAGGTAGAAGATGAGCAGCCGCAGATAGCTCAGGGCTTGCAGCAACAGCAGGAGGAGGAGCTGCCGTCACAAGACACACCCGCACAGCAGCCAATAGAGCCAGTTGTCGTGGCTACCGAATTAACAGCTGAAGAGGCAAGTATTTCATCATTTAGTTTATTCAAAGACTTCTGGAAACATTCCCTTATCTTTTAGATGCGAGCCCGACGCCTCCGCACCTTGGCCGCCCGCAGTGGCCTGCAGAGCTCACTAGCCCCATTGACGCCCAGTCCGGAAAAGACGCCACGCAAACAGACCAATGTCTCCAGTGAGTCTCGCCTGGTCCGAGAGGCCACACCAAGTAACAAGGAGGTTGTCTCCCTACCCACACCGAAGCCAGCTCCTGTCACCGTCTGGCCAGAACTCGGTGGCAAGCCGGACTTGGATGTGGAAATGAAGTCAGTCGCCTCCACGCCAGTTCAAGACGTGGAAATGACGCCGGCTCTTAGCCTGCCAGCTCCCAACGAGAGCACCAAACGGAGTGTTGTGCAAAGCACTAAAATATCCCCTGGAAATCCCGAAGTAACCATGGAGTCAGTGAGCAGTCCTCCCAAGAACGTGGATGAACAAAACGAACAGCTGCTCTCGCGACTACTGAACGCCACGTGGAATGAATTCGGCAGCGGTTCCATTATCTGCGCGCAAACCGCTAGCTTCCTGGAGCAACAGCCCATCCGCCGATTTGATTTTGAGTGCATCGTATCCAATGTGCTGATGGAAGCTGCGCTGAAGATTTTTAACGATGAGCTGAACGAGGGAGAGGGCGATTCTGTACTGGCTGAAGACAAGGAGTTCTCATCTGCCAAAAAGATCAAATCCGATGATACAGAAGTGCAAGAAATTCTGGCCAATGCGGTGGCACAGACAGTGCCCAGCGAAGAGGCAGCAGCTGGCGGAGCATCGGGACCAATGGAGGCGACCAACAGCGAGCCCGGAATAGCCTGCGTGGCGCCGTCTGTGCTCAGCATAGTGACCACGACCAAACACAATGTGCTGCTCTATCTCATCCGCTGCTATCAGAACTATCAGACGGAGTGCTGCCGCAAGATGGCCTACAACCAGCCAATCTTGCAACTCGCCTTTGAGCACGTAATGCGGATGACGGTGCTGGTGCTGACCGATCGCATCCACCAGAATCTCAACGGGCACATGGACCAGTCGGCTCTGCTCGAGCTCATGTACATGGAGAAGGTGAGCGAATCCTTCCTCATCGATTTGATGGCCCACACACACCCAGATGGCGACACCTTCGACGCCATCTTCGGCCAGGTGTTGCGCGGACTCTTTGCCGGTATGCAGCGGAACATTTGCACCTCCAAGATCAATGTGCAGCAGATCGAATGGCTGGCCAAGCTGGTCGTGATCAAGGTGGGATCCGTCCGACCAATTGCTGATCTCGTGGCCCGGCAGCCCAATTTCCTGCCACCCATCTGCACGAAGATCTCGGGACGGGAAATCGTGAAGTGCAGCTTCCTGGGACCCTTTCTTTCCGTCTCCCTGTTCGCCGAGGAGAACGTTAAGTTTGCTGAGTTTAGCACCAAGAACAAACTGGAGGATGCGGCTAGTTCGCGTCTACGTTGGGAGCTGCATTCAATGCGCACTCACATGCACGTCGTGTTCCACTCGCTGTGCGTGAATGCCAGCAGCCGTTCGAAGACGATGGAGTATATTGCCAAGATCCTGCGCCACAATGACCGCCGCGTCCAGTTCGCCAGCGACGAGAAACTGCTAGCCCGCGACGGCTTCGTAATCAACCTGATGAGCGTGCTCCAGCAGCTGGCGGTGAAGATAAAGCTGGATCGCATCGATTCAAACTTTCACTACCACAAGAACTCCCTGGTTAACATTGAGCAGGACACGAAGATCCGGTATAACGAGGAGGAGTATCGCAACTTCCTAGCTCGTGATTTTAGTGAGCCGGTAGAGAATGCCAACTTCCAAACGCAATGCTGGTTCCTCACCTTGCAGGCCCACCATCTGGGCTATTTGCCCGCCATTCAGCGCTACCGCCAGAAGGTGCGCGCCATCAAGGAGCTGCAAAAGCTCATCGACGAGCTGGACCGCACCAAGCCCCATTGGGTCAACTCTCGCTATGCCAACCGCAACAATCAGTTCAAAGAGCGCTGGGAAAAGCAGCTGCGTAAGCTCAATCGGTAAGTATTATTACCAAATCCTTTTATCGACCATCCACTGAAATCTGTCTCCAGTTCCAAAACCTGCAGCGAGATCACCCTTCTCGATCCCGCCCTGCTCCAGCGATGCACGGAATTCTATTCGACGGTCTGCGAATTTATGCTCTACCAGTTCGAGGGTCGCCCCATCGAGGGACCTTTCATCTCCAAGGTGCCCGTGCAACAGCTAAAGCCCACGGATGCATTTTCCGCACTGCCCGAATGGTATATCGATGATATCGCCGAGTTTATTCTCTTCACCATGCAGCACGCCAACGTAGACATACGCCAGGGCATCGACCACTCAATCATCACCTGGCTGCTGACCTGTGTCTGCGCCTCGCACCTCATCAAAAATCCCTATGTGACTGCCAAGCTGGTCGAGGTGATGTTCGTGTTCTCTCTGAAGCCGGCCAACTCGGTGAACACAGCTGTAAGTAGAGAATTTTGTAAGTTATTATGTTTACTAAAGCTTTTACTATTTAGATGTGGAACCACGAACTGGCCCAAAATGCCCTGGTCAGCGCCCTAATGAGATTTTATGTCGACGTAGAGACAACGGGCCAAAGCACTGAGTTTTACGATAAGTTTACCATAAGGTAAGCAGTCCAACAGCCCCACATGAACTCTGGCTTGTCGTTAAGTGTTCCCTTAAAGCCATAATGAATAATAGCATTCTGTTTGAAATACCCAAAATTATTATAATAATACATTCGAAATCTTTACCTATTCTCTCTCTTTCGTAAAACAGATACCACATTAGCCATCTGTTCAAATCCATGTGGGAGAATCCCATCCATCGGCAGGCCGTTATCTGTGAGTCACGTGTGGGCAATCAGTTTGTGAAGTTCGTCAACATGCTGATGAATGACACCACATTCTTGCTGGACGAGTGCCTGGAAAACCTAAAGCGCATCCATCAGACCCAGCAGCTGCTCTCGGACAAAGCGAACCTAAGCAAAATGAGTGCGGATCAGCAGCAGAGTCGGTTGACCCAGCTGGCAACGGACGAGCGCCAGTGCCGCTCCTACTTGACGCTGGCTCGCGAGACAGTCGATCTGTTTCATTATCTGACGGTGAGTGGCTACTTACTTACGGTCCATCATAAAATTTATAATATATATTTGTTTTTGATTACTTTAGAGCGACATTAAGGAGCCGTTCATGCGTGCAGAGCTGGTAGATCGCCTTAGCTCTATGCTTAACTTCAACTTGAAGCAACTGGCCGGGCCCAAGTGCAATGACCTGAAGGTCAGGAACCCGGCCAAGTATGGTTGGGAGCCCCGCAGCCTCCTGGCCCAGATCTTCGACATTTATCTGCACTTGGACTGTGATAGATTCGCTCAGGCCCTGGCCGCTGATGAGCGCTCCTTTAACGTTGAAATTTGCAATGAGGCAGCGGCGAGGATCAAGCGTCTGGCCATCCGCTCTGCGGTGGAGGTGGAACGATTCAAGGCTCTCACCCAGCGAGCCCACGAAATCTTCAGTAAGTATTGCGGTTTTTTCTGCATATTTTTCTGTATATTTCATTAAAAATATAATTCCCTTGCAGTTACCAACCAACAGACTGAAGATGAATGCGCCGATGCGCCTGACGAGTTCAAGGATCCATTAATGGACACCCTAATGTCAGATCCCGTTGTGTTGCCCTCCGGCACGGTGATGGACCGCGCGATTATTACACGGCATCTGCTTAACAGCTGCACTGACCCCTTCAACCGCCAGCCCCTCACTGAGGACATGCTGGTGCCGAACATTGAGTTAAAGCAGCGCATCGACGCCTGGCGCCGGGAGCAGCGTGGCAAGCGGAACAACAGCTAAGTCCTGCCCCTTCCGTTATCCCTCCCCTCTATAGCTACGCCTAGGACTAGTTTAATGTGCAGTTTTAGTGTCTACCTATATTCTACATCTATATATATATATATAAATATTCTTTGTGCAGGATTTAGTTTGTATTTGTGGCGCGCCCACCTCATGGGCATTCTGCAAGTACCAATAATCATCAATTGCTGCTCCCCATAGGAGTCCAGACAGTTTAGATGTTTGAAAAATATTTTGAAAAAATTTGCAATGTTTCGTTTCCTTTTGTAAAAAAAAAAACGATGTAATATCGCGATTAGTTTGTTCACCCAAAAAAGAAAAGATGTGTGGGTTTTTTGGTGATTTAAAAAACAACAAAAAATTAAATTTATTTGCAATTGAATTCACAAATAAAAATAATGAATAAAGTGGTTGTTGTTTAGTTTATTAATGAGTTGCCTGGATGGGCGTTTAATAGTTAATTCATAAGAATCAAGCTAATTGAATGGAACGAAATGTTGTATATCCTTTAGAATTGCAACTGATTAATTTAAAAATTTTGTGGCCAATACCTTGGGCCAAAATGTAATTTTTGACAATTTTAACGATGTAACATATGAAACAGTTGGCAAAAATTATTAATTTTTGCTACATGCCCAGAAAGATTGGCCTGTTGATGCTGATAAAAAAATATATATATGATTTATAGTTTTTATAAGGCTAATAAATCTGCATACTCAATTTAATCGCAAATTAGTCCCTTGCAGTTCTAAAAGGTTCTGACTAAAATTATAAAACCATTCTTTGAGTCAATATTTATCTACACATTTTAAAAAACGCATAACTAAGCCAAAAATGCATTAATTTTAATTCGGAAACCTTTCCAATGCTACTATTTACAATTTACTCGGAAATGAGTCCCTCGCAGTTCTACAATAAATTATATATTTTATATGACAATTTTGTGAACAAATCAAAATTTAAAAATCTCATAACTAAATCAAAAATGCATTAATTTCAATTCGGAAACCTTTCCTACGCAAAAAAATAATTTTAATGCTATAATATGGCAATAAAACTGCATTCTCAATTTACTCCGAAATGAGTCCCTCGCAGTGCTACAAGCTTTTGACTAAACGTCTAAAACCATTCTTTGGGTCGATATTTATCTATATTTTAAATGACAATTTTGTCAACAAATCAAAATTTAAAAATCTCATAACTAAGCCAAAAATGCATTAATTTCAATTCGGAAACCTTTCCTAAGCTAGTTTTTATCAGGGCAATAAAACTACATACTCAATAAAAAATGATTATTTTTGTCGATTTTTGACAATTTTAATGATGTAACCCCTTATCTTTTTTTGCAAAAATGGAAAAAATTTTCAAAAATTGTTTTTCAACCGGACATAGTTAGATCGATGCAGCTGTTCATTCTGATCAATAATATATATGATTTATGGGGTCGGAAATGACTCCTTCATAGTTTTATAAGCTTCTGACTAAACGTATAATACCATTCTTTCAGTATATATTTATTTTATATGACAATTTTGTCAATAATTCAAATTTTAAAAAATTCATAACTATGCCAAAAAAATATTAATTTTAATTCGGAAACTTTTGCAGTGCTACTACTTATTAAGGCAATAAAACTGTATTCTTAATTTACTCCGAAATGAGTCCCTCGCAGTGCTACAAGCTTTTGACTAAACGTCTAAAACCATTCTTTGGGTCGATATTTATCTATATTTTAAATGACAATTTTTTAATTTTGTCAACAAATCAAAATTTAAAAATCTCATAACTAAGCCAAACATGCATTAATTTCAATTGCCAAAAAAATATTAATTTTAATTCGGAAACTTTTGCAATGCTACTACTTATTATGGCAATAAAACTGCATTCTCAATTTACTCCGAAATGAGTCCCTCGCAGTGCTACAAGCTTTTGACTAAACGTCTAAAACCATTCTTTGGGTCGATATTTATCTATATTTTAAATGACAATTTTGTCAACAAATCAAAATTTAAAAATCTCATAACTAAGCCAAAAATGCGTTAATTTCAATTCGGAAACCTTTCCTAAGCTAGTTTTTATCAGGGCAATAAAACTACATACTCAATAAAAAATGATTATTTTTGTCGATTTTTGACAATTTTAATGATGTAACCCCTTATCTTTTTTTGCAAAAATGGAAAAAATTTTCAAAAATTTTTTTTCACCCAGACATAGTTAAATCGATGCAGCTGTTCATTCTGATCAATAATATATATGATTTTTGGGGTCGGAAATGACTCCTTCATAGTTTTATAAGCTTCTGACTAAACGTATAATACCATTCTTTCAGTATATATTTATTTTATATGACAATTTTGTAAATAATTCAAATTTTAAAATATTCATAACTATGCCAAAAAAATATTAATTTTAATTCGGAAACTTTTGCAATGCTACTACTTATTATGGCAATAAAACTGCATTCTCAATTTACTCCGAAATGAGTCCCTCGCAGTGCTACAAGCTTCTGACTAAACGTCTAAAACCATTCTTTGGGTCGATATTTATCTATATTTTATATGACAATTTTGTCAACAAATCAAAATTTAAAAATCTCATAACTAAGCCAAAAATGCGTTAATTTCAATTCGGAAACCTTTCCTAAGCTAGTTTTTATCAGGGCAATAAAACTACATACTCAATAAAAAATGATTATTTTTGTCGATTTTTGACAATTTTAATGATGTAACCCCTTATCTTTTTTTGCAAAAATGGAAAAAATTTTCAAAATTTTTTTTTTCATCCAGACATAGTTAAATCGATGCAGCTGTTCATTCTGATCAATAATATATATGATTTATGGGGTCGGAAATGACTCCTTCATAGTTTTATAAGCTTCTGACTAAACGTATAATACCATTCTTTCAGTATATATTTATTTTATATGACAATTTTGTCAATAATTCAAATTTTAAAAAATTCATAACTATGCCAAAAAAATATTAATTTTAATTCGGAAACTTTTGCAGTGCTACTACTTATTAAGGCAATAAAACTGCATTCTTAATTTACTCCGAAATGAGTCCCTCGCAGTGCTACAAGCTTTTGACTAAACGTCTAAAACCATTCTTTGGGTCGATATTTATCTTAAATAAATAATTAAAATAATTCAAATTTTAAAATATTCATAACTATGCCAAAAAAATATAAATTTTAATTCGGAAACTTTTGCAGTGCTACTACTTATTAAGGCAATAAAACTGCATTCTTAATTTACTCCGAAATGAGTCCCTCGCAGTGCTACAAGCTTTTGACTAAACGTCTAAAACCATTCTTTGGGTCGATATTTATCTATATTTTAAATGACAATTTTGTCAACAAATCAAAATTTAAAAATCTCATAACTAAGCCAAAAATGCGTTAATTTCAATTCGGAAACCTTTCCTAAGCTAGTTTTTATCAGGGCAATAAAACTACATACTCAATAAAAAATGATTATTTTTGTCGATTTTTGACCATTTTAATGATGTAACCCCTTATCTTTTTTTGCAAAAATGGAAAAAATTTTCAAAATTTTTTTTTCATCCAGACATAGTTAAATCGATGCAGCTGTTCATTCTGATCAATAATATATATGATTTATGGGGTCGGAAATGACTCCTTCATAGTTTTATAAGCTTCTGACTAAACGTATAATACCATTCTTTCAGTATATATTTATTTTATATGACAATTTTG
This sequence comes from Drosophila serrata, assembly GCF_035046125.1. NCBI lineage: Eukaryota > Metazoa > Arthropoda > Insecta > Diptera > Drosophilidae > Drosophila > Drosophila serrata. The sequence goes on along the minus strand of NW_028257173.1, from coordinate 3,643,038 downwards.
TCAATAATTCAAATTTTAAAAAATTCATAACTATGCCAAAAAAATATTAATTTTAATTCGGAAACTTTTGCAGTGCTACTACTTATTAAGGCAATAAAACTGCATTCTTAATTTACTCCGAAATGAGTCCCTCGCAGTGCTACAAGCTTTTGACTAAACGTCTAAAACCATTCTTTGGGTCGATATTTATATATATTTTAAATGACAATTTTGTCAACAAATCAAAATTTAAAAATCTCATAACTAAGCCAAAAATGCGTTAATTTCAATTCGGAAACCTTTCCTAAGCTAGTTTTTATCAGGGCAATAAAACTGCATACTCAATAAAAAATGATTATTTTTGTCGATTTTTGACAATTTTAATGATGTAACCCCTTATCTTTTTTTGCAAAAATGGAAAAAATTTTCAAAAATTTTTTTTCAACCGGACATAGTTAGATCGATGCAGCTGTTCATTCTGATCAATAATATATATGATTTATGGGGTCGGAAATGACTCCTTCATAGTTTTATAAGCTTCTGACTAAACGCATAATACCATTCTTTCAGTATATATTTATTTTATATGACAATTTTGTCAATAATTCAAATTTTAAAAAATTCATAACTATGCCAAAAAAATATTAATTTTAATTCGGAAACTTTTGCAGTGCTACTACTTATTAAGGCAATAAAACTGCATTCTTAATTTACTCCGAAATGAGTCCCTCGCAGTGCTACAAGCTTTTGACTAAACGTCTAAAACCATTCTTTGGGTCAATATTTATCTATATTTTAAATGACAATTTTGTCAACAAATCAAAATTTAAAAATCTCATAACTAAGCCAAAAATGCGTTAATTTCAATTCGGAAACCTTTCCTTTGCTAGTTTTTATCAGGGCAATAAAACTACATACTCAATAAAAAATGATTATTTTTGTCGATTTTTGACAATTTTAATGATGTAATGATTTGCAAAAATGGAAAAAATTTTCAAAAATTGTTTTTCAACCGGACATAGTTAGATCGATGCAGCTGTTCATTCTGATCAATAATATATATGATTTATGGGGTCGGAAATGACTCCTTCATAGTTTTATAAGCTTCTGACTAAACGTATAATACCATTCTTTCAGTATATATTTATTTTATATGACAATTTTGTAAATAATTCAAATTTTAAAATATTCATAACTATGCCAAAAAAATATTAATTTTAATTCGGAAACTTTTGCAGTGCTACTACTTATTAAGGCAATAAAACTGTATTCTTAATTTACTCCGAAATGAGTCCCTCGCAGTGCTACAAGCTTTTGACTAAACGTCTAAAACCATTCTTTGGGTCGATATTTATCTATATTTTAAATGACAATTTTTTAATTTTGTCAACAAATCAAAATTTAAAAATCTCATAACTAAGCCAAAAATGCGTTAATTTCAATTCGGAAACCTTTCCTAAGCTAGTTTTTATCAGGGCAATAAAACTACATACTCAATAAAAAATGATTATTTTTGTCGATTTTTGACAATTTTAATGATGTAACCCCTTATCTTTTTTTGCAAAAATGGAAAAAATTTTCAAAAATTGTTTTTCAACCGGACATAGTTAGATCGATGCAGCTGTTCATTCTGATCAATAATATATATGATTTATGGGGTCGGAAATGACTCCTTCATAGTTTTATAAGCTTCTGACTAAACGTATAATACCATTCTTTCAGTATATATTTATTTTATATGACAATTTTGTCAATAATTCAAATTTTAAAAAATTCATAACTATGCCAAAAAAATATTAATTTTAATTCGGAAACTTTTGCAGTGCTACTACTTATTAAGGCAATAAAACTGCATTCTTAATTTACTCCGAAATGAGTCCCTCGCAGTGCTACAAGCTTTTGACTAAACGTCTAAAACCATTCTTTGGGTCGATATTTATCTATATTTTAAATGACAATTTTGTGAACAAATCTAAATTTAAAAATCTCATAACTAAGCCAAAAATGCGTTAATTTCAATTCGGAAACCTTTCCTAAGCTAGTTTTTATCAGGGCAATAAAACTACATACTCAATAAAAAATGATTATTTTTGTCGATTTTTGACAATTTTAATGATGTAACCCCTTATCTTTTTTTGCAAAAATGGAAAAAATTTTCAAAAATTGTTTTTCAACCGGACATAGTTAGATCGATGCAGCTGTTCATTCTGATCAATAATATATATGATTTATGGGGTCGGAAATGACTCCTTCATAGTTTTATAAGCTTCTGACTAAACGCATAATACCATTCTTTCAGTATATATTTATTTTATATGACAATTTTGTAAATAATTCAAATTTTAAAAAATTCATAACAATGCCAAAAATGTATTAATTTTAATTCGGAAACTTTTCCAATGCTACTACTTATTACGGCAATAAAACTGCGTTCTCAATTTACTCCGAAATGAGTCCCTCGCAGTGCTACAAGCTTCTGACTAAACGTCTAAAACCATTCTTTGGGTCGATATTTATCTATATTTTATATGACAATTTTGTGAACAAATCTAAATTTAAAAATCTCATAACTAAGTCAAAAATGCATTAATTTCAATTCGGAAACCTTTCCTAAGCTAGTTTTTATCAGGGCAATAAAACTACATACTCAATAAAAAATGATTATTTTTGTCGATTTTTGACAATTTTAATGATGTAACCCCTTATCTTTTTTTGCAAAAATGGAAAAAATTTTCAAAAATTGTTTTTCAACCGGACATAGTTAGATCGATGCAGCTGTTCATTCTGATCAATAATATATATGATTTATGGGGTCGGAAATGACTCCTTCATAGTTTTATAAGCTTCTGACTAAACGTATAATACCATTCTTTCAGTATATATTTATTTTATATGACAATTTTGTCAATAATTCAAATTTTAAAAAATTCATAACTATGCCAAAAAAATATTAATTTTAATTCGGAAACTTTTGCAGTGCTACTACTTATTATGGCAATAAAACTGCATTCTCAATTTACTCCGAAATGAGTCCCTCGCAGTGCTACAAGCTTTTGACTAAACGTCTAAAACCATTCTTTGGGTCGATATTTATCTTAAATAAATAATTAAAATAATTCAAATTTTAAAATATTCATAACTATGCCAAAAAAATATTAATTTTAATTCGGAAACTTTTGCAGTGCTACTACTTATTAAGGCAATAAAACTGCATTCTTAATTTACTCCGAAATGAGTCCCTCGCAGTGCTACAAGCTTTTGACTAAACGTCTAAAACCATTCTTTGGGTCGATATTTATCTATATTTTAAATGACAATTTTGTCAACAAATCAAAATTTAAAAATCTCATAACTAAGCCAAAAATGCGTTAATTTCAATTCGGAAACCTTTCCTAAGCTAGTTTTTATCAGGGCAATAAAACTACATACTCAATAAAAAATGATTATTTTTGTCGATTTTTGACAATTTTAATGATGTAACCCCTTATCTTTTTTTGCAAAAATGGAAAAAATTTTCAAAAATTGTTTTTCAACCGGACATAGTTAGATCGATGCAGCTGTTCATTCTGATCAATAATATATATGATTTATGGGGTCGGAAATGACTCCTTCATAGTTTTATAAGCTTCTGACTAAACGTATAATACCATTCTTTCAGTATATATTTATTTTATATGACAATTTTGTCAATAATTCAAATTTTAAAAAATTCATAACTATGCCAAAAAAATATTAATTTTAATTCGGAAACTTTTGCAGTGCTACTACTTATTAAGGCAATAAAACTGCATTCTTAATTTACTCCGAAATGAGTCCCTCGCAGTGCTACAAGCTTTTGACTAAACGTCTAAAACCATTCTTTGGGTCGATATTTATCTATATTTTAAATGACAATTTTGTCAACAAATCAAAATTTAAAAATCTCATAACTAAGCCAAAAATGCGTTAATTTCAATTCGGAAACCTTTCCTAAGCTAGTTTTTATCAGGGCAATAAAACTACATACTCAATAAAAAATGATTATTTTTGTCGATTTTTGACAATTTTAATGATGTAACCCCTTATCTTTTTTTGCAAAAATGGAAAAAATTTTCAAAAATTTTTTTTCAGCCAGACATAGTTAAATCGATGCAGCTGTTCATTCTGATCAATAATATATATGATTTTTGGGGTCGGAAATGACTCCTTCATAGTCTTATAAGCTTCTGACTAAACGTATAATACCATTCTTTCAGTATATATTTATTTTATATGACAATTGTAAATAATTCAAATTTTAAAATATTCATAACTGTGCCAAAAAAATATTAATTTTAATTCGGAAACTTTTGCAGTGCTACTACTTATTAAGGCAATAAAACTGCATTCTTAATTTACTCCGAAATGAGTCCCTCGCAGTGCTACAAGCTTTTGACTAAACGTCTAAAACCATTCTTTGGGTCGATATTTATCTATATTTTAAATGACAATTTTGTCAACAAATCAAAATTTAAAAATCTCATAACTAAGCCAAAAATGCGTTAATTTCAATTCGGAAACCTTTCCTAAGCTAGTTTTTATCAGGGCAATAAAACTACATACTCAATAAAAAATGATTATTTTTGTCGATTTTTGACAATTTTAATGATGTAACCCCTTATCTTTTTTTGCAAAAATGGAAAAAATTTTCAAACATTTTTTTTCAACCGGACATAGTTAGATCGATGCAGCTGTTCATTCTGATCAATAATATATATGATTTATGGGGTCGGAAATGACTCCTTCATAGTTTTAGAAGCTTCTGACTAAACGTATAATACCATTCTTTCAGTATATATTTATTTTATTTGACAATGTTGTAAATAATTCAAATTTTAAAAAATTCATAACTATGCCAAAAAAATATTAATTTTAATTCGGAAACTTTTGCAGTGCTACTACTTATTAAGGCAATAAAACTGCATTCTTAATTTACTCCGAAATGAGTCCCTCGCAGTGCTACAAGCTTTTGACTAAACGTCTAAAACCATTCTTTGGGTCGATATTTATCTATATTTTATATGACAATTTTGTGAACAAATCTAAATTTAAAAATCTCATAACTAAGCCAAAAATGCATTAATTTCAATTCGGAAACCTTTCCTAAGCTAGTTTTTATCAGGGCAATAAAACTACATACTCAATAAAAAATGATTATTTTTGTCGATTTTTGACAATTTTAATGATGTAACCCCTTATCTTTTTTTGCAAAAATGGAAAAAATTTTCAAAAATTTTTTTTCAGCCAGACAGTTCAATCGATGCAGCTGTTCATTCTGATCAATAATATATATGATTTTTGGGGTCGGAAATGACTCCTTCATAGTTTTATAAGCTTCTGACTAAACGTATAATACCATTCTTTCAGTATATATTTATTTTATATGACAATTGTAAATAATTCAAATTTTAAAATATTCATAACTGTGCCAAAAAAATATTAATTTTAATTCGGAAACTTTTGCAATGCTACTACTTATTATGGCAATAAAACTGCATTCTCAATTTACTCCGAAATGAGTCCCTCGCAGTGCTACAAGCTTTTGACTAAACGTCTAAAACCATTCTTTGGGTCGATATTTATCTATATTTTATATGACAATTTTGTGAACAAATCTAAATTTAAAAATCTCATAACTAAGCCAAAAATGCATTAATTTCAATTCGGAAACCTTTCCTAAGCTAGTTTTTATCAGGGCAATAAAACTACATACTCAATAAAAAATGATTATTTTTGTCGATTTTTGACAATTTTAATGATGTAACCCCTTATCTTTTTTTGCAAAAATGGAAAAAATTTTCAAAAATTGTTTTTCAACCGGACATAGTTAGATCGATGCAGCTGTTCATTCTGATCAATAATATATATGATTTATGGGGTCGGAAATGACTCCTTCATAGTTTTATAAGCTTCTGACTAAACGTATAATACCATTCTTTCAGTATATATTTATTTTATATGACAATTTTGTCAATAATTCAAATTTTAAAAAATTCATAACTATGCCAAAAAAATATTAATTTTAATTCGGAAACTTTTGCAGTGCTACTACTTATTAAGGCAATAAAACTGCATTCTTAATTTACTCCGAAATGAGTCCCTCGCAGTGCTACAAGCTTTTGACTAAACGTCTAAAACCATTCTTTGGGTCGATATTTATCTATATTTTAAATGACAATTTTGTCAACAAATCAAAATTTAAAAATCTCATAACTAAGCCAAAAATGCGTTAATTTCAATTCGGAAACCTTTCCTAAGCTAGTTTTTATCAGGGCAATAAAACTACATACTCAATAAAAAATGATTATTTTTGTCGATTTTTGACAATTTTAATGATGTAACCCCTTATCTTTTTTTGCAAAAATGGAAAAAATTTTCAAAAATTTTTTTTCAGCCAGACATAGTTAGATCGATGCAGCTGTTCATTCTGATCAATAATATATATGATTTATGGGGTCGGAAATGACTCCTTCATAGTTTTATAAGCTTCTGACTAAACGTATAATACCATTCTTTCAGTATATATTTATTTTATATGACAATTTTGTAAATAATTCAAATTTTAAAATATTCATAACTATGCCAAAAAAATATTAATTTTAATTCGGAAACTTTTGCAGTGCTACTACTTATTAAGGCAATAAAACTGTATTCTTAATTTACTCCGAAATGAGTCCCTCGCAGTGCTACAAGCTTTTGACTAAACGTCTAAAACCATTCTTTGGGTCGATATTTATTTATATTTTAAATGACAATTTTTTAATTTTGTCAACAAATCAAAATTTAAAAATCTCATAACTAAGCCAAAAATGCGTTAATTTCAATTCGGAAACCTTTCCTAAGCTAGTTTTTATCAGGGCAATAAAACTACATACTCAATAAAAAATGATTATTTTTGTCGATTTTTGACAATTTTAATGATGTAACCCCTTATCTTTTTTTGCAAAAATGGAAAAAATTTTCAAAAATTTTTTTTCAGCCAGACATAGTTAGATCGATGCAGCTGTTCATTCTGATCAATAATATATATGATTTATGGGGTCGGAAATGACTCCTTCATAGTTTTATAAGCTTCTGACTAAACGTATAATACCATTCTTTCAGTATATATTTATTTTATATGACAATTTTGTCAATAATTCAAATTTTAAAAAATTCATAACTATGCCAAAAAAATATTAATTTTAATTCGGAAACTTTTGCAATGCTACTACTTATTATGGCAATAAAACTGCATTCTCAATTTACTCCGAAATGAGTCCCTCGCAGTGCTACAAGCTTTTGACTAAACGTCTAAAACCATTCTTTGGGTCGATATTTATCTTAAATAAATAATTAAAATAATTCAAATTTTAAAATATTCATAACTATGCCAAAAAATATTAATTTTAATTCGGAAACTTTTGCAGTGCTACTACTTATTAAGGCAATAAAACTGCATTCTTAATTTACTCCGAAATGAGTCCCTCGCAGTGCTACAAGCTTTTGACTAAACGTCTAAAACCATTCTTTGGGTCGATATTTATCTATATTTTAAATGACAATTTTGTCAACAAATCAAAATTTAAAAATCTCATAACTAAGCCAAAAATGCGTTAATTTCAATTCGGAAACCTTTCCTAAGCTAGTTTTTATCAGGGCAATAAAACTACATACTCAATAAAAAATGATTATTTTTGTCGATTTTTGACAATTTTAATGATGTAACCCCTTATCTTTTTTTGCAAAAATGGAAAAAATTTTCAAAAATTGTTTTTCAACCGGACATAGTTAGATCGATGCAGCTGTTCATTCTGATCAATAATATATATGATTTATGGGGTCGGAAATGACTCCTTCATAGTTTTATAAGCTTCTGACTAAACGTATAATACCATTCTTTCAGTATATATTTATTTTATATGACAATTTTGTCAATAATTCAAATTTTAAAAAATTCATAACTATGCCAAAAAAATATTAATTTTAATTCGGAAACTTTTGCAGTGCTACTACTTATTAAGGCAATAAAACTGCATTCTTAATTTACTCCGAAATGAGTCCCTCGCAGTGCTACAAGCTTTTGACTAAACGTCTAAAACCATTCTTTGGGTCGATATTTATCTATATTTTAAATGACAATTTTGTCAACAAATCAATATTTAAAAATCTCATAACTAAGCCAAAAATGCATTAATTTCAATTCGGAAACCTTTCCTAAGCTAGTTTTTATCAGGGCAATAAAACTACATACTCAATAAAAAATGATTATTTTTGTCGATTTTTGACATTTTTAATGATGTAACCCCTTATCTTTTTTTGCAAAAATGGAAATAATTTTCAAAATTTTTTTTTCATCCAGACATAGTTAAATCGATGCAGCTGTTCATTCTGATCAATAATATATATGATTTATAGGGTCGGAAATGACTCCTTCATAGTTTTATAAGCTTCTGACTAAACGTATAATACCATTCTTTCAGTATATATTTATTTTATATGACAATTTTGTAAATAATTCAAATTTTAAAATATTCATAACTATGCCAAAAAAATATTAATTTTAATTCGGAAACTTTTGCAATGCTACTACTTATTATGGCAATAAAACTGCATTCTCAATTTACTCCGAAATGAGTCCCTCGCAGTGCTACAAGCTTTTGACTAAACGTCTAAAACCATTCTTTGGGTCGATATTTATCTATATTTTAAATGACAATTTTGTCAACAAATCAAAATTTAAAAATCTCATAACTAAGCCAAAAATGCATTAATTTCAATTCGGAAACCTTTCCTATGCTAGTTTTTATCAGGGCAATAAAACTGCATACTCAATAAAAAATTAATATTTTTGTCGATTTTTGACAATTTTAATGATGTAACCCCTTATCTTTTTTTGCAAAAATGGAAAAAATTTTCAAACATTTTTTTTCAACCGGACATAGTTAGATCGATGCAGCTGTTCATTCTGATCAATAATATATATGATTTATGGGGTCGGAAATGACTCCTTCATAGTTTTAGAAGCTTCTGACTAAACGTATAATACCATTCTTTCAGTATATATTTATTTTATTTGACAATGTTGTAAATAATTCAAATTTTAAAAAATTCATAACTATGCCAAAAAAATATTAATTTTAATTCGGAAACTTTTGCAGTGCTACTACTTATTAAGGCAATAAAACTGCATTCTTAATTTACTCCGAAATGAGTCCCTCGCAGTGCTACAAGCTTTTGACTAAACGTCTAAAACCATTCTTTGGGTCGATATTTATCTATATTTTATATGACAATTTTGTGAACAAATCTAAATTTAAAAATCTCATAACTAAGCCAAAAATGCATTAATTTCAATTCGGAAACCTTTCCTAAGCTAGTTTTTATCAGGGCAATAAAACTACATACTCAATAAAAAATGATTATTTTTGTCGATTTTTGACAATTTTAATGATGTAACCCCTTATCTTTTTTTGCAAAAATGGAAAAAATTTTCAAAAATTTTTTTTCAGCCAGACAGTTCAATCGATGCAGCTGTTCATTCTGATCAATAATATATATGATTTATGGGGTCGGAAATGACTCCTTCATAGTTTTATAAGCTTCTGACTAAACGTATAATACCATTCTTTCAGTATATATTTATTTTATATGACAATTGTAAATAATTCAAATTTTAAAAAATTCATAACTGTGCCAAAAAAATATTAATTTTAATTCGGAAACTTTTGCAATGCTACTACTTATTATGGCAATAAAACTGCATTCTCAATTTACTCCGAAATGAGTCCCTCGCAGTGCTACAAGCTTTTGACTAAACGTCTAAAACCATTCTTTGGGTCGATATTTATCTATATTTTATATGACAATTTTGTGAACAAATCTAAATTTAAAAATCTCATAACTAAGCCAAAAATGCGTTAATTTCAATTCGGAAACCTTTCCTTTGCTAGTTTTTATCAGGGCAATAAAACTACATACTCAATAAAAAATGATTATTTTTGTCGATTTTTGACAATTTTAATGATGTAACCCCTTATCTTTTTTTGCAAAAATGGAAAAAATTTTCAAAAATTTTTTTTCAACCAGACATAGTTAAATCGATGCAGCTGTTCATTCTGATCAATAATATATATGATTTATGGGGTCGGAAATGACTCCTTCATAGTTTTATAAGCTTCTGACTAAACGTATAATACCATTCTTTCAGTATATATTTATTTTATATGACAATTTTGTCAATAATTCAAATTTTAAAAAATTCATAACTATGCCAAAAAAATATTAATTTTAATTCGGAAACTTTTGCAGTGCTACTACTTATTAAGGCAATAAAACTGCATTCTTAATTTACTCCGAAATGAGTCCCTCGCAGTGCTACAAGCTTTTGACTAAACGTCTAAAACCATTCTTTGGGTCGATATTTATCTATATTTTATATGACAATTTTGTGAACAAATCTAAATTTAAAAATCTCATAACTAAGCCAAAAATGCATTAATTTCAATTCGGAAACCTTTCCTAAGCTAGTTTTTATCAGGGCAATAAAACTACATACTCAATAAAAAATGATTATTTTTGTCGATTTTTGACAATTTTAATGATGTAACCCCTTATCTTTTTTTGCAAAAATGGAAAAAATTTTCAAAATTTTTTTTTCATCCAGACATAGTTAAATCGATGCAGCTGTTCATTCTGATCAATAATATATATGATTTATGGGGTTGGAAATGACTCCTTCATAGTTTTATAAGCTTCTGACTAAACGTATAATACCATTCTTTCAGTATATATTTATTTTATATGACAATTTTGTCAATAATTCAAATTTTAAAAAATTCATAACTATGCCAAAAAAATATTAATTTTAATTCGGAAACTTTTGCAGTGCTACTACTTATTAAGGCAATAAAACTGCATTCTTAATTTACTCCGAAATGAGTCCCTCGCAGTGCTACAAGCTTTTGACTAAACGTCTAAAACCATTCTTTGGGTCGATATTTATCTATATTTTAAATGACAATTTTGTCAACAAATCAAAATTTAAAAATCTCATAACTAAGCCAAAAATGCATTAATTTCAATTCGGAAACCTTTCCTATGCTAGTTTTTATCAGGGCAATAAAACTGCATACTCAATAAAAAATTAATATTTTTGTCGATTTTTGACAATTTTAATGATGTAACCCCTTATCTTTTTTTGCAAAAATGGAAAAAATTTTCAAACATTTTTTTTCAACCGGACATAGTTAGATCGATGCAGCTGTTCATTCTGATCAATAATATATATGATTTATGGGGTCGGAAATGACTCCTTCATAGTTTTATAAGCTTCTGACTAAACGTATAATACCATTCTTTCAGTATATATTTATTTTATATGACAATTTTGTCAATAATTCAAATTTTAAAAAATTCATAACTATGCCAAAAAAATATTAATTTTAATTCGGAAACTTTTGCAGTGCTACTACTTATTAAGGCAATAAAACTGCATTCTTAATTTACTCCGAAATGAGTCCCTCGCAGTGCTACAAGCTTTTGACTAAACGTCTAAAACCATTCTTTGGGTCGATATTTATCTATATTTTATATGACAATTTTGTGAACAAATCTAAATTTAAAAATCTCATAACTAAGCCAAAAATGCATTAATTTCAATTCGGAAACCTTTCCTATGCTAGTTTTTATCAGGGCAATAAAACTGCATACTCAATAAAAAATTAATATTTTTGTCGATTTTTGACAATTTTAATGATGTAACCCCTTATCTTTTTTTGCAAAAATGGAAAAAATTTTCAAACATTTTTTTTCAACCGGACATAGTTAGATCGATGCAGCTGTTCATTCTGATCAATAATATATATGATTTATGGGGTCGGAAATGACTCCTTCATAGTTTTAGAAGCTTCTGACTAAACGTATAATACCATTCTTTCAGTATATATTTATTTTATTTGACAATGTTGTAAATAATTCAAATTTTAAAAAATTCATAACTATGCCAAAAAAATATTAATTTTAATTCGGAAACTTTTGCAGTGCTACTACTTATTAAGGCAATAAAACTGCATTCTTAATTTACTCCGAAATGAGTCCCTCGCAGTGCTACAAGCTTTTGACTAAACGTCTAAAACCATTCTTTGGGTCGATATTTATCTATATTTTATATGACAATTTTGTGAACAAATCTAAATTTAAAAATCTCATAACTAAGCCAAAAATGCATTAATTTCAATTCGGAAACCTTTCCTAAGCTAGTTTTTATCAGGGCAATAAAACTACATACTCAATAAAAAATGATTATTTTTGTCGATTTTTGACAATTTTAATGATGTAACCCCTTATCTTTTTTTGCAAAAATGGAAAAAATTTTCAAAAATTTTTTTTCAGCCAGACAGTTCAATCGATGCAGCTGTTCATTCTGATCAATAATATATATGATTTATGGGGTCGGAAATGACTCCTTCATAGTTTTATAAGCTTCTGACTAAACGTATAATACCATTCTTTCAGTATATATTTATTTTATATGACAATTGTAAATAATTCAAATTTTAAAAAATTCATAACTGTGCCAAAAAAATATTAATTTTAATTCGGAAACTTTTGCAATGCTACTACTTATTATGGCAATAAAACTGCATTCTCAATTTACTCCGAAATGAGTCCCTCGCAGTGCTACAAGCTTTTGACTAAACGTCTAAAACCATTCTTTGGGTCGATATTTATCTATATTTTATATGACAATTTTGTGAACAAATCTAAATTTAAAAATCTCATAACTAAGCCAAAAATGCGTTAATTTCAATTCGGAAACCTTTCCTTTGCTAGTTTTTATCAGGGCAATAAAACTACATACTCAATAAAAAATGATTATTTTTGTCGATTTTTGACAATTTTAATGATGTAACCCCTTATCTTTTTTTGCAAAAATGGAAAAAATTTTCAAAAATTTTTTTTCAACCAGACATAGTTAAATCGATGCAGCTGTTCATTCTGATCAATAATATATATGATTTATGGGGTCGGAAATGACTCCTTCATAGTTTTATAAGCTTCTGACTAAACGTATAATACCATTCTTTCAGTATATATTTATTTTATATGACAATTTTGTCAATAATTCAAATTTTAAAAAATTCATAACTATGCCAAAAAAATATTAATTTTAATTCGGAAACTTTTGCAGTGCTACTACTTATTAAGGCAATAAAACTGCATTCTTAATTTACTCCGAAATGAGTCCCTCGCAGTGCTACAAGCTTTTGACTAAACGTCTAAAACCATTCTTTGGGTCGATATTTATCTATATTTTATATGACAATTTTGTGAACAAATCTAAATTTAAAAATCTCATAACTAAGCCAAAAATGCATTAATTTCAATTCGGAAACCTTTCCTAAGCTAGTTTTTATCAGGGCAATAAAACTACATACTCAATAAAAAATGATTATTTTTGTCGATTTTTGACAATTTTAATGATGTAACCCCTTATCTTTTTTTGCAAAAATGGAAAAAATTTTCAAAAATTGTTTTTCAACCGGACATAGTTAGATCGATGCAGCTGTTCATTCTGATCAATAATATATATGATTTATGGGGTCGGAAATGACTCCTTCATAGTTTTATAAGCTTCTGACTAAACGTATAATACCATTCTTTCAGTATATATTTATTTTATATGACAATTTTGTAAATAATTCAAATTTTAAAATATTCATAACTATGCCAAAAAAATATTAATTTTAATTCGGAAACTTTTGCAGTGCTACTACTTATTAAGGCAATAAAACTGCATTCTTAATTTACTCCGAAATGAGTCCCTCGCAGTGCTACAAGCTTTTGACTAAACGTCTAAAACCATTCTTTGGGTCGATATTTATCTATATTTTATATGACAATTTTGTGAACAAATCTAAATTTAAAAATCTCATAACTAAGCCAAAAATGCATTAATTTCAATTCGGAAACCTTTCCTATGCTAGTTTTTATCAGGGCAATAAAACTGCATACTCAATAAAAAATTAATATTTTTGTCGATTTTTGACAATTTTAATGATGTAACCCCTTATCTTTTTTTGCAAAAATGGAAAAAATTTTCAAACATTTTTTTTCAACCGGACATAGTTAGATCGATGCAGCTGTTCATTCTGATCAATAATATATATGATTTATGGGGTCGGAAATGACTCCTTCATAGTTTTAGAAGCTTCTGACTAAACGTATAATACCATTCTTTCAGTATATATTTATTTTATTTGACAATGTTGTAAATAATTCAAATTTTAAAAAATTCATAACTATGCCAAAAACATATTAATTTTAATTCGGAAGCTTTTGCAATGCTACTACTTATTATGGCAATAAAACTGCATTCTCAATTTACTCCGAAATGAGTCCCTCGCAGTGCTACAAGCTTTTGACTAAACGTCTAAAACCATTCTTTGGGTCGATATTTATCTATATTTTATATGACAATTTTGTGAACAAATCTAAATTTAAAAATCTCATAACTAAGCCAAAAATGCGTTAATTTCAATTCGGAAACCTTTCCTTTGCTAGTTTTTATCAGGGCAATAAAACTACATACTCAATAAAAAATGATTATTTTTGTCGATTTTTGACAATTTTAATGATGTAACCCCTTATCTTTTTTTGCAAAAATGGAAAAAATTTTCAAAAATTTTTTTTCAACCAGACATAGTTAAATCGATGCAGCTGTTCATTCTGATCAATAATATATATGATTTATGGGGTCGGAAATGACTCCTTCATAGTTTTATAAGCTTCTGACTAAACGTATAATACCATTCTTTCAGTATATATTTATTTTATATGACAATTTTGTCAATAATTCAAATTTTAAAAAATTCATAACTATGCCAAAAAAATATTAATTTTAATTCGGAAACTTTTGCAGTGCTACTACTTATTAAGGCAATAAAACTGCATTCTTAATTTACTCCGAAATGAGTCCCTCGCAGTGCTACAAGCTTTTGACTAAACGTCTAAAACCATTCTTTGGGTCGATATTTATCTATATTTTATATGACAATTTTGTGAACAAATCTAAATTTAAAAATCTCATAACTAAGCCAAAAATGCATTAATTTCAATTCGGAAACCTTTCCTAAGCTAGTTTTTATCAGGGCAATAAAACTACATACTCAATAAAAAATGATTATTTTTGTCGATTTTTGACAATTTTAATGATGTAACCCCTTATCTTTTTTTGCAAAAATGGAAAAAATTTTCAAAAATTTTTTTTCATCCAGACATAGTTAAATCGATGCAGCTGTTCATTCTGATCAATAATATATATGATTTATGGGGTCGGAAATGACTCCTTCATAGTTTTATAAGCTTCTGACTAAACGTATAATACCATTCTTTCAGTATATATTTATTTTATATGACAATTTTGTCAATAATTCAAATTTTAAAAAATTCATAACTATGCCAAAAAAATATTAATTTTAATTCGGAAACTTTTGCAGTGCTACTACTTATTAAGGCAATAAAACTGCATTCTTAATTTACTCCGAAATGAGTCCCTTGCAGTGCTACAAGCTTTTGACTAAACGTCTAAAACCATTCTTTGGGTCGATATTTATCTATATTTTATATGACAATTTTGTGAACAAATCTAAATTTAAAAATCTCATAACTAAGCCAAAAATGCATTAATTTCAATTCGGAAACCTTTCCTAAGCTAGTTTTTATCAGGGCAATAAAACTACATACTCAATAAAAAATGATTATTTTTGTCGATTTTTGACAATTTTAATGATGTAACCCCTTATCTTTTTTTGCAAAAATGGAAAAAATTTTCAAAAATTGTTTTTCAACCGGACATAGTTAGATCGATGCAGCTGTTCATTCTGATCAATAATATATATGATTTATGGGGTCGGAAATGACTCCTTCATAGTTTTATAAGCTTCTGACTAAACGTATAATACCATTCTTTCAGTATATATTTATTTTATATGACAATTTTGTAAATAATTCAAATTTTAAAATATTCATAACTATGCCAAAAAAATATTAATTTTAATTCGGAAACTTTTGCAGTGCTACTACTTATTAAGGCAATAAAACTGCATTCTTAATTTACTCCGAAATGAGTCCCTCGCAGTGCTACAAGCTTTTGACTAAACGTCTAAAACCATTCTTTGGGTCGATATTTATCTATATTTTATATGACAATTTTGTGAACAAATCTAAATTTAAAAATCTCATAACTAAGCCAAAAATGCATTAATTTCAATTCGGAAACCTTTCCTAAGCTAGTTTTTATCAGGGCAATAAAACTACATACTCAATAAAAAATGATTATTTTTGTCGATTTTTGACAATTTTAATGATGTAACCCCTTATCTTTTTTTGCAAAAATGGAAAAAATTTTCAAAATTTTTTTTTCATCCAGACATAGTTAAATCGATGCAGCTGTTCATTCTGATCAATAATATATATGATTTATGGGGTCGGAAATGACTCCTTCATAGTTTTATAAGCTTCTGACTAAACGTATAATACCATTCTTTCAGTATATATTTATTTTATATGACAATTTTGTCAATAATTCAAATTTTAAAAAATTCATAACTATGCCAAAAAAATATTAATTTTAATTCGGAAACTTTTGCAGTGCTACTACTTATTAAGGCAATAAAACTGCATTCTTAATTTACTCCGAAATGAGTCCCTCGCAGTGCTACAAGCTTTTGACTAAACGTCTAAAACCATTCTTTGGGTCGATATTTATCTATATTTTATATGACAATTTTGTGAACAAATCTAAATTTAAAAATCTCATAACTAAGCCAAAAATGCATTAATTTCAATTCGGAAACCTTTCCTAAGCTAGTTTTTAT
This sequence comes from Drosophila serrata, assembly GCF_035046125.1. Classification (NCBI taxonomy): domain Eukaryota; kingdom Metazoa; phylum Arthropoda; class Insecta; order Diptera; family Drosophilidae; genus Drosophila; species Drosophila serrata. Next base: position 3,626,182 of record NW_028257173.1, on the reverse strand, counting down.
CAGGGCAATAAAACTACATACTCAATAAAAAATGATTATTTTTGTCGATTTTTGACAATTTTAATGATGTAACCCCTTATCTTTTTTTGCAAAAATGGAAAAAATTTTCAAAAATTTTTTTTCATCCAGACATAGTTAAATCGATGCAGCTGTTCATTCTGATCAATAATATATATGATTTATGGGGTCGGAAATGACTCCTTCATAGTTTTATAAGCTTCTGACTAAACGTATAATACCATTCTTTCAGTATATATTTATTTTATATGACAATTTTGTCAATAATTCAAATTTTAAAAAATTCATAACTATGCCAAAAAAATATTAATTTTAATTCGGAAACTTTTGCAGTGCTACTACTTATTAAGGCAATAAAACTGCATTCTTAATTTACTCCGAAATGAGTCCCTCGCAGTGCTACAAGCTTTTGACTAAACGTCTAAAACCATTCTTTGGGTCGATATTTATCTATATTTTATATGACAATTTTGTGAACAAATCTAAATTTAAAAATCTCATAACTAAGCCAAAAATGCATTAATTTCAATTCGGAAACCTTTCCTAAGCTAGTTTTTATCAGGGCAATAAAACTACATACTCAATAAAAAATGATTATTTTTGTCGATTTTTGACAATTTTAATGATGTAACCCCTTATCTTTTTTTGCAAAAATGGAAAAAATTTTCAAAAATTGTTTTTCAACCGGACATAGTTAGATCGATGCAGCTGTTCATTCTGATCAATAATATATATGATTTATGGGGTCGGAAATGACTCCTTCATAGTTTTATAAGCTTCTGACTAAACGTATAATACCATTCTTTCAGTATATATTTATTTTATATGACAATTTTGTAAATAATTCAAATTTTAAAATATTCATAACTATGCCAAAAAAATATTAATTTTAATTCGGAAACTTTTGCAGTGCTACTACTTATTAAGGCAATAAAACTGCATTCTTAATTTACTCCGAAATGAGTCCCTCGCAGTGCTACAAGCTTTTGACTAAACGTCTAAAACCATTCTTTGGGTCGATATTTATCTATATTTTATATGACAATTTTGTGAACAAATCTAAATTTAAAAATCTCATAACTAAGCCAAAAATGCATTAATTTCAATTCGGAAACCTTTCCTAAGCTAGTTTTTATCAGGGCAATAAAACTACATACTCAATAAAAAATGATTATTTTTGTCGATTTTTGACAATTTTAATGATGTAACCCCTAATCTTTTTTTGCAAAAATGGAAAAAATTTTCAAAATTTTTTTTTCATCCAGACATAGTTAAATCGATGCAGCTGTTCATTCTGATCAATAATATATATGATTTATGGGGTCGGAAATGACTCCTTCATAGTTTTATAAGCTTCTGACTAAACGTATAATACCATTCTTTCAGTATATATTTATTTTATATGACAATTTTGTCAATAATTCAAATTTTAAAAAATTCATAACTATGCCAAAAAAATATTAATTTTAATTCGGAAACTTTTGCAGTGCTACTACTTATTAAGGCAATAAAACTGCATTCTTAATTTACTCCGAAATGAGTCCCTCGCAGTGCTACAAGCTTTTGACTAAACGTCTAAAACCATTCTTTGGGTCGATATTTATCTATATTTTATATGACAATTTTGTGAACAAATCTAAATTTAAAAATCTCATAACTAAGCCAAAAATGCATTAATTTCAATTCGGAAACCTTTCCTAAGCTAGTTTTTATCAGGGCAATAAAACTACATACTCAATAAAAAATGATTATTTTTGTCGATTTTTGACAATTTTAATGATGTAACCCCTTATCTTTTTTTGCAAAAATGGAAAAAATTTTCAAAAATTTTTTTTCATCCAGACATAGTTAAATCGATGCAGCTGTTCATTCTGATCAATAATATATATGATTTATGGGGTCGGAAATGACTCCTTCATAGTTTTATAAGCTTCTGACTAAACGTATAATACCATTCTTTCAGTATATATTTATTTTATATGACAATTTTGTCAATAATTCAAATTTTAAAAAATTCATAACTATGCCAAAAAAATATTAATTTTAATTCGGAAACTTTTGCAGTGCTACTACTTATTAAGGCAATAAAACTGCATTCTTAATTTACTCCGAAATGAGTCCCTCGCAGTGCTACAAGCTTTTGACTAAACGTCTAAAACCATTCTTTGGGTCGATATTTATCTATATTTTAAATGACAATTTTGTCAACTAATCAATATTTAAAAATCTCATAACTAAGCCAAAAATGCGTTAATTTCAATTCGGAAACCTTTCCTAAGCTAGTTTTTATCAGGGCAATAAAACTACATACTCAATAAAAAATGATTATTTTTGTCGATTTTTGACAATTTTAATGATGTAACCCCTTATCTTTTTTTGCAAAAATGGAAAAAATTTTCAAAAATTGTTTTTCAACCGGACATAGTTAGATCGATGCAGCTGTTCATTCTGATCAATAATATATATGATTTATGGGGTCGGAAATGACTCCTTCATAGTTTTATAAGCTTCTGACTAAACGTATAATACCATTCTTTCAGTATATATTTATTTTATATGACAATTTTGTAAATAATTCAAATTTTAAAATATTCATAACTATGCCAAAAAAATATTAATTTTAATTCGGAAACTTTTGCAGTGCTACTACTTATTAAGGCAATAAAACTGCATTCTTAATTTACTCCGAAATGAGTCCCTCGCAGTGCTACAAGCTTTTGACTAAACGTCTAAAACCATTCTTTGGGTCGATATTTATCTATATTTTATATGACAATTTTGTGAACAAATCTAAATTTAAAAATCTCATAACTAAGCCAAAAATGCATTAATTTCAATTCGGAAACCTTTCCTAAGCTAGTTTTTATCAGGGCAATAAAACTACATACTCAATAAAAAATGATTATTTTTGTCGATTTTTGACAATTTTAATGATGTAACCCCTTATCTTTTTTTGCAAAAATGGAAAAAATTTTCAAAATTTTTTTTTCATCCAGACATAGTTAAATCGATGCAGCTGTTCATTCTGATCAATAATATATATGATTTATGGGGTCGGAAATGACTCCTTCATAGTTTTATAAGCTTCTGACTAAACGTATAATACCATTCTTTCAGTATATATTTATTTTATATGACAATTTTGTCAATAATTCAAATTTTAAAAAATTCATAACTATGCCAAAAAAATATTAATTTTAATTCGGAAACTTTTGCAGTGCTACTACTTATTAAGGCAATAAAACTGCATTCTTAATTTACTCCGAAATGAGTCCCTCGCAGTGCTACAAGCTTTTGACTAAACGTCTAAAACCATTCTTTGGGTCGATATTTATCTATATTTTATATGACAATTTTGTGAACAAATCTAAATTTAAAAATCTCATAACTAAGCCAAAAATGCATTAATTTCAATTCGGAAACCTTTCCTAAGCTAGTTTTTATCAGGGCAATAAAACTACATACTCAATAAAAAATGATTATTTTTGTCGATTTTTGACAATTTTAATGATGTAACCCCTTATCTTTTTTTGCAAAAATGGAAAAAATTTTCAAAATTTTTTTTTCATCCAGACATAGTTAAATCGATGCAGCTGTTCATTCTGATCAATAATATATATGATTTATGGGGTCGGAAATGACTCCTTCATAGTTTTATAAGCTTCTGACTAAACGTATAATACCATTCTTTCAGTATATATTTATTTTATATGACAATTTTGTCAATAATTCAAATTTTAAAAAATTCATAACTATGCCAAAAAAATATTAATTTTAATTCGGAAACTTTTGCAGTGCTACTACTTATTAAGGCAATAAAACTGCATTCTTAATTTACTCCGAAATGAGTCCCTCGCAGTGCTACAAGCTTTTGACTAAACGTCTAAAACCATTCTTTGGGTCGATATTTATCTATATTTTATATGACAATTTTGTGAACAAATCTAAATTTAAAAATCTCATAACTAAGCCAAAAATGCATTAATTTCAATTCGGAAACCTTTCCTAAGCTAGTTTTTATCAGAGCAATAAAACTACATACTCAATAAAAAATGATTATTTTTGTCGATTTTTGACAATTTTAATGATGTAACCCCTTATCTTTTTTTGCAAAAATGGAAAAAATTTTCAAAAATTTTTTTTCAACCAGACATAGTTAAATCGATGCAGCTGTTCATTCTGATCAATAATATATATGATTTATGGGGTCGGAAATGACTCCTTCATAGTTTTATAAGCTTCTGACTAAACGTATAATACCATTCTTTCAGTATATATTTATTTTATATGACAATTTTGTCAATAATTCAAATTTTAAAAAATTCATAACTATGCCAAAAAAATATTAATTTTAATTCGGAAACTTTTGCAGTGCTACTACTTATTAAGGCAATAAAACTGCATTCTTAATTTACTCCGAAATGAGTCCCTCGCAGTGCTACAAGCTTTTGACTAAACGTCTAAAACCATTCTTTGGGTCGATATTTATCTATATTTTATATGACAATTTTGTGAACAAATCTAAATTTAAAAATCTCATAACTAAGCCAAAAATGCATTAATTTCAATTCGGAAACCTTTCCTAAGCTAGTTTTTATCAGGGCAATAAAACTACATACTCAATAAAAAATGATTATTTTTGTCGATTTTTGACAATTTTAATGATGTAACCCCTTATCTTTTTTTGCAAAAATGGAAAAAATTTTCAAAATTTTTTTTTCATCCAGACATAGTTAAATCGATGCAGCTGTTCATTCTGATCAATAATATATATGATTTATGGGGTCGGAAATGACTCCTTCATAGTTTTATAAGCTTCTGACTAAACGTATAATACCATTCTTTCAGTATATATTTATTTTATATGACAATTTTGTCAATAATTCAAATTTTAAAAAATTCATAACTATGCCAAAAAAATATTAATTTTAATTCGGAAACTTTTGCAGTGCTACTACTTATTAAGGCAATAAAACTGCATTCTTAATTTACTCCGAAATGAGTCCCTCGCAGTGCTACAAGCTTTTGACTAAACGTCTAAAACCATTCTTTGGGTCGATATTTATCTATATTTTATATGACAATTTTGTGAACAAATCTAAATTTAAAAATCTCATAACTAAGCCAAAAATGCATTAATTTCAATTCGGAAACCTTTCCTAAGCTAGTTTTTATCAGGGCAATAAAACTACATACTCAATAAAAAATGATTATTTTTGTCGATTTTTGACAATTTTAATGATGTAACCCCTTATCTTTTTTTGCAAAAATGGAAAAAATTTTCAAAAATTGTTTTTCAACCGGACATAGTTAGATCGATGCAGCTGTTCATTCTGATCAATAATATATATGATTTATGGGGTCGGAAATGACTCCTTCATAGTTTTATAAGCTTCTGACTAAACGTATAATACCATTCTTTCAGTATATATTTATTTTATATGACAATTTTGTCAATAATTCAAATTTTAAAATATTCATAACTATGCCAAAAAAATATTAATTTTAATTCGGAAACTTTTGCAATGCTACTACTTATTATGGCAATAAAACTGCATTCTCAATTTACTCCGAAATGAGTCCCTCGCAGTGCTACAAGCTTCTGACTAAACGTCTAAAACCATTCTTTGGGTCGATATTTATCTATATTTTATATGACAATTTTGTCAACAAATCAAAATTTAAAAATCTCATAACTAAGCCAAAAATGCGTTAATTTCAATTCGGAAACCTTTCCTTTGCTAGTTTTTATCAGGGCAATAAAACTACATACTCAATAAAAAATGATTATTTTTGTCGATTTTTGACAATTTTAATGATGTAACCCCTTATCTTTTTTTGCAAAAATGGAAATAATTTTCAAAATTTTTTTTTCATCCAGACATAGTTAAATCGATGCAGCTGTTCATTCTGATCAATAATATATATGATTTATGGGGTCGGAAATGACTCCTTCATAGTTTTATAAGCTTCTGACTAAACGTATAATACCATTCTTTCAGTATATATTTATTTTATATGACAATTTTGTAAATAATTCAAATTTTAAAATATTCATAACTATGCCAAAAAAATATTAATTTTAATTCGGAAACTTTTGCAATGCTACTACTTATTATGGCAATAAAACTGCATTCTCAATTTACTCCGAAATGAGTCCCTCGCAGTGCTACAAGCTTCTGACTAAACGTCTAAAACCATTCTTTGGGTCGATATTTATCTATATTTTATATGACAATTTTGTCAACAAATCAAAATTTAAAAATCTCATAACTAAGCCAAAAATGCGTTAATTTCAATTCGGAAACCTTTCCTTTGCTAGTTTTTATCAGGGCAATAAAACTACATACTCAATAAAAAATGATTATTTTTGTCGATTTTTGACAATTTTAATGATGTAACCCCTTATCTTTTTTTGCAAAAATGGAAAAAATTTTCAAAAATTTTTTTTCAACCAGACATAGTTAAATCGATGCAGCTGTTCATTCTGATCAATAATATATATGATTTATGGGGTCGGAAATGACTCCTTCATAGTTTTATAAGCTTCTGACTAAACGTATAATACCATTCTTTCAGTATATATTTATTTTATATGACAATTTTGTCAATAATTCAAATTTTAAAAAATTCATAACTATGCCAAAAAAATATTAATTTTAATTCGGAAACTTTTGCAGTGCTACTACTTATTAAGGCAATAAAACTGCATTCTTAATTTACTCCGAAATGAGTCCCTCGCAGTGCTACAAGCTTTTGACTAAACGTCTAAAACCATTCTTTGGGTCGATATTTATCTATATTTTATATGACAATTTTGTGAACAAATCTAAATTTAAAAATCTCATAACTAAGCCAAAAATGCATTAATTTCAATTCGGAAACCTTTCCTAAGCTAGTTTTTATCAGGGCAATAAAACTACATACTCAATAAAAAATGATTATTTTTGTCGATTTTTGACAATTTTAATGATGTAACCCCTTATCTTTTTTTGCAAAAATGGAAAAAATTTTCAAAATTTTTTTTTCATCCAGACATAGTTAAATCGATGCAGCTGTTCATTCTGATCAATAATATATATGATTTATGGGGTCGGAAATGACTCCTTCATAGTTTTATAAGCTTCTGACTAAACGTATAATACCATTCTTTCAGTATATATTTATTTTATATGACAATTTTGTCAATAATTCAAATTTTAAAAAATTCATAACTATGCCAAAAAAATATTAATTTTAATTCGGAAACTTTTGCAGTGCTACTACTTATTAAGGCAATAAAACTGCATTCTTAATTTACTCCGAAATGAGTCCCTCGCAGTGCTACAAGCTTTTGACTAAACGTCTAAAACCATTCTTTGGGTCGATATTTATCTATATTTTAAATGACAATTTTGTCAACAAATCAATATTTAAAAATCTCATAACTAAGCCAAAAATGCGTTAATTTCAATTCGAAAACCTTTCCTATGCCAGTTTTTATCAGGGCAACAAAACTGCATACTCAATAAAAAATTAATATTTTTGTCGATTTTTGACAATTTTAATGATGTAACCCCTTATCTTTTTTTGCAAAAATGGAAAAAATTTTCAAACATTTTTTTTCAACCGGACATAGTTAGATCGATGCAGCTGTTCATTCTGATCAATAATATATATGATTTATGGGGTCGGAAATGACTCCTTCATAGTTTTATAAGCTTCTGACTAAACGTATAATACCATTCTTTCAGTATATATTTATTTTATATGACAATTTTGTCAATAATTCAAATTTTAAAAAATTCATAACTATGCCAAAAATGTATTAATTTTAATTCGGAAACTTTTCCAATGCTACTACTTATTACGGCAATAAAACTGCGTTCTCAATATACTCCGAAATGAGTCCCTCGCAGTGCTACAAGCTTCTGACTAAACGTCTAAAACCATTCTTTGGGTCGATATTTATCTATATTTTATATGACAATTTTGTCAACAAATCAAAATTTAAAAATCTCATAACTAAGCCAAAAATGCGTTAATTTCAATTCGGAAACCTTTCCTTTGCTAGTTTTTATCAGGGCAATAAAACTACATACTCAATAAAAAATGATTATTTTTGTCGATTTTTGACAATTTTAATGATGTAACCCCTTATCTTTTTTTGCAAAAATGGAAAAAATTTTCAAAAATTGTTTTTCAACCGGACATAGTTAGATCGATGCAGCTGTTCATTCTGATCAATAATATATATGATTTATGGGGTCGGAAATGACTCCTTCATAGTTTTATAAGCTTCTGACTAAACGTATAATACCATTCTTTCAGTATATATTTATTTTATATGACAATTTTGTCAATAATTCAAATTTTAAAAAATTCATAACTATGCCAAAAAAATATTAATTTTAATTCGGAAACTTTTGCAGTGCTACTACTTATTAAGGCAATAAAACTGCATTCTTAATTTACTCCGAAATGAGTCCCTCGCAGTGCTACAAGCTTTTGACTAAACGTCTAAAACCATTCTTTGGGTCGATATTTATCTATATTTTAAATGACAATTTTGTCAACAAATCAATATTTAAAAATCTCATAACTAAGCCAAAAATGCGTTAATTTCAATTCGAAAACCTTTCCTATGCCAGTTTTTATCAGGGCAACAAAACTACATACTCAATAAAAAATGATTATTTTTGTCGATTTTTGACCATTTTAATGATGTAACCCCTTATCTTTTTTTGCAAAAATGGAAAAAATTTTCAAAAATTTTTTTTCAGCCAGACATAGTTAAATCGATGCAGCTGTTCATTCTGATCAATAATATATATGATTTATGGGGTCGGAAATGACTCCTTCATAGATTTATAAGCTTCTGACTAAACGTATAATACCATTCTTTCAGTATATATTTATTTTATATGACAATTTTGTAAATAATTCAAATTTTAAAAAATTCATAACAATGCCAAAAATGTATTAATTTTAATTCTGAAACTTTTCCAATGCTACTACTTATTACGGCAATAAAACTGCGTTCTCAATTTACTCCGAAATGAGTCCCTCGCAGTGCTACAAGCTTCTGACTAAACGTCTAAAACCATTCTTTGGGTCGATATTTATCTATATTTTATATGACAATTTTGTCAACAAATCAAAATTTAAAAATCTCATAACTAAGCCAAAAATGCGTTAATTTCAATTCGGAAACCTTTCCTTTGCTAGTTTTTATCAGGGCAATAAAACTACATACTCAATAAAAAATGATTATTTTTGTCGATTTTTGACAATTTTAATGATGTAACCCCTTATCTTTTTTTGCAAAAATGGAAAAAATTTTCAAAAATTTTTTTTCAACCAGACATAGTTAAATCGATGCAGCTGTTCATTCTGATCAATAATATATATGATTTATGGGGTCGGAAATGACTCCTTCATAGTTTTATAAGCTTCTGACTAAACGTATAATACCATTCTTTCAGTATATATTTATTTTATATGACAATTTTGTCAATAATTCAAATTTTAAAAAATTCATAACTATGCCAAAAAAATATTAATTTTAATTCGGAAACTTTTGCAGTGCTACTACTTATTAAGGCAATAAAACTGCATTCTTAATTTACTCCGAAATGAGTCCCTCGCAGTGCTACAAGCTTTTGACTAAACGTCTAAAACCATTCTTTGGGTCGATATTTATCTATATTTTATATGACAATTTTGTGAACAAATCTAAATTTAAAAATCTCATAACTAAGCCAAAAATGCATTAATTTCAATTCGGAAACCTTTCCTAAGCTAGTTTTTATCAGGGCAATAAAACTACATACTCAATAAAAAATGATTATTTTTGTCGATTTTTGACCATTTTAATGATGTAACCCCTTATCTTTTTTTGCAAAAATGGAAAAAATTTTCAAAAATTTTTTTTCAGCCAGACATAGTTAAATCGATGCAGCTGTTCATTCTGATCAATAATATATATGATTTATGGGGTCGGAAATGACTCCTTCATAGATTTATAAGCTTCTGACTAAACGTATAATACCATTCTTTCAGTATATATTTATTTTATATGACAATTTTGTAAATAATTCAAATTTTAAAAAATTCATAACAATGCCAAAAATGTATTAATTTTAATTCTGAAACTTTTCCAATGCTACTACTTATTACGGCAATAAAACTGCGTTCTCAATTTACTCCGAAATGAGTCCCTCGCAGTGCTACAAGCTTCTGACTAAACGTCTAAAACCATTCTTTGGGTCGATATTTATCTATATTTTATATGACAATTTTGTCAACAAATCAAAATTTAAAAATCTCATAACTAAGCCAAAAATGCGTTAATTTCAATTCGGAAACCTTTCCTTTGCTAGTTTTTATCAGGGCAATAAAACTACATACTCAATAAAAAATGATTATTTTTGTCGATTTTTGACAATTTTAATGATGTAACCCCTTATCTTTTTTTGCAAAAATGGAAAAAATTTTCAAAAATTTTTTTTCAACCAGACATAGTTAAATCGATGCAGCTGTTCATTCTGATCAATAATATATATGATTTATGGGGTCGGAAATGACTCCTTCATAGTTTTATAAGCTTCTGACTAAACGTATAATACCATTCTTTCAGTATATATTTATTTTATATGACAATTTTGTCAATAATTCAAATTTTAAAAAATTCATAACTATGCCAAAAAAATATTAATTTTAATTCGGAAACTTTTGCAGTGCTACTACTTATTAAGGCAATAAAACTGCATTCTTAATTTACTCCGAAATGAGTCCCTCGCAGTGCTACAAGCTTTTGACTAAACGTCTAAAACCATTCTTTGGGTCGATATTTATCTATATTTTATATGACAATTTTGTGAACAAATCTAAATTTAAAAATCTCATAACTAAGCCAAAAATGCATTAATTTCAATTCGGAAACCTTTCCTAAGCTAGTTTTTATCAGGGCAATAAAACTACATACTCAATAAAAAATGATTATTTTTGTCGATTTTTGACAATTTTAATGATGTAACCCCTTATCTTTTTTTGCAAAAATGGAAAAAATTTTCAAAAATTGTTTTTCAACCAGACATAGTTAGATCGATGCAGCTGTTCATTCTGATCAATAATATATATGATTTATGGGGTCGGAAATGACTCCTTCATAGTTTTATAAGCTTCTGACTAAACGTATAATACCATTCTTTCAGTATATATTTATTTTATATGACAATTTTGTAAATAATTCAAATTTTAAAAAATTCATAACTATGCCAAAAAAATATTAATTTTAATTCGGAAACTTTTGCAGTGCTACTACTTATTAAGGCAATAAAACTGCATTCTTAATTTACTCCGAAATGAGTCCCTCGCAGTGCTACAAGCTTCTGACTAAACGTCTAAAACCATTCTTTGGGTCGATATTTATCTATATTTTATATGACAATTTTGTCAACAAATCAAAATTTAAAAATCTCATAACTAAGCCAAAAATGCATTAATTTCAATTCGGAAACCTTTCCTAAGCTAGTTTTTATCAGGGCAATAAAACTACATACTCAATAAAAAATGATTATTTTTGTCGATTTTTGACAATTTTAATGATGTAACCCCTTATCTTTTTTTGCAAAAATGGAAAAAATTTTCAAAATTTTTTTTTCAACCGGACATAGTTAGATCGATGCAGCTGTTCATTCTGATCAATAATATATATGATTTATGGGGTCGGAAATGACTCCTTCATAGATTTATAAGCTTCTGACTAAACGTATAATACCATTCTTTCAGTATATATTTATTTTATATGACAATTTTGTCAATAATTCAAATTTTAAAAAATTCATAACTATGCCAAAAAAATATTAATTTTAATTCGGAAACTTTTGCAGTGCTACTACTTATTAAGGCAATAAAACTGCATTCTTAATTTACTCCGAAATGAGTCCCTCGCAGTGCTACAAGCTTTTGACTAAACGTCTAAAACCATTCTTTGGGTCGATATTTATCTATATTTTAAATGACAATTTTGTCAACTAATCAATATTTAAAAATCTCATAACTAAGCCAAAAATGCGTTAATTTCAATTCGGAAACCTTTCCTAAGCTAGTTTTTATCAGGGCAATAAAACTACATACTCAATAAAAAATGATTATTTTTGTCGATTTTTGACCATTTTAATGATGTAACCCCTTATCTTTTTTTGCAAAAATGGAAAAAATTTTCAAAAATTTTTTTTCAGCCAGACATAGTTAAATCGATGCAGCTGTTCATTCTGATCAATAATATATATGATTTATGGGGTCGGAAATGACTCCTTCATAGTTTTATAAGCTTCTGACTAAACGTATAATACCATTCTTTCAGTATATATTTATTTTATATGACAATTTTGTCAATAATTCAAATTTTAAAAAATTCATAACTATGCCAAAAAAATATTAATTTTAATTCGGAAACTTTTGCAGTGCTACTACTTATTAAGGCAATAAAACTGCATTCTTAATTTACTCCGAAATGAGTCCCTCGCAGTGCTACAAGCTTTTGACTAAACGTCTAAAACCATTCTTTGGGTCGATATTTATCTATATTTTATATGACAATTTTGTGAACAAATCTAAATTTAAAAATCTCATAACTAAGCCAAAAATGCATTAATTTCAATTCGGAAACCTTTCCTAAGCTAGTTTTTATCAGGGCAATAAAACTACATACTCAATAAAAAAATGATTATTTTTGTCGATTTTTGACAATTTTAATGATGTAACCCCTTATCTTTTTTTGCAAAAATGGAAAAAATTTTCAAAAATTGTTTTTCAACCAGACATAGTTAGATCGATGCAGCTGTTCATTCTGATCAATAATATATATGATTTATGGGGTCGGAAATGACTCCTTCATAGTTTTATAAGCTTCTGACTAAACGTATAATACCATTCTTTCAGTATATATTTATTTTATATGACAATTTTGTCAATAATTCAAATTTTAAAAAATTCATAACTATGCCAAAAAAATATTAATTTTAATTCGGAAACTTTTGCAGTGCTACTACTTATTAAGGCAATAAAACTGCATTCTTAATTTACTCCGAAATGAGTCCCTCGCAGTGCTACAAGCTTTTGACTAAACGTCTAAAACCATTCTTTGGGTCGATATTTATCTATATTTTAAATGACAATTTTGTCAACAAATCAATATTTAAAAATCTCATAACTAAGCCAAAAATGCGTTAATTTCAATTCGAAAACCTTTCCTAAGCTAGTTTTTATCAGGGCAATAAAACTACATACTCAATAAAAAATGATTATTTTTGTCGATTTTTGACCATTTTAATGATGTAACCCCTTATCTTTTTTTGCAAAAATGGAAAAAATTTTCAAAAATTTTTTTTCAGCCAGACATAGTTAAATCGATGCAGCTGTTCATTCTGATCAATAATATATATGATTTATGGGGTCGGAAATGACTCCTTCATAGATTTATAAGCTTCTGACTAAACGTATAATACCATTCTTTCAGTATATATTTATTTTATATGACAATTTTGTAAATAATTCAAATTTTAAAAAATTCATAACAATGCCAAAAATGTATTAATTTTAATTCGGAAACTTTTCCAATGCTACTACTTATTACGGCAATAAAACTGCGTTCTCAATTTACTCCGAAATGAGTCCCTCGCAGTGCTACAAGCTTCTGACTAAACGTCTAAAACCATTCTTTGGGTCGATATTTATCTATATTTTATATGACAATTTTGTCAACAAATCAAAATTTAAAAATCTCATAACTAAGCCAAAAATGCATTAATTTCAATTCGGAAACCTTTCCTAAGCTAGTTTTTATCAGGGCAATAAAACTACATACTCAATAAAAAATGATTATTTTTGTCGATTTTTGACAATTTTAATGATGTAACCCCTTATCTTTTTTTGCAAAAATGGAAAAAATTTTCAAAAATTGTTTTTCAACCGGACATAGTTAGATCGATGCAGCTGTTCATTCTGATCAATAATATATATGATTTATGGGGTCGGAAATGACTCCTTCATAGTTTTATAATCTTCTGACTAAACGTATAATACCATTCTTTCAGTATATATTTATTTTATATGACAATTTTGTCAATAATTCAAATTTTAAAAAATTCATAACTATGCCAAAAAAATATTAATTTTAATTCGGAAACTTTTGCAGTGCTACTACTTATTAAGGCAATAAAACTGCATTCTTAATTTACTCCGAAATGAGTCCCTCGCAGTGCTACAAGCTTTTGACTAAACGTCTAAAACCATTCTTTGGGTCGATATTTATCTATATTTTAAATGACAATTTTGTCAACTAATCAATATTTAAAAATCTCATAACTAAGCCAAAAATGCGTTAATTTCAATTCGGAAACCTTTCCTAAGCTAGTTTTTATCAGGGCAATAAAACTACATACTCAATAAAAAATGATTATTTTTGTCGATTTTTGACAATTTTAATGATGTAACCCCTTATCTTTTTTTGCAAAAATGGAAAAAATTTTCAAAAATTTTTTTTCAACCGGACATAGTTAGATCGATGCAGCTGTTCATTCTGATCAATAATATATATGATTTATGGGGTCGGAAATGACTCCTTCATAGTTTTATAAGCTTCTGACTAAACGTATAATACCATTCTTTCAGTATATATTTATTTTATATGACAATTTTGTAAATAATTCAAATTTTAAAAAATTCATAACTATGCCAAAAATGTATTAATTTTAATTCGGAAACTTTTCCAATGCTACTACTTATTATGGCAATAAAACTGCGTTCTCAATTTACTCCGAAATAAGTCCCTCGCAGTGCTACAAGCTTCTGACTAAACGTCTAAAACCATTCTTTGGGTCGATATTTATCTATATTTTATATGACAATTTTGTCAACAAATCAAAATTTAAAAATCTCATAACTAAGCCAAAAATGCATTAATTTCAATTCGGAAACCTTTCCTATGCTAGTTTTTATCAGGGCAATAAAACTGCATACTCAATTAAAAATTTTTTTTGTCGATTTTTGAAAATTTTAATGATGTAGCCCCTTATCTTTTTTTGCAAAAATGGAAACAATTTTCGATTTTTTTTGTTTCAACCGGACATAGATCGATTCAGCTGTTCATTCTGATCAATAATATATATGATTTTTGTTGATTTTTACAAAATTGGAATTTATTTGAAATTTTTTATTCACAAATAAAAAGATAATAAAGCGTATGTCTAACATAAATTATACAAATATTATATACTTAAAGCCTACTTGCGTCCGCGTTCATCCCCGAATCCTCTCCAGGGGCGGGTGCACTCAATTCAGTTACGGGTAGTGGTGGTGGTGGTAGTAGTAGTAGTAGTAGTGTAGTAGTAGTAGATGTAGTGTTCGTAATCTCGTTCAGTCAGGGTTGGAGGATCCCTCGATTTACCAGAACGGACACCAGCCAATGTAGCACTGGCAGAGGTTCTCGTTGTTGGTCGCTTGCAGGATGAGCAGGTCCACCTGTTGCTGCTCGTTGACGCTCTTCTGGGTCTGGAAATCGGTGCCGGTGAGCTTGCACTTGACCCGCTTGATCACCTGGCTGGCCTTGCTGTTCGTCTCGTCGGCCACGTTGTTGTGCAGGCCGCCCTGCTGTAGCTGCGGATCGTAGGGCTTCGACTTGGCCATGGGCAGCGAATCCTCCACCGAATTGCTGAGGCTATCCTGCATGCCGGAGCCTCCGCCGCCACCTCTTCCTCCCGGCGCTCCATTCCCGGCCGCCGCATCGTTACCCTTCTTGTCCACATCCAGGAGACGCCAGTTAAGCAACGGATCGTAGACAAAGGCCTCCAGTACGGCCATCAGCGAATCCTTATTCCGGCGAAGCACCAGCATCACACTCTCGCATGTGCGTCGGTAGGTGCCCTCGATGCCGGTCACCTCCATGGCCTTGATCAACATCCGGGTGAGTCTGAAGGGGATCTTCTCCGGGAACTTCTCGCGCGTCATTGCCACCTCAAAGCAGTCACCGAAGTCAATGTGCAGGATCTTGCCGCTCATCCTGTCCAGCATAAGGTTTGACGGATGCCGATCGCCCAGGCCGAGGATGTAGCCCACCATCGACATGACGGCCAGGGACCGGGTGTAGTTATTCCTTCGCTCGAACCACAGCTCCGAGGACGGTGACTTCAGCCAGAGCAATTTGGCCAGGTCGTCGCCTTGCGTCTGACCCAGCGCGTACTCAAACACCTCCACCTTCTGCATGAGCGTGAGGTGATCGTAGTCCGGGGCAAAGTTCAACATGGTGCGATGCTCCTGGTTTAGCGGCACCTTCTTCTTGTCCCGGTAGTCCCGGATAAGCGTGTGCAGCGTGTCACAGTGCGGCACCCATCCGATCAGACCCGAGTTGGTGCTGAGCGGTATTACCGCGTACCGCTGGATGGCCAGGTTCCGACGGAAAGTGTCCGGGTCGTCCAGGAGCAGGGTGTTTACCAGCGAGAACAGTTGCATCACCCGCTCATCCTGACGCAGATCCTCGTGGCCCTTGAGCAGGTACATATAGTCCTTGCCGTTGGAGCCACTGATGCATAGCTTGCGGGGACGCTGCTTGGAAGTGATCACCTGAAGGTTCGTCTTGATGTGACTTATCCGAATCAATTCCTGGCCCGGATTATACGATCCCGGAACGGCCAGCTCCAGGTCCTTGCAGGTCATCAGCTTGGGCGAGACATACGGCAGCTCTAGCGAAGTGAGCTGCGGCAGCTGTCGCGAGATCTTCTGGAAGACATGATAGTAGATGTCCCAGGCTCGATCCAGGTCCATCACGACGGCCGAGGTCTTGTAGCGCTGCGACCACTCATAGGCCTCGGTCAGCTCTCGTCCGTAGGCCTGCGAAAAGGAGGTCTCCTTGAGCGTTTGCGGTCCCCTGTCCAGCATGGCGTGCAGCGGCTCTAGGATCTCGAACATTCCTTTGACATTGCGATCTCCAAAGTAGAGGCGAGAGGCCTCCTCCAGACCCTCGTGCCACTGTTCGTGCCACAGGATGGCCACGCGGATCAGCTCCTCGCTGCACATAACCGCCTGCTCTACCAAGGTGGGAGAATGCTTTCGCATCGAGTCCAGGATCTTGAAGGCAGCATTCCGTCGCGCCAAAGAAGCCGACTTGGAGGCCACTGTTAGGGGATAGACCAGTGCCTGTGGATGATTCTTGCCGATGTCCATGAGCAGTTGGTGGATTAGCTGTCCTACCAGCTGGCGGTGGGTGTCGATGCGGGCAATTAGCTGCGGAATCACCTGCAGCCACGTATTAATCTCGATCAGCTTCATGCCTGAGAGCAGGGCGTCGTAGACCTCCGCATGGTTGCCATAGTCGAACCAGAGGGTCAGAAGGCGCAGCGTGTCCTGCAAGGAGTTGCCCTTGATGAGGCTGATCGATCGGAAGAAGCCTTGAACTGCCGGCACTGCGTACTGCTGGATAATCATTAGGTCGCTGTCTAGGCCGAGGCTCATCATGCCCATGCCCATGCCCATGCTGGCGGCACCCTGTGGCTGCTGCTTGTCCAACGCCGTCTTCTGGGCCTGCACCACCTTGAAGTTCATGTAGGCCCACAGGTGCCAGGCCTTGTACCAGTTCGGATCGTAGCTGGTGGCCTTTTCGAAGCACTCTAGTGCTCCGGGTATCGCTTCCGGCCCGAGGCTGTCCTGCAGCTTGTTTTGCCAGGTGGCCAGCCGCAGGTAGCATCGTGCCATCAGTCGCTGATCCTGCTGCTTCAGTGCCTCCGGCGGCAGGCAGCTCAGCTCCTGGCTATAGGTGTTGACAAAGTGCCGCAGCTGGTCGTAGGCCTCCTGCAGCTCATTGTTGGCCGCCAGGAACTTGGTGTAGGCGTATGTTACCTGGGGCTGATTGCACGGCAGCGGATTCATCTTGGGATCGGTTCCCAGCAGCATCACGAGCGTCTTGTGGGACAGGTGCAGGGAGCCGCTCTTCCGGCACAGGCTCGCGTACTTCAGCCAGGTGTGAATGTCGTCGTGCGGCTTCACCACCAGCGAGTGCACTTGGATAATCTTTCGCCAGTCCTCCACCAGACGTTGTCCTCCCTGCAGGCGCTTCCACCACATGGCCTTCAGGGGCTCCCTTCGTTCGGGTATCAGCTTGTACTGGATGACTTCCTCTAGCTCCGCTAGCATTTGCACACAAACCATGGCTCCGTAGGCTCTCTCGTAGGATTCACCCGCCATGGACGTGAGTTCCGTGTCCAGGAGATCCCTGGTCTCGTCTATCAGACGCTGGGCGGTCTCAAAGTCGTCGTGATGCACAGCCAGCACGGCCCGGTAGAAGCTACCGTCCTGGGTGTCCTCCGGTATGCATCTCACATACTCTCGCATAGCCTCCCAATCCTGAAGGCCCCAGGCAGCCACGGCAGCTCCGCGACTCGCTCTCGCCCTGGCCTCAGGACTGAAATTCTCCCACTCGTTCTTGGTCACATTGCTCAGCTCCGACCAATCACCGAGCGCTTCCAGGCACCGCATGTGGCCGAGGCGCGCCTCCAGATCCGAGGAATCAGCCTTTAGATTCTCTTCGTAATGTTCCAAGGCCTGGTCCCAGTTGTGAAGCTTCTCATACCATCTGCCCTGGACATTTAGCTCGTTCGCCGCTTTGCGGTAAGTGGTGAGCAGACCCTCGGCCGCCTCGCGCTGCTGCAATTTGTTATTGATAAGGATCAAAGACTCAAATACCTGCGGATCTTTGCGCAGCAGAAACTCCTCTTCCTTGTAGCGTAGCGCCTTGGCATAAGCTCGACATGCCATGGCCCGAGTGCCCAGAAGATTCGTCTCAATGGGTATGGGGTCCCGGTCGCAATGCTCCATAAACTCTGCCAGATTTAGGATCGTTTGTGTGATTTCCGGCATGTCGGTGACTTGCAGGGCCTGGATGAGGGACTGGGTTAGCTCCGACTTCAGATCCGGTGACAGTTCAGTCCAGCAGGAGATGAAGGCGGCGTTAAAGAGGTCGCGGAGCAGCGTGTCGTACTCCTGGGCCAGCGAACGACAGGCGCGCAGGGCGTGCGAGGGGGACTCCTTGAGCAGGCCAATTGACAGGCGTTTCAGCCACTCCACCCAGTCGTCCTTGGACACGCGTCGTGTCACCTGCCACGAGGTGCGCAGCTCATTGGTCCTCACTTGCAGATTATTAATATTGCTATTCCTGTCCGTCACAAAGGGCTCGTAGTTCTTGATCTTGGCCGGGCGCAGGCCAAACTCTCCAGCTCCAGAGGCATCCGCCAGCGTGCTGTTGGATTGGATGCGGCTGAGCAGCTTTTCGTATTCCGCGTCGGCGATGCGGTGCTTGGCAAGGGTGCGTTGCACCATAGGCACGAATACCAGATACTTCTTGCCCAGCTGCTTGACCAGGGAGCGTAGCGTGAGCATGGCCTGGTCCCGCAGCTCTGGTTCGGCGTCCAGCACTCGGACTAGCGGATGAATAATGCGCGAGGAGAAGTCAGTGAAGTCCAGCTGACAGGCCAGATTGTTAATCGTCTCCAGGGCCACCATGGACACCTGCTGCGGCACGTAATGGGAGTCAAAGAGCTTCACTATGGGCGGCACAATCAGTGGCAGATAGTAGCCCAAGGTGCTACCGAACTTCTGGAGAGCTTGGAGCAATCTCCTGGTAACCATTCTGTCCTTGGAGTTATCGTGCTGCAAGACACGGAGGATCTGCGGGATCAGCTCGGCCAAATAGTCCCTGAACTCACAGCCCAGAGCCACCGCGATCTGCTCAATCAGATTGATCAGAGTGTTCTGCAGCGGTGTATTGATGGTCCAGAACTCCTTGATTAGCTTGAAGATGTCGCCCATGTAGCTGATGATATGCAGCTTGACGAAGGCCACCAGAATGGCTAGTTGTTGGAACAGGAACTCCCTTAAATTGTTATCCGCCGTGCGCACATTGTCCAGTAAGTTGGGCAGCACTTGGGCCAGGTAGGGGACACACTTGATGCCCAGGCTCTGGAAGATGTAGGTCACTGCCTGTACCACACTTGTGTGCAGGGTGCTTAGCGTGGGATCTCGCAGGATACGCATCAAGGCAGCTATGGCCACCGCTGGGTAATATTCATCTAAGGCATTGCCCATATTCACCAGTAGTTCTGCCGTGGATATGTCCTGGCTTTCGTCCACCTTGCCATCGGAATAGGCAATCAGAACATTATCCTTTTGGCTGTCAATCAAGCCCTTGTTCATCTTGTGTTTGTAGGGATCCATTGCTCCTAGCAATCCGAGTACACGGATCGTCTCCCTTCGAATGGAGCGGCGTGGTTCCGTTTTCAGGAAGTTGATGAGGATGTCGATGAGCACTGGATACTTGTGATAAGGGCTCACCACCCTTCCCGTGGCACTGATCAGCTGTCCCAAGGTCCACAGAGCAACGCCGCGCTTATCCGGACTGCCGGCATCGCCGAGCATCTCGAGGAGAATGGAGAGTAGATCATCGGCCCACAGTTCCATTTCGTTGGAGCCGCCATTCACCTCCGCCAGATCACCAATGGTTCGCAGTACGTTCAGAATAACGCCCGGATTCGATTCCGGTTCGTGCAACTTGGGCACCAGAGCCTTGAGGATCGGATTCATGTAGGAGGATATCAGCCTGGGCGTGCTTATCACCAGATGGTCAAGCATTCTAGCACTCTGCTCTTTGTTCCTGCTCATTCCCGAGTACTTGAGGTCCGTCAGCAGCTCAATCATAGTCGTCCTGAGCTTGGGCATCACATAGGCCGGGTTCATGGAGGACAATCTGCCGATGGTGACCATTGCAAGTTCCCGGATCTCAAAGATCTCATCGTGCAGCGTGATGAATAGCGAGTTTAGAGACTCGGGCTGAGCCAGTTTGGCGTCGAAGGTCTCGTCCAATGAACGGAGGATTCGTATCCGCACATTGCAGTCCATGTCCGTGATGGCCACCATTAGCAGGCGCTCGATCACATGCGAGACGGTGTCACTGAGCGTCTTGGAGTTCTCCATGCTCTCTGAGGATTGGACTGCTAGCTTGAGGAGTCGCGTACAGGTTTGCACTGCCTCCAGGCGAATCTCCTGCTGTTCGTGGATAATAAAGTAGTCGGCGCAGCTGTGGGGAAAAATTTGTCATACAAACTGTAACGATAAAGCATAATCCGTAAAACTTACCGCTGCACAAAGTCTAACATGTTTTGCTCTTCAAAGTTAAAGGTTCCAAGGGTCTTGAGGGCCAGAACTGTGGTGGCTCCGTCGGCATTCTGCATGATCAGAGAGCCATCGATGGCAATCAAGGGCACGGCGGAGTATGGAATCGCAGCTGGCTTGTTCATTAGCACTTGGGACAACACACCGATTAGTCCTTCTGTAATGGCCGACTTCAGTTGCGGCACATTCTCGGAGAGCTCTCGCAGGCAAACAGTCAGCGCTGGCGAAAGGCCCGTGTAGAACATTTGCTCCAGGATCTCTTTGACATCTTCACTGATCTCAGACTTGACGGCGTGCGCGAGTAGCGTGATGCAAGCGAACACCGCCGGGTCAACGGGCACCTTCCGTTTACTGGTCAAATCCTTGGCTGGCAGGGCAAGCTTCACGCTGCTCATGATTCCCGATAGATGCTCTTGTATCGCACTCTGTACGGCCACTGCCATGTAACCGATGGTTATGTAGGCCACAGCACGATCCTTCTCCTTGCCTCGCAGGATGGCCATCAGATGGGATATGCATGTCGGTAGGTATTTCTCCACGAATACTTCGCGGTTAAAGGCAGCCAGTCGGGGCAGGATCTGCAGGAGAGCCTGCTGCACATACGGCGATTTGGAGGATCGTTGTTCCAGTACATTATCGCAAATGGTGGTGTAGTGCTCCTGCAGGATCTCGTGAGCGTAAGCCGACTCCAGGACGTTGTGCTGTGGAAAATATACATCAATGTAAGTTTATAACAAATACAAATATAATTGTAAATTTAAATAAATAATAAAAGTAAATGAAATAAATACATTCTGGCTTGTGGAAATTATGGATCGTTAGACTCACGCTCGCGAACTTCGCCACGCCATTGTGATGCTCCGCCTCGCTCATATGCGTCTGGCTGCTGCCAAGCCGCTCGATGAAGGGCACCTTCAGCCGCGGCACCAGTGTGTTCAGCTGGGAACCCATGCCCAGTGAGCTACTGGCCTCCAGAAACTTGTTGTGCTGGGTCTTGGGGAAGAGCGTCTTTAGAGCCGTATAGCGGCGCTCCCAGGTGGCGTTTGCGCTGCGAAAAAGCTCATTAAAGACAATAAGGCCGCCATGGATTCGATCGTCACGGGTCACGCCCTTTTGTTCCTTTCCGACAGCTAAATCCGCACTGAAGCTACCATTGGCTTCATCATAGCAGATCTTGTACCACTGCGGTTCACTCGACTGCTTTGTGCTCTCACGCTGGGCGGTAACAATTAAGGCTGCCCTCAAAGCCTCTCCTGCGGATTCCCGAATGGCCGGTTTCGGATCAAAAATGGCATTAAATACGACCTCGAAGAAGGTGAGGATGTGCTGGTAAAAGTACGTGGGCAAGGCAATGGCCAGCTCGCGAAGAATGAAGACAGCGGCGTGGCGGCGATACTGGAAAAGGAAAAAATATATTATGAGATATTCTAGGGAGGACTTAAATGGGTTGATTCATGATAACCCTATACGCACCTCTTGTCTCTCGCCTCCGAGCACCTCAAAGGCCTTCTTGATGTCAAAGTCAAAGGAGTCGGCTCCCTTGGAGGTCGGCATATTGGCCAGCTTGACTAGGGAGCGGGCGGCTATCTCCATTACGGACACATCGTTAATCAGCAGGAGATCCCGCAGGCGGTTCAAGTAGGGCGAAATGCCCTTTCTGGCTGTCAAACTGCCCTCGCAGTTGATGAGGCACTCTGAAAGTGAGAAAACTCCCTTAATACCAATCCGGATTACCGGCTTACTCCATCCAGGACTCACTCATGGCAAGGGCGCCGCCCTTCTTCTCGTTGATATCCGCCGCATTCACCATGGTGAAGATGTGATGATCAAACTCGTCAAAGAACTGCGCCAGTTCCTCCTGGGACATCTCGCGCAGCTCTGTCTTCACGTAGAAGAGCAGATCCTGGGTGGCCTTGTTCTGCACATTCCGGTTGCGGGACTTCAGCCCGTTCACGAACTGCTGCACCACCGACGACGACGACATGGCTGGGCTGTAGTATTTATCCACTCGTCGCGACTAATTAGTGGCTCTGTTTCCGTTGCATTAAGGGGGGCAAAGGAGCTGGCAAAGCCGAAGCAGGTGCATCGATGTCTGCGATGTCTGGACTTTGGAGGTTATCTTTTCGGTTGCCCCGGTGGGCTGCGTGCACGTTACACTGGTCGGCCGAAAGGTTCGCACATAATGACACTTGTGCCGAAACACTACCACACGTTTAAAGATTACCTGCTTGGTTTAATTACAGAATTAATAAAGTTTTTGTCGAAATCTTGCAAGACATTAGAGGTGCGAAAACATCGATGAAAATATCGATAAAAACATCTATATTCTGTGCTTTAAAGAGACCAGGTTGCAGGAACATAAAAATCCTACATGAATTCTATATTATTTGCACAACAGCGCCCCCTAGTTTTCAAAGTTGAAAGCTGCGTCACGACATGACAAACGAAATGTAGAAACTGAAAGTAAGCTACATTTTTACATTGTAAAACGAGCAACTCAGTTGGATTATTTTGCCCTATTATTAAAAACATGAGGATCGAATTGATTAATTTATTTATTATTTAAAAAAAAAAAACAACGAACTACTTTTATTACCATCCTATATTTATTATTAAAAACTAGTCGTTGTAATCATATTTGGAATTTTATATACCAACGTTACATTGTAAAACGAGCAACTCAGTTGGATTATTTTGCCCTATTATTAAAAACATGAGGATCGAATTGATTAATTTATTTATTATTTAAAAAAAAAAAACAACGAACTACTTTTATTACCATCCTATATTTATTATTAAAAACTAGTCGTTGTAATCATATTTGGAATTTTATGTACCAACGTAACGATTGCTTGGAACTGCCGCTCTTTCGTTTCTCGAGAGTGTGCGACTATCTACATAAAATATGATTTTATGGAATATTTATTTAAATTAATTAACAAATGATTTGATTTATAAATGCGTTTAAATAAATATAAACTTATATATTTAAGGGTCATTATGTACAAACTCTATTCTTTGCTATTGTTAGAGTTTTCCATGAACAATCCTTAAGGATTTCCGATGTATTAAGATTAAGTTAATTCCGATTCTATAGTGTTCCACTAGAACGAAAAAAATCAATACAAGGTAAATAAACAGATTTTTGAATAATATATAAAATTTTTTCCTAAAAACTCTAATTTGTAGCACTTCGGAAAAACTGAATTTTGAACAAGGATTTTCTACAGGGCGGAAAATTCTCAGCATGTTTTCACTTACACAATCTGGTCGCACTGAAACCAAAAAGCAAAAGAATTTTCATAAGAGCTACTGAAACAAATGTGAGCATATTTAATTTTAGGGCAGCCAAAAAAAGATTAATTACAGCACAGCGCGAACAGAACCCCGTAATTATGCTGCAGAATAAAGTGAAAGTGTGAAAATCCCGTTTGTGCGACGGGAAATAGTGAAAATTCAGCTCGCCATCCGTGGCATGCGTGAAAATTGTATTGGAAAATCGATGCTGGGCTGCGGGGGTGTGAAGCTTTTCACTGGGGGCTGCTGCTACTGCTGCACAGCAGCGCCATCTACGATTTTCCCTGCTCAGCACACTCGGGGAAAACTGTCTCTCTCGCGGAAAATGTGTTTTTGTTTATTGGTAAATCGAAATCTTTTTTTTTCGCAGCGATCGCGCGTTTTGACCGTTACCGAAGCAGAAGAAGAAGAGAGAAGCAACCGCGACCATGTCCAACTTGAGGAAATTCAAAGACGAGGAGCGCGAGTCGGAGTACGGCCGTGTCTATGCGGTCTCTGGCCCAGGTAGGCGACGTCACCCGTGTCCTTCACTCGCTGACCCCGTGTGGATCGGTCTAATCCAGATATCTCTGTCGCTCTCTCCCCCCTTTCCAGTGGTCACCGCTGAGGCCATGTCGGGATCCGCTATGTACGAGTTGGTCCGCGTCGGCTACTACGAGCTGGTGGGCGAGATCATTCGTCTCGAGGGCGACATGGCCACCATTCAGGTGTACGAGGAAACTTCCGGCGTAACCGTAGGTGATCCTGTCCTGCGCACAGGAAAACCCTTGTCCGTGGAGCTCGGTCCGGGCATCATGGGCAGCATCTTTGACGGCATCCAGCGTCCGCTGAAGGACATTGGTGTGATGACCAACTCCATCTATATACCCAAGGGCGTGAATACGCCGGCTCTGTCCCGCTCCGAAATGTGGGAATTCAATCCCTTGAATGTCCGTGTGGGCTCGCACATCACCGGAGGCGACCTGTACGGCATGGTGCACGAGAATACGCTGGTGAAGCAACGCATGATTGTGGCGCCGAGAGCCAAGGGAACCGTCAGATACATTGCCCCCGCGGGCAACTATAACCTGGAGGATATCGTCCTGGAGACGGAGTTCGATGGCGAAATCACCAAGCACACCATGCTGCAAGTGTGGCCCGTAAGGCAGCCGCGTCCCGTCACCGAGAAGCTGCCCGCCAACCATCCGCTCTTCACTGGCCAACGCGTCCTCGACTCGCTCTTCCCCTGCGTCCAGGGCGGCACCACTGCCATTCCCGGTGCCTTCGGTTGTGGCAAGACTGTGATCTCACAGGTGAGTGTTGAAATATTTTCATTCGTTGAGTCAATACATATTTATCTATATTTTTATATGACAAATCAAAGTTTAAAAAATGCATAACTAAGCTAAAAACGACTTAATTTTAATTTGGAAAGCTTTCGTATGTTGTTTTTTATTAGGTTAATAAATCGGCATGCTTCATTTAAAATGTAAAAAAATTAAAAGTTTTTCGAATTCTTGACAATTTTAACGATGTTACTCCTTATATAAATTTGAAAAACTTGTCAATAATGTATAACTTTTCCTACATGCCTAGAAAGATTTGTCTGTTAATTCTGATAAGGAATATATATATATATATATATATATATATATATATATATATGATTTATAGGGTCGGAAATGACTACTTCACCGAGTTTCAAGGTTTCGACTATAAATATAATACCTTGTAAGCATATATAAATCGGATCTGTTTCCATTCTACATCTCCTATAGGTTTAATCGATGCCAACTTTAGTTAAACTCTAGTAACATTTTCATTATCCAAAGGCATTTAATTATTTTGAAAACAAGTTAAACTCATTTAATTACTAAACTCTTTAAATTTTCTGGTTCCAATTCTTTGAAGTTAAATCCACTATTTAAGATCGCTTTTTGAATCTATCATGAACGTTGCTGGCCAGTTGGTTTTTACTGCAATCGAGTCCACCAAGGGATTCAGGACCGGGGGCAGCACCGGCTCCATTATCGGGAGCACCATTAGGTGAATCTGTAGAACCAGGTGCCTCTGGCACACCACCATAACTTAGCGATTCTCCCGTACTGCGACCTCTCTGAAAAGAAGAAAACATTACCATTTCCGAAGAGAAAGTCATATTATTTGACTTACGGCTGGCCCTCGCCTACCATAGTTCCCAACAGGGACTCTGTGACCCGGTGTGTTTTGCTGTGAAGATAAAAATATTCAAATTACTGAATACAAAAATTAAATTATAATACTTACGTCAGTTTTTTTATAGTATTGCTGCTGCGGTTGCCATTGGGCATCACTGAGTCCCAAAAGGACGAAGCAAAGAAGTACAAGTGCTAGACCAAATCTGGGAGACATCTTGAGTTTAATAGAAAAGTCTGAGATACTACTCGTTATTTATAAGCTGCTGATAGCGAAGTTATTGAGATCATCAACCTTGGTCCCTTGGTTAATCTCTCTGCAGTCTGAGCTTTTCATTTATGATATTTATTTATAATTTCTTGGAATAATCAGTACATTGAGTTGTTCCAAGAAATGTGTCGTAGTTCATTTGCAATAATTAAATGATAATCTTTAATTCTTTGAATTTGTAGGCGATACGTTGAATTTTAATTTCTTAGTAAATAAATATATGTTATTGAGCTATGTGATACAAAGGCCAATAATTAAATGTAGTTTTTTTGTTGATAAGCTTGAATTTCAGCTTAAAGATATTTAGATTAGGATTTCTTTATTAAGTAATTTCTTGTTCAATTACGTAAAATGTTTAATTTAATTCCTTGTTCTTTTTACCTTTCTAGGCCCTCTCCAAGTACTCCAACTCCGATGTGATCATCTATGTAGGTTGCGGCGAGCGTGGTAATGAGATGTCTGAGGTACTACGTGACTTCCCTGAACTGACCTGCGAAATCGATGGAGTGACCGAATCTATTATGAAGCGCACTGCCCTGGTGGCCAACACATCCAACATGCCTGTGGCTGCCCGTGAAGCCTCCATCTACACTGGCATTACGCTGTCCGAGTACTTCCGTGACATGGGCTACAATGTGGCCATGATGGCTGACTCCACCTCTCGATGGGCTGAGGCTCTTCGTGAGATTTCGGGTCGTCTGGCTGAGATGCCTGCCGATTCCGGTTATCCAGCCTATCTGGGCGCCCGTCTGGCCACCTTCTACGAACGTGCTGGGCGCGTCAAGTGCCTGGGTAATCCAGAACGTGAGGGTTCCGTGTCCATTGTCGGTGCTGTGTCGCCGCCCGGTGGTGATTTCTCGGATCCAGTGACATCTGCCACCCTGGGTATTGTGCAGGTGTTCTGGGGTCTGGACAAGAAGCTGGCCCAGCGTAAACATTTCCCCTCTATCAACTGGCTTATCTCCTACTCAAAGTACATGCGAGCTCTGGACGAATACTACGATAAGAACTTTCCCGAATTTGTGCCACTGCGTACCAAGGTCAAGGAGATTCTGCAGGAGGAGGAGGATCTGTCCGAGATCGTGCAACTGGTGGGCAAGGCCTCGCTGGCCGAGACCGACAAGGTGACCCTGGAGGTGGCCAAGCTGTTAAAGGATGACTTCCTGCAACAGAACTCCTACTCGCCGTACGATCGCGTCTGTCCCTTCTACAAGACGGTGGGCATGCTGAGGAACATCCTGTCCTTCTACGAGACCGCTCGCCATGCTGTAGAGTCCACCGCCCAGTCGGACAACAAGATCACATGGAACACCATTAGGGAGTCGATGGGCGGTATTATGTATCAGCTGTCGTCGATGAAGTTCAAGGTGAGCTGAGGATTAGGCTGGGTTGTGGTGATGGCCGCTTAAACATTTTCCCTTTTTCAGGATCCCGTGAAAGATGGCGAGCAAAAGATCAAGGCGGACTACGATCAACTGTACGAGGACCTGCAGCAGGCCTTCCGAAATCTGGAGGATTAAGCGGTGCCAGCGGGATGCGGAGGAAACCAGAAAACGAAATAGGAAACCGCAGCTAGGTTACTTATTATTCGAATTCCCCATTTCAATCTAGTCATATTTACATAATGCATAATAAGATATTTGAATCCAAGTTTACTTATAAGTTTAACCGTTTTTTGGCCCACTTCAGGACTAGTCCAGGTCAGAATCGAATCATATAAAACACACAAGAAACACGACGACAGGCGACCAGTTAGGAATGACGAACAATAATTAGTCGGTAGCGCAAATAAAACACAACAGACATGACACACGACACGACACGGATTAAGCCAGCCATAAACATAATAAATACATAATTAACGTACATATACGAGACATATGTATACCTATTCTATGTTGATATATATGTAATTATAGTTCAGCTATTTATTGTTAGTAAATTTTCATAAAGTTATCGATTGTGTTCGTTCCCTTCCCTACCCCCATTGCGTGAAACTAACTGAAAAACAAACTAAACGAATCTAAGAGAGTTTGAAACTTTACGAATTACAATATTATATATATATTCCTACATATTATAGACCCTTAAAGAACGCAATAACAACGTAGCCCCAGAAGCAGACGAATAGCCACTTATTTCAGTAACTTGTGTGTGTTGCTACAATGGAGCTATGGAAATAAAAATGTATTATGAATGTTACCGAAAATGAGGAGGGGCGTGTTTTCAATATCTTTGGTATTTCCTACCAAAGATTAGATTTCATTTAAATATGGTTGTCGAACAAATTTTTACAAAAATATGATTTTTAGAAAATTGAACAAATCTTTATTGAGATAAGGATTATATGCATTTTACACAAGTAACTCCCATTTAATAACCACATTTTTACAAATTTCTTTGAGTTTCTTGATGTCCTGGTCTTGATGTCCTGGTCCAATTGCCGATCCCGTATCACCTTTATTAGTGTCTGAACCTATCCCGAGTGTTACTGGCCAGGTTGTTCGTATTGCAATCGGCAGGTGCATCCAAAGGTGGGGGATTGGCGTCTGTTCCAAAGCTACCGTCTCCTCCCAGATTGCGATAAGTCTGAAAGTATATAAGTATAAATCCTCATTCAGATTACGAAACAAAAAACTATATCACTCAATGAGACTTACGTTTCGCCGTTGGGCATTGCTGGATCCCAGAAGGACGAAGCCAAGGAGCAGTAGTGCTAAAATGAATTTCGGAGACATCTTGGATTCGAAAGGAAAGTCTGCGAGATACTGGTTGACTGAGACCGGGACCTGCTATATTTATATGCTACTGATAACGAAGTCCGTAAAGCAAGCTCTATAACTGCATACATGTATAATATGTGTGTGATTCATTCAATGCCAATTGAGATCAACATTTGTGTGAGCTTTTTGAATTATTGTTTTTATTTTATATTTCTTATAAGTATGTATAAAAACATCAATTGGTTCTAAGAAACGTGCCGGGTGAACTCCGACACGAAAACCAATAAATTGGAAATCTGTTTTTATTATTTTAATTATTTATATAGAATTGGAAGATAGTTCGTTCATAGGTTAAACTTATCAATTCTGTCTAAAGTTTAAAAAAAAGGAAAATGATGTATACTCTGTTCATTTTATTGTAAATCTTAATGGTAAAGATTTCATAATACATAAAAAAAGGTGAAATTTATCTAAATTTTTATTTGAATGTCAATTACTTATGGGGCCATCCTGACCTGAATATAAATGATGATTTGATAATATGTATTATACCCTTGCAGGGTATTATAATTTTAGTCAAGGGGCAGTGAAGGAGTCATCTCCGACCAAATAAAGTATATATATTTTAGCATCAACAGTCGAGTCGGTTTAGCCATGTCTGTTTGTCTGTCCGTCCGTCTGTCCGTTTCTACGCAAACTAGTTCCTCAGTTCTGAAGGTATCTCACAGAAACTTTGCAGATAATCTTCTATATTCAAACATATGTACTCTCACTCTTATATAAGTCGGAACTGGCCAGATCGGATATCTATTTCATATTTTTATCTAATTCAATTCAAAGCTATCTTTTATTATTAGTAAATTAAATTTTTAGTTTTATGAAAATCGGAAAACTATATAATTACCAGAGAAACGGTTGTTAAATTTAGAGAATAAGTATGTATCTTTCAACAGTAAGTAACTATGATCAGTAATTAACTGTGATTAATAAGTTTCTATTACCAGTAAGTAACTAAGATCAGTAAGTATCTATGACCAGTAAATATGTATGATCACTTACTAACTTTGAACACTTATAAACCATGACTTGCAACTTTTGTAATAACACATTTCTGAGACATGGCTGGCAGAAGTCACTTCGTTCCGGGGATGTTAGAACTAGTTGGGAATCATATCCCCAGACGTGCGAGACTTGTTTTGGAACAAACTTAAGAGCAAGCTATTTGAATGAAACTATGGTGTTATTCTTCTATATGATTTTACTAGCATATAAGTCGGAGCATGGCGAATCGGTGGACTATATATATACATATATATAGCTGCCATAGCAACGATCGGAAAATGTTAAGTAAAAAAATATAACTTTTCAAGTAAGCAACATATTTTCATCATAGCCACTTTTTCAGTAACTTGTGTGTGGTGCTACAATGTAGCTTTGGAAATAAAAATGTATTATGAATGTTACCGAAAATGAGGAGGGCGTGTTTTCAATATCTTTGATATCTCCTACCAAAGATTAGATTTCATTTAAATATGCTTGTAAAAACAATTGTACAAAAATATGATTTTTAGAAAATTGAACAAATCTTTATTGAGATAAGGATTATATGCATTTTGCACAAGTGACTCCCCTTTAAAAACTACATTTTTACAAATTTCTGTGCGTTTTGTCCTGGTCCTGATGTCCTGGTCCAATTGCCGATCCCGTATCACCTTTATTAGTGTCTGAACCTATCTCGAGTGTTACTGGCCAGGTTGTTCGTATTGCAATCGGCAGGTGCATCCAAAGGTGGGGGTTTGGCGTCTGTTCCAAAGCTACCGTCTCCTCCCAGATTGCGATAAGTCTGAAAGTATATAAGTATAAATCCTCATTCAGATTACGAAACAAAAAACTATATCACTCAATGAGACTTACGTTTCGCCGTTGGGCATTGCTGGATCCCAGAAGGACGAAGCCAAGGAGCAGAAGTGCTAAAATGAATTTCGGAGACATCTTGGATTCGAAAGGAAAGTCTGCGAGATACTGGTTGACTGAGACCGGGACCTGCTATATTTATATGCTACTGATAACGAAGTCCGTAAAGCAAGCTCTATAACTGCATATATATATATAATATGTGTGTGCTTCATTCAATGCCAATTGAGATCAACATTTGTGTGAGCTTTTTGAATTAATGATTTTATTTTATACTAGCTGTACCCTGCCACGTTTCTCTGTGGCATATTATGGTTAAGAGGGCACTTCTGAATACATCAAGGTTCTGGCAAAATCATCTTTCTGGCATAAGGTGAAGAAGGCAGTCAGAGTTGTCGCTGGCGGATTCAGGACTCTTTCTTGCACATTTCTTTCTGTGAAATAGACACGTTGACCATTCTCCAAATGGACTGCAAAGTGAACTAAATCTGAATAGCGTTCATGAATGGGGAACGAAAAAATTCTCCATGCAGCCTCGTTGCTGCTTATGTATCTTCCAGCCTGGTATTGAGATATTTCATCGACAACTCGTACTGCATTGTTGTCACCATTTTCTGCCTGAACACCAAAAACTGCCATATCGCTGCCTTTATTCACGTACTTGCAGATATATTTAATCGATTTCACGGAATTGCAATATTCTACGTTGATGTGTTACGTTACGTTGATGTGCGCTTTGTATGATTTTGACAATAGTGTTGAGTATGGAACCACCCAACGATTGTCTACCTCAATATCACCAATTCTCATGTTTAAATTTGCCGAAGTCCCTCCATCTTTAGTTGACCGCCTCCCATACAGAGGATATCCATCGTCCCCTGTTACGGTGTTGGCTGTAAATGCTCGACGATATCGCTTGGAACACTTCCCGTCTACCATGCATGGTGAACATGGGTTGAGGGTACCACATGGGCCATGGATCATGTTCTTGATGACAACTTCATGTAAATCCGTATCAACCTCGGCCCGTGGAATCTCAGCGCATATAACATCGTTGATTTCATCTGGAGTAATTTTGATAAAAATCATACAGCCAAATCAGTATGTGCGCATGCGGCAATCCTCTCTTCTGCCATTCTACTGAATACATCCAGCACCGCACAGATCCAAAAACTCCATGTTTCACAATGAAATCCATCAGTGACTTGAGCTTTTGTCTGAAAACACGGGCTGTGATGCCTATCCCTATACGATTGTCCAGGAAATAACAGCTGAACTATCTCGTCCCAAGCTGGATTGCATGTGAAGGTGATAAATAAGTCTGGACGGCCGTGGCAACGAACATATGCCATGGCATCTTGAGCATATTCCTGCATGTGGCGTGGACTACCTATGTATGAGGATGGCAAAATCGTGAGCTTTCCAACGTTGGTTGTATTACGGTCATTCATCACAGCATCCCGCAAATGTATATATTCATCCGACCGAAGTTTCGTCTGATTCTAGCGGAGGAACAGCAAACGTTCTGTTTCAATTTTTGCATACATATCGACAATGTACTGATGAAACAACTGACGACATTTCAATATATGATTGCAATCGGTCCTCCGAACCATTAACCTGTATGAGTAAAAGTTCATCGCGCAGCCGCGTCTCTCGGATGGAGGCCCGTTCTTCGTCAGTCATATTCGTAATCTTACGTCTTTTTGCTTCTGTATTGCGAATACGACGACCCAATCTCGACTTCTTTGGTGCCATGACTTCGTTTCTTACTGAACCTGAACAAAAAAATAAAATTTGTATCTCCAATTTCTTCTTTCAAAATGTTTTGAATGTTTGACAGGAAATGCTTTGATTCAGCTGGCTGCCTGTAGAGGGCGCAGCAGTAGGGGCACGGGGAAACGCTAAAAAAATTGATATATTCGCAACCGCAGATAAGCTATCAACATCAAAAGTAGACAATACCCGAGCTGGAACCTCAACGCATGTTGTGTAAAAATTTGGGCTTAAACGGTTCAGAACTTTTCAAGTCTATGAAGGATGTAGACACGAACAGAGCATTTTTATATATATAGATTTCTTATAAATATAAATCATCAATTGGTTCTGAGAAACGTGTCGGGTGAACTCCGACACAAAAAACAATGAATTCGAAATCTGTGCTTATTATTTTAATTATAAATATAGAATTGGAAGATAGTTCGTTCATAAGTTCATAAACTTATCGATTCTGTCTAAAGTTTAAAAATAAAGAGAATGATGCATCCTCTGTTCATTTTATTGTAAATCTTAATGGTAACAAAAAGTGCAATTTACATAAATTTTTATTTGAATGTCAATTACTTATGGGGTTATCCCGACTTGAATATAAATGATGATTTGATAATATGTATTATACCCTTGCAGGGTATTATAATTTTGGTCAAGGAGCAGTGAAGAAGTCATCTCCGACCCTATAAAGTATATATATGTTGATCAGCATCAACAGCCCAGTCGGTCTAGCCATGTCCGTCTATCTGTCTGTCTGTCCGTCTGTCTGTCCGTCTGTCCGTCCGTCTGTCCGTCCGTCTTTCCGTTTCTACGCAAACTAGTTCCTCAGTTCTGAAGGTATCTCACAGAAACTTTGCAGATAATCTTCTATATTCAAACATATGTACTCTCACTCTTATATAAGTCGGAACTGGCCAAATCGGATATCTATTTCATATTTTTATCTAATTCAATTCAAAGCTATCTTTTATTATTATTAAATTAAATTTTTAGTTTTATGAAAATCGGAAAACTATATAATTACCAGAGAAACGGTTGTTAAATTTAGAGAATAAGTATGTATCTTTCAACAGTAAGTAACTATGATCAGTAATTAACTGTGATTAATAAGTTTCTATTACCAGTAAGTAACTAAGATCAGTAAGTATCTATGACCAGTAAATATGTATGATCACTTACTAACTTTGAACACTTATAAACCATGACTTGCAACTTTTGTAATAACACATTTCTGAGACATGGCTGGCAGAAGTCACTTCGTTCCGGGGATGTTAGAACTAGTTGGGAATCATATCCCCAGACGTGCGAGACTTGTTTTGGAACAAACTTAAGAGCAAGCTATTTGAATGAAACTATGGTGTTATTCTTCTATATGATTTTACTAGCATATAAGTCGGAGCATGGCGAATCAGTGGACTATATATATATACATATATATAGCTGCCATAGCAACGATCGGAAAATGTTAAGTAAAAAAATATAACTTTTCAAGTAAGCAACATATTTTCATCATAGCCACTTTTTCAGTAACTTGTGTGTGGTGCTACAATGTAGCTTTGGAAATAAAAATGTATTATGAATGTTACCGAAAATGAGGAGGGCGTGTTTTCAATATCTTTGATATCTCCTACCAAAGATTAGATTTCATTTAAATATGCTTGTAAAAACAATTGTACAAAAATATGATTTTTAGAAAATTGAACAAATCTTTATTTTTACAAATTTCTGTGCGTTTTGTCCTGGTCCTGATGTCCTGGTCCAATTGCCGATCCCGTATCACCTTTATTAGTGTCTGAACCTATCTCGAGTGTTACTGGCCAGGTTGTTCGTATTGCAATCGGCAGGTGCATCCAAAGGTGGGGGTTTGGCGTCTGTTCCAAAGCTACCGTCTCCTTCCAGATTGCGATAAGTCTGAAAGTATATAAGTATAAATCCTCATTCAGATTACGAAACAAAAAACTATATCACTCAATGAGACTTACGTTTCGCCGTTGGGCATTGCTGGATCCCAGAAGGACGAAGCCAAGGAGCAGAAGTGCTAAAATGAATTTCGGAGACATCTTGGATTCGAAAGGAAAGTCTGCGAGATACTGGTTGACTGAGACCGGGACCTGCTATATTTATATGCTACTGATAACGAAGTCTGTAAAGCAAGGTCTATAACAACATACATAGAATTGTGTGCTTCATTTAATGCCAATTGAGATCAACATTTGTTTTTATTTTGTATTTCTTCGAAATATGTATCATCAATTGATTTTAAAAACCGTGCCGGGTGAACTCCGACACAAAAAACAATGAATTCGAAATCTGTGCTTATTATTTTAATTATAAATTTAGAATTGGAATATAGTCCGTTCATAAGTTCATAAACTTATCAATTCTGTCTAAAGTGCAAAAATAATGAGAACGATGCATCCTCTGTTCATCTTAGTTTAATTATTAATGGTAAAGATTTCGTAATACCTGAAAAATATGTGCTATTTATCTAAATTTATATTTTAATGTCAAAATACGGTGCCATTACAACTTGAATATAAATGATGATCTGATAATATTTATTATACCCCTACATGGTATTATAACTTTAGTCAAAACTTTGCAACGCAGTCAAGGAGTCATCTCCCACCATATAAAGAATATATATTCTTGATCAGCATCGACAGCCAAGTCGGTCTAGCCATGTCCGTCTGTCTGTCCGTCCGTCTGTCCGTTTCTACGCAAACTAGTTCTTTAGTTTTGTAGTACATATCTCAATGAAACTTTGCTGTTAGTCTACTAAATACTCTCAATCTTATATAAATCGGAACTGGCCAGATCGGATGACTATATCATACAGCTGCAATAGGAACGATCGGAAAATTTTTAGAAAAAAATTATTACTTTTTCAGTGTTTAATATAATTTTATCTAATTTGAATTTTTATGAAAATCGGAATAATATATAATAAAACTGCACAGAAACGGTTGTTAAATGCAGAGGATCAGTACGTATCTTTGAACAGTAAGTAACTATGATGAGTAATTTACTATGATCAATAAGTATGTATCTATGATCAGATACTAACTTTGAACACATATAAACAATGACTTGCAACTTTTGTAACAACACATTTCTGAGACATGGCTGGCAGAAGTCACTTCGTTCCGGGGATGTTAGAACTAGTTGGGAATCATATCCCCAGACGTGCGAGACTTCTTTTGGAACAAACTTAAGAGCAAGCTATTTGAATGAAACTATGGAGTTATTTTTCTATATAATTTTACTAGTATATAATTCGGAGCATGGCGAATCGGTGGACTATATATATACATATATATAGTTGCCATAGCAAATGTTAAGTAAAAAAACTATAAATTTTCTTGTAAGCAACAGATTTTCATCAAATTTGATGCCGCCGGTGGTAGCTCAAAGGGTTGAGACGACAAACACTGGAACCCGTAGCACTGCCGGTCCGGGTTCGAGTCCCGGTAGTAAGTAGCATGGTCACCCCCGGACCTTCCTTCCATTTTCCATTGAACTTCTCCCCTCACTATTGTAAAAAAGTTGCTATACTACAGTAATTGTACAATAATAAAATTCAGCTCAATATATAAGCATTTAAAAAAAAAAAATCAAATTTGATATATTAGAGTATACAAATTTCGGCGAGCCAAAGTTAGCTTCCTTTCTTGTTACAAATGAAATAAGTTTATACTTAATAACAAAGACATTTTTAATTTTCTTAAAAAATACGTTTTGCTGTTTCATATTTTAACATACATTCTAATAAACTAATTTGAATTGTTTTTTTTTTTCGATATGATTCAATTTCAAAATTGAAACGGTTTCAAAATAAAAACAGCGATGCCAGATTGAGTACCCCACTTTTAAAGTGACCGAACTGCGTAGTTTTAAATATTTTTAGTATTTTTGTCCAGAGCTCGTTGGTATATGCTGACATGTCAGTAATGGTCACACAGTTGACGTGTAGCAAATATTGTTTGTGAAATATAGTAAATATTACTGAAAATAGTGCTTAAATTACAGTGAAGATGTCTCAATTTGGTGGTCCCAATGATTTCTACGCTTCCGGGCCATCGGCGGATGCCAGCTACAACTTCGATATGCCGGAATTTGGTCAGGAACTGTGAGTATATTGCGGTCATTCTCGCTACCACCTTCTATGCATTGTTCGAATGGATTGCAGGAACTTCCAGAGCTTCGATAATACACAGCCCTCGGTGCCGCCCAACTATGATGCGACATATGCCCAGCCTCCAGCGCAAGGCTTGGGCGGATTCTATGACCCCACGGCATACACGGACACGAGCTATGGCCAGGACAAGAGCGCCAAACAAGGCGGCGCAGGTGGAACCGGCAACGAGTTCGATGATGAGCCGCCACTTTTAGAGGGTAAGTGGACTTGGATTGGGGGTTTGAAAGTTGTTACATATCTTGAAGAGATTGGAAAACCGGAAGAAGAGACGGACAAAAAATTTATTAAAGTATCAGGGAAATGTAGAAGTCTGTAGAAACATATTCAATGTACAGATAGGAGACAAGGTGAAACTCTTGACGATACTATTCAAAATATTGGTTAAATTTTCGAGAAGGATACATTTCCAACCCTATAAGTCATATATATTCTTGATCAGCATCAACAGTTTAGTCAAACTAGCTATGTCCGGAAGAAAGAAATTTTTTTAAAATTTTAAATTGAGTATGCACATTTCTTAACCTAATAAAACTAACATAGGAACTCTTTTCAAATTAAAATTAAGTCATTTTTGCTTGAGTTATGCATTTTTAAAACTTTGATTTATCATTTAAAAATATAGATAAATATCGACTCAAAGATTGGTATTATAATTTTAGTCAGAAGCTTGGAACGCTGTGAAGGAGTATAAGTATATAAGGAGTATTCTTGATCAGCATCAACAGCATAATCATACTAGCTATGTCCTGTAAAAAAATTAATTTTTCAAATATTTTTCAAAGTTTTTTGTTTTAGCTATAAGATTTTAAAACTTAAATTTGTCGAAAAATTGCAAGGATTCCCGAAGCTAGCATTTTATATTTTGACCATAATTAGTTTAATGTAATGAAGTGATGAGAAATTAAAAGATTAATCTTAGTTTTACACTTATCAAATATTGGCCTTTGCCTTAAATACCTATAAAGCCTATGTATACATTAGTTTTTTTTTGCCATCCATATTTTAGATTCTTAAACCATTACTTTCTTTCTTTCCACTTGTGAAATTAAGCCCTTCCCTCATTTAGTTGGCAATTACCTAATGCAACTTGTTTTCATTTTTTTCTTTTCCAGAACTGGGCATCAATCCGAATCACATTTTCCAAAAGGTAAGAGGAAACAGCAAGATAAAGAAAGCTCTCCATAATTGGCGTTGTTCTCCACTTTTGGAATTGCCTCAAGGGGGGATGCAGAAATAAAAGGCAGTCCTGCTCCCTGCACCACTTGAACGCATTTTTAACTAGACATCTTGAGGAAGGCGCCGTAGTCGGAGCCAAATTGCATATTTTATGCGGCCGATTCTAGCCGGATGCCACCGACACCGCCACAAAGGAGGAGACTCCTTCGGTTTTGAGTTGCCCACTTTGTTTGGCCGAACAATTACTCCAACTCAACTCCAACCGCATAATTCCTGCTTTGCCTTTTACGCATTTTCCGCCTCCCTCCTTCGGAACGGTTGCCTTTTTCTAATTTGTGCAACACAGCGGGGCGGCGCTTTTCTTTTTGGAGCGGCCACTTTAGGCCGCGCGATTTTCCGCTGGTGCCACGCGCTCCCTTTCCAACTCCGCTTTAATTGAAATTTAAATGTTTTTGCATTTCGCTTTTGTATTTATTGCGAGCTTCTCATCCTGCCGCAATAATTCTATTGTTTTTTGTTTGGTTTCCTATTTTGTTTTTTTTTTTGTTTTGTGCAATTTTTATTGTGCGCTTTGGTCGGCGGCATTGTTGTCGCTGCACTTGCCGGTTTGTGTCGTTAATGAAGACATATTTTTTCATTGCACTTTCGCCCTGGGCCCCCCTGGACGTAGTTGTTTTTAAATAAATAAAGCAACTTTTGTGTTTTTAATTAAAGTTTTTCTCGCTTACTTTTTTCCCCTGCTCTTTTTCTGTCCAGTTTGCTGTGTGTAACTTTCTGCATTTTTGTCCATTTTGTAAAAAATTTGCGTGCGCCTGATTCTCTCTCATTTCTTTCGCTCCGGCACGGAATTTATTACGTTTGTGTTAATTGAAAAATGAAAATGTTAATGAGAGTCCGTGCGCCATCATAAAACTGAAATGAAATGAAATGCTAATTAAATTGTACATCAGCTACATGGCTTGGGGTAGGAATTATGGTTTGATTTGTGTGTATTTTGACTCCCCGTTTGTTAATGTAATGGCAGATCGGTGGCAAAAGTCAACAAAATTATGTATTTGATGTTAGGGATATATATCTACATATGTAAATGAGTAAGGGTCGAGTAAGGGAAAGGTAGTTGGAGATAAATTAATAATATTAGGTATATGGAAGCTCTCTAAGCTCTCTTACAAAGATATATATTTTTCATCGTTTATTTAATGTAATGTATAACCTGACCATTTAATCATCTTAAACCTCCCGAAACTACCACAAGTTCTTGAAATTGTTTGGTTACAGCTGCTATCCACAGGATACAAGTATTGAATTTAGTTAGATTTTGTCCCTTGTCCTTCACAAATAGATGTCACCATTTCCGCCCCTCTCGAAACCCTGTTCTATCTCAATTAAAGCCGGCAAAACCACGCACAGTGGCTCACTCGAAATTCCATTGACAACCAATTTTTTGTGGGTCCTTTTGGCCAGGGTTGTAATATCAAATTTCATGGCCTCTTGTCCTGGCCCACATTCGTATGCGTCAAATGCGTTGACAGCTTTTGCTGGCCCAGTTCCCAGGCTAGCTAGCTGGCTGGCTGGTCAGCAATATCATTTATCATCAATTTCCATTTTTCAAATTTCTCTGCAAGAAAGGAAAAGGGGTGGTGGGAAAACCCGAAAAACGCTGGAAGAACAAATGTTTGGTGAAAGCGGGTGCCAGGCTACGTTTTATGACCGCTGTGCGAACAAATGAATTGTGTTGTGTTGTGTTGTGTTGTGTCCCGGAGTCCCGGTGATCGGAATCCCGTGTCCAGCCGCAGGCACCATGAGTGATGATGGACCGCGCTCTAGTCTCGCCGCCCCTTGCTGTGTAATCCTTCACTTGTTTTCATTTTAATCGCATTACTGACCCCGCTTTTCTCCTTCTTTTTTCTTTTACAGACACTGGCTGTGCTCAATCCTTTGAGGGGCACCGACCAGCAAATACTGCAGGACACGGACATGGCGGGGCCGTTGGTCTTTTGCCTCACACTTGGTGGCTTCCTGCTGCTGGTGGGTTAAACTCCAATTATAATGCTTGATTTAATAACAAAATGGGAGTTTGTCCATTGATTTACTTGTTTACAAATTAGTTGTAATTAAGTTAATTGATTTAAATATCGATTTGCTTTCTTTTATAATACTTATTTAATTGGTTTTCTCCTTTTCTTTAGAGCGGCAAGGTGACATTCTCCTACATCTATGGCATCGGCGTCATGGGCTGCATTTTCTTCTATTGCCTGCTGTCGCTGATGGTCATCCGGGCGCAGGTGACCTTCGGGGCGGTGGCCTCCGTGCTTGGCTATTGTCTGCTGCCCATGGTGGTGCTGTCGGGCATCAACATTTTAATCACCATTCAGTAAGTAATTGTTGACACAAGTCGCTGGCTTTTCATTCCATTCTGCTCATTCACTGCATGCCCCCCGTAATACTACCCATTCCCCCCCTGTTTGCTGGCTTCTTTATATTTATGTTTTTAATTGAAAAGTTGCCAATGCATTGGCATCCCATCGCTGCTCCTCATTGTTTGTGGCCTGTAATTACAAACTTTTGCCTAAGCTCGTCCAGCTGCGACTGCAGCACGTTTTCAATCCGCTTTTCCGTTCCACAAATTGGTTCAATTGATGCCGACTCTGTGCCCGGCTACAGTTCTGTTCGTCTGTTCTCAGTTATTATTATTATTATTAATATTGGTATGGTTATTGGGGTATTGTTTTTCGATTGTTTGATTTGAACCAGTAGTTGGTATTGAAGTTGCAAAATTTATATGAACTGAAGTAACATACTCCTTTGTTTGAAGATTAAATGTCTAAAGATAATCATTTATGCAGTAACTTTTAAAAATTATTTACAAAAAATTATAACAATTTAAGAAAATATTAACTATTCATTATTCAAATATCACTTCTTCACAATTTTTTAGACAAATGCAAACACATTTTAAGAACATCTGCATCCTTAGTATACTGCTATTATAAGGTCTTTTGTGCCTGCTTTTTTATGGTTTTTTATTGACTAATATTGCTTTTCATATTTTATTTCTTAACCTTCTTTTTACGTATTCCATAAATGGAACGGATTGAATTTATTTATTAATTTTTGTACTAATAAATATACATATAATACATACATACATACATACATACATTTAATGTGGAATCACTTTTACTACCTATTGTATGTATATGTCTTATAATCTTTTAATTATTAGAAAAGTTTATTACAACAAAAACAAGTCTAAAAAAAGTAGAGTAGATATATTCCTATAACCCTGATTATTTAGATTATTTTTATATAGTTTTCTCTCTAATTCAAATGTATTTGTCCTACAAAAGTGTGAGAATATTACGTTTGATCTAAATGGGGTTCCAAAAGCCAATTGCGATTCTCCTCGTTAGGCAACTCTCTCTGGGCGGACATTTAATTTCTCCTCTTTTTTTTTGTTTCCGTTTCCGGTTGATTTCCCTTTGCCTCTTTTCGCACAATTTAGGTTTTTAATTTTGTTGCAGTTTTGGGCCAGCGATGCATACACATGGCGGTGAATGCAAACTAAAAAAAGGAACTAAAAGGAGAGTAGCCAACTTAATTTGCGCTTTTAGTACACTCGAGGGCCACAACTGCCAAACTACAGACTGCGAGTGGAACGAGGACTATGGCATACCGGACTCTGGACCGTGGACTACGGACTTGGGACTACAGACCACCGTAGCTCGGACTCCATTGAAGCACAGGCAAGACAGGCAGCAAAAAAATGGAGCAAAATAACGCCAACTATGTGCCGTTTAATTTTCGCGCTGAGAACAGAGCAGGATGATGGTGGCATGGATGTGAATGTGTGTGAGAGAGGATGAGGACGAAGGACCTACGGATTGGAAGTGGGTCGAGTGGGTGGTCCAGGTCTCGTGTCCATCTGTCTAACGTTCCGTGTCCTGTTTTGCCACCCGTTGAGTTTCGTTCACGTAGTTTCCTTTTCAAATATGTGTCCAGCACTTGCTGGCCGGGCTTTCTTCCCGCCGGTTCTCTTTCGTGTTCTGTGTTTTTTTTTTGGTCCTGATGGCTCCACTCGCCACGCTTTTTTTATGATGGCCATGCGAGTAGCAGCAACACGCAAATGCTGCGTGAGTTTTTAGCGCTTCCTTTGGTGGTGGCGCCACAACCATCGCCGTCTCTCCATCGTCCGATCTCTCTATCCCCCTATGGCACCTCATAATTTCAGAGCAGCGAGGGGAAACTAAGTGGTGCATTGGTCTGTGACAGGGCGGGAAGTGTATGGTGTATGGTATGGTGTGTTCTGTGTGTAAAAAACAACCATGGCTTGCGTTTACCCGACACCAAGCGCGTTTTGTCCGCACACCCCACCCAGCTCTTTTTCTATGGCATTTTTACCAAACCCAAACCCAAACCCAAACCCAACCTCCCTACACCCGACCCACCATCATCATGGCCAAAACTGTCCAACTGCCCGGTGCAATTGCCATTTTGGTTGCCTGTTTGCTTGCATTTTTTATTTGCCGGCTTTAAGCGCTTGCACTTTGTGGGCAGCACTAGATGTGGCTCTGGTTCTGGCTCTGCGTGTGTGTTGGCTTTGATGTTCATATAGTTCCACCCCCTCTCTCACAC
Organism: Drosophila serrata; assembly: GCF_035046125.1. Lineage (NCBI taxonomy): Eukaryota > Metazoa > Arthropoda > Insecta > Diptera > Drosophilidae > Drosophila > Drosophila serrata. The sequence continues at coordinate 3,582,826 of NW_028257173.1, read as the reverse complement.
ACACACACATATCCCAGAGCCAGTCCAAGTTTACAGTAAATATTTTTGCTATTCCCCGCTGTCCTCTTGTCTGCTCTCCATTTCTTTTTTTTTTGTAGGACAGACTTTTTAATTGAGTTTGTTTGGTGATGCAAAAGTGCGCAAAAATTACACAGACAGTCGAGTTATCCGGGGCTACATAGTATTGTTTTGATTGGTTTTTAGCCTAGTCCCCGGTGCGGTCCAGTTTGGGGCCAAAAAATCTCTTGGCACCGGCAACAGCAACAGGGACCAACCAGCAAGCAAAGTTCTAGAGAAGATTGCAGGAACAGGAATACAAAAAAAAGAGAAAAAAAAGTCTGGGAGCATGAGTGGAACAGGATTCGAGGCGGATTGGGGGTCAGGGGTGACAGCTGAGCCGCCGAGACCACAGAAAGGCAATCCATTAAACGCGTGCGTGTAGCTGGAAATTGGAACTTTTGGAATATGGGGATTTATGTTTTGGTTGCGTAAATTGATTTCGGGGTCAGATTTTATGGGTTAAGAGTTAAAGGTCTTTAAAGCAAGAGGTTTTTTGTAGTTTTATATATATATTTGGGTTATTTTGGATAGTATTTAAACATTTTTTAAGGGGTATTTGTATAGGAATCTTTATAAACTGAAGTTTTGGTTTTTAAAAGTTATTTAAAGGTTGTTTGCTCGAGGGCCTAGAGGCATTCTAAAAAGAAATAAGGGAAAAGCAAGACCTAGCTTTAGCTATCTGATAATATAAATTTAATATTAAAGAATTTAGGTATTTTACAGCAAAATATCACTCATTCCACCGAAATTAAAGTCATTGAAAGTTATGCCACCTTGCAATTAATTAGTTCTTGTTACGAATTTCATTGTGATTTACTTAGCTTGAATTTGAAGATAAATTCCATTATGGTCGATATATATTGGTAATATACTGCACTTTGATTATAGTTTCATTTCCCGCTGGCTTTTCTTCTAGGCATTGTGTGTGCTCTTTGTTCGGTTTGCAGTTAGACTTTGTTTGCTCATCCTTTTTGCCCGGTACATCGCCTGCTGTCTTTGTTTGTTCTGCCCATTCATTCGCACATACGTGCAGTCATATCCTCTCCCCTCCTTTGTACTGTTTTTTTTTAAATGAAATATCCCTAATACAGAGAGGAAAAATATGGCCCTCAATTGGGTTATTGTTTTAATTAAATTAATTTATAAAGTAAAAAGTTAAACAAATTGGAAGAGTATATCATTTTGATGTGCTGTTTAAGAATATATAATTTACATTTGATTCGATTCAATAATTGATTAGATTATTAAAACAAATTAAATAGTTTTAGATTAAAAGTAATGCTCTAAAGCTTCTATATTAAAATTAAACATGTTTGCATGAACTTTGTGTATGAAAAAGTACTCAGTAATAATAACGATATAGGACTAGGACTCAGTGAAAGAGTCATTTCCGATCCTTTAAATCATATTAGTCTTGATCAGCTAATAAAAATCAACATAGGTCAGCTTACCGAATTAATATAAGTGCTTTTTTGGCTTAGTTATGAGTTTTTAACTGTCTTATAAAAATATCTATAGATATCTACTCAAAGAATGCGAATATTTTAATCGTAGTTATGATCGATTCTCGATTCTATCCTATAATGCAATTTCAAACTATAAACAGGGTATATCAACTTTGGCTAGTTTCTGTTTTCCTTTTCTAGTTTTCTATTTTTCCTTTTTTGTTTTTTATAACTTGTAGCTAAGCAATCTTAAATATGTTTATATTACAGCCTCGGTTTTATTTCATGTTCTCCATTCATTTCGTTCATTTAATTCACTCACACATTTTGCATACTCTAAACTAACATTGCCTAGTAACTTTGGCAAAAGTAATGTTGCACAAACATAACACATTTGACGTTGTATTTTCTCACTGTGCACTCTCTCGCAGTAGCTGGTTGCTTCATGCATATGCATTGTTTATTGATTTCACCCACTGTCTATAGCCATCCGGTACTGAGTTCTCCTCGTATCTCGTTTCACTGTTGCAGGGGCACACTCGGCCTAATTGTGAGCGGCATCTCCATATTCTGGTGCGCCATATCGGCCTCGAAACTGTTCGCCACCGCCTTCTCCATGGACCATCAACAGCTGCTGATTGCCTATCCGTGTGCGGTGCTCTATGGAGGATTTGCGTTGATTACCATTTACTAGGGCCACGGGCAGCCACTAGTTCCCTCGTCCATGCCACTCCCACTGCTCCCCAAAACCCCTCGTCGATGGTTGTGTTTGCCTGCTTTTAATTGTCCTGCAAATACACACACACATACACAACAAATACACAGGCTTGGAGCAGGAAGAAGGAAAAACAACAAGAGGAAGGGGGAGGCTCTACACATGGATATGTATATTTTTAAGAAAATAAGCGCCGATTGCAAATTTGTTTTGCTTTCCCTTTTTTGTCGGGTGGCTCCTCTTCACTCAATTCTTTTGTTGTGGGCCCATGTAATAAATTTGATTGGGAATAAAAAAAATGGTTAACAAATTGAAATTGTTTTTTTTTTCCGTAACACACACACACACATACATAGTGCTTCTCGCACATATGTGTGTGTGTGCATTTTTGTAGCGGCGAAAGCAGCATATTGGAATTTCGCGCTCTCGTTTCCGTTTCCGTTGCAATGCACACTTTTTGGGGCATGCAAAATTAACGGCGACTCGGGCAAAGTGCTCCCTCTTTTTTTCCTTTCCTGCTTCCCGTTATTATTATTATTTGTGTTTCGTTTTTTTGGTTTAATAACTTTGGCATTTCGCAGTACGAATTTATACGGGTATTACGTCATTGAGGTGAGAATTAACCTGGAAATGAAATCGATTGCGAAAGCTGACGGAAAAAAGTGTACAGATGCTGCTGCGGGTAAGTGCAATCAATTTTTTTTTAATATTAATATTTGTGAATGACTTTTACTTGTGAATTATTTTATTGAAAGATTTATTAGAAATATTATTTATAAGAACTAACTACTAAAGAATGGAGAGAGTAAAAAATATGGGGTTTCTCAAAGGTTAACTAAAACATATTTATGAAAACATATAGAAAACCGATGGTATTTGCAAAAACCGTATTTTATTTTGGCATAATAGTCAGGTCTAGATTTATGATATTTATGCGAAAATCACGAGACTTAACCCTCTTAAAACGATAACTAAAACGAAACAAAGGTCACAAATCAAACACTAGTTTATGTTAAATACCTTTAAAAATACAGAATCATGAGGGGATTATGAAAATGACCATAAAGATGGTATTTATTCAGGCTGAAAGCCATTATTTGCCTTACGGAAAAGTAAAGGAAAAGCTACCCTTGCCCATCTAAATACATACATATGTGGCTATGTTTTTCCTATTCCACAATCTGCTTCCGTTGTTGCCAAAAAGAATCGCATGCAACAATAAAAGAACAATTTACATATTCGAGTGAATTCAAACTCTTGTCTCTCACTCTCTATCTTTTTGGATGCAAATAAAGCTTCGATGAAATTTCCAGCAGATTTGATTTACTTCCTTTCCTTTCTGGCCTGGGAATGGGTTTTTCGGTATTTGGGAATGAGTTGAATTTTCCACCTTCGATGACTAGAATTTATGATATTCACAATCGTGTTTTTGTGTGTTCCGGTCGATTGTTGCACTCTGTTTTGTTGCACTAATCGACGACAAGCAGCAAAAGCACAAGGTTTTTACCAGGTTTTCCTAGGCTTTTCTAGTATTTTCCTTTACCCCCCCAAAACCATTCTCAATTCGAGTTTATTCAATTGTAAATTTTCAGGCCTAATTGAAATTTCAACTGCAGTTGCAGCACAGACAGTAGACAGCAGATAGCACTGTAAGACCAGAAATAAATGTGGATTTGATTTGGTTGTGGTTTTTGATTTGCCACTGTAAATGGTAATATGAAATTTACAACAAAAAATTATTCACCACAGCATGCTGAGTGTTAATTGAATTTGTTAATGTCTGGAAAAAGAGACCCTTAAAAAAAGGGATCATAAAAAAAGGGTTCCATTTTGTCCTGTACTTTGCTGCTTACCATATGCAAATAATTCAACGTTGTCCTCGTATTTTCATATTACATAATTAGCGTTATACATTTTTTTGGGGGGATTTTTTTTTTATTTCCGGTATTTCTTTACCCCCTTTTGTCTGCCTGAATAAATTGGCAAATGCGAAGCATACTTTTGTGAGCTCGGCTTTGCGCTTTTTGATTTCCGCTTTCTCTCTTTCCCTTACCCTCTCTGTCTGTCTTTCTTTGTCCCGCTCTTATGCAAATTGTTGTAATTACTACAATTCGGTTGAGCATTTTTATGGCCAAAAAGGAAAGGCAGTAGAGCACAAAAAAAAAGAAACGAGTATATATAAGCGAAATGTATGCGGAAATATTTGTGCGCTAATTGCGTGGCCCCGAAAAAAAGGGGAGCCGGGAGGAGCCGGCAAGGATTCCGCCCAGGATCTGTGTGCTTAAGCATTTTACGCTCATCAAAGGCGTCGCTTGCCATTAGCGCCATTAATAAACACTCGTTAGCTGCCAGACAGGAGCGCAGGCTGTGGAGGAGAACCCAGAACCAGGACCAGAACTCTCGAATGTGTTGCTGATAATTAGAATTACCTCACAATTAGCAGAGCCCGGCCAAAGGATGATGGGTTGGGGGGATAGGGCCCGGCCAGGACGATGCCAGGTTGCCATAAGCTTATTAGTTGGCGCTCATTTTTATTATTTCTCTTCTTATATACACTTTTTTTTCGCCGCGATAATAAGCAGCTTGGTCTTGAAAAATCCTTGGCAACAAAATGAACGCTGCTGTGTGAGCCAGCCAAGTGCAGGTGAAGAAAAATGTTTAGGAAGCTAAAGAAATGGTTTTAAATAGTGGAAAAATTAATAATTATTAGAAGAAAAAAATTGATAAAAAATATATTTAAGGCAATAAAGAAGTAAGTTATTACTTTATAACAGAAACTAACTTACCCAGAAGCAGATCAACTATGTCTGAGAGTTGATTGTCCATTGATTGGTATTAGAAAATGATGATTTTATTAAAAAACAAAATTATAAGTAAATATTTCATGCAATAGAAATGTATTGAGTAAAATTTGAAAACCGTTTTTGTGGTATTTTTCGAAGACAAAATTATATATAAATATTTATTGTCATGAAAGGTAATGGATAATATTTTAGAACAGTTTCTATTCAATTTGATAAAAGTTTCGACTTCAAATCCATGAAATTTATATATACATTTTTAAAGCTACCTTCAAAGGCTATATATTTCCCTGAAAATATTTTAAATTTATCATGTTCTGATTTTTTTAAATAGTATGCAGTAAAGGTAAACTACTACTTTTTCTGTATTTTTTTACAATAAACTTTAAAGTATCAAGCATCTTCTAGTAACTCTTATACTCTCTTGGCTACAAAAGTTAGGTGTTAATTTTTGTTAATTAAATAAGAGGTTTCCAGTGCTTCCAAAATTTGCCTTAAAGCTGTGAAAATTAAGTTTGACTTCCAAGAAATGGAATACCTGCTTAAATATTTTACTTAATTAATTAAATAATTGTTTGTAAATATATTTTTTTAAGTGCCCCACCCAGCTCATGGCATAGCTTTCCATCGAGCGCTAAGCGTTGGGCCAACACAATAGCAAACACCTGCGGACAAAAGCTGCTTACGGAAATGCACAGCCAAGGAAAAGCGGGCCAAGAAGGGGGAGGGGAGGCGGGGTAGGGTGGTGGGCCGGAGGCATTTGGCGGGATATGGATGGCTTCTACAAGAGTTATTACATTTTAGCTTTTCCTCAGCTCCGTCATCTTGCGTTTGTGCGCTTTTCATCTGCAACAACATTTGCTGCATTTTAATAAATATGCAATCTAAAAACGCTTTCCACACAAACAAAGCCGCAATAACCACAGAGGTTCCGGGGGCTTGGAAAAGCTGGCTAAATGCTTTTCCTACGCCATTTTCTTCTGTTTTTTTTCTAGGGCAGCCAATGCCAAGAGTAAAGGCGTTAATTACGCTCTCCCAGAGACGCAAAACGCTTGAGAGCAAAGCCGCCAATAGAAAGCGAGGCGACGACAGCCAGCCACATTATGTGCGATGCGATGCGATGCGTTCGGGGCCAGGCTTTAATGGCATCAAGAAAAGCGAGGAAAAGCGGGGAAAGGTGGGGAAAGCGGGAAAACGGTTGCGGAGTAGTGGTGGTGGTGGTGCGGTGTGTCTGCATCGCTTGCAGCTGCCACATTTTTAATTAGCGTCCTTAAAAGCTCATTGAATGGTCGAAAAAAAAAGAAAAATGAGAGAAAAAACGTGGCAAGAAAAGCGAAACAAGCTAGTGAATGGGTGGGGTGTGTGTATGTGTGTGTGTGAATGTATGTATATGTGTGCGGTTGCATTATGGCTTCAGTGTGGGTGTGTGTGTGCGTGTGTGCAATGGCCGCCAATTAGGAAAATGTCCAAAGGTCAAAAGATGTAAGCTGCCGGGAAATGCCCTAACAGAATCAGGGATTAAGAAACGAGCTTTAGTTTTAAATTGAAAATTAAGCCAGGGATGGATTTTTAGGGTTATAAAAGTTAATATAATGAATGTCTACTTCTATAATTTTTTATGAATTAAGATTTTTAAAAACCTTTTTATAATTCAATAATAAGCAAGGTAAAGCGGAATACTCAAGTAAATATATTAAAAGCAATGATAATATAAGAATAAGGTGCATAACAAGCCCTTAACTTTGACTTTTAAGACCAGCTAGGATCACTTTCCCATCGTTTATCTATCAAAGAAAGTCCGACCCTCTTCAAGACAGGTCCATACCCATTTTAGTCCGCCAACAAGTGGAAGATTCAAATAGACCACAACTCCAACCGGCTAAGGGGCGTTACCTGGGATGGGGCCATAATGGCAGGTGGATTCCTCCTGAATTGCGGGAGTGGAATGCATAGAGAATTAGCCGGAGATGAGCGGTTCTGGGCACTAGAACGCGGCGGCAACGCGCCATCGAGGCACGTGTAAAAACGTGGCCAGATGTTGCCTGGTTACCAGCCAACTTCCCCCTGCACCCTTGACTCTCGAAAAGCCAAACCAAATTGCTGGTAAGCCTCATCCTAAAACCCTCGAACCCCCTCGAACTCGTCCTTCATCAAATCCCGCTCACACACGCACACACACATGGCTTAAAAGCGAAATGCAACATTTATGGTTAAGCTCCCAAAATGGCCGCCATTGCAGCCATGATGCCATGATGCGGTGCATCTCCCCGGCCGAGGGGCTGTAGAGCTGAGTGGCACGAAGGACTTCCAACTTGGCGCGTTGATTGCTGCGGCCACACTTCCGGAGCGCCAGAGACAGAGATTGAGCATGCCGGAGCTCGATGATGGATGGATGGGGCTGGGTGTAGGTGGAGGTGTAGGTGGAGATGGAGATGGGTGTCCAGGTAAATATTCTAGGACACTCGACCACTGCAGAACCAATTAGCTGAAGAGCAGTGGGATTTCCATGAAGTGAAGAGAAGTGTGCACAGGGAAAATATAATGTATATAAATGGGATTGGGTATCAGAAGGAGGACTTAAATCAATTAAATGTGGAATTTAATCATTTACAAAATTAATATTGGTAAGGGGATTTAATTGTGTAATAATAAAGTAAAGTAATGTAGCCGCCTTTTAGTTCTAAACACTTCTAATTCGTTTCTTCTCTTACTAATGTTTCTTTATTATTTAATCTAAAACTTTTATACTTGGTCTTATCTTTTCTTCACTCTTGTCTTTACACTTTTTGTCTTTACACGTCTACTCTCGTTCCGATCTTCTCACCAAGTGATCTGCCGCTCTCAGCAAACACTCAATCAACCCCCATTCTTAGCCAGTCGCTCTCTCATGTTCTCTTTTGAGAGAGCGAACCATCTCAATTAGAGTGGCCAGAGCATACTTATCTTAACTGGCCTGCTACAACTCGGCCGTCCTGACTTTGAGATAGCCCTCTATCTCTGCTTAGAATTATAACTTAACTACTATTTACAATTTGATTTTCATTTACAATTCAATTCTTAGTTTACTATCTTAATTACAGTTTTAACCAATGTCTTATATTATTTGCATTCCAAACACCTTGATATGGATTGCGAGACAACTGAAACCCATCAATATCTTTAAGCAAATATCTGTCATTTTTTAAAACTTTTTCAATTACATAAGGACCTTTACTTTTTGGAATGAGTTTTCTCGAAGCTCCTACAGTGCTATCAAAATTCTTTACCATAACATAATCTCCTTCTTTATATTCTGTAGCAGTTTTCTTTTTTGCATTATAATATTTTTCATTCTTTATTTGAGATTTCCTTTGTTCCTCTTCTGCTTCTTTTCTAACATCTTCTAAGGTTTTTCTAATATTTCCTAACTCATTTTCGTCTTCTAATCTTTCTTTTAGATTATCCAAAACTTCTCCTTTCTGTCTTATCCCAAATAATGTTTCACTAGGACACTGCTTAGTACTATTATGAATTGTATTATTCATTGCATACTCTACTTTTTCCATAACTCTATCCCAATGTAATCCCTTTTCCGGTTCTGTCAATTTTGCTATCATAGGTCCTAGACTTCTGTTGATTCGTTCAACTTGGCCATTAGCCTGCGGCGAGCCCGTCGCTATTTTTATGTGCTTCACATTACTTTTTTCCATAAACTCTGCAAAATCAGACGATGTAAAACAACTGCCCCGATCTGATACTATGCATCTAGGTATACTATAAGCTCGAAAATAGTCTGTTAATGCATTTATCACCTCTTTTGTATTTGTCGTTTTTGTTGTGTACAACCTAACAAACTTTGTAAATGCATCTACGACCACAAATATATGCTTTTTTGATCTGCTACTATCTACCGGCCCATAATGATCTATATGAATGATCTCAAAAGGTTTGTTGCCTTTTGGTATGCTATGTAAATGTCCATCTCCTCTACCTACCTTCGGAGCATACGCTATACACTTTAAGCAATTTTGAATGTGTTCCACGACTTTATCTTTCATGCGTGGAAACCAATAGCTTTTTCCAATAACTTCTAACATTTTATCTCTCCCAATATGACCCATTTCATCATGATACTTGTATAGCACATGTTCCTCCATTCGATTCGGTACGTAAAACAATAATCTGTTGTCGTTGCTTTTCCTATAGATCACACCATTTCTCATTTCATATAACTTATGCTCGTTACTTTCTAACATTTTCCTAATTTCCTGAACCTTTACATCTTTTGATTGACAAATTACTAAATTTGTTTCGAATGTATTTGCCTCCACTATCATAATATTGTTGCATCTACTCAATGCATCTACATGTTGCATTTGTCTGCCTGCTCTGTGTTTTAATTCATAATCGAATTCCTGTAGCTCTAGAGCCCACCTTGCTATTCTTGGGTTCAACTCAATCTTATTGAGGGTTAAAGTTAGAGAGTTACAGTCTGTTACAATTTTAAATCGTTTGCCTAGCAAATATATTCTAAATCTTCTTAACGCGTATATTATAGCTAAAGTCTCCAATTCAAAACTGTGATACTTCGCTTCCGTTGCAGTTGATCTTTTCGAAAAATAGAAAATAGGATGTAACTTGCTGTCATCTTTTTTCTGAAGAAGCACAGCCCCAAATCCTAAGGCACTTGCATCACAATGAAGTTCGACATCATCTCTGTAATCATATAAAGCTAACACTGGCGCTTCCATTAACTTTGCCTTTAAAAGCGAAAAACAATTCAACTCTTCTTCTTCAAACCTAAAAAGCCTATCCTTTCTTAATAAATCATATAATGGTTTCGCTAATATAGAAAAATCCTTAATGAATCGTCGAAAATATGAACAAAGACCCAAAAAGCTTTGAACTGCTTGCACCTTGCCTGGGATCGGAAAATTTTGTATAGCTTCTAACCCCTTGCTATCAGCCTTAATCCCATCGTTTGAAATTAGAAAACCTAAATATTTGACCTTGTCTTGTAAAAATTTGCATTTATCCATTCTCAATTCTAACTTGTTTTCTACTAACCTTCTAAATACTTCTTTTACAACATCTAAATGTTCTTCTAAACTTTTGCTTGCAACTAAAATATCGTCCATGTATATGATTACCTTCTTTTCTCTTATCATGTCCGAAAATATGTCATTGACGAATCTCTGGAATACCTGTGGGGCTGTTTTAAGACCCATGGGCATCCGTAGAAACTCAAACTGCCCTAACGGGGTGGTAAACGACGTATATTTCACTGAATCTTCGTTGACAAATACATGAAAGTAACCATTCTTAAGATCCAATTTTGTAAATACTGATTTTCCCACTAAGCTATCCAAAAGGTCATCAATTAATGGTATCGGATAATTGTCCTTAGCCATTATTTTGTTCAATTTTCTAAAATCTATACAAAGTCTAAGTTCACCCGACTTCTTCTTCACTAATACGATAGGAGAAGCATACTCCGATTTACTAGGTTGAATAATCCCATCTCTAATATATTCGTCTAACATTTTTGATAATGCTTCCTTTTCACTATATGACAGTCTTCTTGGTGCGCAGCTAAATGGTTTTGAGTTTTCTAACACTATTTTCATTTCGCATTTTATTTTCGGAACTTCCGGTCGCTTGATTTGAACATAATGCGTCTCTAACATCTTGATAAACGTTTCACAATCCTTATAGTTTATTTGCTCACCAATATTATAAATTTTTTCTTCCTCACAGTTTTCTAAAATGTTTATATCCATCATTTCCCTATCAAAATTTTCGTCTAACACACCTCGATGTTCCTCACCTAACCCTTTTGTACCTAAAGTTTGTTCCCGTATAACATCTGTACCTAAATTATTATCTTCTAAACATTCACCTAAGCTTGTATCTAAACCATTTTCTCCTAAATTTGTACCTAAAATGTTTTCATATAAACTTGTACCTAAACCATTTTCTCCTAAATTTGTACCTAAACTGTTCTCATATAAACTTGTACCTAAACCATTTTCTCCTAAATTTGTACCTAAAATGTTCTCACCTAAACTTGTACCTAAAAGATTCTCTCCTAAATTTGTACCTAAAAGATTCTCTCCTAAACTTGTACCTAAAAGATTCTCTCCTAAATTTGTACCTAAAATATTCTTTCCTAAATTTGTACCTAAATCATCTTCTCCTAAATTTGTACCTAAAATATTCTTTCCTAAATTTGTACCTAAAATATTCTCACCTAAACTTGTACCTAAACCTTTTTGATCTAAATCTGTACTGAAACTACCTTTATCTAAATTTTTGTCCACTAAAATTTCACTTTCTAAATTTTCGCAACCTAATACTCTATCCAAATCATAAGGGTCCTTAGTATTGTCATTCACTAAGCTAATGTTTGTATCACGACCGACTTGGGTTTTACATTCCTCGATTGTAATCATTTTTAAGGTTTCTAAATTAATTTCTAATTTACAAGCTTTCATAAAATCTCGCCCCAGCACAATATTACAGAGCATAGATTCGCTAGCCACAACAATTAATTTAAACCAAATCTTTATTTCATTTTTTAATACAAAGCATAATATTTTACCATAGCTTTTCAATAAGCTTTTGTTTAATCCGAAATAATTTTCTCTTAGAGGTTCTAACTTAATATTTTTCGGTATACAAGAACGTTTTATAAGCGAAACTGGGCTTCCCGAATCTATTTGGCACTCTGTAATAATCGGCTGGTTCGTATTTTTCACACAAAAAATTTTGAATACTCTTACATAGTTGTTTTCCACCTCCTTCTTATTCTGGGGACATACAGCAATACGGTGATCCTCTGCGCCACAGCCATAACACGAACCAGGCTCTCGCTTTGGCTTGGTGCACTCCCACTTCCAGTGCCCCTTGCCGTTGCAGTTGAAGCATCGAGTTTCGTTGTTCGTCGAAACCGCCTTTGCCGCCGACGCCTTCGCCTTAATTGACGCCCTTGCTGGCAGCTTGATGTCCGCAAACGCTCGCAACATTTTCCTCGGTGCATCAAAACATTGCATTTTAGCCTGTATTCGAAGACTTGGTAATGGAATGCCCTCTACCAGTCCATCCACCAGCTCATCCTCTTCCATTGCCACATACCGAGCCAATCTGCACTTCTCCTCGAAGTACATCGCAAATTGTTCATCCGGCGACCAGACGCGTGCCTCAAACTTGCGCCTTAATGCCGCTTTTGACTCAATGCCCCCAAAAGCTAGCTTTAATTCTTCGATGAGCTCGTCCATTGGCTTCGCCAACCGTCCCGTCTCAGCATGCAGCCATTGTAGGGAATCTCCCTTGAGCTTGATAATCAACAGAATTCGCCGCTGCATGTCCGTTAATCTATGAAGGGCCGAAATACTGTCCCACTGGTCAATCCACGATCGCACACACACCTTGCTGCCGAAGTCCATTAGCATTTCTCTGGCCATGTTAAAACCCGGTGTTGCGAAACTGTCTGTTGCTATTTCGCCATCTCGCTGTACGTCGCCTCTGCCGTCTCCTCTGCCGTCGCCTCTGCCGTCGCCTCGTTGCGAGTTCTGGAAACTTCTGGTAGGTAGCTGTTCAAAGTTCTCAGAACTGTTGTTGTTGGCGTCGTTGTTTCGTCGCCCGCCACTGTCGCCAACTCTAACGCCTAGCTGTCCTTCCTTCTCGGAACCATGCCGAATTCGAGAATTTTCGTCTCTTTCATTCCCGCCGTCTTCGTTGCTCTGGCTGCCGCCGACATTGGCGCCGATCTGGCGATTCAAATTTGCCAGAATTTTTCTCGCCTTGGCAGTTTCCTCACGCAATTCTCCAAGAGTTTCTTTGGCGATCTCCAGCTCACCGTCGATTTCCACGTCCGTGTCACCTAACTTTTCCATCTCCACACACTCTTTCGGATCACTGCCTCGAATTTCAATCGGGACCTTGGCTAGCCTTGCGAACAGCTCCGCTTTTGTGCCCTTTGTGGGCAAATTTAACCGCTTCAACCACCGTTTTAATTGCACAACCGTTATATCCGCTATGTTCAAATCCATTATTTTATTTTATTTTTCCAAATGATGAGAAAAAATTTTGATTCTGATCCCACTTCTGAAGTTTGTAGCCGCCTTTTAGTTCTAAACACTTCTAATTCGTTTCTTCTCTTACTAATGTTTCTTTATTATTTAATCTAAAACTTTTATACTTGGTCTTATCTTTTCTTCACTCTTGTCTTTACACTTTTTGTCTTTACACGTCTACTCTCGTTCCGATCTTCTCACCAAGTGATCTGCCGCTCTCAGCAAACACTCAATCAACCCCCATTCTTAGCCAGTCGCTCTCTCATGTTCTCTTTTGAGAGAGCGAACCATCTCAATTAGAGTGGCCAGAGCATACTTATCTTAACTGGCCTGCTACAGTAAATACTTTGAGTTAATATTATTTCTCTCTGAATACAAAGGAATATTTCCCAGTGTCTGCAATCTGAGAAGTCTAACAAAGTCCTTCCATTGCTATCCCTTCTTTTACTGAGCTGAGGAAGTGTAAAAGGTATTCCAGGATTCCAACTAGAATCAATTTTAATTTAAATTATCAGCCAGCACCCCCTTTTCTCTACTTTTTCCACTTTTTCAAGTGGGAACAATAACAGGCTCCATGATGTTTATTGTTTTTCACTTTTTACACACTTCAATGGGCATTGACTTGTACATGGTACCTAGGGGTGTGTGTGTGTGTGTTGATTCCAGATCCTGTATTCAGGATACTGGCGAAGAAACAGTCGATTTCAACTGAACTGTAGATAATCCCCTGACAACGGCAGTTAACAGGCAACGATTACTTGGCAACAAGTCAATTACGACTCAACTCGAGCCCAGGAATTGTTCCCAGAGTATCCATCCCACCTCCTTGCTTCATTCCGGGGTGGCGAGAAGCCGCCTGGTTCTAGCGATAACCGACTTGGAGTTGGGAACACAATAAATTCCTTGACCGGCCCTGACCAGTCCAGTCCAACTCAATAGCTCGGGAATCCCCTTTAATGCGCTAACTAATTGAGCGGGGTCATGCGGGTAGCCAGGAAGAAGGATTTGGCGGGGGATAGGGAGTGGGACTCCCACTTGGACTAGGTGGTGGAGGAGGTGGGACTCCTGCCTGGCAGTTCTTATCGCCAAGTGGCAATCGCTTGTAATCTGCCGGGTAGCTTCGCGCCACAGCCGCCAAAAACTAAATCGGTGGGTTAGGGTATTAAACTATTGGGAAAGGGTATATCAGTATTTTAAATAATTAAAAAATTTTGATATACAGTAAAGTATATTTTAATATGTACAATACATAAAGAATTTATAACAAAACAGTAAACCCAACGAAGGATTTTATAAATATACTTTGGTTTATTTTATATTTAACAAACGCTTTTAATGTAAGACCTTTTAAAAAATTCTTCAATATTCTGGAACTTCCATATTTTTTGAGGAATCTACCAATATATATAATAATCATGTTCCTTGATCTATATAGATAAAGTTTTTATACTATATACCTCCCCTAAAGTTCTCACTTTTAATAGCAAACAGAGGGTATTTCCCCGTTTTGCAAAAAAAAACCAACACTTTCTTAGAACAAATTACTTTTGGCGAAATTTTTACAACATTTTTATTGGCTGTCGAATGGTGTGGGAGATATAGAGTGAGAATGGGAGGCCGAGGTCAAGATTTTGGCTGGCTTTGCGATTTCAGTTATGCGGTTTCAAAATTCAATTAAAAGCTAACATCACATTTCTCTTGTCGTCGTCGTCTTGAGCTCTGCCTTTTACCCCATTCTCCCATTAAGCCAGCTGAACTCACCGAGATAAGGCTGGAAAAGTGAAAACAATAGAGGGGAAAGGATGGTGATTTGGGTGAAAATCAGTAGAAGTAGCTGTAGTCAAGGCTGCCCATGGGGTTTTATCGGGCCAACAAGGACCTTTGCCAATAATGGCTGTAACATTTCCTTTGAAGCGATTAGTTTTCAATTGGTGTGTGTAAGCCCATACTTAGCCAAGTAAAATATCAATTTATTTTTAAAGTTGGAAAGCTTAAGAGTATGGTAATTAGTGGTCAGGATAAAAAGTTTTCAATAGGGTTGCGGTGAAGAGATACAATAAGTTCTATAAGTATTTAATTATTAGGAATTATTAAATGGTTATTTAAGTGGTTTAAGATCAAAGAATTAAATTAGCTAGCATTTCTTAATAGTTATTAAATAACTTAATACTCTATTAATTCAACTTAAACACCTCACACTTAATAATAAAACAAATAATATTTTCCGTAGCTTATCTGAAAATATGCACATTGACTTAATTGTAATTAAGAAACTTTCAATTTAATTTAACAACATCAAAGGCCAGTTTTATTTCACAGGATTTAAATGTAATTAAAAGTACCAGGACATCCCCAAATCTCGAATCTGTTCAAGCTCTGCCACCTCTTCCTTTGACAGAAGTATTTAATATAGTGTTTTTTTTTGTTGTTGTTGGTTTGTTTTGTTCTTATTTTGTTTAACAGCACGTGCTGCAAATTTGTCTGGAAAATGTTCGGCTACGAATCATTCAGGCGGCAACAGACAAACACAGACGGAAAAACAATGCGGCAAACGTCGAAGCAAGGACAGGATTTTATGGTCTAAAAAAAAGGGGATGGGGGAAGGGAATAAGGACTCTGCAGGAGACAGAGGATGGGTGCAGGAGATGAGCTCACTCGCTTGGCTGCATTTGCATATTTTGTTGCGAATTGTTGCTTGGCTGCCTGCTAATAGGAAAATGCGACACATAGGCTAGTGAATAGAGCACAGGGGCGTATCAAAGAGGTCCTTTTGGGGGGTTGAAAGTAGGCTGTACCACTAGAAAAACTAGAACATTATTTAACTGAAGGATTAGTGTCTATAAATAGTATAAAAATGTATTAGAAAATACTATAAATATATATATATTTATTAAACAAGGACCTTCCTGCGCCTCTGATTCTCCTTGAAGGGAGTAAAAGAGAAGGCCTATTGAGTGAAGGAGTTGGCAGTTGGCCTGTGCGTGTCGGCACGTGTTTGTTTTGCATGTCTAATGCGCTTTGAACTCCATCGCCTGCTGCTGCAGCAGGAAACTATGTATGTCAAATGCTTAATCAGCCGCACACACACACTTGCACACATACACACACAGTTGCACTCCATACAAACACACACTCACACGAAAAGAAAGCAAAGTAGACGTTAGCAAACAAAGAAAAGCAGCAGCGAACGAGGCATAAATATTTCAATAGCATACTTTTCGGCTACGTGCTTCAACGTTGCAGCGCCTGATCCGGATTCGGATCTGCATTTAACACTGAACTACAATTGGCAACAGCCGAGGCTAAAATAATAGTCTTTGATAACAAGAAAAATTAAATTTAAATTAAATGTATATTACATTTTTTATACAATCAAAATTCTGGTGTTAACAAAGCATTTTATAAAAGAGTTTTACAATTTTTATTTCATGTAATTTAATATTTCTAAGTTCTTTAAATAATACCTACAACTCTATCCTTTATTGTTTAAATAATGTCTGCAAGTGTGTGTGCTGCCTTTATTGCATTTTATTCAATGTGTATAATTGAATATCCTTTTGCCTTTTTAAACCCATGCCTGGCAATGAATGACGGTAAACTTTGTCGGATTTTTCAGTTGATCGAATCGGTAAAGTGCCCAAAGAAGTTTTCTGTAGGAAGAACATATTCAATTTATTCAGATATTAGAGATATATAAGAAAGCATAGAAAGGAGGCAAATAAGGGTGTAGAAATAATTGAAAAGGTATTAAGAACTCAAATAAAATTCAATATTTTAAATACTTTCAGTGATTATAGCTTAGACAAATTAGCTTTTATAAAAATTATATTACTCCATAAATGTATTATTATTATTTGTATATATTTCATATATTTTATAATATGTTCTATATCAAAAATCCCCTAAGATTAATCTCAACATCTCTCCCCCCCAAAGATTCATCTCCTTAGCCGCCTTTGGTCATTAATTCCCCTCACTGCAAAAATAGATTTAATTCAGCTTTTAATACAATTATACCGACTTCGGCTTCAGTTTGTGCAAAAGTTGTGCCATCAGTTTCAGCAACTGGGTAAAATCTTAAAGGAAGAATCGCCTTGATTCGATTACTTAAACATTCTGGGAAATCTATGGCCACGACAAACAATTAAATGCTTTCCCAGCATGACAAGCAGCAGCAGGACGGAGGTGCGATGGGTGAAGGAAAATGGGGTGAAAGCCTTGCCGCCCGCCCACACGGGTCTATTAAAACTGGCAGCAGGCCCTGGAAAATGCCAGGGGAAATTGTTTCTGTATTTTCGGGCATTGCGTTCTATGCGTGGCGGAGACAAAGTTTCGGTCTCAAAGTATTTGGAAACTCATTTTGCTCAGTCTCTCTGGTCTCTGGTGCTGTTGCTTTTGGCTTTGCTTGGCTTTTGGCGTAATTTCGTTGTCATTAAGTTGGCATTATAACAAAATGCCTTTTCAATCACTTTTGACTAAATGCACTGACTGCCAGGCGGTAGGGACGGTAGGAGTGGTAAGGGGAAGCCCCGAGAATGAGAGCTCTCCGCCGCCAGTTGCCTTTCATTCGTTCATTCATCCAACATTCACTCCCGGCTCAAGGACGCGCTCCACCAAGTTTCGGCAATTTTTCGACAGGGATAAGTAAGCACAACAATGCCGGCTAGCAGGAGCAGGAGCAGAATCAGAAACAGAAGCAGGACCAAAACGAGAAGCAGGATGCGGGAAAACCGCAAAGTTAAAAAACAGAAAGGAAAAAAGTCCAGCTAGCCACTGGGAAAAATATAATCCAAAAGGATTGGAAAAGGTTTAAAACGATTGTAACGCTGTGAAGGAGTCATTTCCGACCCTATAAATCATATATATTCTTGATCAGTATTATAAATTTTTGCCAAATTTTTCAAATTTTTATTGTTAAAATTGTTAAAATTGGCAAAAATGTTTTTTTTTACATTTTAAATGAATTAAAATTAAGGCTTTTTTGACTTAGTTATGATATTTTTAAATTTTGATTTGTCGAACAAATTGGTGTTATATATATAAATATATATTTAATGATTGATATTTTGAGCTTAGTTATGATAGAATTTGATTTAAAACGATGATAAATTGGTTTACTAAATGTGTGTCAGGTAATTATTTTTATACAAATAACACTTTATATTCCAACGAATTCGTAATGATTATATTTAAATTAAATATATCATTTTAAACATAGTTGTTACTTTTTCTCCTATAATTTTTTTATTATAATTTTCTTGAGTGTGCTTTACTTTATTTTAAAGAAGCCAAACTGGGAGTAGGTGGACGTGGAGGTCGAAACGCAGTAAATTTCAAGCGTTTCATCAATGTCACTGCAAAAGGACTCCTCGTCCTGGTGGCCCACGCATATCCTTTTGTATTTAAAATGTTTGCCTGCCTTCGCCTGATGAACACGGAGCAGAGCCAAAAGTTTCTTCTGCTTTTTTTTTCAATTTGTTGTTTTTTTTTCGCTCTCCGCTCGCAACAATTTCATTATCTGCGGAGAAATGGAGAAATGGCAGCAAGGGAAACTGGGGGAAAGTGAGTGATAGGGCAGTTGTTGTGTGACAGGCGACACGCCGCAGCAAGTGGCAAAGGACTCGCTCTCGCTCTCGTCCCCGTTTCCCATTCCCTTTTCCTTTCGAAGGCTCCAAGGACCGAGCAAATTTTTATGGCAAAAACTTTTTCATAGCATTTTTCAGAGCATACATTAAGGCGCTGATTCATGTGTGCACAGTAAGGACTGGCTAAATTGGCCAATGCTTAGGAAACGACTTTTGAGAACTTTTTAAAAATCAAAATATTTCAAAAGAAAAAGTTGTGTATTTATGCGAATAAATTTAATGAGGTTTAATGGTGTAAGAAATGTGCTATGTAAGGGGTTTAGTATTTGTTTATTAAATAAGAAAATTTGTGAATAATGAATCTATAATGTGATAAATAAATGTGTTTCAAGTGAGAAATAGTTTGCTAAGGCACCTAACGAATTTAATAACTGTTTATGGTTATTTAAAGGCGTCTTTGTTTTTGTTTCATTAAAGATCTTTAATTAATTTAGTCTCTAATTAAGCCATAAATATTTCATTTACTTACCACAAATATTTAATTACCAGCTCAACACCCAATTAGGAAAGTTCATAATATAATCCTGAGACATTCGTTTGTTTAAAAGCTTAAAATTAATTATAGATGCTTCAGAGGCATTCTATATTTATTTCTAGCTTACTGTATACTTGGGGGCGACAACCCAAAAGTGGGCGTGGCTGCAGCGATAATGCGGCGTTAATACGCAGCAGAAAGAAAAACAGGAGTTGGGAAAAAGAAAAGCATCCTGCGGCGCATTTGCATAGGCTTAATTTAAATTCCCTTAAACAGCAGCCCCGCCTAGGACTGTGTGTGTGGATAGGCCCGAAAAAGGACAATGATCGTTGAACCTTTTTTCCACCGAAAAAAGGAAAACGTAAACTTGGACAGAACGAAACCGAAGAGACCCCAGACCAAAAGAAGCGTGGAAAATCAGAGAAAAACAAGGCGAAAAGGTTGCACCCCTTAAGTTTGGCCAAATAACTGCAGGCGAGCTCTGGTAAACTCATACACACGCAGAGACACGCTCAAGAAAGGATATTCCAGGGAATAAGCACGGGACACTGGAGACCGTTGAGCAGCGACATAACAAAATCAAAAGGATTTTGCGTATAAGTTGCAAATTAAGTTGCCCTCGTCCTTGTTGCTGTTGTTGCCACCTCCACTTTCACTTTCACTCTCATTTTTACATTCACATCCACGCCCAGTTTTTCCCATTTGTCCGTGTCCTTGTTTCGCTTACTCCCCAACCACCTCTGTCTTTGGGGTTTCTCTTCCGTTATTTGGGTTGTTTCCTTGCGTTTCCAACTTCATCATCTTATGTGCTTATGATATCCTTTTGGCCCCTGCGGCCAAAGAACAACAACCAGGAACAACAATAACAAAATGTGAAACATGTCCTTGGCCTCGGCACACGCTTCCTATTTGGGTTAAACTTGTCAACGATTGTGTGGCATGGGTTAAGGATTGAGTGCTGAGACTTTAAATTAACAGATGGATATCTAGGAAAGAGAGAAAGTTTCTGAAGGAGAAGGCGCGTGGGAAGATCCTTTTTCAGTCATCAGTTTAAAATTAAATATATCATGCTTTGGAATATTGTATTTATTTTTCTGGGTTTTGAAGTATTTGATGATATATATATCCTTTTTTTGTAATAAGTATGTGCTTTAATTTTACTCAAACAAATCCTTGATTAGCTTGCTTATTGAATAGGAAAATCCTTCGATTAGCCAGGTAAGTAAACAGCTTGAATCGGAACTGGTGCGTAAATAATCAATAATGCGATTAGATTCGAAGTTATAACCAGCAAACAATCAAGGAAATCATTTTAAATACTTAGAAAAAATCTTGGAACTTCTAATGAGAATATATTTCACAATTCCTACATTAATTCTGACTTTAAGTTAATCAAACGCATTGAAGGAGTTATTTCCGACCCCATAATTCATATATATTCTTGATCAGCATGAAAATTAAATTTTTAAAAAATTTTGAAATTTTAAAATTTCATTAAAATTGTAAAAAATTTATAAAAATTTGAAATTTGTAAGATGTTAAATCGAGTATGTAGATTTATTAACCTAACTAAAACTAGCATAGGACAGCTTTCCAAATTGATATTAAGGCATTTTTGGCTAAGTTACGAGTTTTTAAAACTTTGATTAATCGGTAAAATTGTCATATGAGAATATAGATAAATACCGATTAAAAAAAGTCATATATTTTAAGCTTAGTTATAATTGATTTCCGATTCGTTCCTATAATATAAATTATGGCTTCCGGAAGTTAGTTTCCTTTTCTGTTTTAATATAAATTCAATCCCATTTCATTATAATTTACTATATTATTATACCTACTTAATATTTTAGTCCCAAAAGAACCCACTTCAAAGCTTTGTAAATATGAAGTTAATATCTGACAGAGTAAACGCACAGAAAGGCAATGTGTATGAGGCTTATCTAACCATTCGAATATTCTGCGGCCGTTAGCCTCTGCCCCAAAATAAAAAAAAAATCACTGAAATCCTTTAATTGAGTGCACACTTAGGGCAGCAAGCCAGCAGACGGGAAAAAGGAAAAGAAGAAAAATATGTATATATAAAAGGGGGAAGGACTCACAAGCACATGGGTAGAGCGGGTCCTTGCCGCCTGAATGCTGCCTTTTTATGCGCTTTTAGCGCCATTATCCTTTTACGATTATCGCCGCTAAAGCGAATTGACTGTTTGACGTTCAATTGAAATTTTGCATTAAAGCTCAATGGCTTAACCCCTTCAAATTATGCAATACGTTCCCGGGATCCGCACATCCTTCGTCCTGAAACTCCGCCATCAGCAAACGCAATCCCAGTGCTGAGCCCAAGCAGCTTTCAGCTGGCAAATGGATCGGGGACTTGCAGGGGAGGCTCTGCCAAAAAGGAGCGAGGGTGGTAAGGATGGGTGGCAAGGATTGGGGCCTGGGATATGGGGGCGAAGCAAGGATACTCGGCTGCTCACAGATCCAAAGCGATGCCAACGGAACAGAACGGAACGGAACGGAGCGAGCATCGAATGGCAGCCAATTAGCGCGCATTGCTCATACGCCGCGTTTGTCATGGCAGCCAGACGCCCACACATACACACACACACACTCACTCACTCACTGACACACACATAGAGGCTTCCAGGCCCTGACACACATATGCATGAGTAGGATGTACACTGTAGAAAAAATATATATAGAGTGTTCATTTAAAACTATCATAAAGAATGTTCACTCTGACAGAAACAGCACAAGTCCTGAGATCTATTTAGACTTAAAATATTTCTTACTTGTGAAACAAATTAACTTAAATTCTCCTTCTATTCTATACTCAAATTTTCCTGCAGTGAATGTCCCTCGCATAGCGGAAACGGAAGTTGTAAGGGGATTTTCAATTTGCAATTGAACTGATTCTGATTTTTTGGCTTGCTTCTTTTGCTCGGCGCTCATTTTATGGCTGACTTGGTACGCCATACTGGGCGGGGTGCGGAAATGTAATCATCGCAATCCGCAGATGGGAATGGGGCTCTGGCTCTGGCTCTGGCTCTGGAAAAGCGAAGGCGACTCTACATATATACTTACATTTAATTTCCACTAATTGAATCGAAATCGATCTCTCGCTCCCTTGCTGCGGAAAAGCGGAAAAAGCTTTCCACCGGGCCTTGACGTTTGCCTTTCGATTGCGGCGTACTGGTGGAGGTGTGAGCCGGGAAATTTGAGCTGCAGTGCTGCTGGATTTTCGGGTTTTCCTGTCGGCCCTGTTGGCTTTGGCATTAATAAACTTTTCCTATAAATCAAAGAAATTATAATTATTTTTTTACCCCCTTTTTGCTGTTGGCAAAGGGATTAAGTGCTCAGAGGGAATCCGCAGGAAAATTCGTGAACGGATCTAAAGAAATTGCACCACGAAGGCTTCTAATGAGCAAAACCCGTCAGAGGGTAAATGACTTTTCCGCGACTAGGAAAATTATCGCAATAAGAGTTAAAGGGGGGATTGGGGTGAATATAATCGCTCGATAATCGCAGTCACTGATTTGATTTTGTGGGTGGAAAATAAGCAGAGAAGGCAGCGATAGTGGAAAATAGTATGCAGGGAAATGTAAATATAATTTAGATTAACCTGATATGAATTCCAGTGAGTAGCGAGGTGAAGTGGCCTCTTAACTTTGTTGATGATAAAATCTCATCGATTTTGCAAAATAAATAGAAATATTTTTCCGAGTTTAAATGCTAATAAATCAGCATGTAGGAATTTAGTTCTTTTTATAGGATTTTAGAGAGGATAAAATACAAATTTATATAATTGGTTCACCATGAATTTAAATACTAAAATATATAGATGAAAACTTAAAATTTCACACTTTACAAATAATTTCGACAATCTTTTCCCTACAACAAATCTAAACTAAGAATCAAGAAGCCCAATTAGTATTTGCCAGCACTCTCCTCTATGTCCTTGAAAGTAGTCAGGATATTCTGGTATAGCTTCTCCATCTGTTCCTCCATGGCCTCCTTGCCCATCTTGGGATCTAAGAACTTCATCATGGACAGCTCGTAGAGAACGTTGGCAGCCTGCGTCCGGATCACACTCCAGGTGACACGTGCCTCCTCTCCGGCCGTGTTCTCCACCGCCAGGTTACAAGCGTCATAGAAGGCCATCATATTCCTTAGCATGCCCTCGGTCTTGTAGAAGGGACAATAGGCATCGTAGGTCGAATACGAGTTCTGCTGCAGGAAGTCATCCTTCAGCATCTTGGCCACCTCGAGTGTGATCTTATCGGCCTCGTTTAGGGATGATTTGCCCACCAGCTGGACAATCTCGGACAGGTCGTCCTCTTCCTGCAGCACCTGCTTAGCCTTGGCCCGCAGTGTTGTGAATTCGGGATTGGACTCCTCGTAGTAAGCGTCTAGAACTCGCATGTACTTGGAGTACGACTGCAGCCAATTCACCGAGGGGAAGTGCTTCCGCTGGGCCAGCTTCTTGTCCAGACCCCAGAACACCTGAACTATGCTCAACGTGGCGGAGGTCACCGGATCGGAGAAGTCACCACCGGGCGGCGACACTGCACCCACAATGGAGACGGATCCATGACGTTCCGGGTTGCCCAGGCATTTGACCAAGCCGGCTCTCTCGTAGAAGGAGGCCAGTCGGGCACCCAAGTAAGCCGGATAGCCAGCATCTGCCGGCATCTCGGCCAGGCGGCCAGAGATCTCACGGAGAGCCTCAGCCCATCGTGAGGTGGAATCGGCCATCATGGAAACATGGTAGCCCATGTCCCGAAAATACTCCGACAGAGTAATCCCCGTGTAAATGGAGGCCTCACGGGCAGCCACTGGCATGTTGGAGGTATTGGCCACCAGGGCGGTGCGCTTCATGATGGACTCCATTGTCCCATTCACTTCCACCTCCAGTTGGGGAAAGTCACGCAGTACCTCGGACATCTCGTTGCCGCGTTCGCCGCAGCCCACATAGATGATGACATCCGAGTTGGAGTACTTGGACAAGGATTGTGAGATCACGGTCTTGCCACAGCCAAAGGCACCCGGAATGGCGGTGGTGCCGCCCTGAACGCACGGAAAGAAGGCGTCCAGGACACGCTGACCGGTGAGGAGTGGACTGACACTTGGCAGCTTGTCATCCGCGGGACGACTCTTACGCACTGGCCACACCTGGAGCATGGTGTGCTTTGTTACCTCATCATTGTACTCCGTCTCTATGATCGTATCTTCCACACTGTAGTTACCCGGCGAAGCTAGCCACTTGATGCGACCCTGGCAACGTGGAGGCAGCATTAGTTGATGCTCCATCATGCTGTTCTCGAAGACGGACCCATAGATATCACCGCCGGTAATTAGACCCCCTACCCTAAATTTGCCGGGAGTAAAGGCATACTGGATGTTCCTGGGCAGGCTGGGCACATCGATGCCCTTGGGCACATAGATGGAGTTGGTCTGCTCGTGGATCGTTCGCAAAGGTCGCTGGATGCCATCGAAGATGCTGCCCATGATGCCGGGACCCAGTTCCACGGATAGCGGTTTGCCCGTTTGGAAAACCGGATCGCCGACACTAACGCCAGAGGTGTCCTCGTACACTTGAATGGTGGCCATGTCGCCCTCGAGACGAATGATCTCACCCACCAGCTGGCAATGGCCTACACGCACCAGTTCGTACATGGCGGCTCCGGCCATTTGCTCGGCATTTACCACTGGACCGGAGACGCCAAAGATTCGTCCCTGATGTTGTGGCTCAAACTCTTCGGTGTCTTCCTGTGAGTAGTTATGCGTATTCACCACTTGCTCATCCACTTCGTGCGATTCCTGCAAAACCAAATCATCGCTTTTGAAGCTCCGCCTGGGTGGTGTTTTCGGTTCCGAGACGTCAGAAGGTGTTTTGGGGCAGATATCCTCGAGGATGGGTCGACAGGGTTGACAGGGTATGCAAGGGGGTTTGGGGGATTGACAGGGTGGACTACGCCGACAGGTGCATTTTTTTGGACTTGCTATTGGCCTGGGTTCAGGTTCCACCAGAGCTTCCACAACAGATATAACCCGCGAAGAATCCGATGAAGATTTTATCGATTCCACTCGCGGAGAATTTGAGCCAGACTTTATCGATTCCACTCGCGGAGAATTTGAGCCAGACTTTATCGATTCCACTTGTGGAGAATTTAAGCCAGACTTTATCGATTCCATTCGCGTAGAATTTGCGCCAGATTTTATCGATTCCATTCGCGGTGAATCTGAGTCAGATTTCGCTATAGATTCTACCAAAGATTCCGTCCGCGATGAACCCGAGCCACAAGTTTGGGTGTTTGAGGTAATAGGAGCTATCCAAGACTTTTTCCCTTCGTCCTCGGGATTGTCTGAGAGATATTTTGCTGCATTTTCCACCACAGATTTTTTCCGCGAAGTGTCCGAGCCACATGTACCAGTGTTTGAGGTGATGGGAGCAATCCAAGGCTTCTGGCCATTGTTCTTCATAATGATTTTGTTTCGGAACGAATAATTTTAACTTCCAGTTGGATTAATTTTGTCATTAACTGTGTTGAATTTATGTATATTTTAAATCAGGTGGCAGAACAAGAAATGAGCGAGAAGATTGTTTCACTAAAGTTTGTATTTAAATACAAATGTATAAATATTTTAATTATTACTGGAATAGAAATTTATTGTCATTATAATCCATTCTTTTAACTTCAAGATTATCTGTAAGCTTCGGTAAAGTCTTCATTAATTTATATTCGTTTGATTATTTTGTATGTTTTAATTGAATTAAAATTTATCAAACAAGGAAAATTAAATATATAAATAATACGTTTAAATAAATATACACATTCCCTTCATCGAAATTTATTGATATAATTTTTGTGAGGGAATAAAAGCTTAAGAAAATACTAAATTTTAGTGTTGAAGCTCTTTTTAAAATATAAAAAAATATATATTTAAAATGGAGCAAGAATATATTTAGTTAACTGAATCGGAAATCTTTACTTAATTGCAAGCTTCTTACAAATTATAATATACTGCAAGAATATACAAATGTTATACCAACATATTGAATTTAAAGCATACAAAATTACAAGTATAAATGTATAAAATTTATAATTATAAATTGTAATTAATAATTTAAATGCCAATAAAGCTACACCTTTTCCGATTCATGTTTACCAAGCTTCCAAGAGCTAATAAAAATATATATTAGAAAATTCATTCAACTTAAGGTTCTACCCTCAAGGGGGGAACCAAATAAAATTCACCTTGCACTTACATTAAATGTATTTGTTGTTGCACTTTATTATTCGTACATTTAATATTTTCATACTTTAAATATTTACATAAATTTAACAAACAAACAGGGAGAAAACATGACTTTTTTCACAAATAAACAAGAATTTCCATTCATTAAACAATAATACTATTTATGCATGCATTTGTATTTGTGTCTTTTTTTTATGTATGTGGGCGTGTGTGTGTGGGTGTGTGTGTATGTGTCCAAGTACTGTTATAGCTTTTGTTGTTGTTATTGTAAATGGAAGTACGTTAAAGGACGTTTATAAGTTGTGGCTCTGGTTGTTGTTGTTGTGGTTGCCCTCGAGGAGCTGAGCCCTTGCTGGGAAGATTGACGAGGGGCTGATAGAGGCGTGGCTAAGGGAAGTATCAACCGCAGGCCGGAATGTTTACATCTCTTGCTTGGAGCTCCAAGGAGCTGTGTGTTTTGTTGGACTTTTGTTTGAGCATCGCCGTTGATGTTGTTTTTCTTCGCAATTTCTGATTAGGAGGCTTTTTTCGGGATTGGTTTTTCGACTGCTTTCATTTTTAAAAGTTAACTATATAACAAATATAAGATTAGAGTGTAAAAGTAGGGCCACCAACACGGTCGGTC
Source organism: Drosophila serrata (assembly GCF_035046125.1). Classification (NCBI taxonomy): domain Eukaryota; kingdom Metazoa; phylum Arthropoda; class Insecta; order Diptera; family Drosophilidae; genus Drosophila; species Drosophila serrata. The sequence goes on along the minus strand of NW_028257173.1, from coordinate 3,555,746 downwards.
GCTCTAGTCCTCCAGATTTCTGAAGGCCTGCTGCAGATCCTCATGCAGCTGCTCGAAATCGGCCTTGATCTTGGCCTCGCCATCCTTAACAGGGTCCTGTAAATTACGGAAAAATCAAAGATTAATAGATATTTCTTGATCACCTTAAGTTTCGATTGATTACCTTGAACTTCATGGACGAGAGCTGGTACATAATGTTGCCCATAGCCTCACGGATCACGTTCCAGGTAATCTTGTTCTCAGACTGAGCCGTCGACTCCACAGAGTGGCGGGCCAGGTCATAGAAGTCGATGATGTTCTTCAGCATGCCGACGGTCTTGTAGAAGGGGCAGAAACGATCGTACGACGAGTAGGAGTTCTGCTGCAGGAAATCATCCTTCAGCAGCTTGGCCACCTCAAGTGTGATCTTGTCGGTCTCGGCCAGAGAGGCCTTGCCGACCAGCTGCACGATCTCAGACAGATCCTCCTCCTCCTGCAGGATCTCCTTGACCTTGGTACGCAGGGGCACAAACTCGGGGAAGTTCTTGTCATAGAAGTCATCCAGGGCACGCATGTACTTCGAGTACGAAATCAGCCAGTTGATCGAGGGGAAATGCTTACGCTGGGCCAGCTTCTTGTCCAGACCCCAGAACACCTGGACGATACCCAGGGTAGCGGAGGTCACGGGATCGGAGAAGTCACCACCAGGGGGAGACACAGCACCGACAATGGACACGGATCCCTCACGCTCGGGGTTACCCAAGCACTTGACGCGACCGGCACGCTCGTAGAAGGAGGCGAGACGGGCGCCCAAGTAAGCTGGGTAGCCGGAATCGGCAGGCATCTCAGCCAGACGACCCGAAATCTCACGAAGAGCCTCAGCCCATCGAGAGGTGGAGTCAGCCATCATGGACACGTTATAACCCATATCACGGAAGTACTCAGACAGAGTGATACCGGTGTAGATGGAGGCCTCACGGGCAGCCACAGGCATGTTGGAGGTGTTGGCCACCAGGGCGGTACGCTTCATGATGGACTCGGTGACGCCGTCGATCTCCACAGACAGCTCGGGGAAATCACGCAGTACCTCAGACATCTCGTTACCACGCTCGCCGCAACCGACGTAGATGATGACATCGGAGTTGGAGTACTTGGACAGGGCCTGCGAGATCACAGTCTTGCCGCAACCGAAGGCTCCGGGAATGGCGGTGGTACCGCCCTGGACGCAGGGGAAGAGCGAGTCGAGGACACGCTGTCCGGTGAGCAGGGGGTGGTTGGCGGGCAGCTTCTCGGTCACTGGACGGGGCTGACGCACAGGCCACACTTGCAACATAGTGTGCTTGGTGATCTCACCATCGAACTCAGTCTCCAGGACGACATCATCGACCTTGTAGTTGCCAGAGGGGGCAATGTAGCGGACGGTACCCTTGGCACGTGGGTTGACAATCATTTTGTGCTTGACCAGGGTGTTCTCGTGCACCAGACCGTACAGGTCTCCGCCGGTGATGTGAGAGCCAACCTTGACGTTCAGGGGATTGAATTCCCAGCTGGCCACACGCGACAAACTGGGCACGTTCACACCCTTGGGGATGTAGATGGAGTTGGTCAGCTCGTTGATGTCCTTCAGGGGACGCTGGATACCGTCAAAGATGCTGCCCATGATACCGGGTCCGAGCTCCACAGAGAGGGGCTTGCCGGTACGCAGGACGGGATCACCCACGGTTACGCCGGAGGTTTCCTCGTACACCTGGATGGTGGCCATGTCACCCTCCAGACGGATGATCTCTCCCACCAGCTCGTAGTAGCCGACGCGGACCAACTCGTACATAGCCGATCCCGACATGCACTCGGCGGTGACGACTGAAATTAAGATAGTGATTGATCGGATTAGTTGGGTTTGTTATAATTGCTTATAAATATATTCTGATTTCATTTTTACACAATTACTTAAAGAGAGTATTTTGAAGCTATTTTAATTTAAATGAAACTTTATCGCCATAAACCATAATGGTTATTAGCTTTTCGCAATCAAGTTAAGCTATTAGATCATTTCTGAGCCAAGGTCCTTCTTTAAAATATATTTTTAAACCCCGGAACGTGCACTTTTTATTAATTTTTATTTGATGAAATTTTTAAAAGATTGTTTAATATATCATTATTAAATATCATTACTTTTAAGTGAGAGAAAAACTTAAGAGAACTTCCTCAATATCCCATTAGGGTTAACCTTCAATTTAAATTAACGGAAAACTCTATAATTTTTATTATGAGAACCCTTAGTTTCTTCACTTAAATGTTAATCATTTATAGATGATCTAATATAGTTAATAATTAATATTACTTACCAGGACCAGAGACAGCGAAGACACGTCCATATTTGGACTCACGCTCCTCATCATCGAATCGCTTGAGGTTTGACATTTTGTTTTATTCTGGTTCAACGACTGCAAAGAATAAATCAAATAAAAAGGGGGAAAATTATAAAATGAAAATCCAGCGAAGCAGGGGAGATAGTTACAGGTGAAAATTTTCTTATCACTAATTGCTAGTTGGCCCTTTTGTCAGCTGACAAGCAACAGGTGTAACCGGGTGCCTCGCTCGCTCGCTCTCTCTTTCGCTGGGTTTCCCATAAATTTGATGTTGAATTTCCTACCTGATTTAAGGTTATAAAATCGTGTTCGATCTACTGCTGTTAGACTACTAATTTTTAGTGATTTGTCGATTTTTAACTCCCCCGTTCTTCGATAATGCTGCGTAAAACTTTAAAAGCAGAGCTTTCGTTTCACGTGACAGAGCTTTGCGCAAGTTCGAAAAGTAATTCTGTTCACTAAAGCGCTAAATAAATAAAATAAAACTCAACAATAACTGTTGAAAAAACACTATCTACTTTATGAAATACGAAATGTAACTGAAACACTCGCTTGACAAAACCAAAATATGCGGGTTGTATTTTATCTAAAAAATAGGAAATAACAAGAGAGAGAGCGGGGGAAGTTACGCTCTTTCTTGCTCTTCCTCTCTCCATTCGAGTTCGAATATTTGACAATTGCTTTTTGACGTTGATCACAAGACTACTGTCATTGCTGTCAGCTGACAAATGAAAAAAGTGGTTAACGAAAAAAATTAAGAAATCTTAGGGTTGCCTATTCATGGCTTGAGAACCACCACCATATTGGATACATTGGTTATTTATTCAAGAACCCAAGAGGCGTACAACTTCAGTTCGAATTTCGAAATGAGCGGCGGCAGCGATCACAAGACCCACGGTGCGAGCGGGATGGGGCGAACACGGGGAGCGGGGTCAGCTGACAAGGCAAAATAATTTTCCACGCGCAGAATTTTCACGTTCGTAGACCGCACTTTTCGTGTTGCATTCAACACTGGTATTCTTTGGGGATTTTTAAGCTTGTTCTGCACTTGTGGGTGTGTCGACGGCTGCATTTATTATCTAACACCAATGCAGGCGCTCTGCGTGTTTTCGCTCCCCGCTTTGATCGCTGCTTCGTCACTTTTTTTCGAGGCGAATTCAAGGTGGAATTTCGGATAAGATCGCCGCTTTAATATTTAGTGAAATTACCCGTTTTTAACTGTTATTTGTTTAGTGTTTTTTAATTGTAGGGTGTGAGTTGGCGATGAGAGGGGGTGGGGGCGGGCGCTTACTTTGCTGTGTCTTCGCGTTCACCTTGCGAACGTGTGTGCTTGCTGCTTTTCTCCAAACCGAAAACCGACTGTGAGCCGCAGAAATAAAACGTCGACGCTCGCACTTCGAAAGTTCGCTGTCTTCGATTTCGATTTCGCCTCCGATCCAATCCGATCGCGAGCTTTTGGCGACGAACTTTGTAGCTTCAGCTTTACAAGCGAGTTGAGTGAGTTGTGAGCCGATATCGATTGCGAGCGGAGCTTTTCGTCAATCGAAATGAGAGGGAGAGAGATAGCGAGTGAGGGGGAAATGAGAAGAAGCTACTGCCGGAGAGAGCAGTGTTGCCAGTTTAGCTAATTAAATGACATTTGAAACTAGCTTAATTGCCTTAAAATTAGATTATTTTAATGTTTAGTCACCAAAATATCTACGACTTTCTTGATATGAACGACTTAAATGGTTTTAGTCTCTTCCTTTTATTTGTTTTAAATTTAAATGGATTCCTTGCCATTGTCCAATATAGAAAAAACAAGTTTTCAGTTAAATATTATTTTTATTAAATATGTCTTGATTTTTTAAATGTTGGTTCATCAAAATATGCGCCAAAAAAACTAAACAAAATTAAGAAGTGCTTAGAGAGGCCATATCTGGCAATACTGGACTCTCTCTAACGTTCTGTAACGGGGTTCGAAAGCTCGCAAGGTCCCAGCTTCCCAAGTTCGGAATGTCGAAGTGCAAAAATTTGTCATTGTTAAAATGCCTTTAGTTCAGTTTGCTCCATTTTTCGTAGTTAATTGTTTGTGCAGATTTTAAAAAAAAAGTGTTACCAATGTGTTAAGTGTTAACGTTAAAATCAAGGAGCAAAGGGCAAAATAACAAATATAATAATCTTGTAATACAATGCAAGTGCAAAGAGGATGAGGAATAGAAGGTAAGTGCACGCAATTACATACACACACACATACATTCTCGTATTTGGTTTGTCTTTTAGCATTTCTCATTCATATTGAGCTTATTTTGTGCTGTTACGGGAAACGAAACTTTTTAAAAGCATAGCTTATTAATGAAATTTTATAGATTTATATTTTGAGTAAATTAAATAGGTTAATATATATAATGTACCTATGTACATATGTATATGTATATCAATTTCCAATTCATTTCCCCACTTTTGGTCCAATTAAAATTAACACCAAGATAAATTGGATTTCCTGTAAACTGAATTTCAACACATGTACTTGCACACATAAATATACATACATACATACATATGTAAGCAAGTGTTAAATGCTGCGAATAAAAAGTGCAATTAATTAATTACACAAGCTATTAGTTTGCTATTTAAAGTTCAAGTGAAATGCAATTTTAAATGAATCAATTCGTGTAAATTGTTGGCTCGAGGGATGCCCCAACAGTGCCATAAAATGGTATTTTACAGAATCCTCTTCCCTTTAAATTTTATTATATAGTTTTTAGCCCACATTCAGTACAAATGAAACTCACTGCCCCTGACGGCAACAGAGGCTGCGGTGAAAAAAACTTTGATTAAAATTCGCATTGTAAAAAGATATTTACCAATGATTTACAATTTTTTTGTACATACTGTTTTACCCATTATACTACCTTTTCCTCATTCAGCTGTTGTTCTACTTCGATTTCGTCTCTCTCTCTCTTTTTGTGCTTGTGCAGATGCAATCAATGGGAATGGACCCCAACTCTAGATAAAAATAAACAAGAAGGGGAACTAACTTCGGAAAGCCGAAACTTAAATACCCTTCCAAATAAATATTGGGATTGTATAGGAAATCGATCAACACTTATCTTTAAAATATTTACATTCCTTAAATCAATATTTATTAAAATGACAATTATTTCCAAAAATCTAAGTTTAAAAAACTCATAACTCAGTTAAAAATGCATTAATTTTAATTCGGGAAGCTTTCCTGTGTTAGTTTTTTTTAGGTTTTTAAATCTACATACTTAATCTAAAATTTAAAAATATTCATATATTTGGCAATTTTTACAAATTTTAACGATGTAACCCCTTATAAAATGTTAAAAATTTTCAAAAATTTATTTTTCTTCCAAACATGGATAGTTTGTCTTGACAGTTGATGCTGATTAAGAATATATACGATTTATAGGGTCGGAAATGACTTCTTCACGAGTTATAAGTTTCTGACTAAAATTATTATACACTGAAGGCTATAAAGGGTCCGAATAATGTATTATTAAAAACTAAGTGTAATTCAGGTTTGAAAATTAACAATTTTTAAAGGGTATCGGAAAAATATACGACTAAAACACTAATTGGAATCTGAGTAACCTAAAGAGGAAACCGGAAACATAAAGTAGGTATGACAAGGAAAATAGAACAGAAACAGAACTGAGGAAAACTATATTCAAATTTAAAAGCAAAGCAAAAATGTATGTAATATTAACAAAGGAATAGGGAAAAATTAGGTTACATAATTTTCTAATTATTTTTTTTTATATATGAGTAAACTTGATTAGTACTGAAAGAATATTTCTTAAAACGTAACATGATTTAAAGTTGGAATTTATTTTTCGTTGTGTGTTTCCTTTATTTAAATTCCGATTACAATTTGTCCTTAGTGCACCTCCACTCCCAGATTGATTCTACTAAATTTTCGTATTGCAGTCAGCAAAAGTGGCATCTACATCGCAAAACCCAGCTTACAAAGTAGTCAAACAGTCAAAGAGTCGTTGGTTTGTTCAGATGCTATAGATAAGGATATAGCAGGAGGGGTGCTCAGAATTCTCAGGCTCTCACTTGCTTTTTGCATAACTTATAAATCGATGACGTTGGCAGGCGAGAGCGCATCTCGAGTCCGGGACATTTGCATAATAAGGCAGCAGCAGCAGCAGCAACAGCAGCAGCAACAGCAGCAGCAACAGCAGCAGCAACATCAGCAGCAGCAGCAGTATCCAAGCAGCATTGCATGCAGCATGAAGAGTAGTTGCCTGCGATTCAGTGGCGGGGATTCCCCTTCTCGACTACGGTGCAGATGTGTGAGATGTACTACCACACCGAGTGTTTTGGATTCTGTGTCAAAATGGCGCAGAAAAATGCTCGAGTGGAGCTGCTGACTGCAGAGCGCCAAAGTGGAATGAATTTGACACGTCGATGCTGAGATATGTCAGAGACCCGCAACACTCACACACACCCCCACACACACATTTTCGCAGCCACTTCATAGGATTTTCTCGGTGGGTGTAAGTGGTGTGTCCTGGTTAAAAATCCTTTCCATGTTAGTTGGGGAATTAAGCATGGAAATTTGGGCCACAAAAAATTAGATATTTCAATTTTGTATAAGAAAAATAGGTGGCCAAGCTGCTGTTTATTGAGTGTAAAAATAGTTATTTTAGGGTATTTTAATTTTAGTCAGAAGCTTGAAAGGAAGTGAAGGATTCGTTTTTAACCCTATAAATCATATATATTCTTGATCAGCATGAAAAGAGGAATCGATCTAGCCTTGTTTGGACAAAACAAATTTTAGTACATTTTTTCAGATTTTTATAAGGGGTTACATCGTTAAAATTTTCAAATATTGGCAAAAATGTAATATTTTTAACTGAGTATGCAGCTTTATAAACCTAATAAAAACTAACACAGGAAAGCATTCCGATTGAAAATTAATGAATTTTTGACTGAGTTATGATCTACAGAAGGTAAAGAAATTTCTGGTTCCTAAAGTTAGAATCCTTTCTTATTTTATAATAAATTTTTTTGTTTAAATATAAGCTTAAGAAAATATTTGGATACCGAATTACATTTGTTAGTGTTTTAAGTTCCTTTTTCTTTACTATTATTTTTAACGCTTGGCTAATCTTTTCCTGCGGAATATCTGCATATCATCTGGATATATTCGCATGTATGATAACTTTATTTTCGTGCATAGATATTTGGATAGAGCTCTAGGGCTTTTTCCATTCCGTTTCTCTAGATATGGATAACTGTATACATTAAGTCATAACTTCATTTGTCTGCCATGGGCATTCATTTAGTTTATGTTTGTGCATTTCGCGTATCTCTCTCTCGCCCTCCCGCTCACTTCATCTCGATAAATTCATTTGGGTCTTGTTAGGGAACGCCGCCTGGTCGAAGGTTCCGAACCGACGGCACACCACTGGCTAATCTTGTTGCGCATTGCCATAATTTTCAATTTACATGCACCCAGTGAGTTCCACCCACACTCCCAGCCAGTTCGCCCATCCGCGTCCTCATCCTCGTCCTACTCTGCCGGAACGGGAGCTATTCCGGCTATCCGAGTCTGTCCGGGCGTTATATTGGTCACAATAAATTGACTGCAATGGCCCCGACCGTGTGTCTGTCTTTAATCGGGTGTGAGGGTATGTACACTGGGGGAAAATATTAACAAAAATGTCATAGAAAAAATATATATTATCAGTTTATAATTCCAGTTCCATATACTTTTTTAGCTTGGTGTATGAACTGTGTTTTGTTTTCTTATCAAACTGATTATAGGGGTTTCTTATCAACTACATACATATATGAGCTTATCTAAATTATCATTTATTATAGAAATATATATACCTTCTTGCATCATAGAAAAGTGGTTAAAAAATATATGTGTAAATACTGATAATTAATATAAACATTTTTGGTTATTTAAACAAATCAATATTTGAAATAGGGATTAAACAGGTTGCTTAAACAATTTGTTTTGCTTTGACCACAAAAAACTAAACCGAATTCCGACTTGGGAAAATTTTAGAGCACTCTTAGAAACAACTTTACGTTAATAAATCCTAACAAATTTAATAAAAAGTTGCTTATTTAAGAAGGCAAAATATTTATTTTGAATTTAATATTCTTGGAGATTTATTTTGGGAATTTTTAGAGCACTCTTAGAAACAACTTTACGTAAATAAATTCGAAACATTTTTAATAAAATTTTGCTTACTTAAGAAGGCAAAATATGTATTTTGAATTTAAGATCCTTGGAGATTTATTTCCATATTATTTTGTAAAAATTTTAAATAAATATATAAAAGTACCATAAGCTATTGTTTCCCCTGAAACCACTATATTTTTTCTGCTTGTGCATTTATCGAGCATGACCGTCGTTGGCCTTCGCTTCCATTCGCTTGATTATGGCATCGTCCTGCCTCGTCCTGCTGCCTGCTGCCTGCCATTACACTGCAGTTGCATTAGGCGCCATCGAGGCGCCGGCAAAGTGCAACATTTCGATGGGCCCCATCAACGTGGGCGCATCATTTGTCCTCCATTCCGGCGTGCCTAATCATTGACACATTCATTGATGCATTCGAGCGCATTCTGGCATATTTACGAGCTGTCCTAATTGTCCGCCAGCATGCCGCATCTCGCAATTAGATCCTTAATTGTAAAGGTTAGTTACCAGCTTTTAGGGTTTTTATTACCAGAACTAAAGTTTAAATAATTATTTAATGGAAATTTAACTTTCTTTTTCAAAACCTGGCAAAGATCTTTGAAATTTCGCGAATCGTTTCTCCACCAGTGAGTTTTTATGCCTCTTGGCAGAAAAGTCCTGCTGCATTTTACCACAACAAACAAAGCCAAAGATTTAGCATAACAGCAAAGAAGCCAAGCAGCAGGAGATGTAGTGAAAAAGAAGGATCCCAGCACACAGGACGAAATGCTAAAGGAGCACAGGACGAAGCCAAGCCTTTTGGTCCCCCTTAAGCAGTAAACTTTTTCATATGCTATCCTCCTCATACACCCATAAAGTCAGGCTGGAAAACTAATTTGCAAGAACATTGAAAATCCCTTAAAATTTCAGCAAAACTTACAAAGCATTAAAAGTTGCAAATAAAGGGGAATATTTTTGGAAAAATAATTTAAATCTTTTAAATATTCAAAGAGAAATAATAATCTATAACATATAGTAATTAAATTTTATAAATGCTTTCTTGTGTTTCGTGTAAAATAAAAACTTTAAGACTTCATATTTCCTAATTACCCATATTAGCTGGCATTTTATGGTTTTCCTAATACTTTATTTGTTTTACTTTTTTTTAGACCCCCCAAAAACTAAAGTTCAAAAACTAAAACTATAAACGCAAATTGTAGAGCTTCTTGCCAACTCGCTCGCACTTGCTTATGGCTCCCCAGTGGGTGGCAGTATGTGTGTGACCCCTGTGACCCCTCTCTGATATCCTGATATCCAGGATACCCCGCTCCTGCTTCGGCAACTTGTGTGCAACTTGTGTGTGCTGCACATTTCAACTTAACTGAATTATTAGCCGACTTGTGTGAATTATGATCTCTTAGTGCTGATACACCAGGCCACACACGGCAACGCTTCGTATCCTTCCGCTCCTGCGGAGGCCCTCCATCCTGAGTCCTTGGGTCTCTCTTTCTCCCTCACTCTCCTTTCTGTGAACTCTCCCCCAAAAGCTTTCGAATGCACACCCCTTGTGTTGCACTCTCAGCCACTTTCGTTAATGCATTTGCCCAGTGGCCATGTGGGATTCTTGTTGCTTCTGCTGCTCAGGCAATTTTCCAAAAACAATAAGAGAAGCTGCAAATACGCATCGTACTTATATATGCACTCAAAGAAAAATAAGAGGGTTTTGGGTAAATAAAAAGGAGATTAAGATTAAAATTAAAATATATAACTTGAAGAATATTCCGTTTCATGTAAAAGTTATATATATAAGGAAAGTAGGAGGAGGTCAAAGATTGGTTAGTTACTCTATTAATCTTTTTGAGAATATAGATCATTTCTCTTTAAATGCTTTCCCTATATTAAGAACATTAAGTTCTTGTATATTATATTAAATTTGTTCTGTGCATTAAAGTAGAATATAATTTCATCTGCTGACTGCTAACTCACCTTACAGCCAAAAAGTTACTCGAAAGTCAGATACAAAAGACTGAGACGAAAATAGTGTCCTTTGGAGTCCAAGATGAAGACTGGGCCTACAGTTCCTCATATATTCATGTTGATGTTATTGGCCCTTGCAGTTATGCTGCTGCAGGCAATGCAGATCCCCAAGGATCTGGTTTAACATATATATTCCTTCCAGTATAAGTCATCACAGAAAGTGAGGGGAAAATCTAGAAAAGAAAGAAAAAGAAAATGTTATACCAAGCCATGATGCTTATGACTTTAAACAAAATTTGTAACTTATCAACTTTAAATTGAAATTTCTATCTTTAACAAGAAATTGAAGTTGTTTAAAAAACACCCCTTCAAAACATTATTAAATTATGTGTATCTAGGCTAAAAAAGGGTGCTTTATTTTCCGATTTAAATTCTTTATTTATTTTCTCTTGTCATGGTTTATAGTCTTTAAGTTGTTATTTGGAAAAACTATTTATGCCTTGGCATGCTCCTAGAATATCTCTGGGAAAAATCCACAGGGCTGACTGTGAGGCAAAGGCTTTTAGGACCAGACGAACTTTACTTAACCCCGACCTCGATTGTCCGAGGTTGAGCCTTGCCCGGGTCGCCGACTATTCTCCAGTTGGTTGAAAATGATTTATGACGCTGGTCTGAGGGATTAGCATATGAATCCAAACAAAGCTGCTTGTCCTTGCCGGATCCTTTGCCTTCACATCCCCTGTCCATCTCTCTCTCTCTCTCTCTTGGTGCTGCTCCGACTAAGCCAGTTTCCGTTTTGTTTGCTTAGGCTGGAAAATGGACAAGATTTTGGCTAAAATCGAACCGGAAATGGCTTAAGCAAACTCTTATAAATTTGTGTGTGTGTGTATCCGAAGCTGTGTGTGTGTGTGTCCGTGTGTGCGTGTTGGGTCAGGACCTGCAGTATGCGTAATTAACCTTTGACACGGCAGGTTGGTCCTGTCCTACATCTCCGTCGCCTTCTCTGGCATATTCATATTTCACTTACCGTTTTGGCAATTAGTCCACTGCAGGTGTGTGTGCCAAAAGGGTCAAGAGGGGAGGGGCCAACAGCTTCAATTGATCTCCGGAACCTTCGAGAACTTGGCTCCGATTCTCTCTGTAATTATGTTTTCTTTAATCTGTGCTCCATGCTCCATCTGTCTGTCCGCCCGGGAATATGTCCAGCATAATCTCTTACTAAGCAGATGCAAAGTAATATTTGAGGCTTTCCAAAGGTAATTTAAAGATAACTACTTATATCTAGGTGGGCCTCTAAGGGGTCTCTGTGTGCATTAGATATGTTAAGCTAGATGGGATTTGCAGTGACCTGAATATCCTGTAAAAGGGATTACAGCTAGGGCACAAGGAACATACGGATATATCAGAAACTGTGGCAGCTTTTACATATTAATTAATTTTCAAAAATAAAGAGGAGATCTCTTTAACATTTCTTCAAGTTCTTTGGGTCTGAATTATCTGTTTTTAATGCTTAACAAAAAAAGAAAATCTATATAAACAAAAGAGATATCGAGTATAGGATCCGCTGCTTAGGTTAATGATGTCCATGGTCATGTTCGCTGCTCTGTTTGTGGGACTTGTGCCACTTTTTCTTGTGCTCCTCGCCGCCCTTCTTGCCGTGCTCCTTCTTGTGGCCCCACTTTTTGGCCTCCTCGTGCTTCTTCTTGTGACCTTTGTGACCCTTCTTCTTGTGTCCCTTCTTGCTGTGACCCTTTTTGCCGTAGTGCTCCTCATGGCCACCCTTCTTGTGGCCGCCCTTCTTGAAGCTGCTGCCTTTTTTGTGCTTTTTGCCCTCCTCAAAGCCGCCATGCTTCTCCTCGCCACCTTCATCGTGATCCTCGTCGTAGAACTTCTTCTCCTTCTTGTTCTCGTCCAGCTTGTGGACATGGTGTTTGCCCTTGATGGAATGTCCTTTTTTATAGGATCCATGATCCTCGAACTCGCTGCCTTTTTCGCCTTTGGAGCCCTTTTTCTTCTTTTTGTGATGAGCCTCGGAGTGTTTGTGCTTCTTCTCGTGACCTTCCTCACCGCCATGCTCGCCCTTCTTGCCCTCCTTGTCATGGTGTCCTTTCTCGCCCTTCTCCTCGTGCTCCTCGTGCTTGTGACCCTTTTTGCCCTTGCCGCCATGCTTCTTGAAGTGCTCGCTGTGATGCTCCTCTCCGGACTCCTCCTCGCCGCCCTCCGAGTGCTCTTCATGCTTGGAGGCAGCCACCAGCTGATCGGGTTCCTGGAAAATCAAAGAAGGATTAAACCAAAGGTTCTATATTTATAACTCTTTAAAAACTCTCAATTCTTAAAGACTTTTATTTATGCAAAATGTTGCAGTTCTCTTACCTGTTCTTTCTTTTGGCTGTAATACGGTTGAAAATCCTCAAAGTCCTGGCCAAGCAGCAGCGAGCTTATGGCCATGGCCCTATCCGGCGTTGAGTGGAGACCCAAAGCGCCGGCCAGAAGCCCAAGCAGCGTTATCACTTGCCACATTGGCCACATGGCCGCGATGCCACTGCAGCTGCTGCTCTGGTGCAACGACTGGAATCCTAGCTCCTCCTGGCTTCTCCTCTCTTTTAGGTCCGTCACGGTAATCTCTGGAATTTCTAGTGCGGCTGCCACGCCCGCTTGTAGTCGTCTACTGGTTTCGCCTCGAGGCTTCCAAGCCTTTTATCCACACTCTCCGCTCTCTGTGCCGGCTTTGGAGTTGCAGCTTGTGGCTGATTTGCCAACTTTTCCGACCATTTTTTGCCACCACTCTATACCAGATTTTGGTCTCGGTGTATTGCATTTGATAAGAGGTATAAGGTATTTCAAAGGGATTATGATTGGAAATGGAATTTTGCTATAAATTAATCAATTAAATGCCATATACTATAGGATAGGTGTCTTTACATAGTAAGTAATCAATGTTTACCTTAAAGACTGGTTATTTAAGGGTTCATTTTGTCTTGTAAATTGTATTCTTTATTAAATTTAAAACCAAGTTAAGGTATTTTACAGTCACTGTATACCTTCAGTCCATTCTTTTCCTTTTTTCTCCTATAGATTTGGTTTTTGTTCGGTTGTTTTTCCCATGTTTCAATCGCCTCTAAGTGCATAACGTTGTCCCAAACTAGAAAAAACCCTTCGTACTGACCAACTTCTTGCGGTTTTGGGAGGTTTTTCTTGCTACTGGCTGTTGCAGTTTGCTGTTGGCCAAAAACAAGCGACTTTTGTTATGCTGCACATTGCAAAATGGCAAAACCGAATCCAGTTTCGTACAGCAAATAATGCCCAAGTGGCACAGTGGGCCTTATTGGCTTCCGATTGCTTAAATTCAGCGAGAGTCAAATGATGGATTTGGTACGAGACAAATTCCCCTCGACTCCTTCGCCCAATTAGCCATCAATCATGAGGATTGCCGTTTGCTTGTTTGATTTTCAACTTAATTAATAATTTACTGACCACTTGTGAGTGTCTTGTATGCGGTTGATTGATAACAACCAAGGGGATTTGGCCACAACATCGGTTGAGTGATAAGAAGAGGAGGGGTTTTTTGGGGAGGGGGAACGTAATAGAGAACCAGCAGATATGTCAAAATATATTTGGGTTTTCCGGGTTTCTAAGATGTATGTGTTATGTTTCCATGATATGGTTTTGTTTAATAAAATGTGACATTTATTTATTGTGTTAAATTGGGAATAAAAAAATCATAAATGATATTAAATGGTAAGCTAGATATTTCATTAAAACTTTGTTCTTCTTTATATTTAAATTTCTATTTATCTTATTCTTATATATTTTTATTTTTCCTTTTACTTTTCTCAGTATCATTATCTTGGCAAGTGTCTCCACCAATAAATTACTTTATCATTTATTTTCCCCTGTTTAAACTTCATTAGCTTACCCCACTCACCCAATATGAACCCCTTTTCTCTTAAGGCCACATCATCACCTTAAGAGCTGTACCCTTTAACCCTCATCATCCTCTCTGTTGTTTACCTTTCCTCCCCAAAGGTTTCTACCAAGTTATCGCTTAATTTTTGGTTACCCCAATCATAGGGCTTCATTAACATTATAAAGTGTTTATATATTCTGTATTTAGTGCCCAAGTTTATTTTTCTACTTCATTTCAACTCTAATTTTAATGTTTAAGGATTTTGCTACTGAACTATATAACCTATTAAAATAAATAGGAATTATTTAGAGTGGGAAATTAATTCAATTATTGATGTAGACTTACAAAAAAGTAAACCAAAAATAAGTTCTCATTTAAGAAAAAACATTACTCTTATTCCCATTTGTTCTTTAATGGTGACCTATTTTTTTGAAGTACTTACTCTGGGGCATGTTCCCGGAGTTTGCCCCTGATCGCTTCTCAAGTCACGTGGACACCTTGTCGTATTTATGCGCCCGATGCGTCGCTATAAAGTTGCCCAGTTGCGTTATAAATACACGTCTTAAAGATATTTCTTCCGAATTTCTTTATCCTTTTTTTATATCTTTTTTTTTAACCGCCGACTCTGTTTATCCGTGGCTTTTTGGCCATTTCTCTTGGCCATCTTTGGAGGCCATACCTGGTCACAGGAAATGCATTTTAAATGTCGGCGGCGGCATAAATAAAACGTTAATGTTGCGGGGCGGCGAATGCAGGACGAATTTGGAGGACGATGCGTTGCCTTGCCATGCCGTGCCGTGCCATGCCTTTTGCCTTTTGCCTTTGCCTTAATTTATGAGCCGCGGCAACAAGGACAAACGAGGAATTTCATTCGATTTCGCATTTCGATTCCATTCGATTCGATTTGGGCGAAAATTCCGTCTCCGTTTCCGTTCCACCGCCTCTGGCGCCATGGCAAAAGTTTGACAGCCACTTGGCACCTTCGGAACTTTTTCTAGCCATTCCCATTTCCATTCCCATTCCCATTCCAAATCTATATCCCATTCCAGCTTTTTGCTCCACTCCACTCCACTTGAATGCTCCAAACTGTCCCCAGTTCCCCGGCTGCTTTCGCATTCACACAAAGTTCAGTAGTTGGCCAAAAGTCACTTGGCATGCATATAAATTGTCAGCCATTAAATTTGCATTGACATTTTGGCCGTGTTTTTTAACCCGCCGCCACCCAGTGACGGCATGCGGACCGAACACCCCACCCCCCTCCCTGTAGAGCCGAGAGAAAAACCCCTTTGGAAAAACCTATGGAGAACCCCTCCGGATTTAGCCGGGTGATTTATCTATGCACTCTTTGATTGCATGGAGCTGCGAGCATTGAGGGCAAATTTTCTCGACGACTCGACGAGTTTTGTTTGCCATGTTTCGGTGCTTGTTTTTATTGAATTTCCTGAATTAATTTGCCAACATCAGGCAGAGGCACATATACAGCACAAAAAAAATGTATATAAACTAGATGAAAAGTTGACGAGAAGAACGATGTGATGAATACCCTACAAATATATTAATAATCCCAATAATAAATTACCTTAAAATATATTAATAATAGTAATTAGTATAGAAATTATATCCACATTTTTACAACCCTTAAAGATTCTTCTTCTGACATTTAGATTATTTAAAGACTCACTTAAATGTTATATTTCTCGTACAATTATAAATACTAACCACTTCTACCACCAATCTTAGTTTTTAACTAATTTTTTATTGATTAGTTTCATACATAAAGTATAAATCCCATATAAAACCATCTCTGATTAATAAACACTCCCTCAGAAAGTGTACTCTAGGATCTAAAGAATGCGAAAAAAGTCACTAGCTAAAACAAGAAATAGAAAAAAAATAGTCTGTGGAACGTTGATTAAACTTGGCTTGGCATTGACATGAGCCGAGGAGTTGCATCCACTCCACAGATTCAATCTCGGTCCGGATATCTTTTCAGGTTGGCCGGCAATTAGCCTAATACCCAAGGACCTCGTGGCATCCTCGTTTGGCTTTTAGCCTTATTGAGTCCAGCCAGCAGCAGAGTCATCTGCCCCATGTGTCCCCCAATCATAATCAGAGAAAAAAGGCTCCTCCTAAACACTACCACCTCCACTCGTATTTCAAGAAGGGGGGACTCTTTTCTTTTTTCGTTGGGATTTATGTAATCACAGGGTTTGGGAGGAAAAACCAAGAGGTGGGTATAAGGGTATTGAGCAAAGGCTTAATTGTGAATCTTGGCCTGGAAGTGTGGGATTTCCCCCATCAAAAGAAGTCTCGAATTATTATCGAAGATAATCAATTCATTTGCCAGGACATCTCTTGGTAATTTATTTGCCTGAGTAGCAAAAACTTGTGTCCTCATTTGGTTTACGCTTTTTGTGGAGATGAGCTACGAACAGTTTTTGTTAAAGATTTCTTTGAGAAATTTCATGTTTAAATTCATTCCTTTAAATTCAGTTCACTAAACATTTCAATATTTCATCAAATATACCATATTCCGGACCTAAGGTTCATTTATTTCCCTTTTGGAAAAGATTTCTGGCATTAATGCTTCCGCCGGCTTTAAATTTCTCCATCATTTGCATCTGCTTTTAATTTTTGAACTGTGAATTAAATTTCCTTTGCTTCACTTGATTTTCTTCCGGCTTGTTACCTCAGAAACTGACAGGTGCCAAAGGTCAACTAGCCGAAAGGTGAAAGCATTTCCGTTAAATGTTATTTACCCGAAAGCGATTTCAAATGTTTCGCAAACGCAGCCACACAGCCACAGGATCCCTTTTATAATAGCTTCCTCTACTTCCTGTTTTTCCCTGCCTTCCCCCCTCAAGACATTTAACGTTGCAGCCTTTAGTCAGCCACGTTTATTTATTGCAACGCTTTTGACAAACTTTAAAACATCGCCGCTAAAACTTTGATCGCATAGAAGGCGATGTGGAAAACTGGAAACCCCCGAAAGGAGCATCTTTTGCAGTGAGAGTAATTGGGGGGGTTTAAATGTGATATATTCAATTTTTATAAAGGTATTTCTTATTTTTGAAATATTTAGTAACTTTCCGAAATAGTAATTTGTATGAAATCTTCCTAAGAAAGTAAATATATTTTAAAGCTTCAGTCTTTTGCTTAATATTTTCTTTGATCACAAATGTATATTTTCTTTATATATATATTATTAATATGTATATATTTCTTAAAGTGTACGTCTCTCCCATGAGCACGTGCCGGCTTTGCTTGAGTCTCCTTTGTCCGCCTCCGCCTCCGCCTCGAGCTGCACCTTGGCTATGGATTCTGTTCGCTGAATGCTTCTTGCCGCTCCTTGCGGCAAATGCAGCGTGACACCCGCGGCTTTTTCACTCACTCACTCACCTGTGTGTATGTGTGTGGTTCCCCCTCTATTGAAATGTGGGTCGCCGGGGCTGACTGTCAGGTGTACAAACGAGGGGGGAGTGCAAAGGGGTTTTCACCTCAGCGCAACATTTCAAAATTCAATAAAAAATCTTTTGTTTTCGTACGCGAGCATTGAAAACTTTGAGCCAAGGTTTGCCTGGCTTTTCCGTGGGGCAACATGACTTACCGTTGCGGCGACTTACACCCCAGGTAGCAGCAGCCACGCCCCCTTTTTTCTGTACTTCCCCCTACCTTTGGCTCTGCTTGTGGTAGATTTTGCACGTACGCTGCATTTTTACGCTTCGCATTTTTAGCAACAATTTCAGCATCAGCTTCTGCGGCTGCTGTTGCTTCTTCTTAGCGTGTGTAGGAGTGTGTGAGAGTGTGTGTGAGAGTGTGTGTGAGAGTGTGTGTGCGAGTGTGTGTGGTTGTGGGGTAGAGGCAACGGGGGCGTGGCACGTGTCTGTACAATTTTAAATGATTTGCTGAGACTGCACAAGGGGAAAAATTGGGGCAAAAGGTAGGAGAAATAAAGGTTGATTAAGTAATTTAAATCGGGAAATTTAAAGATTTAAAAGAAATATAATAAAACCTTAAAAGAATTTTTAAAAATTTAATTTGAAATAATTTAAGATTAATATATAAAATGATATATAAAATATGATATATAAAATAAATCAATGAGAAGGAAATACTTTAACATAAGATTTAATTCTATATGAAGCTTTCTTTGAATTTATTTGAGAAGTTTTAAATATAAATACTAAGATTATCTCCTTTATTATTTATATACGTATTAATAGATATATGTACGTATTTATATATATAATAAATAATATATATTCTCAATATAATTTAAATACTAATTTTCTCTTGGTGTTGCTTGGTTGTTATTTAATTCGAAGTTTTCATTAAAACCGAGCCCAGACTGAATGGAGATTTTGTGGCAGCTTTAAACCTTTTCCTTATATCCTTCTTTATCAATCGATAAGAGCAACAAAAACTTGTGGAATAAAGCTAATTAATTCACATCCTGGCAGCAAAAGGGGAAGTCGCGACCAACACGGCGTATGAGCAATTTGTCTGACTGCCTTTCCCTGTTTCCATGGCCAGGTGTCATAGCAGACATACCTGAAATAACTTTGTTGTTTTATAGCTACCCAAAAAAAGGAAAATATACAAAAATATTGGGGTTGATCCAGCATATTAAAGGGATTTTCGTGTTTTGCTTACTCTGGGGAAAAAGTTTTTAGGAATTTTGCAAAATCCGAGCTTGGGCGTCGAGTGTTTTATAGCTGTCAGATTTGGTTAAAGGATTTTCAAATAATTCCTATAAGAGGGGTTTTATTTAAATTGAAGTATATTCTTTAAGTAACTAAAAAAGAGATATATATACTATTGAAACTGTGTAAATATATAGAAAAGTGCTAAATTTGAATATCTGTGAAGATTTATGCTAAATAAGCTCTTGTCCCAACCATCAACTGACTGAATTCAAATCATCGGATTACTTCGATCAGAGCCATATTTTTCGATTCCGCATGCATAAGCCAAGTTTATGACGGCTCCCTGGCACATGGCAAATATCTCACATTGTTTCGACACCTGAGATAGATTCCCAAATTGAATGCAGGATTTCGAAAGGACGTTCGGTCGTTCGAATACATTGACAGGCGACGGAGGCTAAATTATGCGATGCAGTGGGAAAGCACTACCTCTGTCTCTTACATATACACAGCAGCAGCTTATTTCCCACCCGATTTTCCACACAATTTTTCCAACTCCCCAAAGCCTCTCTCGTGTGTGTGTGTGGGTTCAGCGGTTTTTCCTACCTTTTATTCTTTATGTGTATTGATTTGAAATGAATCTCCGTGTAAGCGAGGCCAAGCGCAGAATCCGCTTCAGAATTGGAATCAGCAGCACTTTTCCAACTGGAATCTAGCCACTGCCACGCCCCCAGAAAACGCCGCCCAATTGAACATTTTAGCGCAACAAATTGCAATGTTTCAATGCCCTGACAATGGTTATACTACATTCCTTTGGGTAGCTTTTAAGGGTTTCAATTATTATTTAATATTATTTTAAAAGCTTTAATTATATTCTTATTAAAATAATAAATCATTTACAATGATATATATATTGTTTTCCGAGAGAAAGGCCTCATAAATTGATTTAAATTTAGTTATTTAAAGCATTATATTTCCCTAATTTATTTCATAAATAAATTTTATGAAATTTATTAGTAAGTTGTACGATTCGGTGCTACATTTTCACAGTTTTATTTTCAACTTTTGCAAATTTTTCACTCACCAGCTTTTTGGCGTCTGTTTTTCTTTATTTTTATTTTTGCCGATACTCCTGTCTCTGGCACTGTTTCTGTTACTGGTTGCCATTTCCGCTCCTGGTTCATGGCTCCGACTTTGGCTTTGGCATATAACTTACTGTCATATTTTCATCTAGCTATGGTTCCGCTTTGTTCAGCCATATTTCCCTCTGCTCCTGAAATCCAATCCCCTTCGCCGAGTTGTTCTCTTTGTTATTATTGTGCGCTAGCCCGCCCTTCTATTGAATGCTTCTTTCGTATTAAAAGTTTCATTCTTTTCTGCATGCTGCTTTTTGTTCTTTGGGGGATCCCCCATCCTCTTGATTTGAAGGGGAATGAAATGCTCTTCTGGATTTTGTTAACTTTGTTATTTTTGCTGTTGTTTGGGGATACTGGTGGTTGCTTCTGGTGGTGCTGCTGCTGCTTGGCGCTATTCAATTTTCAATAAAATATGTAAATTTATACCGCATTCTGTTGTCCTCCTTGTGCTCTCTCATCTTTTTCCTTCTCCTCTGTCCTCTTTGGACCATGGTCGGGGTTTTTGGTCCTGGTCCAGGACTCTACTCTTAATGCACTCGAGAAATAAATGTTATCGATCAATTGGTCGCATTTTCTTTGTTTAATAATTCGAATAGGAGACGGAAAAGAAATCATGCTTATATTTTGTATGTTAAAGCCTTTAAAATGTAAGTAATTAATGATCAAAGCTATTTTGTAGCTTACTTAATTTTTGAAAGGAATATAGAAAACTTTCTTGGTGGGGTTTATATTAAAATGCTTACTTCTTATCCTGGAAAATATGTTGACTTAAAACTACTCCATTTTGCTCGGCGTCTCTTTCAAGCTGTTATATAAATAATCAAAGTAAAACCTCAGTAAATATAATTTAAAAATAAAAATTGGAATCACTACTTTATTATTTATTTATATTTTTTCAAGTGTTGGCTCTTATCTCAGCCGTTTCTCATCGGCCACATTTGATAGCTCCAAGTTATGGCCATTGCTGGCCCTCTCCCTTCCCTTACTTCCTGTCTGCACAGTCTCCACTCTGTGTGTGTCCCTGTCTGCCACTAAGCAGTGAAGTATGTTATTAATTTGTAATTTGTTTATGGTTATTTGTGCACAAATCAAAGGCCAGAGATTGTAACTTTAAAGTAGTCGATGCAAAGAGCTTACCCAGAGGATAACTTTGCGCGGATGCTTCTCAGAAGGGCAAAAGTTATGGTAGAGACTGGGGAAAATTATTTTGAATATTTAAGTGGAATTATCCCATGATAAACTCGCTGAAATTGAGTCGAAAATTGACTTGGTATGTCGTTTGGAAAATAGCTTTGCTTCTTTAGCCACATTTTTTCTAGGATTAACTTTTACGAATAGCAATTTTTGCTAAGTTATCTCACAAACAAGTTTTGAATGTTAAAATATGGTTTTTATGTGCAAAATAAATTTTACGTAGTAGTTTTCTATTTGTTTGTTCAACACTTTAACGATTTGTATTTTTAAATTTGCAAAACAAATCAATCAGAGTGATTTTCATTTAAGCATTGTCATTGAATAACACGAAATCTTATTTATCTAGTGAATATATTTCATATTGACTCATCTCTGTTTGTGTAGAGAGTTTAAGGATATTTGGTTGTACTCTATCATTTAAGAGTATATTCCTTAATTTTATTAAATATTTATTGTAAATGTGGTGTTCTGTTTGATAGGTAAATAAATGCAAAACTTATTGATTTTAGGTATATCAAGCATACATTTTAAAGTCATAAATAAATAGTAGAATAATAGAATATTCTCGGCCTCCTTTATTTATTTTCCCATTTATTTGAGGGCATTCTCCCATTCGAAGTAAGCTAAATAATGCAATTTCCTTAATTTTCACTTTGATTCTGTTTCTATTTGCTGTTAACTGGTCCGAAGAATATAATCAATCATTAAACTTCAATAGTCACAGCACCCGTTTTTCCCTCCATTCAGCTCGCTAAGCAAATCAAATCAAAGGAAATAAATGTTGTGCGAGGATGGTGGTTATTGTTTGACTTTTGCATTTTTCAACACAAAAAGTCAACAATAAAAAGCAGCCATATGAACAGCAACAATTCACTCCACTCATTCGCATTCATTGTCATTTTTCAGTGTGTGTGCCTGTGTATTTATTCATGCATTTGTTTGCTTTCTGACGCTTGCTTCCGAAAAATTATGTGCAAACAAAGTTGAATTAAAACAGACAAAAAAACAAAAAAAAAAGAAGTACAAAAAAGAAAGAAAAAGGAGAGTAAAATTGTCAAATAAGCCCAAACTCAAACAAAAGCGAGATGCGACGGAAGAGCGCCCAAATAAATGACACAACAGCAAAAAATAAAAAAAGAAGAGATTCTAAAATGTAAAAAAATATAATACATAAGGAGAAAAATATACCGAAAAACAATAAACACTCGCCCACAAAAGGGAATTTAATTGCCTGTCCTTTACCAAAAAGAGAAAGAACGAATAAAGGTCCTTTTTAGCCATTGTTGTTGTTGCTTTTGTCAATGTTAATTTTATTGCACGCGGGGCACAAGTTCATAAATAAGTGCGAGTGCGAGTACCAGTCTTTGTCTCGTATCCGCTAGATACAGGACCATGCCCCATGACTTGCAAAAAGGCAAGCCCTCCACTCAAGTTGGCCTAAAAAAAAGTTAATTAGAATGTTCCTCCATCATAATGCATGGCCCCTCAGCAGCCCACCAAAAAAAGGAGAAATAAAATAAATATATACGAATTAAGTCGACCATAAAATATCGGTTTTTAGTGTTAAGAAAAAGTGTAGCATACTTAATTGGGTTTGGGTGCAGAGGACATTCCTAAGGGTCTCTTAAGGTTACAAATATAAATAAGCAAGACAAAGGTTTAATAACTAAGTAATCCATATATTTATAAATAAGCTCGCTTAAAATATTTTCAAAATATTTTCCCTATATTCCTTACAAAGTTAAAAGCAAAACCAATATACCCTTGTGTTCTATGAATGACAGGTATAAATAAAACAAAAAAATAAACAGAAGCCGAGCAGACAAAGTTGCAGGCAGTAAATTAGATTAACAACGGCAGTAGCAACAACAACATCAACAATAAAACCAACAAATGTTGACAAAACAAACGCAACAAGCAATTAAAAATGTAAAATTTTGAAGCTCTCAGCTTTCGCCTTCCTTTAAAATTATTTGCACAATTTTATGAGCAAGCAAAGTTAAATTTGGCATTTTGAAAATGGAAAAATACAACATTTTAACAAAAAAGATTTATGTAATTAAATACACAAACCCTTAAATTATATCAATTTAAATGAACAAAAATGCTGCAAACCTTGTTTAGAGTTTTCTTCTAAAATAAATAGAATTTTATTCGGACTTTGAATAGTATTAAATATATTTTTTACAAAGAGAAAAGGAATAAAATAAGCTTTAGTTTGGTTTTTATATTTTAGGTAATCTCAATTCCATAAAATTCCAAATATATATTAATTTAACCACCAAAACTAGATAAACTTGCCACCAAATTTGTAGCTAAGGAAAAGTTATTCCCAAATACATTTCCGTTTTCCGGCAGGAAAATTCCAAAGTCAACTGTTAATTAGAGTGCGCGAGACTGTACCGTCAATGGGCTTGAGCATGTTTTTCTTTCGGCAATATCAACTTTTAACTAACCATAATTTATGATGCTGCTGCGAAAAGTTTGTCAAGGGGAACGGACCTGGACCCGAAGCTCCTCCATGTCCATGTCTTAAGCTATTTTTAAATGGGCTTCGGACACAAGAAACTTTTTGGCCAAGCAAACAAACAAAATTTTTGCGAGTTTTTCGCAATGCCTTCTTGGCCCCTCTTTCCTCCCTGCCCCTACCCGCCTTGCGTGCGTCTGGAAAACTGTGGAAAACTGTAAAACCGTAACAGTTGACAGATCCTTCTAATGATAAACGAAACTTGCAAGTGGCAATGGGTTTTTAATGAAGCCCGGCATGTCCAGCACGAGGCCTAAAAGTAGCACTTCGAAAATTAATTAAAGGAAATATAAATATATATGTTATAGATTTATTTTCTATATTAGATTCATTTGTATGATTTTCTATGTATTTAAATATTTTTTTTCTGAGTTGTGTACCTTGCTTTATATATTTTAAAGTAGTAAAGAATTTTTTTTAATATGTTAGTATGCTTAAAAAAAAGAGTGAAAGGTAATTTTGAGGCTTTTAAATTTTTTTTTTTTTAATAATTATATATCCTTTGATATTTTATTTAATAGATATTTATATTTGTTTTTTCATACAAAATATCAGCCTTTATGAAATACAAGCAGAATTCGGCTGAAAAACTCTGAAAACTTTAAAGAAATTCTGAAATTAAATATGACACTCCTCTCAGTATATATAAAAAAAATTCAATAACCATAATTGCATGTTCGGTTTTTTAAACTCACAAACTGAAATGAAAAACGGATGCATTCCTCGTTTGACAGCATAAATGCAGTAAGAATTTTACTATACTTTTTTTTTTTGGATCTGGGATAATACCAGGTTGTGCATATTTTTAGCTTTATATATGAATACATTTTTTGTTAAAGTGTGAAAAGCAAGAACGTGAAAGCTTCTGGTTGAGTTTGTGTTTTCAGTTTTCAGTTTTCAGTTCCATCTGCAAGTCAAACAAAGTGAAATGGGCCAAAAAGTGGCTTTAAGCTAGTTGAGCGGGCCGAGCGTGTTTGGTCATATTTTCAACATGGCTAGCAAATAAATAACAGGACAAACTTTTCAATAAATAAAATTAAAAACTTTTCCTCTACGTTTTTGCCCCGGTCAAAAGTTCGTCGCCAGGCGGCTCTCTTCTCACACACATAGAAATCTCTTTGGGTTTTTCTCGATATTTTTTTTTTGTACTTTTTGTTTCTCGTCGAATCAAATTCGAGTTGGGCAAACAAAACAAACAAAACAGAGTAACTGGAGATCGAGGCGGTGGGTTAAAGGCGACGGGGTTCTCCGGGACAGACAAGCGGCAATTGACCGTCAAAATGTATATGTATATGCCAGTTAAGCCAAACGAACGCCTACGAATGACTTTACCGGGGGATTCCCAGGAAGGCAAAAGGGGGGGCGTGGTGCCCTGGACCTAGTCCACACAACAACAACTGTTGTAAAACTTGGCCCTCTAAGTAAACCAAGTGGAGCGCTTGAGGTTTGAAAACAATCACCTTGACGGCCGAATTTCATTTCGAACATCCTTGGCCAGAATTACACTCTCCCCTCAACAAAACAGTGGTCCAAATAAGTTTACTTTTTGATTTAAAGTTTGGTGAGATATTTAAAGTGGACTCTAGTATAAAATAATTGAGGTTCTTAAAGTTGCAATTTCTTTGAAATATTTACTATAATAAAGGGGTGTGCAAACTTAAATGAAATTGAAACTATTTCAATATCTCTCAGATGAAGTTATTTAGCTAATACTTTCATTTAATTTTCTGTAATTTATTAAAATTTCAGAGGATAAAAGGTAAACACATTTATTATTTGCCAAGCATTTAACAGACACTTTTATACTTTCATTTAATATACAATTGAAGATAATAAAAATCTAAACAATTCACAAAAACAAGAAGTTATCTATTTAAATTTCTCTATTAAATATCCTTTCACATTTGTTATTACCTCAAATCAACCTTCCAAACTTAAAACGAAACTTTTAAATTATCCCGAAAATGCTCCAACATTTATCTCTGGAAAAGTGCAAGAAAATATTGTAGAAATTCCCGGTACTTGTACACATTTATACATATATATTTTGTGGAATCCCTTGCCCGCTGATTGCCCTTTAGACCAATCAGAATCGGAATCAGAATACTGTTTGCACTCAGTGTAAGCAATCAGTTGAGCAGAGTCCAGTTCGCGTCGCGGGGCAGCTAAATCAACTAAAAGTTGGTGCGAAGAAAAAACAAAATCAAATTGAGGGGCAAGTTGAGGGGTTACTACTGGGTTTTGGGTTTTTCGGCCAAAAATGAATTGGTCAAGTGGAAAAATTGGCAGTGCTCGTGGCGGAAAGCAGAAGGGAAGATGGTCAAGGGCGCTACGGGGTGGAAAAAGTATTGAAATACATTTAATGAAAAAGTTAGACAAAGTCGCGTGGGAAGGCGAAAAATCGGAAAACATTGAATCCAAACTTGCCTTTGCTCGTGTTCTGTGTCGGGAAAATGGGTAAATGGGAAAAATCGACACCCGCACATACACGAGTGTATACACCCACAGCGGATTTGATGTGATTTTGGTGTAAGCAAGAGGAACAAGTAGGAAAATGGGAATCCCCGGGCATGCTAAACACTGATTGCGCTTTAATGCCAGTTATGGATGAATAGAACGAGTCTCTGGGAATGGGGAAACGATGTTCGAAAAGGGAGCAAAAAATACCAGAAAAGCACTCTATTGATCACTGAACTAAAAATAAATGAAAAGTCTGAAATTAGCAAGTTTAAATAAGGGAGGAGATGAGAAATATTAACAGGAAAAGACTTTAAAATAAAGTTCCTGGTTTTAACACTTGTATATAATTTTAAAACATTCTGTTGTCCTTAAATGATATTTATTTTCAGAGTAAATCCAAAAGGGGTACATTTACATAATTTTTTTTTAATTTTTATTAAGACTTAAGATTTTAATATATATTTTCATTATTTAAAGATTCCCCTTGACTCAGTAAACAAATCATTATGACAGAATAACAAACATTAAAGTAATCATTCACTAGGTATAATAACATTACTCAAAAAGTCCAACAAATTAGAGTAGTTTCAACTGACTTTCGGGGATAATTTGTAACCCAATTTTAATTTCCCCGCCCCAGCCAAAAGGAGTACACTTTTCCCCATTCGAATCTCAAATAATTTGCACATTTATCTGGCTGTCTTCCTGCCGCATCGTCAATCATCTTAACGTTTCCCCCCCCCCATTCTCCAGGATGGGGCCACTGCGACGGCCGGCTAACTGATGATTCCCTGACCATGGTCCATGACTTGGCTGCAGATAACAAATTGGGCTGCCTCCAGTGCTCTGTCTCCGTCTAGAAGGAGGTCCTCGTCCTTGTTAGCACCCCTCCCAAAAATGGTATTTTGGTCCTTTGGTCCTGTTCTGCTCCTGTTGCTGCTGCTTGGAATACACTTGCACTACTCTTTGCCAATCAGGAGCTTCAGCTTCCTCTCGTGCTGCTGCTGGATCCCCTCCTTATACAGATATCCTCGTTTTTAACGGCTTGGCATTTGCAAACTGCAGCGTCATTTAAACTTTTCTCATTTGATGGCAGCGGCGGCAGCAGCGACGCCAGCGCAAAACTTCGTCCTGCCACCGCTGATCCTTTTGTTGCTTTTGCAATCGAGTGCTCAATGAGGGGCAAGGAGTTGGCCAGGAAAAGGAGGTTGTTGCACTGCCTTCTCGATAAGCAATGCACTTATAATATATTCGCTATGATTACAAATGAATTTTATTCCTGTAAAAAAGAAGGAAGTTCCTGAAATACTATAATATTAATTCGATTAAGTTATCAGAGAGTTTTGAAGAATTATTTTCTATGAATTCCTGTTGCTTTTCTCCAAGTGCACTTGATGTGACTCTTTGCTTTCATGGGACTTTGGCAAAATTTCGGCTTCGGTTTCCCTCAAGGCTTGTCATTGTTTGGCCAGAGCATTTTTAATATGCAACTAATTTGCAGGACACGACAGCGACGCAATGCGGCACCAAGTCCGATGGGAAGTGGGTGAATTTACAGGTTGCAGGTTGCACGTTGCAAGTTGCAGGCTCAGCAGAAGGATTCGGAGAAAGGACTGAGAACAGCAGGAGCTGAAACAGCAGGTGATGCCAGACCTGAAGCAAACTTGGGTTTTTGTCCCCTAGACGGCTATTGTTTAAATTCAATTCCCGCCTTTGTCGCCTCAACTTCTTTGGCACAAAAGTTTTCGCACGCCAGGATTTCTCCCTCCAATGTTGTATTCCCTGGCCCAATCCATATCCCTGTTCCCATGTACCACTTCCCTCTCGATTTCTCATGGGCACTCTCCGGGCTGCTGTTTGACTTTCAGTCTCGAATGATTTACCTTACAAGATAAACAGACCGACGCAGGGCTTTGTCTGAGCAGCCAAGTTTGACTTTTGTCTTTTGTGCTTCGAAAGGCAGAATGCAGCGGATTTTTGCTTAAATCTGACTGAGTGATACTAGAAAAAGGGAAAGATGAAACCTATTAAGTGGGAGAAAATTAAGTAACACTTACTTAATAATAGGAATTTTCCCCAATTTAATTTGTCTATTCTAATATATTTTATATCATGATGATAAGCTTTTCAGCTCCTTTCGAACCCTTTAAATTCCAGTGTCAAATCAGCATTGATGCTCTTACATCTGAGCTGCTTTCTCAGCTCACTTTCCTTTCAGAGCTCTTTGGGATAATGCGCTTGAAATTGTTGCCAGAGATGGCCCATTCAGTTTCTTCTCCTCTCGGCTCGGAAGCCGCCGCATTGGGCCTGGGCAATGCAATTTCAACTCTTTGATAACTCGGCTAAAGTGCATTTGGCTGACAACGATATGCCCCTCGGTCGGCAGACGCTGCCTGCACTCTGTCTTATCGCGGGGAAAGCTCAGAAAAAAAAGTAAGACACATGAAAACGCAATAGCCAAAGTTTGATATGAAAACGCACCGAGTCGAGTCCCAGCCACCCCTTTTCCGTGCTTTCCCCTCTTTCATTCAGCCGCGTATTGCAAAAGTTTTCAATTGTATTTTTTCCTGCGCTCAGCCTTTTCTCCCCACCCCACCCCACCGCTTTTCTTTTAGTTTTTCCCGCGCACACACCCACTCCCTCCACGTCTCTCTCATTCCCGATTCTTGTTCGCACTTTTGGGTTTTTTGTATGTGATTGCGTTTAATTTTGAATGTTGCCGCCAAGCTGATAAATTGCCTTGCCATTTGCATTTCCTCTTTTAACCACAAACGTAGATTCTTTCCCGCCCAAGAAGAGGGTGAAGAAAAACCATCTTTCAACCCTTGCAAAATAAAGAAGAAAATATTCTTGAGCAACTTTCTTAAGAGATGAATTGTCAGCTGAGCAAATGCAACTGAAAATGGTTCCAAGTTCGTTGGGAGGGGATTCCCCGGAATAAAAGATTTGGTTTGGAGCAACTTTTGGGTGGGATTGCAGGTGAGAAATTCACTGATACAAACTTTAAGTTTGTATTGATTTTGGCTTACCTTTTTTTGGGAATTAAGTTGAGAATTTAAGAGAATCTAGTGATGTCTGGGGATTAAATAAATGAAAAAGGGAATGGGGTATTTCTTCACTCATTTTAATGCCATTGAATCTTATGTTTAAATACCTTTGAGCTTAAGCCTAAATAAGATATTAAAGATTAAAAATAAAAATAAAGCTTATTACAGGTGTCAGAAATATTGGTAGCCAGAAAAGTGTATAGTCTTCTTTCCCAGGGAAATAAAAACTTTGACACTTTTCCATAATATTAGAACCTTAGTCCTCAGGATATTCTCTACCCTTCTCCATTAATTCATGGTCACATGGAAACCACACGATCTGTCAACACATCACATCGACCCATTAGCTTCCCCTTCTTTATTTTTCCTTTTGGATTACGCAACCTTGTCTCAAGTTAAAGTCAAAATCCTCCAAAAGAACAAAAAGAAATTGAGGGAATGGGAAGAAAAAAACACATTTCTGTTGCAAAATATGTCACGTGCTAAAATGTCCGAGTGCCAATAAGTGAAGGAACTAAAATAGAAACCGTGCAGTGTCCGGAAAGAAGGATATCGGGGAGTAAGGACAACGGACAAAGGACATTTTGTTACGGACAGCGGACACATGTTCCTGTTAGTTGCGAACTGTCCTCGTCCGCTCAAAACTTGTCACTTTTTACGCGCAGCTGCAGTTTATTTTAAGATTGGCCGGGTGGCGCCTCCCTCAGAAATTTTTGGGGGGGAAAAACCAACCCCCCCATAGTCTTTCTTATACTCATCCACCGCCTGTGCGGCCTTATTTCGGTGGCATCGCTGACGCTTTTCGCTTACTTTCCGCTGGTCGAAACTTTTCCACTCTCGTCACACTTTTCTTTTCCTCCCCCCTCCACCTCATCCACTCTTCTCAACACTTGTCGCTACTTTTTAGCTATTTTGATTTTTAAGAAACAAAAAGAGAGTATGGAAGAGGAATGGGGAGGAAAATTACACAAGGACTAACCGAAAATTTAATATTCTATTTAAATTTTTGGAAAAATATATTTATAATATTTTTTGGCACTGTTTTATTGAATTATTTATGGAATATTAATTAATTTATTATATTCAAATGTTGTATATAAATAATAAATTGTAATGATCAGTTACAGTTTTAGCAATAGTTTTTGTTTGGAAAAACCAGCTCAAACTTGAAAGCAATATTTTTAAATTAAAGCTAAAGTTGCTAAGTATTTGAATTGATTTAAATAGTATTTAAAATGCTTTTAATACATTTTTAAAAATATGTTTCTTTACCTTAATTAACGAATATACCTTAAATATAATTTCAAAAACTTGTAAAAAACAAAGACACCCTTGGGAGTAGGGTATTCGAAAAAATAAGTGGAACAGGGGGCAAAACATCAACGGAAAAGAAAACTTTTGTTGCTGATTTCTTTTGCAATTTTCGGCAGCTGCCCCCTGCCACTGTCCTCCATCCCCCCTCCCCACAACACCCCCCTTAGCATCCCCTACACCCCTCCATTCCACTCAACCGGCGTCATGTGCGAAATAAGTTTCACACTTAACGACATAACAAGTTTTCGCCGAGCGATGTCCGCGTATCCTTGTTGCTCCTTGCTCCTCGCGATACGACAATGTCCAGGGTTTTCCCGTATTTTCAGGGTTGTCAGCGGCAACGCGTTGATTTCTGAGTGCAGGTCATTTCATTCATAAAGGAGGAAAGCAAGTGAGTGGAGGCGAGGAGAAGTGCCATCCACTCGGCGCAAAGCGCATTGTTAGCTGCAAATGAAACAATCTTCGAGTGCCGGGGTGCGGATCTCGAGATGCGATGCTCCGAGAGCTTAATTCGGCCAAGTTATGGCTAAAACGGAAACAGTCGAGTGCAAGTGCTTTCCACTTTGATGAGAGCTGTCATCCTGCACTTGTCAAATGTAATTCAGAGTTTTGGGTTTTGAAGCTTCAGGTTTTAGGTTTTATATAGCTAAAGCTGGAATTTACATGCATAATTTCAGTATAATTTATATCTGGAGCTTATCAACTCGTAGATCTTATAGATAACTTAGAGCTTTTAATTCGTAGAGCTCATGTCTAGTTCTAAATCTGGATTAGTTTAAAGGTGGTTTATAGAAATTATAAATTGGAAATTATAATGCACAATGCGTTTTGATATACAAAATTTTAGAAAAGAAATTCAAAATAGTAGAGCAGTAGTAGTAGGGCAAAAAAAATAGAGAAAAATATAATGAATCGAGAAGGAAAATTAACTTCGGGTAGCTGAAGCTGAGAAAACATAAAATTTGTACCTTATAGAAACTACAAATCAATATTTTTATTTGATCATTTGTTGTAAAATTTCACCGTTTTTAATATATCATAACTAGGCCAAAAATGCACTTAATTAGTTTCGGATTTCAGATCTGTGCTAGTTTTTAAAAAAATACCAAATCTGCATACCAAGTTGTAATATTAAAAAATATCAATTTTTGTCATATTTTGACAATATTAACGATGTAACCCCTTATAAAAATTTCAAAATTAAAAAAAAATAAATTTTAACTGGACATAGCTAGATCGACTTGGCTGTTAATGCTGATCAAGAATATATGTGGTTTATAGGGTCGGAAATTAATCTCCCAGAGCTTAACCAGCTTCTGACTACAATTATAATAACCTTCAAGGGTATATAAAAACATTTAAAGGTGGCTTAACATATTTTTCAAAAAGTGTGCGTTTGATATACAAATTACGTATACGTAATATCCTATATAAAATTTACGTATCCGTAGCTCATTTTGTTAATATTACGTATACGTAATGTGAATAAGTTTCAATTTTTTGCTTTATTTTTAATTTTCCTATCATTAATTCGTTTAAATATTATAAAAAAAAAAAAAAATTATTTGTTTAAACAAATTTATTTTTTTCAAATATTACGTATACGTAATATTTTTTAATTCTGACTTTACTTGAAAAATTGTTAATAAAAGTGTGCCTTATGACTCTTTTACTAACTATAATTATTATACCCTTCAAGAATATAAATATACATATATATATATATATCTTCGCACAGAAAAAATTATGCTAACAAAAATTTAACTGTCTTTTAAATTTGAGTATTCTTGGTTCCATTGATAAACGTATAATTAATCACCATACTGTGTTTATATCTATAATATAATATATAAAATTTCCCAATGATCAGTCTGTCATTTTCTTAGCTTTCCTCGCCTGTCATGTTTCACAAAAGATGCTCCGATATGTAATTTAATTTCATGCATTGCCTGGCTAATGCGCTTTGGCGCTTAAAAGTATGCTATAAGTAAGGAAAATGCGCAAATGTGCTTAACAAAAAATAAAGTTTAAAAAAGTTTTACCGCCGAGGGGGTGAGAGGGAAGGGTGTGGGGGGCGCAAGGAAGTGAGAAAGCGAGTGGGGAGTGTGGAGGGGGTGGGGTAGACTGGAAAATGGAGGCGGGGTTTCGGCTCTTCAGTTTTTGGTAGTGTCAGAGGCAGCGGCCTGGAAACAATGCGCGACATTCAGGCGACATTGTTGCCAAAGCTTTTTACAACTCACATGAGTTTTACCCACACACACAGACACACACAACACCACCCCACACCCCCTCCCTGAGATCCCCTCTTCGCGATGTCATTTGCGCCACAGCAGTTGTAGCATATTATCTAAATGTGTTGCTCTACATATGCGAATGTGTGCGTGTGTGTGTGTCTGTGCATTTGTTTTGTTTGCTCTATGATTTGTTGTTGTAATGTGCTTTAATGTGAAAAGTTTTTAATGCTTAAGCTGTGCCCATGCCCCCTTCATTACGCTTGTACCGCCCGCCCCTGTCCTTGCTTTCTTTATTTCAGTTGGAGAGTCACTCACTGCCATAGAGTCACTCTCTCACTCAGTTGCTGGTTAGGGAAGGTGGGACACTGAGAGAAAATAATGGTAAGAGTAGGGATATTTATTGCAATTTTATACTTCTTACTTTTAAGTACTTTTTGGTACTTTTATATAATAAAATTGTATTGTAAGTTTGTTTAATTGTTGAATTTCTCGCAAGTGCTGTAGTAATTTGTAGTTGAATTTAATTTTAAAAATCAAATTAAAGTGGAATATGGACTTAATATTTATTCTTTGAATTAATAATTTTAATTTGTTTCCACTTTTCTTTATTATTAAATCATTATTGAATATTTTTATCATTAACAACCGGTCTTTAATAATTTAGACTTGGTAACTTGGAATCCATTATATATATAGTAACAAATAATATTATTTTGTAAACTATTTTTAAGAAGCAATTTATTATCTTGAAATACAAACAAATATTTTTTTGTAAAGTAATCTCAAATGTAGTCTAAACTTGAGGGGATAATTTATATTTTCTTGACTGTCTTCTCCTTTCTTTTTTAAATGAAGTTTTTTATATTTGTATTTGTTTTGATATTCCACATTTTCTCTCAGTGCATGAGGCATACGCAATTGTGATTGTGCTTCTATTTTCTTGGGTTTCTTCTGATTCCGATTCTGATGCTGCCACTGCTGCTGCTGCTACTGTTTCTTCTCGCTGGCGCTGCTGCGTTAGTTGGCAACTTTTATTTGTGGTTTTTTTATGTAAATGCGCCCAAGTGATAAGGCAACTTTTCGGCTACTGCAGCGGAGAGAGAGAGGGAGACTTAGAGAGAGAGAGAGAGAAGGGAGAACGCTGTCGCTACATGACAACAGCAGCAACATGAACATGCTGCCAAGTGCTCTTCATCTCTCGTCCACTCCCTACTCCCCTCCTGTTCTTTTTTTGCCGCTTGGAAATTAAATTTCAGTGACTTTGTTGTTTATTTGATGGCAGTGGAGGGAGGGGAGGATGGTGGGGAAAGTGGTGGCTTAGAGCGGGAGAGATAGCTGGGAAAGGGCTGAGGAAAGGGCATAATGACTTGGGGAATAGCTTGGCGAAATTGTGCTGATCTCGAAGGGGTGGAAAACGAGGGAAACTGGTCTCATTATTATACCCTTAAATCAAATTGGCAAAATAAACTTAACTAGCCTTTCTCATCTGACTTTTGGCATTTTAATTTGTTTTTTTTTCTCTTTAAAGTTTTATTTTAATCACTAAACATATCAGAGTTTATTGCAAGTCCTGCAAATATATTTTAGTGCTGGCCTTTAATTTCTTTAAATCCTGCATATCATTAAATAAGATGCTAACTTCAAGATTAAAAAAATAATATAAAATAGACCTTATTGTAAATATATTGACCTTGTTTAAATATTTTCTCAATGTACTAAATATATTTGGAATATACTCTGAAATTTATGTTTTAAATATATAAATATTATAATGCTATTATAAACCTCAGGAATCCTCTTTTTCCGATTTATTTTTATATCATTTAAGGCACCTATAGAATACCTATCCAAACCTCCTCTTCTACAGGGTATTTAGGGTTCGTTTTTGTTATCCTTTAACTTTTTGCGACATTTCTATGGGGCATTGTGTCAGTGTGCCTGTCACGAGGTCCTTTCGCCTCATGTGTGTGTATGTGTATCTCTGACTTCTTTGTCCTGTGCGACTCCGAGTGTGGGTGTGTGTGTGTGTGTGTAAATTAGAGAAATTTACGTTTATTATTATTTTTAGTGGCAGTCGCTCATCAGAGTCCTGGGTTGGCTGTAGGTCCACTTACAATTCCACTCGCACCCAGAGTCCATTGTGAGATGGTTAGGAGGAGGAGGCTCAGCTGACTGCTCTGAGATCCGCCTCTGCCCCAATTCCAGCTCCCTGGGGTATATATCTCTGTTATATTTATGTTTTCAGCATGTGCTCGCAGTAGTTTCACTTGGTTTGCTCATGCCGCTCATGTGTGGCACCAGATAACATGCAACCAGCT
This sequence comes from Drosophila serrata, assembly GCF_035046125.1. Taxonomy (NCBI): domain Eukaryota; kingdom Metazoa; phylum Arthropoda; class Insecta; order Diptera; family Drosophilidae; genus Drosophila; species Drosophila serrata. Next base: position 3,520,490 of record NW_028257173.1, on the reverse strand, counting down.
CTACTGTCCTCCAGAGAGGAGGGAGAGAAGGGAGAGGCAAGAGCATGATGCCTTTTGAATATGAAATGAAAGTGCAACTTGGTCCTGGGTGATGATAATAATTATGGGCCCTGCAGGCGATAATTGCCCACTAAGCGAGCCATAATCTCGGGCGACATACTATAGAGTCTCCACAAAAAAAGGGGAAGTACTTGAGGGGGTGTGCTTATGTCCAAAAAGAAAACCACAAAAGCCAAGCAAACCGCACCGCAGTCGGAGAAACTTTTTTCCGAGTCCATGCACACATCCTTCTATCATCACATATTGCGTCCTTGCGTCCTGCCTTCTAAGTCCACCCACCCAACATCTACCACCTAAAACCAGCTCTCTGCGGTTTCTTTGTCTTTTGGGTGAGCAACGCTTTATCTCTTTGCCACCACCCCCTCCTGCTGCTTATTCATCTACATCTCCTTGGTCAGTAGCAGGAAATTATTCATGGCATCTTCAACTTGAACTTCCTGTGGCTTCCAAAAGGGGGTTTGCTGGTGCTTTCCTAAACTCAATGTTTAATTGCCGTTGCGAAAACATTAAGAGCACCAGCGATGGCAACAAACAGGCCACAGAGCGTTGTGAAATTTATAATAAAATATTTTTTAAGGAGGTCAAAGGGTCAGAAAGTCAGAATAAAATTTTAAGCCGCAAAGTAGGTAGCTTAAAGAAAAGATAAATGTTACATATGTGTAAGGAATAGATAAATAATTATTAATATTACAGCTAAGCTACTTTCTCTGCAAGTCTTTCCATAATCATACTTTAAAAATAAAAATTCAAAGACTGTATCCTTATCGTTTTCCTATCGGTCCGTGCACCGTGATGCAATCAGGAAAACATAAAACTTTGCTCATTTTTATTTTAAGCCTTCTGTTGACGCTATTTATGTTCTTAAAGTCCTTCCATTCAGCAGACCTTCTTTTCATTTCTTGCTTGAGTGCTTTTGTCATTTTGAAATAAGAAAGAAAGCCAAGTTCGAGAAGCGGAAGTGTGTATACACTTGCAGTTAGCCATAAAAACATACGTTTGAATGTGAAATTTATCATAACAAAGCCAAAGATGCGAATTTGAAATCGATCAAAACTTAGCCAAAAATGCAATAATCTGTATTTACAGAGTTTTTAATTTTAAATATTTAAAAAGTTTAACATTTTAGAAATTTTGGTGCCACTTGGCAATAATTGGAAAATAAATGTATAGCAAGCACATAAACCTAGACATGTTACCTCATATACCATCTATATACGTGATATTATAGCCATGGTAAAGACTTACCGGAGTAAAGGACACGTCATTGCCTTACTTCTTCCAGAACTTCTTCCTGGTTATCCAAAGAGCCATCTCCAGAAATAGGGGACACGTCATTGTTTACTTCTTCCAGAGCTTCCTCCTGGTTATCTAGATGTATTCCAATGGCCAGATGATATTTTTGAGGTCCAAGGGTAATCACTATCACTATTACTTTAGATGTTAACACTGGGTAGGCCCCGCACAGACTGAGGCCAGCGGGCCTTCAGTGCCTCTATTTATACTTCCCGAGTAGGAGAATAACAGAGAGCGATCTCCAGAGATAGAGGACACGTCATTGCTTTACTTCTTCCAGAGATTCTTCCTGGTTATCCAAAGAGCCATCTCCAGAAATAGGGGACACGTCATTGTTTACTTCTTCCAGAGCTTCCTCCTGGTTATCCAAGGAGCCATCTCCAGAAATAACGGACACGTCATTGTTTACTTCTTCCAGAATTTCCTCCTGGTTATACAAAGAGCCATCTCCAGAAATAATGGACACGTCATTGTTTACTTCTTCCAGAATTTCCTCCTGGTTATCCAGATGTATTCCAATGGCCAGATGATATTTTTGAGGCCGAAGGGTAATTGCTTCCACTATCACTTGAGATGTTAACGCTAGGTATCCCCCGCACAGACTGAAGCCGGCGGGCCTTTAGTGCCTCTATTTATACTCCCCGAGAAGGAGAATAACAGAGAGCGAGAGCGATCTCCAGAGATAGAGGACACGTCATTGTTTACTTCTTCCAGAGCTTCCGCCAGGTTATCCAAAGAGCCATCTCCAGAAATAGGGGACACGTCATTGTTCACTTCTTCCAGAGCTCCCTCCTGGTTATCCTGATGTATTCCAATGGCCAGATGATATTTTTGAGACCGAAGGGTAATTGCTTCCACTATCACTTGAGATGTTAACGCTAGGTATCCCCCGCACAGACTGAAGCCGGCGGGCCTTCAGTGCCTCTATTTATACTCCTCGAGCAAGAGAACAACAGAGAGCGCAAGAGCTAGAGAGAAAGAGCGATCTCTGGAGAAAGGCAGGGAGAGAGAGCCGTTTAGAGGGAAAGATGTATCTCTTAATCCCAGCGAGCTGGGAATGCCGGAAAAAAGGGACACACTTACAGGTGGATATGGCATGATCGATCCGACTGATCAAGAATATATATTCTATATATCGTTGCAAACTTTTGACTTAAATCAGTATACCCTGCAAGGGTATAAAAAAAAGGCAAACATTATTGGCTCAGTGAGATAAGCTCCGACTGTAAACTATTTTTCTTGCATTTACGTGACGCTTTCCCCTCCACCCCCACACCCCTCTCGGCTTTTCCTGGCAACCGCAAAATGCGAAAAATATTATGCCTTATCCATTTTAATAGTCAATCGTTTTGTCATTTCGCAACTCTCCTGCCGGCTTGAGTAAGAGAAAAATTAATTTTATTTTAATGCCCGATGCGGGGATTTGTGAAGGGGTTTTGTTCCGTTTTTCCGTTTTGCCTGAATGGGATTTCCAAGGATTTTCCTTATCAGTGATGCGGGATCGTTGTGCCTTCGGTGTGTGTTGTCAGGTGTGTGTGTCTGTGTGCGTTCTACCTTTTTTTTACCTGCTCCTTTATTTTGCCTTATTTATTGCGATTTAAGTGAGTTGTCAAGCTGGAATAAAGAAAGTGCGATACAGAAGGGGCAGGAAGTGGTGTGTGTGAGTGTGTGGCTAAAAAGAGGAGGCGAGTTTTCCACAGGAAACACAGGGGTATAGAGGGAGAGGTTTGTGGCCATCGTGTGGTTATCTAATGTGATTTTAATTGAAAAGATGGAGACTGTTGATGGTGTGGTTAGGGCCACTGGTTTTACCATGAGCTTGGTTACAAGCAGATTGCAGGAAAATAAATAGATAAATAAAAAGCTATCCTTTTAAATAAGAACCACTTTAAAATCAAATCAGTTCCTTCAAGCATACAAATCACTACCGAAACGACTGAAAAATGCTTAAATTGTTTGTAAATAGTTGCAACTTTTATCCCTCTATCAACTGACAGTGGTTCCGAAAATTAACAACAAAAAAAGGGAAAATTAAAAGGAAAAAGGGAAAATAATGTTACCCACTTAATGAACTACTTTAAATAATTTTCCAACTGAAAATTATTTTCATTTACTAAACTTTGTCGTCGCATCGTCCTCGACGTAGTCGCTAGCTGCTCCCAGACATCCTGCCAGCTCCTCCCCTTTTTATTCCTTCACGGCCAGCGCCAGGACTTTCAGGAACGCCTTAACTCTCTCGTTCAATGGCAACTTTAGCATCGTTAACAATTTGGCAAGATTTAAAAATGGCAGCAATTGAGGGTACGAGGTGAAGAAAGAGACAGAGATTCGGATGAGCGGCGTGGAAGGACGAAGGCGGACTCCAAATAAAAATATCACTTTACTGTGTCGCCCGACAACGTCGAAATCGCTGCCAAGGACGGGGTAATTTATCAAGACAAAAACCAAGCAACAGTAGAAGAACAGGGTACGAGTGCGACAGATATATAAAAGCCAAGGACTCACTGTAAGAAAGTTGACAGCCTTAGGAAGGATACTCTTAGGAAATCAAAAAGGAATTTCATTAGATGTTAATGAAATTCAATTTTAAAATGGTAACTTTAATGAGAACTTTGAACTAAGTTGGATGAGAAATTGATATTTTTAGATGTTTTTTTTTTTAAATAATGAAACTATAGACCAAGGTTTTTTTAAATATTAAATAATATTGATAATATTATATGATATAATATTACTGTGACTTGTTTTTTAGTAGAGAATAAATTACTTGTCGTGCTAATAAAAATGTTGAAATAAAATACGTATACGTAATATTTAGAGAAATTATGGTATATATATATTTATATATATTTATGGAATAAATATATTTAAAATTAATATTAAGGCAAATAATTATGAAAAGTAACTGATATTCGAGAATTAATTAGGTTAGCACCCACTTTCATTAACAATTATTAATATAAAGTCAAAATTAAATATTATTACGTATACGTAATATTTGACACAAACATATTTTATAGAAAAAATATATTTCTAAAAATGTATTTAAAGATTCAGGATATGATTAGAAAGAATTATTAAAATTTTGCAAAAATGTAGAAGACGGAGCTGATTAATATTACGTATACGTAATATTAATAAAAATCGTTTGTCGAATAAATTAAACTTTAATAATATATTTTTCGATACAGATAATAACAAATTATATGTAACTTAGAAGTAAAGAAAAAGATTCTGCTCGTTAAGTTAACACTGCTTTACGTATACGCACATAATATTACGTATAGGTAATATTTCTATAAATATTTTCAAAAATGTTTGTTTTTTTGTTATTCACTTTTCGGGTATTATAACTATTGTCAGAAGCTCGTAGCCAGTGAAGGAATCATTTCCGACCCTGTAAATCACATATATTCTTGATCAGCATCAACAGCTGAATCGATCTAGCTAGGTAGGGTTAAAATTGTATTTTCCATCATTTTGAAAATGTTATATCCCTAAAATTTAAAAAAATTGGCAAAAAATATGAAAAAAATTAATTTGTTAACTAGGTATGCAGCTTTATTAATCTATTAAAAACAATTTCCAATCTGAAATTGGTCAATTTTTGGCTTAATTATGACTCTTCGAATCTGAAAGGTTATAACAATTCGCTTCGGAGGATATATCTTTCTTTCTTCTTTTAATTTAAATTATTTTTTAGCATATCACAAATTATAAATAAATTTAAAAAATTCACATAAATAGCTTAAGAAGCTTTCTCCTCAGTGCAGAGATGGCAGCAGGAGATTGGTAAAAGTAGCTGTCTGGTAGGATGGGGGGAAGAGGGGGCTGGGATAGAGTGTAAGTAAGAAGAGGCTTTGAGTCTTTGGTTACTTTCTTAATTTCATTTACGCAATAGCAGCGACGCCGACGGCATCGCCGACTGAGGCAGCGGCAACTTTACAGCTTCCTTTGGACTGTTTTGTTTTTCAATTTGGCCCTGGCGATGGAAACTTTACCAAATACATCTCAAAAGAGAGCCAAACAGCAGCAGCAACAACATCCAGAGACGAGAGCATCAAGAGCAGAACCAACAACAACAACAATCTTGGGGGAGAAAGACGTGCAAAGTTTCTATTAAAACGGATTTAATTATGTAATGGAATCATGATAAATTTCGCGCAACGTGAAAAGTGTTTGGCCAACTGCTTCCCTTCCTTCCCCTATCCGTAATTCCCCCGGCAGCGTTGTCGACATCCCCCTTGGTTTTGGCCAAGTTGTAGCACAAGACACAAAAGGCCAAGCAAAAAGCTGGGGCCAAGACAAAAACTTGTACAAGTGGAGCGGCCAAAAAAAAAAAACATAGTAGCAGCAGATATCCAGAGGATAGATGAAGGATGGCGGGGGGAATCCTTTAGAATCCTTGTTTTGGTGTCTATGATTTATATGGGAGTAGTTTAATTAACGATGCTCATAACTAGTGGTTCAAAGTTTCCAGTTCCGGGTTCTATTCCACCGCATTTTATATTGTTTTATTTTCTACGCTGCTCTTCTCTTACCTCGATTGCCTCTCTAAAGAAGTCTGGCCAATTAGCTACGGAAATGTGGAACAATAGCTTTATTATTTTTTTTAAGTTATTAAAGTTTTTTTAAGCTTAACCCCCAAAATGGAAACTTTTAAAGACTATTATCTCAGAAGAAGTACATTATTTTATGGTTTATATAAGCCTCTTTCTTTGTAGCTAAATAAGCATTCTCTTAATTATCTGCAAATAGAAAATTTTCCTTTATAAGCCATCATCACCACATAGTATTATTTGTTCGTTGCTCCTGATTAATTAAAATGCAGTCATAACTTTTGTTTTTCTCGGTTTGCTTCCTAATATGGGAACTCTTCTTGCATTTCTGCAAATATTTGTATTTCTGTGTGTGTGTGTGTATGTTTGTGTTTAAGGGGGGAGGGAAAATGTCTGTTAGAGTGCATTATTCTGTATTTTCACCAAAAAAAAAACCCCACACTCGGAAAATATGTATATATGCTTATTTGTTTGTTGCTCTCCAAGGCTCCTTTTGTTCGCTTGCCATGCTAAATAATTAACATTTGTGAAGTTTTTGTGTTTCGCTCTTAGCGCCCCCCGAAAATGGAATTCTTTTCATGTACTTCTTTGGTCGTAATTAACATTTCAAGACCAGAAAAACAAATGCACCATCAGCAACAAACACAAACTAAGATCCGAGAATACAATGTTGAGTGAAAAACAAAAGTTTTGTTTTCATTTTAGTTTCAATTCCCCGGGAAAAACCTACTGCACCGTCACTAATTGATTGTCATTTGCACCACAAATTAAATTCAAATTGATGAATTTGAGATAGATTAAATTCAGAGAAGTGGCAATTTAAATCTACATTAATTTTTTGACACTATTATAGATTGAATCTGTTAGTGAGTCTTTTTTTAAAAGGTTTTGTCTCAAGTTTAACATTTATTAAGTATTAAAATTTAATTCTTGTCTAAATTCCCCTCTAAAATTCTCGAGAAATAACTTCACCTAAGCTTAGTAATTACATTTCTCTGTCATATTTACTTTTAATTTATTCCGCATGTCCCTTTTATTGATTGCGCACTGTAGTCACTCCCATTTAGATTCATACACACACACATGTGCTGAAACATTCATACATATATTTAGTTTATTCGTTCATCCCACACATTCATTAGCAGAGCTGCCTTTTGTCCATATCCTTGGCCACAAATTCACTAACATTTTTTACCGCATTGTCATTTATTTGGTACTCGCTTTTAGCTTTTCTACCTTTCATTGTATCTGTTTTGTGGTCCGCCACTTCCGCTTCCACCTTCACCTCCTTTTATTACTCCTTCTACCTCTGGTTTATCCTTCTCACTCATTTTCCCATCCTTGCATAATTTCCATTCTTCTATTTTTTTTGTTTTTACTCTCCGCCGGCCGCTTAATAACGTTTTAATTGTTGTTGTGGGCTTTGACCGTGGAGGACCGTGGAAAATTCCCACGCAGATCTACCCCGCCCCCTCCTGCTCCGACCCCTGCTTGGCCACATTTCCCTACCGCTCAGCATTTTTATTATCATAATGAGTATGCGGTAAGGGGTAAGCGGGGGTCCGCTCAGTACACTAAAAGAAAAGAGTCTTTTTAAAGGGATAGCGAGAATTAATATTTATATAAATTAAATGAGAGAGATAACTATGTGAAACAAAAATTTGTATTGCATTTGGCAATTGGATCATTAATTCGATTGGGAAATTGTTCTAAACTAAGCCAAAAATCAATAAATTTCAGTTCGGAAAGCAGTTTTGTATTAGATTTTATTAGATTAATAAATCTGCATACTTCATTTAAAATGTAAAAAAAAATAAAAATTGTTGTCAATTTTTTACAATTTTATTGATGTAACCCCTTATACAAATTTGAAAAAATTGGCAAAAATTTATAATTTTTCCATTTGCCTAGAAAGATTCGCCTGTTGATGCTGATCAATAATATATTTAATTTATAGGGTCGGAAATGATTCCTTTACTGTGTTGCAAGCTTCTGACTGTTTTTATAATACAATAATTTTAAAAGCATACCATTATTATATATAATAAATGTTAAGGTTTCCTAAAAAATTATAAGAAACCAGAAAGAAAGCTTGGTGGAATTTTGTCTTTATGAAAAGCAAGAACAATATAATTTATAGGTCTGAAAATTCCTTTTTAAATGATTTAATAGTTTTTCTACATTTCCTTCGTTTAACATATAAGTCTGGACAGGTGTGTTTATAAACACATATCCCCATTTTTTCCTAGTGTATTTTGGGTCTGTGTGTGTTGAAAGGAATGTTGCATAATGTGGCCACCAGGACGCCGAAAAACCATTCGAAATTATGCATGCCGCGGTATTATTTCTAGCCTTTGTTTTTTACGTCTCTCTCTCTGCCCGGCTCGCTATTTTCCTTGTTTTTCTGTTTTTTTATTGTAACTTTTAACTTTTTTTTTGCGGGGGGAAGGGGAGTATCGGGAGGAGGGGTGGAAAATAAATTCAAGTTGCTTTGGCGAGTCTATTTAGATTTTGAAAACAGCTTCACGGCTCGCTGAGTTTATTACCATGAGTTTAAAGCGACTCTGCCGGCTGTCTGCTTATCAAGTTGCCATTAAATCTCCCGCTTAAACATCCTACAATCCCCTGCCACGCCTCGCTGATAAGCGAAATTTCAGCGCAAATTTATTTGATGTGTTTTATTGTGTTGTTAAATTTCGCGTGGCAGCAAGAAAGTAAGAAAAAACAGCAAAAAAGCCTCTGCCTGGCTTGGCCCTATCAGTCGAGCCGTTTATCATTCTCCGAAGCTCCTTCCAAATGGCGCTCAGCTGTTCACCTTCGAGTCCTTGGCTCACCTGGCTTGGCTGCCTGTCGCCAAAGTTCATTAAATGCGCCATGAATTCCAAATGCCAGTCCGTAGGACTGAACTTTAAGTTGAAATGGGACTCGATATCCGTTTCCGGATGAATCTTCAAGCCACAAAAAGACTTGAAGAAGATTTTAGTCAGTGTTAATGAAGAGAAAGGGATTAGAGTTGAATGTAAGATTAGAGTTTCCTTGAAGGGTCTATAGACCAGGAGATGTTAATTAAATATTGGTAACTTTACAAAATATATTACAATATTTAACTTTCTAATTTCCAGTTCAACTCTTTCCTCCAGCTTCCTTAAATTGGAATATCTTTAATTCAAGTAAATTCCTTGCATCCAATATCTTCAGCAGTTAAAAAACAAAATGCAATTTCTCAAGAGCAGATCGATTAAGTGAAGTTTCCCCGTTTCTCCCCCTAAAACCATCACAAAAGTATTCCAATATTAGCCATCATTCCCGACCAGACCCTCCCGCTCTCTTGGCCTTTAGACCATAAACAAGCCATTATCGGGAGACCGAACAAAAGTCGAGCCAAAAAATGCAGCTGGCTTCGTTTGGATTATCGTTTATTGCATTATTTTTATGCGATGAACGCGCGTCGATTAGAAAACTAAAAATGTATTTCGCATTTCGCTGGCTGGCTGGCTAGCTACTGCTGCTTCTGAGTGGCGAAAAGCGAATGAAATGCAATAAAAATGAAACAGAAATGAGAACTCCTCACGAAGGACCTCTGGGGGGAAAAAGGGATACAGGGCAGGGACAGAAGGAAAAAGGCAAAGTGAGCGAAGAGCAAATGGCAATCGCATTTGGCGCATTGCATTTTCCAGGCAACAGCAGCAGACACAGCACAGCACAGCAACTATCAGCAGTTTACAACAATATTGGCACCTCCACTTGGCTAACTTGGCTAACTGTGAAATTGTGGCCCATAAAACGTGAGCATTGCAGCGGAAAAAATGGCTGGGACTTTTCGACTATCAAATATCCGGTGTTCACGTTAAAATGATTGTGCCAATAAAGAGCAAGTTGTAGTGGCAAATATAAATATAAATAAATAAATACATTTATTTTATATATTATGGGTCATTAAATAATATATATTATTCTGCTTTAGTAAAATATAGGAAAAGTCTGTAACTTAAATACCCTAAAATGCACTAATATTTAAAGGCGTGATGTATTTAAATGCTCAAAACTTACATGGCTTCTTTAAAACAATTAGATTATTATAAATTCTTACTATTAACTAAAAAATAACTTAATAAATACGACCCAAGATAGGAAATATATTTAAAATATATTTTAATAAAGAAAGCATAAGTTTTTTAGTTGTTATTAATACCTATTTTACTAATGGTATAAATAATATACCCAATTTTCCATTGCTAGCATTCCCAGACCCACAATTACCCATTAATTTAGCATGTACTTTTAGCTAACAAAGAATTTCCACAAAAGAAAAACTAGCGACTGGCGGCTGGCCGGAAAGTATGCATGGGGAAAATGTAAGCAACCATTCTAACCATCTAACCTGCAAACTCCTTGGCAATTGCCAAGCAGACAAAAATCTTGGCCGGCCACATGGCGTATACGTGTTAATTTAGCGCAACGATTAGACACTGTGCGCTCTCCGTCTCCGTGTCCGTCTCTGTCCGCTTTTCCTCCAACAATTGCAGTTTGGTAAATTGCCCGTTTACTTGGCACAATAATAAATTTCAACACTGGCTCCTGTCAGTCAATGGCCAGGGGCTCAGCGGGGATAATGCCGCGACCGGTTAGGCTGGGCCCGGTAAGTGCATTTCGGCCGAAAAACGTTTTCAATTTGGCCCAGAGTCGGTCTATTTTTAGGCTAAACTCGACACAAAACACTATATTTTGGCTGGACTATAAGTAATGATGTGACGATTTGGCAGCAAACTAAATGAGGATGGGTTGTGGGTGTTCCTAAAGTCAGTTCATTGGCCCCAGGGGGCTATGTTTTCCCAATGGAAATTTGTATATTAGAGGTGCAGTTCAAGGCCTTGTTTTTGTAGGTTTTATATTTAAAGTGGGGGTATATGATAGTTTATGATTATTATTTGAATATTGAATACCCTTTAAGGTATTATAAAAATATTACGTATACGTAATAGTTTCACATATATACAAATAAATTAAAAAGAACTTAGCATTAAATATATGATAATCGGGTCATAAGATGATATAATTCTTTCTTCAACTTTTGATTTTAAATACACTAAAATATATACCCAAAAGAGTATCTCAAATGTTAAGCCATAATTCTTGCTGAAAATGTTGCCTTACTTTGTTTGTTTGTTGCTGCTGTTTCTGCTGCCGTTAAATAAAATTTACTTTACCATGCACTTTGGGCTTACATTCTCTGAACTCAGCTTGTTTTCGTGTTTCTTCCCTCGACTTTTTTACTTTTTTGTTTCCTTTCGGCTGGGCAAAAGGAGCTCTCGGGTCGTTTGCCCAGTCTGATAAATTGTTTCCGTACCGAGAGCGCTGCACGTAATTGCTGAGCGGATCGATGAAAAGTAGCTTAAGGATGCCAGACAAGAGTAAGTTGTAGTTGTTGCTGCTGCTGCTGCTGCTAAAGTTGCAGTTGCAGTTGCTGCTGCTGCCTCTGCCTGTGACAAGGCCAACTAATTTGTACACTTCATTCGAGAAACCGAACGACAGTTGGCATGAAAATAAGACAATGTTCAAAAGTGCCGAGCCAAGTTAGTGTAACACCCAACTTGGGTCTGAGAACAGTGCTGGCAAACCAAAGAAACTACTAAAAAATAAGGGAAAAGCTTTGAAAAGTAAGGGAAAATAAGATGAGAAAAACAAAATTACCAAAAAGTAAATAAAAAGCTTAAGAAAGTGAGCAAATGATACAATAAATTAGAAAAATAGTACAAGACCTTCAAAGATACATTAATATATCAATTTAAAGTATATAATTGGATATATATATTTATCAGTCATTGACCTCATTTTGAAATAATTCGAAAGACAACAGTTGATCAGCACTGTTTGTGCAATGTAATGCAATTTCATGTCAAAAACTAACACAGACGACAGGACTCACAGGGAAAACTTTAAAGTGATATTTTTGTGTCGGTTAGTGCAGCACCACCTGTCCTGCTGTCTGTATATCCTTCTGCCAGCTTCGTGTTCCTTGGCCTGCCGTGTTGTTGTCGCTCCTTGGTTTTTGCTGTCACTGCAACAGAAATAGCAGCAGCAGCAGCAGCAGCAGGAGTAGCACAAGGAGCAGGAGTCGAAGGACCAGCACCATCAGACAGAAGTGCCAGTCATGAGGCCGCAAGAAAACAAACTTCAGCCGGCTTCCTGTCGCTTTGCTCCTTCTCATCCTCGACCGCAGCTCACGACGCTTACTTCCGCCTTTGAGTGTTAAGCAACGCACACACAAATGGCAACACAAACTCACTTCCAAAGTGCACTGGAGAAAAATATGGCAAATAATATGAGGGAAATTTAAATTCTATTTATTAATTCATTTAATGTTGTAATTAACATAATGTTGTGTAGTGTATTTCTGAGTTAAACCCTCTACCAAATAAGGCACTTAACTGGCGGATTTAAAGTCGCATTAGCTGGACAGTTGAAGGATTCAGCAAAGGCCTTTAGATTGCTAACCGAGGCATGCAAGGCTACATCGTTCGAATCTCCCAATCTATCCCGATAACCAACAAAAAGCTGTGCAAAGTTGAGCAGAAACAACTGCTCCAAAGGAACCTTAAAGAAACAAGGCTGCTCCTTGCTTATCTTTAAATCCTTGCCAAAGAAGCTATCGTAGCTCAGTTCCAAAGCAAGCACATCAATCACTCGATAGGTCATATCACGCGTTTTGGTACGATTGAGACAGGTAATTCCATCGATGTAGCCCTGATTTTCTTCGAAATTCCCAAAGAAAGTACTATTATTGCCAATACTGTCGAAGGGAAGGTAGTAGGGATCAAAGTACAACAAAGTTTCGCCAGCCAGAAGATAGCCCAGGTAGCTCAACTTGAAGACGTCATGCATTTCGGGTGAAAAGTAGGGCTCCTGGAGGTTTAAATAAGGTAAAATGATCACATTGTTAGTCTCATACAAAGTACCCTCGATAGCGGATTTCATTTGGTTTTGAAAAATATAAAACTCTTTGCCCCTGGTTATCGGACGATCAAGTTGCTCCAAAATCTTTCGATTCAAATGCTCTAAAACCTTTAATTGGGCTTCAGCAAAATTCAGATTATGGTTTATGTAGAGATCCGAGTAGAAATTGGTGACAAACCCGCGCTGATCCTCCACTTGGGGCAGAGACCCCACCCTTACAGTCATGGTGCGCAGCTTCTCCTTTAGATGTTGTACCTCCACCGAAGTAAGGTTCAGTCGATTGTTTTGAAGTCGTTTCATAAAGTTGTCAGAGATGATCTTGAATATACGTTGCACTTCCTCAACATTTCGCTGTAGCCTCTCCTCTTTAAAGTGACGATTCTTGTAGAGAAACTCAGTGGCGGGTTTCATGAGAACACCCACGGCGGCTGCACACTTGACAGGATCTCCATTGGATTCACTGCCATCTATACTCTGCAGATAGCGAATGAAACCGACCATCAGGTGAGTGGCCACCACTTCGCTATCGTATTTGTCAATCACATTTTTCAAACCCTCAAGGTACTTAATTTGTAGCACTTCAACTTCGAAATTACAGTCTATGGAGCTGTCTAATACAATCTCCAGATATTTTGCTATAGAGATATTGGTTCGCTTCTCAAACTCTTCAGTGGTCATAGTTTCCGACGAGCTATTGTCTTCTTCGGCCAATGTCTGTAAATCAGTTTCAAGATCCAAAATGTTACTGGCCAGGAGAAAAGCCTTCTCCCTGGGGACCTTGAGGGAAATCAGTAGGTTTTCGGTGTCCGAAATCTCCGGGATTATCTCAAGAGGATGGCTCCCAAAAGTAATTATCAACTGGCTGCTGTCATTTAATTTCGGGAGCAGATCCATGGGTAGAAGAAATTTCTCAAAGCCAAAGCGACGCAAACGGGCTAGGGTAACCAGCCATTGGAAACTCTCTTTGGGCCACTCATCTCCGTGGGGCGTAAACTGAGGCCAAGAAAGATCAAAGTTCGGTGACACCAGCTCCAAGTAGTGCCTCCACAAATGGGTTTCCTTGGGGGCAGTGAGGCAGGTGTTGTACAACCACCACACCTTCTCCTCCACACTTGACTCATCAACGAAGTTTGTGTCCTTTAGCTCGTCGAATATCTTTTGTAAATTATGATGGTGCTTTTGGATAATTAAATCCTGCAGCGTGTAGATATCTTCACCGTCATTCACATCCAAGAATTTGCCGCTGGAGAACTTTTGAAAGTCCTCGCAGGGATCGATGGTTTTGTCCATGTGTTGAAGGATGCGGCTAAGAGCGGCCTCATTGGAACTGGTCGCCAGACCAAGTAGCGACATTAAACACAAAATTAGTGTAATTCTCTCCATAATCAAAACCTAACTGAGGTTTTACTTAGAAAGAACACAAGTTTTTAAGTCGCTGCTCTGACAATTGATAGTGGAGGCTCAGCACGAGAGGCCTTAGGCTGATAACCGGGCAACAAACACAATCATTTTCAAATTTGACAAATAATCAGCGGGCAACAAATAAGACCTAAAGAGAGAGGGAGCCCTAGAGAACTTTGAAATATTTGCTATCTATAAGATTATACGGATCACAGAAGCCAATTGACCTTTTATAGAACTATTCTTAAGGCAATGAGATTTTAGCTGTTAGCAAATATATACAAATAGATTATTTATTCCTAGAGTTAATCATATGTCTGCTTTACAACAATGCCTTTCCATTGTTTTCTTCACTTATTTCTTTCGTAATAATAATAATTATTATTAGTAATTATTATCATTATTTGTCACAGTGCACACTCACACCCAAATATTTCGTTGTCCTTTGACATGCATGTCTGGGTCTTTAGCTGTTCAACCTGTCTGCTGCCTGCTGCTGCTCTTCTCTGTGTGCAGTTTTTGTCATTTTGGGTTGCTTTTCCTACTCTCCTTTTTCATTTTTTTTTACCTTGCACCGCCCCCTAAGGCTGTGGAAGTTATGACAAAACCTGCCACGCCTTTGCCACACGAAGTCGTCCTGCCTTTGGCCAGGATCCTCCGCCTCTGACAGCACAAGAAGACTACGAAGGATTCGAGTGGCGGGGCAAAAAGGGCGCGTGGCATTAAAGGTGATTCACTTGTTTGTTGCTTGTTTGTTTGCAATTTGTTGCCATAATTTTTGTTCTCGCGCTTCTGGATCTAGATTTCTGGCAAAACAGGAGGCCGATGCAGGTGGAAATTGTTATGGCAACGCATTTGATACTGAAAGTGGGTGGAATTTCCTCGGGATGTTTGTTAAACGGGTAAATATTTTACAGAATTATTTTCCAAGAAAAAAATTTGAATTATAGATGAGAAATGTATAATTTCTATTCTCATCTTCTTACTAATAATAGTACAACCTGCTCTAGTTGTTTTTATTGTGTTTATGCTGCGTATACGTGATATTTTTCTTGGCATCCATTCGCGTCTCAGCTGCTAAGGGGTTCGGTGTGAATTCTAACCATTTTTGGTGGCCATATCAATTTCAGAATCGCTTGCCTTTGGCCCACATTATCGTTAAAATTGTATTGGATTGGTCCAGGATGCTTTTGCTGACCAACTGGATAACCGAATGGCTATTGTGGCCCCAAGTCAGAGCCAGATTGAGCTTTTCACTACACATTTTTCCATCGTCTGCATTCTATATATATCTATATATATACGTATATATCCGTATGTGGAAGCGTGTGTTTATAGATTTTCCGTTATAGCAACACGAACTTCTTCTTAAAATGCAATTTTCAAGATTTTTCTTTTCCTTTTC
The DNA here is from genome assembly GCF_035046125.1 of Drosophila serrata. Taxonomy (NCBI): domain Eukaryota; kingdom Metazoa; phylum Arthropoda; class Insecta; order Diptera; family Drosophilidae; genus Drosophila; species Drosophila serrata. Next base: position 3,504,818 of record NW_028257173.1, on the reverse strand, counting down.
GGCTCGTTTGGCTGACGCCATTTTAGTCCGTAGTCCTTGGCCGCTGATTTTAAGCCTTTCCTTTCCTTTTTTTTTTTTTTTTTGATGGGTTTGGCATCCCATTTTCTCCCCCCACATCCTTCGACTGGCCAGAGCTATGGCCACGCCCCATTTGCCTTTGCTTGCATGTGTCAAAAGGTATTTTTTATGTTCAGTTTCGTGTTTTCCAGCATTTTTCCAACGTTTTATGTTTCTTTCTCGTTCGTTTGGCTCGCAGGACATTCGAGCAGAGAAGGAGAAGGAGAAGGAGCAGAAGCAGAAGGACTCTCCTGAAGTCCCATCTTGTGTGCAGGTAATGTGGCACTTGGCTAAAATGGTGTGTGAAATTTTATGCGAAACGGCTTAAGATGTTGTTGCCTGTGGCCGGGCGTTGTTGCCGTGCTTGTTGTGCTGATATTTCTGGAACGGAACACAATCATTCTGCTATGTTGCACATAAAAAGTTACGTTGAGTGGCAGTATATATACGTATGTATATGTATAAATCCTACATATACATACAGCATAGTAGTTTTGGAGTTTCGTTCGGTTGGGTTTTCCCTCTGTTCTCGGACCAAAAAGCTCGACTGCTGATGATGACATTTTCGTTTTTGGTCACTCGGATTGGCAGCTACAAAAAAAATAACAAAAAAGGGTAGAAGAAATCCCTAAAAAAAGATTAGTTAGCTCGGTAAGGGTTTAGTTTCAGTTCAGCTTCTTTTCGCATTTTCACATTTCGGTACAGACTTGAGTCTATGCTGTTAGTTTGGATTCTGGCAATGGCAAATGGCCTGAGAATGAAACTCGATTTCGATTGCGTCCCTTTTATTCTTTTTTTTTATTCCTCTCACTTTTTGTCATGGCAACTTTTTTTTCGTATTGTTATTGATTGTGGGTACAGGACGGGAACGTAAGGCAAAAAGTGGATTTAATCATTAAAAATTGTAGTAGCAAGCACCTGATTCAAAGCTTTTTAAAAATGTGTTTATTGGCTAAAATAAAATATAGTTTGTTGTATATTACATAAAGAAGATTTGTTTCATCTGTAAGCCTGTCTATTTATCAGAATTCAAAAGAAAATATAGGTTTTGAGAGAGAAGAATGATTGGTCTTCTTCTGTTTGTTGAATCTTGGGTTTATAAGAATGCAACTTGGGACTTATGTTAGTATGTTGATTTTAGCTTCTTTCTTTGATGCATGCGGATATAAGTAGTTTGCAAGCAGTATTTTTAAGAAAATATTTAATATATTAGTCTATTCATTACTTTTCTGACATACTTTGTATACTCGCCAGCTTTTGTGGTCCGATTCAAGGCAGATTGAATTGTTACTCTCCCTTTTTTTTAATTTTTTTTTAATATTTTTTATACCATTGCGGAGAATATTATAATTTTAAACTATGAATGAGCAATTTCCGACCCTAGATATCATATCTATTATTGATCAGCATCAAAAGGAGAATATTTCGAGGCATGTAGAATAAATTAAAAATTTTTTCAAATTTTTATTAGGGGTAACAATGGTCTTTTTTTACATTTTCAATAAAGTATGCAGATTTATTAGCCTAATAAAAACTTGCATGGGACAGCTTTCCGAATTAAATTTAAGTCTTTTTGGGCTGAGTTATGAAATTTTTCAACTTTGATTTGTTTTAAAAATTTTCATTAAAAATATAAATAATATCGACTCAAAAAATGGTATCGTAAGTTTAGTCAGAAGCTTGTAGCACTGCGACTCATTTCGGAGTAAATTGAGAATGCAGTTTTATTGCCATAATAAGTAGTCGCATTGGAAAAGTTTCCGAATTAAAATTAATATTTTTTTGGCATAGTTATGAATTTTTTAAAATTTGAATTATTGACAAAATTGTCATATAAAATAAATATATACTGAAAGAATGGTATTATACGTTTAGTCAGAAGCTTATAAAACTATGAAGGAGTCATTTCCGACCCCATAAATCATATATATTATTGATCAGAATGAACAGCTGCATCGATCTAACTATGTCCGGTTGAAAAACAATTTTGAAAATTTTTCCCATTTTTGCAAAAAAAGATAAGGGGTTACATCATTAAAATTGTAAAAAATCGACAAAAATTTTAATTTTTTATTGAGTATGCAGTTTTATTGCCCTGATAAAAACTAGCATAGGAAAGGTTTCCGAATTGAAATTAATGCATTTTTGGCTTAGTTATGAGATTTTTAAATTTTGAATTATTGACAAAATTGTCATATAAAATATAGATAATCTACCCAAAGAATGGTTTTAGACGTTTAGTCAGAAGCTTGTAGCACTGCGAGGGACTCATTTTGGAGTAAATTGAGAATGCAGTTTTATTCCCATAATAAGTAGTCGCATTGGAAAAGTTTCCGAATTAAAATTAATATTTTTTTGGCATAGTTATGAATTTTTTAAAATTTGAATTATTGACAAAATGGTCATATAAAATATAGATAATTTACCCAAAGAATGGTTTTAGACGTTTAGTCAGAAGCTTGTAGCACTGCGTGGGACTCATTTCGGAGTAAATTGAGAATGCAGTTTTATTGCCATAATAAGTAGTAACATTGGAAAAGTTTCCGAAATGAAATTAATGCATTTTTGGCTTAGTTATGAGGTTTTTAAATTTTGATTTATTGACAAAATTGTCATATAAAATATAGATAAATATCTACCCAAAGAATGGTTTTAGACGTTTAGTCAGAAGCTTGTAGCACTGCGAGGGACTCATTTCGGAGTAAATTGAGAATGCAGTTTTATTCCCATAATAAGTAGTCGCATTGGAAAAGTTTCCGAATTAAAATTAATATTTTTTTGGCATAGTTATGAATTTTTTAAAATTTGAATTATTGACAAAATTGTCATATAAAATATAGATAAATATCTACCCAAAGAATGGTTTTAGACGTTTAGTCAGAAGCTTGTAGCACTGCGAGGGACTCATTTTGGAGTAAATTGAGAATGCAGTTTTATTCCCATAATAAGTAGTCGCATTGGAAAAGTTTCCAAATTAAAATTAATATTTTTTTGGCATAGTTATGAATTTTTTAAAATTTGAATTGTTGACAAAATTGTCATATAAAATATAGATAAATATCTACCCAAAGAATGGTTTTAGACGTTTAGTCAGAAGCTTGTAGCACTGCGAGGGACTCATTTTGGAGTAAATTGAGAATGCAGTTTTATTCCCATAATAAGTAGTCGCATTGGAAAAGTTTCCGAATTAAAATTAATATTTTTTTGGCATAGTTATGAATTTTTTAAAATTTGAATTATTGACAAAATTGTCATATAAAATATAGATAAATATCTACCCAAAGAATGGTTTTAGACGTTTAGTCAGAAGCTTGTAGCACTGCGAGGGACTCATTTTGGAGTAAATTGAGAATTCAGTTTTATTCCCATAATAAGTAGTCGCATTGGAAAAGTTTCCAAATTAAAATTAATATTTTTTTGGCATAGTTATGAATTTTTTAAAATTTGAATTGTTGACAAAATTGTCATATAAAATATAGATAAATATCTACCCAAAGAATGGTTTTAGACGTTTAGTCAGAAGCTTGTAGCACTGCGAGGGACTCATTTCGGAGTAAATTGAGAATGCAGTTTTATTCCCATAATAAGTAGTCGCATTGGAAAAGTTTCCGAATTAAAATTAATGCATTTCTGCAATAGTTATGAATTTTTTAAAATTTGAATTATTGACAAAATTGTCATATAAAATAAATATATACTGAAAGATTGGTATTATACGTTTAGTCAGAAGCTTATAAAACTATGAAGGAGTCATTTCCGACCCCATAAATCATATATATTATTGATCAGAATGAACAGCTGCATCGATCTAACTATGTCCGGTTGAAAAAAAAAATTTTGAAAATTTTTCCCATTTTTGCAAAAAAAGATAAGGGGTTACATCATTAAAATTGTAAAAAATCGACAAAAATTTTAATTTTTTATTGAGTATGCAGTTTTATTGCCCTGATAAAAACTAGCATAGGAAAGGTTTCCGAATTGAAATTAATGCATTTTTGGCTTAGTTATGAGGTTTTTAAATTTTGATTTATTGACAAAATTCTCATATAAAATATAGATAAATATCTACCCAAAGAATGGTTTTGGACGTTTAGTCAGAAGCTTGTAGCACTGCGTGGGACTCATTTTGGAGTAAATTGAGAATGCAGTTTTATTGCCATAATAAGTAGTAGCATTGGAAAAGTTTCCGAATTAAAATTAATGCATTTCTGCAATAGTTATGAATTTTTTAAAATTTGAATTATTGAGAAAATTGTCATATAAAATAAATATATACTGAAAGAATGGTATTATACGTTTAGTCAGAAGCTTATAAAACTATGAAGGAGTCATTTCCGACCCCATAAATCATATATATTATTGATCAGAATGAACAGCTGCATCGATCTAACTATGTCCGGTTGAAAAAAAATTTTGAAAATTTTTCCCATTTTTGCAAAAAAAGATAAGGGGTTACATCATTAAAATTGTAAAAAATCGACAAAAATTTTAATTTTTTATTGAGTATGCAGTTTTATTGCCCTGATAAAAACTAGCATAGGAAAGGTTTCCGAATTGAAATTAATGCATTTTTGGCTTAGTTATGAGATTTTTAAATTTTGAATTATTGACAAAATTGTCATATAAAATACTCAAAGAATGGTTTTAGACGGTTAGTCAAAAGCTTGTAGAACTGCGAGGGACTCATTTCGGAGTAAATTGAGAATGCAGTTTTATTCCCATAATAAGTAGTCGCATTGGAAAAGTTTCCGAATTAAAATTAATATTTTTTTGGCATAGTTATGAATTTTTTAAAATTTGAATTATTGACAAAATTGTCATATAAAATATAGATAAATATCTACCCAAAGAATGGTTTTAGACGTTTAGTCAGAAGCTTGTAGCACTGCGTGGGACTCATTTTGGAGTAAATTGAGAATGCAGTTTTATTGCCATAATAAGTAGTAGCATTGGAAAAGTTTCCGAACTAAAATTAATGCATTTCTGCAATAGTTATGAATTTTTTAAAATTTGAATTATTGACAAAATTGTCATATAAAATAAATATATACTGAAAGAATGGTATTATACGTTTAGTCAGAAGCTTATAAAACTATGAAGGAGTCATTTCCGACCCCATAAATCATATATATTATTGATCAGAATGAACAGCTGCATCGATCTAACTATGTCCGGTTGAAAAAAAATTTTGAAAATTTTTCCCATTTTTGCAAAAAAAGATAAGGGGTTACATCATTAAAATTGTTAAAAATCGACAAAAATGTTAATTTTTTATTGAGTACGCAGTTTTATTGCCCTGATAAAAACTAGCATAGGAAAGGTTTCCGAATTGAAATTAATGCATTTTTGGCTTAGTTATGAGGTTTTTAAATTTTGATTTATTGACAAAATTCTCATATAAAATATAGATAAATATCTACCCAAAGAATGGTTTTGGCACTGCGTGGGACTCATTTTGGTGTAAATTGAGAATGCAGTTTTATTGCCATAATAAGTAGTAGCATTGGAAAAGTTTCCGAATTAAAATTAATGCATTTCTGCAATAGTTATGAATTTTTTAAAATTTGAATTATTGAGAAAATTGTCATATAAAATAAATATATACTGAAAGAATGGTATTATACGTTTAGTCAGAAGCTTATAAAACTATGAAGGAGTCATTTCCGACCCCATAAATCATATATATTATTGATCAGAATGAACAGCTGCATCGATCTAACTATGTCCGGTTGAAAAAAAATTTTGAAAATTTTTCCCATTTTTGCAAAAAAAGATAAAATTTAAAATTGTTAAAAATCGACAAAAATGTTAATTTTTTATTGAGTATGCAGTTTTATTGCCCTGATAAAAACTAGCATAGGAAAGGTTTCCGAATTGAAATTAATGCATTTTTGGCTTAGTTATGAGGTTTTTAAATTTTGATTTATTGACAAAATTGTCATATAAAATACTCAAAGAATGGTTTTAGACGGTTAGTCAAAAGCTTGTAGAACTGCGAGGGACTCATTTCGGAGTAAATTGAGAATGCAGTTTTATTCCCATAATAAGTAGTCGCATTGGAAAAGTTTCCGAATTAAAATTAATATTTTTTTGGCATAGTTATGAATTTTTTAAAATTTGAATTATTGACAAAATTGTCATATAAAATATAGATAAATATCTACCCAAAGAATGGTTTTAGACGTTTAGTCAGAAGCTTGTAGCACTGCGTGGGACTCATTTTGGAGTAAATTGAGAATGCAGTTTTATTGCCATAATAAGTAGTAGCATTGGAAAAGTTTCCGAACTAAAATTAATGCATTTCTGCAATAGTTATGAATTTTTTAAAATTTGAATTATTGACAAAATTGTCATATAAAATAAATATATACTGAAAGAATGGTATTATACGTTTAGTCAGAAGCTTATAAAACTATGAAGGAGTCATTTCCGACCCCATAAATCATATATATTATTGATCAGAATGAACAGCTGCATCGATCTAACTATGTCCGGTTGAAAAAAAATTTTGAAAATTTTTCCCATTTTTGCAAAAAAAGATAAAATTTAAAATTGTTAAAAATCGACAAAAATGTTAATTTTTTATTGAGTATGCAGTTTTATTGCCCTGATAAAAACTAGCATAGGAAAGGTTTCCGAATTGAAATTAATGCATTTTTGGCTTAGTTATGAGGTTTTTAAATTTTGATTTATTGACAAAATTGTCATACAAAATATAGATAAATATCTACCCAAAGAATGGTTTTAGACGTTTAGTCAATAGCTTGTAGAACTGCGAGGGACTCATTTCGGAGTAAATTGAGAATGCAGTTTTATTGCCATAATAAGTAGTAGCATTGGAAAAGTTTCCGAATTAAAATTAATGCATTTTTGCAATAGTTATGAATTTTTTAAAATTTGAATTATTGACAAAATTGTCATATAAAATAAATATATACTGAAAGAATGGTATTATACGTTTAGTCAGAAGCTTATAAAACTATGAAGGAGTCATTTCCGACCCCATAAAGCATATATATTATTGATCAGAATGAACAGCTGCATCGATCTAACTATGTCCGGTTGAAAAAAAATTTTGAAAATTTTTCCCATTTTTGCAAAAAAAGATAAGGGGTTACATCATTAAAATTGTTAAAAATCGACAAAAATGTTAATTTTTTATTGAGTACGCAGTTTTATTGCCCTGATAAAAACTAGCATAGGAAAGGTTTCCGAATTGAAATTAATGCATTTTTGGCTTAGTTATGAGGTTTTTAAATTTTGATTTATTGACAAAATTGTCATATAAAATATAGATAATTATCTACCCAAAGAATGGTTTTAGACGTTTAGTCAATAGCTTGTAGAACTGCGAGGGACTCATTTCGGAGTAAATTGAGAATGCAGTTTTATTGCCATAATAAGTAGTAGCATTGGAAAAGTTTCCGAATTAAAATTAATGCATTTTTGCAATAGTTATGAATTTTTTAAAATTTGAATTATTGAGAAAATTGTCATATAAAATAAATATATACTGAAAGAATGGTATTATACGTTTAGTCAGAAGCTTATAAAACTATGAAGGAGTCATTTCCGACCCCATAAATCATATATATTATTGATCAGAATGAACAGCTGCATCGATCTAACTATGTCCGGTTGAAAAAAAATTTTGAAAATTTTTCCCATTTTTGCAAAAAAAGATAAGGGGTTACATCATTAAAATTGTTAAAAATCGACAAAAATGTTAATTTTTTATTGAGTACGCAGTTTTATTGCCCTGATAAAAACTAGCATAGGAAAGGTTTCCGAATTGAAAGTAATGCATTTTTGGCTTAGTTATGAGGTTTTTAAATTTTGATTTATTGACAAAATTGTCATATAAAATATAGATAAATATCTACCCAAAGAATGGTTTTGGACGTTTAGTCAGAAGCTTGTAGCACTGCGTGGGACTCATTTTGGAGTAAATTGAGAATGCAGTTTTATTGCCATAATAAGTAGTAGCATTGGAAAAGTTTCCGAATTAAAATTAATGCATTTCTGCAATAGTTATGAATTTTTTAAAATTTGAATTATTGACAAAATTGTCATATAAAATAAATATATACTGAAAGAATGGTATTATACGTTTAGTCAGAAGCTTATAAAACTATGAAGGAGTCATTTCCGACCCCATAAATCATATATATTATTGGTCAGAATGAACAGCTGCATCGATCTAACTATGTCCGGTTGAAAAAAAATTTTGAAAATTTTTCCCATTTTTGCAAAAAAAGATAAGGGGTTACATCATTAAAATTGTTAAAAATCGACAAAAATGTTAATTTTTTATTGAGTACGCAGTTTTATTGCCCTGATAAAAACTAGCATAGGAAAGGTTTCCGAATTGAAATTAATGCATTTTTGTCTTAGTTATGAGGTTTTTAAATTTTGATTTATTGACAAAATTGTCATATAAAATATAGATAATTATCTACCCAAAGAATGGTTTTAGACGTTTAGTCAATAGCTTGTAGAACTGCGAGGGACTCATTTCGGAGTAAATTGAGAATGCAGTTTTATTGCCATAATAAGTAGTAGCATTGGAAAAGTTTCCGAATTAAAATTAATGCATTTTTGCAATAGTTATGAATTTTTTAAAATTTGAATTATTGACAAAATTGTCATATAAAATAAATATATACTGAAAGAATGGTATTATACGTTTAGTCAGAAGCTTATAAAACTATGAAGGAGTCATTTCCGACCCCATAAAGCATATATATTATTGATCAGAATGAACAGCTGCATCGATCTAACTATGTCCGGTTGAAAAAAAATTTTGAAAATTTTTCCCATTTTTGCAAAAAAAGATAAGGGGTTACATCATTAAAATTGTTAAAAATCGACAAAAATGTTAATTTTTTATTGAGTATGCAGTTTTATTGCCCTGATAAAAACTAGCATAGGAAAGGTTTCCGAATTGAAAGTAATGCATTTTTGGCTTAGTTATGAGGTTTTTAAATTTTGATTTATTGACAAAATTGTCATATAAAATATAGATAAATATCTACCCAAAGAATGGTTTTGGACGTTTAGTCAGAAGCTTGTAGCACTGCGTGGGACTCATTTTGGAGTAAATTGAGAATGCAGTTTTATTGCCATAATAAGTAGTAGCATTGGAAAAGTTTCCGAATTAAAATTAATGCATTTCTGCAATAGTTATGAATTTTTTAAAATTTGAATTATTGACAAAATTGTCATATAAAATAAATATATACTGAAAGAATGGTATTATACGTTTAGTCAGAAGCTTATAAAACTATGAAGGAGTCATTTCCGACCCCATAAATCATATATATTATTGGTCAGAATGAACAGCTGCATCGATCTAACTATGTCCGGTTGAAAAAAAATTTTGAAAATTTTTCCCATTTTTGCAAAAAAAGATAAGGGGTTACATCATTAAAATTGTTAAAAATCGACAAAAATGTTAATTTTTTATTGAGTACGCAGTTTTATTGCCCTGATAAAAACTAGCATAGGAAAGGTTTCCGAATTGAAATTAATGCATTTTTGGCTTAGTTATGAGGTTTTTAAATTTTGATTTATTGACAAAATTGTCATATAAAATATAGATAAATATCTACCCAAAGAATGGTTTTAGACGTTTAGTCAATAGCTTGTAGAACTGCGAGGGACTCATTTCGGAGTAAATTGAGAATGCAGTTTTATTGCCATAATAAGTAGTAGCATTGGAAAAGTTTCCGAATTAAAATTAATGCATTTCTGCAATAGTTATGAATTTTTTAAAATTTGAATTATTGACAAAATTGTCATATAAAATAAATATATACTGAAAGAATGGTATTATACGTTTAGTCAGAAGCTTATAAAACTATGAAGGAGTCATTTCCGACCCCATAAATCATATATATTATTGGTCAGAATGAACAGCTGCATCGATCTAACTATGTCCGGTTGAAAAAAAATTTTGAAAATTGTTCCCATTTTTGCAAAAAAAGATAAGGGGTTACATCATTAAAATTGTTAAAAATCGACAAAAATGTTAATTTTTTATTGAGTACGCAGTTTTATTGCCCTGATAAAAACTAGCATAGGAAAGTTTTCCGAATTGAAATTAATGCATTTTTGGCTTAGTTATGAGGTTTTTAAATTTTGATTTATTGACAAAATTGTCATATAAAATATAGATAAATATCTACCCAAAGAATGGTTTTAGACGTTTAGTCAATAGCTTGTAGAACTGCGAGGGACTCATTTCGGAGTAAATTGAGAATGCAGTTTTATTGCCATAATAAGTAGTAGCATTGGAAAAGTTTCCGAATTAAAATTAATGCATTTCTGCAATAGTTAAACCTGCGTGGGACTCATTTTGGAGTAAATTGAGAATGCAGTTTTATTGCCATAATAAGTAGTAGCATTGGAAAAGTTTCCGAATTAAAATTAATGCATTTCTGCAATAGTTATGAATTTTTTAAAATTTGAATTATTGACAAAATTGTCATATAAAATAAATATATACTGAAAGAATGGTATTATACGTTTAGTCAGAAGCTTATAAAACTATGAAGGAGTCATTTCCGACCCCATAAATCATATATATTATTGGTCAGAATGAACAGCTGCATCGATCTAACTATGTCCGGTTGAAAAAAAATTTTGAAAATTTTTCCCATTTTTGCAAAAAAAGATAAGGGGTTACATCATTAAAATTGTTAAAAATCGACAAAAATGTTAATTTTTTATTGAGTACGCAGTTTTATTGCCCTGATAAAAACTAGCATAGGAAAGGTTTCCGAATTGAAATTAATGCATTTTTGGCTTAGTTATGAGGTTTTTAAATTTTGATTTATTGACAAAATTGTCATATAAAATATAGATAAATATCTACCCAAAGAATGGTTTTAGACGTTTAGTCAATAGCTTGTAGAACTGCGAGGGACTCATTTCGGAGTAAATTGAGAATGCAGTTTTATTGCCATAATAAGTAGTAGCATTGGAAAAGTTTCCGAATTAAAATTAATGCATTTCTGCAATAGTTATGAATTTTTTAAAATTTGAATTATTGACAAAATTGTCATATAAAATAAATATATACTGAAAGAATGGTATTATACGTTTAGTCAGAAGCTTATAAAACTATGAAGGAGTCATTTCCGACCCCATAAATCATATATATTATTGGTCAGAATGAACAGCTGCATCGATCTAACTATGTCCGGTTGAAAAAAAATTTTGAAAATTGTTCCCATTTTTGCAAAAAAAGATAAGGGGTTACATCATTAAAATTGTTAAAAATCGACAAAAATGTTAATTTTTTATTGAGTACGCAGTTTTATTGCCCTGATAAAAACTAGCATAGGAAAGTTTTCCGAATTGAAATTAATGCATTTTTGGCTTAGTTATGAGGTTTTTAAATTTTGATTTATTGACAAAATTGTCATATAAAATATAGATAAATATCTACCCAAAGAATGGTTTTAGGCGTTTAGTCAATAGCTTGTAGAACTGCGAGGGACTCATTTCGGAGTAAATTGAGAATGCAGTTTTATTGCCATAATAAGTAGTAGCATTGGAAAAGTTTCCGAATTAAAATTAATGCATTTTTGCAATAGTTATGAATTTTTTAAAATTTGAATTATTGACAAAATTGTCATATAAAATAAATATATACTGAAAGAATAGTATTATACGTTTAGTCAGAAGCTTATAAAACTATGAAGGAGTCATTTCCGACCCCATAAAGCATATATATTATTGATCAGAATGAACAGCTGCATCGATCTAACTATGTCCGGTTGAAAAAAATTTTGAAAATTTTTCCCATTTTTGCAAAAAAAGATAAGGGGTTACATCATTAAAATTGTTAAAAATCGACAAAAATGTTAATTTTTTATTGAGTACGCAGTTTTATTGCCCTGATAAAAACTAGCATAGGAAAGGTTTCCGAATTGAAATTAATGCATTTTTGGCTTAGTTATGAGGTTTTTAAATTTTGATTTATTGACAAAATTGTCATATAAAATATAGATAAATATCTACCCAAAGAATGGTTTTAGACGTTTAGTCAATAGCTTGTAGAACTGCGAGGGACTCATTTCGGAGTAAATTGAGAATGCAGTTTTATTGCCATAATAAGTAGTAGCATTGGAAAAGTTTCCGAATTAAAATTAATGCATTTCTGCAATAGTTATGAATTTTTTAAAATTTGAATTATTGACAAAATTGTCATATAAAATAAATATATACTGAAAGAATGGTATTATACGTTTAGTCAGAAGCTTATAAAACTATGAAGGAGTCATTTCCGACCCCATAAATCATATATATTATTGATCAGAATGAACAGCTGCATCGATCTAACTATGTCCGGTTGAAAAAAAATTGTGAAAATTTTTCCCATTTTTGCAAAAAAAGATAAGGGGTTACATCATTAAAATTGTTAAAAATCGACAAAAATTTTAATTTTTTATTGAGTATGCAGTTTTATTGCCCTGATAAAAACTAGCATAGGAAAGGTTTCCGAATTGAAATTAATGCATTTTTGGCTTAGTTATGAGGTTTTTAAATTTTGATTTATTGACAAAATTGTCATATAAAATATAGATAAATATCTACCCAAAGAATGGTTTTAGACGTTTAGTCAATAGCTTGTAGAACTGCGAGGGACTCATTTCGGAGTAAATTGAGAATGCAGTTTTATTGCCATAATAAGTAGTAGCATTGGAAAAGTTTCCGAATTAAAATTAATGCATTTCTGCAATAGTTATGAATTTTTTAAAATTTGAATTATTGACAAAATTGTCATATAAAATAAATATATACTGAAAGAATGGTATTATACGTTTAGTCAGAAGCTTATAAAACTATGAAGGAGTCATTTCCGACCCCATAAATCATATATATTATTGATCAGAATGAACAGCTGCATCGATCTAACTATGTCCGGTTGAAAAAAAATTGTGAAAATTTTTCCCATTTTTGCAAAAAAAGATAAGGGGTTACATCATTAAAATTGTAAAAAATCGACAAAAATTTTAATTTTTTATTGAGTATGCAGTTTTATTGCCCTGATAAAAACTAGCATAGGAAAGGTTTCCGAATTGAAATTAATGCATTTTTGGCTTAGTTATGAGGTTTTTAAATTTTGAATTATTGACAAAATTGTCATATAAAATACTCAAAGAATGGTTTTAGACGTTTAGTCAAAAGCTTGTAGAGCTGCGAGGGACTCATTTCGGAGTAAATTGAGAATGCAGTTTTATTGCCATAATAAGTAGTAGCATTGAAAAAGTTTCCGAATTAAAATTATTTTTTTTTTGGCATAGTTATGAATTTCTTAAAATTTGAATTATTGACAAAATTGTCATATAAAATATAGATAAATATCTACCCAAAGAATGGTTTTAGACGTTTAGTCAAAAGCTTGTAGAACTGCGAGGGACTCATTTCGGAGTAAATTGAGAATGCAGTTTTATTGCCATAATAAGTAGTAGCATTGGAAAAGTTTCCGAATTAAAATTAATGCATTTCTGCAATAGTTATGAATTTTTTAAAATTTGAATTATTGACAAAATTGTCATATAAAATAAATATATACTGAAAGAATGGTATTATACGTTTAGTCAGAAGCTTATAAAACTATGAAGGAGTCATTTCCGACCCCATAAATCATATATATTATTGATCAGAATGAACAGCTGCATCGATCTAACTATGTCCGGTTGAAAAAAAATTTTGAAAATTTTTCCCATTTTTGCAAAAAAAGATAAGGGGTTACATCATTAAAATTGTAAAAAATCGACAAAAATTTTAATTTTTTATTGAGTATGCAGTTTTATTGCCCTGATAAAAACTAGCATAGGAAAGGTTTCCGAATTGAAATTAATGCATTTTTGGCTTAGTTATGAGATTTTTAAATTTTGAATTATTGACAAAATTGTCATATAAAATACTCAAAGAATGGTTTTAGACGGTTAGTCAAAAGCTTGTAGAACTGCGAGGGACTCATTTCGGAGTAAATTGAGAATGCAGTTTTATTCCCATAATAAGTAGTCGCATTGGAAAAGTTTCCGAATTAAAATTAATATTTTTTTGGCATAGTTATGAATTTTTTAAAATTTGAATTATTGACAAAATTGTCATATAAAATATAGATAAATATCTACCCAAAGAATGGTTTTAGACGTTTAGTCAGAAGCTTGTAGCACTGCGTGGGACTCATTTTGGAGTAAATTGAGAATGCAGTTTTATTGCCATAATAAGTAGTAGCATTGGAAAAGTTTCCGAACTAAAATTAATGCATTGCTGCAATAGTTATGAATTTTTTAAAATTTGAATTATTGACAAAATTGTCATATAAAATAAATATATACTGAAAGAATGGTATTATACGTTTAGTCAGAAGCTTATAAAACTATGAAGGAGTCATTTCCGACCCCATCAATCATATATATTATTGATCAGAATGAACAGCTGCATCGATCTAACTATGTCCGGTTGAAAAAAAATTTTGAAAATTTTTCCCATTTTTGCAAAAAAAGATAAGGGGTTACATCATTAAAATTGTTAAAAATCGACAAAAATGTTAATTTTTTATTGAGTATGCAGTTTTATTGCCCTGATAAAAACAAGCATAGGAAAGGTTTCCGAATTGAAATTAATGCATTTTTGGCTTAGTTATGAGGTTTTTAAATTTTGATTTATTGACAAAATTATCATATAAAATATAGATAAATATCTACCCAAAGAATGGTTTTAGACGTTTAGTCAAAAGGTTGTAGAACTGCGAGGGACTCATTTCGGAGTAAATTGAGAAAGCAGTTTTATTGCCATAATAAGTAGTAGCATTGGAAAAGTTTCCGAATTAAAATTAATGCATTTTTGCAATAGTTATGAATTTTTTAAAATTTGAATTATTGACAAAATTGTCATATAAAATAAATATATACTGAAAGAATGGTATTATACGTTTAGTCAGAAGCTTATAAAACTATGAAGGAGTCATTTCCGACCCCATAAATCATATATATTATTGGTCAGAATGAACAGCTGCATCGATCTAACTATGTCCGGTTGAAAAAAAATTTTGAAAATTGTTCCCATTTTTGCAAAAAAAGATAAGGGGTTACATCATTAAAATTGTTAAAAATCGACAAAAATGTTAATTTTTTATTGAGTACGCAGTTTTATTGCCCTGATAAAAACTAGCATAGGAAAGTTTTCCGAATTGAAATTAATGCATTTTTGGCTTAGTTATGAGGTTTTTAAATTTTGATTTATTGACAAAATTGTCATATAAAATATAGATAAATATCTACCCAAAGAATGGTTTTAGACGTTTAGTCAATAGCTTGTAGAACTGCGAGGGACTCATTTCGGAGTAAATTGAGAATGCAGTTTTATTGCCATAATAAGTAGTAGCATTGGAAAAGTTTCCGAATTAAAATTAATGCATTTCTGCAATAGTTATGAATTTTTTAAAATTTGAATTATTGACAAAATTGTCATATAAAATAAATATATACTGAAAGAATGGTATTATACGTTTAGTCAGAAGCTTATAAAACTATGAAGGAGTCATTTCCGACCCCATAAAGCATATATATTATTGATCAGAATGAACAGCTGCATCGATCTAACTATGTCCGGTTGAAAAAAAATTTTGAAAATTTTTCCCATTTTTGCAAAAAAAGATAAAATTTAAAATTGTTAAAAATCGACAAAAATGTTAATTTTTTATTGAGTATGCAGTTTTATTGCCCTGATAAAAACTAGCATAGGAAAGGTTTCCGAATTGAAATTAATGCATTTTTGGCTTAGTTATGAGGTTTTTAAATTTTGATTTATTGACAAAATTGTCATATAAAATATAGATAAATATCTACCCAAAGAATGGTTTTAGGCGTTTAGTCAATAGCTTGTAGAACTGCGAGGGACTCATTTCGGAGTAAATTGAGAATGCAGTTTTATTGCCATAATAAGTAGTAGCATTGGAAAAGTTTCCGAATTAAAATTAATGCATTTTTGCAATAGTTATGAATTTTTTAAAATTTGAATTATTGACAAAATTGTCATATAAAATAAATATATACTGAAAGAATAGTATTATACGTTTAGTCAGAAGCTTATAAAACTATGAAGGAGTCATTTCCGACCCCATAAAGCATATATATTATTGATCAGAATGAACAGCTGCATCGATCTAACTATGTCCGGTTGAAAAAAATTTTGAAAATTTTTCCCATTTTTGCAAAAAAAGATAAGGGGTTACATCATTAAAATTGTTAAAAATCGACAAAAATGTTAATTTTTTATTGAGTACGCAGTTTTATTGCCCTGATAAAAACTAGCATAGGAAAGGTTTCCGAATTGAAATTAATGCATTTTTGGCTTAGTTATGAGGTTTTTAAATTTTGATTTATTGACAAAATTGTCATATAAAATATAGATAAATATCTACCCAAAGAATGGTTTTAGACGTTTAGTCAATAGCTTGTAGAACTGCGAGGGACTCATTTCGGAGTAAATTGAGAATGCAGTTTTATTGCCATAATAAGTAGTAGCATTGGAAAAGTTTCCGAATTAAAATTAATGCATTTCTGCAATAGTTATGAATTTTTTAAAATTTGAATTATTGACAAAATTGTCATATAAAATAAATATATACTGAAAGAATGGTATTATACGTTTAGTCAGAAGCTTATAAAACTATGAAGGAGTCATTTCCGACCCCATAAAGCATATATATTATTGATCAGAATGAACAGCTGCATCGATCTAACTATGTCCGGTTGAAAAAAAATTTTGAAAATTTTTCCCATTTTTGCAAAAAAAGATAAGGGGTTACATCATTAAAATTGTTAAAAATCGACAAAAATGTTAATTTTTTATTGAGTATGCAGTTTTATTGCCCTGATAAAAACTAGCATAGGAAAGGTTTCCGAATTGAAATTAATGCATTTTTGGCTTAGTTATGAGGTTTTTAAATTTTGATTTATTGACAAAATTGTCATATAAAATATAGATAAATATCTACCCAAAGAATGGTTTTAGACGTTTAGTCAATAGCTTGTAGAACTGCGAGGGACTCATTTCGGAGTAAATTGAGAATGCAGTTTTATTGCCATAATAAGTAGTAGCATTGGAAAAGTTTCCGAATTAAAATTAATGCATTTCTGCAATAGTTATGAATTTTTTAAAATTTGAATTATTGACAAAATTGTCATATAAAATAAATATATACTGAAAGAATGGTATTATACGTTTAGTCAGAAGCTTATAAAACTATGAAGGAGTCATTTCCGACCCCATAAATCATATATATTATTGATCAGAATGAACAGCTGCATCGATCTAACTATGTCCGGTTGAAAAAAAATTGTGAAAATTTTTCCCATTTTTGCAAAAAAAGATAAGGGGTTACATCATTAAAATTGTAAAAAATCGACAAAAATTTTAATTTTTTATTGAGTATGCAGTTTTATTGCCCTGATAAAAACTAGCATAGGAAAGGTTTCCGAATTGAAATTAATGCATTTTTGGCTTAGTTATGAGATTTTTAAATTTTGAATTATTGACAAAATTGTCATATAAAATACTCAAAGAATGGTTTTAGACGGTTAGTCAAAAGCTTGTAGAACTGCGAGGGACTCATTTCGGAGTAAATTGAGAATGCAGTTTTATTCCCATAATAAGTAGTCGCATTGGAAAAGTTTCCGAATTAAAATTAATATTTTTTTGGCATAGTTATGAATTTTTTAAAATTTGAATTATTGACAAAATTGTCATATAAAATATAGATAAATATCTACCCAAAGAATGGTTTTAGACGTTTAGTCAGAAGCTTGTAGCACTGCGTGGGACTCATTTTGGAGTAAATTGAGAATGCAGTTTTATTGCCATAATAAGTAGTAGCATTGGAAAAGTTTCCGAACTAAAATTAATGCATTTCTGCAATAGTTATGAATTTTTTAAAATTTGAATTATTGACAAAATTGTCATATAAAATAAATATATACTGAAAGAATGGTATTATACGTTTAGTCAGAAGCTTATAAAACTATGAAGGAGTCATTTCCGACCCCATCAATCATATATATTATTGATCAGAATGAACAGCTGCATCGATCTAACTATGTCCGGTTGAAAAAAAATTTTGAAAATTTTTCCCATTTTTGCAAAAAAAGATAAGGGGTTACATCATTAAAATTGTTAAAAATCGACAAAAATGTTAATTTTTTATTGAGTATGCAGTTTTATTGCCCTGATAAAAACAAGCATAGGAAAGGTTTCCGAATTGAAATTAATGCATTTTTGGCTTAGTTATGAGGTTTTTAAATTTTGATTTATTGACAAAATTATCATATAAAATATAGATAAATATCTACCCAAAGAATGGTTTTAGACGTTTAGTCAAAAGCTTGTAGAACTGCGAGGGACTCATTTCGGAGTAAATTGAGAAAGCAGTTTTATTGCCATAATAAGTAGTAGCATTGGAAAAGTTTCCGAATTAAAATTAATGCATTTTTGCAATAGTTATGAATTTTTTAAAATTTGAATTATTGACAAAATTGTCATATAAAATAAATATATACTGAAAGAATGGTATTATACGTTTAGTCAGAAGCTTATAAAACTATGAAGGAGTCATTTCCGACCCCATCAATCATATATATTATTGATCAGAATGAACAGCTGCATCGATCTAACTATGTCCGGTTGAAAAAAAATTTTGAAAATTTTTCCCATTTTTGCAAAAAAAGATAAGGGGTTACATCATTAAAATTGTTAAAAATCGACAAAAATGTTAATTTTTTATTGAGTATGCAGTTTTATTGCCCTGATAAAAACTAGCATAGGAAAGGTTTCCGAATTGAAATTAATGCATTTTTGGCTTAGTTATGAGGTTTTTAAATTTTGATTTATTGACAAAATTATCATATAAAATATAGATAAATATCTACCCAAAGAATGGTTTTAGACGTTTAGTCAATAGCTTGTAGAACTGCGAGGGACTCATTTCGGAGTAAATTGAGAATGCAGTTTTATTGCCATAATAAGTAGTAGCATTGGAAAAGTTTCCGAATTAAAATTAATGCATTTTTGCAATAGTTATGAATTTTTTAAAATTTGAATTATTGACAAAATTGTCATATAAAATAAATATATACTGAAAGAATGGTATTATACGTTTAGTCAGAAGCTTATAAAACTATGAAGGAGTCATTTCCGACCCCATCAATCATATATATTATTGATCAGAATGAACAGCTGCATCGATCTAACTATGTCCGGTTGAAAAAAAATTTTGAAAATTTTTCCCATTTTTGCAAAAAAAGATAAGGGGTTACATCATTAAAATTGTAAAAAATCGACAAAAATTTTAATTTTTTATTGAGTATGCAGTTTTATTGCCCTGATAAAAACTAGCATAGGAAAGGTTTCCGAATTGAAATTAATGCATTTTTGGCTTAGTTATGAGGTTTTTAAATTTTGAATTATTGACAAAATTGTCATATAAAATACTCAAAGAATGGTTTTAGACGTTTAGTCAAAAGCTTGTAGAACTGCGAGGGACTCATTTCGGAGTAAATTGAGAATGCAGTTTTATTGCCATAATAAGTAGTAGCATTGGAAAAGTTTCCGAATTAAAATTATTTTTTTTTTTGGCATAGTTATGAATATTTTAAAATTTGAATTATTGACAAAATTGTCATATAAAATATAGATAAATATCTACCCAAAGAATGGTTTTAGACGTTTAGTCAGAAGCTTGTAGCACTGCGTGGGACTCATTTTGGAGTAAATTGAGAATGTAGTTTTATTGCCATAATAAGTAGTAGCATTGGAAAAGTTTCCGAATTAAAATTAATGCATTTTTGCAATAGTTATGAATTTTTTAAAATTTGAATTATTGACAAAATTGTCATATAAAATAAATATATACTGAAAGAATGGTATTATACGTTTAGTCAGAAGCTTATAAAACTATGAAGGAGTCATTTCCGACCCCATAAATCATATATATTATTGATCAGAATGAACAGCTGCATCGATCTAACTGTGTCCGGTTGAAAAAAAAATTTTGAAAATTTTTCCCATTTTTGCAAAAAAAGATAAGGGGTTACATCATTAAAATTGTAAAAAATCGACAAAAATTTAAATTTTTTATTGAGTATGCAGTTTTATTGCCCTGATAAAAACTAGCATAGGAAAGGTTTCCGAATTGAAATTAATGCATTTTTGGCTTAGTTATGAGATTTTTAAATTTTGATTTATTGACAAAATTGTCATATAAAATATAGATAAATATCTACCCAAAGAATGGTTTTAGACGTTTAGTCAAAAGCTTGTAGAACTGCGAGGGACTCATTTCGGAGTAAATTGAGTATCCAGTTTTATTGCCATAATAAGTAGTAGCATTGGAAAGGTTTCCCTGGTCCAAATTAAAACAACCTTCGGCTTCCCGAGTTTAGTTTCTTTTTTATGTTATACATAGAGAATTGATAAAATTAAAACTGACAAACCTTAAGTAAATTTCGGAAAAATACTGAAAATGAAATATGTTATAAAAGGTGTTGATGCGGGATCAAGATGCAGCCAGGAGGTTATAGGATAATTTTAGGGACCTAGCCCTTAGACGGACCTCTTTGCATGCAACCATATCTTTTGCTTTTGGGACATTCTTTATATTTATTTTTTAATAATCCGTATGCAAATATTTGTATATTTAAAAGGCTAATAACAAACATATTCTATAAAATATTCTATAGATATAATTTTTGAGCAGAATTTTCAATATCTAAAAAAAATTGCTTTAAAATTTTATATACAATTTTTTAACTGGTGTATCGGCACACTAATGGTGAAAAAACCTTAACTAAAAAATCCAGAAACACACTCGTTAGTGTAGCTTGAATGAGAAAGATAATTTTTATTTAATTTTCTCACCTGTTTTCATGGGAAATACGTTTGCAAATAAGTTCACATTTGAAATACACATGCATTTCAATTAGTTTCCACCAAGTTTTTTACTTCGAAAAACGAGAGGCTACATTTCTTTTTTTGTTTTTGTCGTGGATATTCATTTGGATGAGAGAGCGTGAAGCGTTTTACATGTCAAAGGAACATTGGACCGTGTCCGTGCGGATAAAACAACTCGATTCAGTGCGGAAAAGGACACACGGGAATGCAGAGGGTGTCCTCGGGGGCCTTTTTCCCGGAAATGCCTGTTTGTCTAACGCGAATTTTCGTACATTTGTATTTTCGTGTTGTCGTATTGCTTTTTTGATGTTTCACTTCAGCGTGGACTCGTCAATTACAGCAAACAATGACAAGCATCACCATCATCATCATCATCATCAGCATCAGCATCAAAGGGAGAGGTAGTGGCAGGCGATCACATTGCACAGGTCTGACAGCGCCATCATATTTTCCAAATTGCTTGTAAAAATGTCTGTTAATTGCACGTGCGAAAAGGGTTCTTTCTTCGAATCGGTAGGCACTCAGAATTTGAACATGGTTTGGGATTAATTCAATTAAACTGGAAAAGGGAAAATGGAGATGGAGAGTCAAGAGCGAAAATCAACTTAGCTTCTGATTTTGATGTTAATTTTCAGTTGCCATGCTTTTGCTTTCGACACTCTTAATGGATAGGCGTAGTAAAATCATTAATTATGCTTTCAATGGAAAGTACGTGTCATTCCCTGGATCAGAGGTGGCCTGGTGAGACAATATGGAAAAGTCATTAAGGTCATATTAGCATATTTAAATTTTTAAGCCATTATTAAGTCTATTTAACAAAGCCGAAATAATGAGTTCTTCACTTTTTTCCATGACAAATTATTTGGCATTTTTAAAAAGCAATCGTTAAATATCTAGCAAAGTTTGTTAATGGTTTATTTAAAGTGTAAGTCTTTTCTAGGTTTTGTTTTTAAAAATAATATATTTAACTAAGCGTACGTACTCTCCATTGAAATAAATGTACTTCGAATCGAATGATTAGGTTTCCGGTCTGCATTAATACGTATGAAATTGTAGCTCTCATCGATGCCCAGAAAGTATGTAGGAAGTAAACCCCGACCCTTCACAAAGGTCAGTCCCCGGTAATTGGCCTTAATGCCAAAAGATTGGAGTATATTTGCAGACTCCTCCGTTACTTGGATGTGACCCGAAAGACCTGTCATCTCCATTCTCGCTGCCATATTCACTGGATCACCCCAGATGTCATAGTGCGGCTTTGAGGCACCAACGATGCCAGCCATTATTTCACCACTGGATATTCCAATTGTTATCATTCCATCCATTATGTTGAACTCCTGGATAATGCCATTGTAGGCCTTGTTGCAGTTAGCCAAGGTTCGCATGAGATCCAGAGCAAAAGAAGCCATCACGTAAACCACTTCTTCGCTGTCCCCAGTGTTAACCTGGTGCAAGCGCTTTTCTGTGAGCAAAGAGATATATATTTTAATGTTTATTTTCAATATGTATCACTTACCTTCGTCTATGGATCCCGGTCTCAATGGCTTACTGGTGGTACCAGCAAAGTTAATATCCAAACCACAGGCTGCCATATATGTGCAATTGACAATTTTGATTTTCTCAACCACATAATACTCTCTGTAGTACAATAACTATACTTGATTTAATACAAGTAATTAATAGGTAATAATATTTATAATACTTACCAGTACATCAAACTGTGTAATAACCTCATTTAGTATCCGCAAACTGTGCATATCCATTTGAAAATTCGATAACATGGCAAACATGACTGATACCATTTTATAACTTTCATAATACAATTCGTTGTGGGATAATGAGCTAAGATAGATATCGACTGTGGAAAACAAGTAGTAATATTTATTGCTTAACTTTTACTTTTCGAAGAACTCACCAACATGATTGGGAAGAATATTATTCAGTAGAATAATGATAGATTGATTGGTTATTAGGGCATCATTCTGCTTCTTTTCCAACTCGACGCGCCAGCTAAAATATTTCACAAGTTTTAGAATAAGTTTGATGATGTTTAAAACTCACAAACTCACTGAAAGTTAACCTTTTTGGAAAACTCAGTTTGCCGGGCCTTCAGATACATTATGGTAAAAGTAACTATTATTATGAAAGCATGGGAATACTCTGCGGGAAAGTAGGGATTCGTAGTGATGCTGTGATGGAAAACGAAATCAAACTGCAGGAAAATGAATATGAAATAAATAAAAATGTGTGCCAGGGCTATTGAGGTCTTCAGCAGGAACGGAATGTGACTGAAGGTGAAGGACATGCTAATCATCAGGGCTATCATATCGGTGGAAACCCATGGTAGAAAACATATTTTTTCATTACTTTCATAACGATAGATCCTCTCCTCGATAAATTTCAAGATGAATTCCTCAAAGTGGCAGGTCATCTGATGGATACAAATAAATTTCTAATAAATGAGGAGATCTTTATTAAGAAAAACTTACCGTAATCAAAATGACTAGAATCCAATTCAATGATATTACAAACAGGTATGTGCAAATGCGAACGGTTAGATTTTCCTGGATTTTCTCATGAATCCGGAAAATAGTACAACTGAAACGGTTATATGTGTGCGGTTTTTTGCTCTTGTCATATATCATCCAGCAAAACTGTTTGTACCACGATATAAAGCCCAGAGCAGTCAGGGACAGAAATACAAAAGCGTCAAGAATATAGCAATATATGCATATATCCGAACCATTCAATATTTCCACGACTATTAGGGAAGTTCCAGCGAACCAGGCCAATAGCATGTGGTATTTAAATAAATAATCAATTTGTTTCAAATAGGCTTTCTCCAGATCCGATGAATAGAAGGTCAGGCAGCAGTCCATTTGCTTACTCAACTTATGTCTAGTTTCCTTTCTAAGCAACCAATCGTAAAGTGTCTTTAAGCTGTTTGATTAAGGAATTTTGTAATATGATTTTAGAAACTCGTAAAGAGAATCAACTCACTCAAATCTTATGACTGGCATCTTTCGATACTCTTCATGCAATTCCTCATTGAAAAAGGTGCTCAACCGTTTTATCATTTGAGTGCCGGATTCGGCGTTTATGTCCTGCGAAGAGGACTCAAACTCGATGACATCATTTGCGAAAGATACTATTAGGTATGTGCTAATTCTATATTTTTGTAAAATCGGATCGTTCTTTGCCTTTTCTGGACCGCTCTCAATTATGTAGTGACTAACCGTAAGATTTCTCATAGTGGCGCTGCTAACGTGCACAGCACCTGGAACGCCAGTAGATTCAAGGACATTTGCAATTGTGACATCCAGTCCTTAAAGTACATGGAAAGTCGTTTAAAAAAAGGCTCTAGGGTTAAAGATTAACCTGCTCACCCCACACATCATATTGAAGTTTTGCTTCACCGATTACCCCGGCGTACAAGCTGCCAGAATGAACGCCAATGCGCATATTGATATTCAACTCTTGTGATTCACTGGGAAGATAGAAAGGTTCTTAATTAGATTATTTAATCAAATATTAATAGAAGCTTACCGCACTTCCTGCATGTGAGCAATCATGGCAATACCCAAAGCCACTGCATTATTCGAATGATCGGGATCCGCATCCGCTAAGCCCGACACACAATAATAGCAATCTCCCAAGAATTTGATACGCTGCACACTGTACCGTTGGGCAGCAAGGTCAAATCTGGCATAAAGGTCATGCAGGGTGGTCACTAGCTTCTCCACGGTCAATGTCGTTGTCAGGTAGGTGTAGTTCACCACATCTGCATACAGAATACTGACATCTGAATGGGTTTGGATGGCCATGGAACGTTTAAAGGCGTACATATTTTCAGTTGGTCCAGAGGAATAACGCTTAGATATAAGGATCCGTTTCTTAATGTCCTTTTGCAAGAGCTCTGAAAACTGAGAGGGCAGGATACTGTCCAGCAGGAGTTTCTCCTGGCGCCTTGCGTTGCGTAAACTAAACTCTTCCTTAATAAATTGGTGGCGATCTATGAATGAGGATCGCACCACCATTTCATTAAGGAAACGCCAATAAATGCCAAGGAGATTTGTGCACAGACCGTGGAGAAGTTCTAGGGAAATGTCACCCAAGGTCGATTCTTTCTCATCGATTCTAGAGGACATGATTTTCGCGTAGATAATAAAATACATGAGAGTGACTATAGAACCCAACAGAATGGCGCATTTGGTGGACAGGATCGGCAGGAATAAGTAGATCATGTACTGGATATATGTGTCGTAGAACGAGCCACACTGCCAGCCATTGCGAAAATGATGGTATAGGCTCTGGCTCAGATCTGTGAATCAATTAATGTCACACCTGGGAAAATAGAAATTTATACACGGAGCTCACCTGCAGTCACCAAAGTCATACAGGCCAATGTAGAACTGACAAGCATTATCCACGTATGCCTTTCAGTTAGTTTCTCCCAGAAATTTATGCTCAGAATGAGTAAAAGCATCAAACAGCTTCCTATATATACACCAACGTCAATGTGTAGATACTTCTTTTGCTGTAAATTATTAAAGTAGCGTGTGATTCAGATAGAAAGGAAATATGTAGATGGCTTACCTCACTCAATGTCGATATCAATACACAATGAATAATTGTAACGAGAACATGAAGTACGCAGAATACGCCAACGAAACTCCTGAAGAGTCGTATCTGATAAGCCTTAAACTCACCTTCTAAGCCGAGCTCTTTACATTTGGCCTAAAGGTTTTCGATTATTATATATAGGTTCATAAATCAGACTTGGTTTCGCAAATTACCTTGAGGTATCGAAAGTCCCACGTGCTCTCCACCAGATAATTGAGCTTGCACTTCATTATTATTTTAAGATTTTCGTTGTCGGATTTGAATCTGTATTTCAACAGTTTGCAATCTTTGACAGTTTAAATTACTACTACTTGATTCAATATTCATTACTTAAAAATGTATATTTAAATCATTGGTATCCAAATATTTGCTAACGGGTAAAAAACAACTATGTTAGCATTAATCAATGCATCAAATGCAAATATTCTAAAAAAAAGCTAGTTATATCCTTCCAGGGTATAATTATAATTTCAGTCAGAAGCATAATCCTATAAAGCATATATATTCTTGATCAGGATCAAAAACTGAGTTCATTTAGCTATGTTTGCCTAAAATAAATTTTTTTGAAATTTTTAAAAACTTTATAACATCGTAACATCGTTAAGATTTGCTAAATTTGATTTCTTTTAAATATTAAGTGCACTATGCAGATTTTTTAACTGAACAAAAACTAACATAAGACAGCTTTCCGAATCAGAATTAATTCCTTTTTGGCAAAGTTATGATTGACTTAAAATTAAATGAAAAAAAATTATTATTTTTTGTTAAATTTTTAAAACGAGGCCTACAGAAACCAGGACAGTTCATTTCTCAGGAACTTATCGCCTTTTTACATTTGAATTTGGCAATTAATGAGTTCAATTTCAACGCCACATATGGCAAAAATTAATCGCCTATTTAATTTTTGGCAGTTGATTTCCAAAAAATTACGTATACGCATGGATGTTATTATACAATTGTAGCGTATTAAAATGTTTATAAGAAACATGTAACGCAGTGAAGGAATCATTTCCGACCCTATAAAATTTATATATATTCTTGATCAGCATCGAAAACTGAGTCGATCTAACTATGTTGGAATAAAATTACATTTTTTCAAAATTTAAAAAATTTTATAATTTTACATCTTTGAAATTTGGAAAAATTTATCAAATATTTAATTTTTCAAATTTAAAAATTGAGTATGCAGACTTATAAAACTATTAAAAATTAACATAGGACAGTTTCCCGATTTGAAATTAATGTTTTTTTGGCTGAGTTATGAAAAAATTGTCCCATTGTCTCATTAAAAGAATTCCAATATTTTATGCTGTTATGATCAATTTCCGATACGATAATATAATATAAACTTTGGCTTCTGGAAAATACATTTCCGTTCTTGTTTTCTTGTTATGATCAAAACCGCAAATATGAAATAGCACCAACCGGATGTGCCACGTAAAAAAAAGTAATCACAAATAAAAAAAACATCTACGTATATAAAATTTTCAAAATATATTTTTGTTTGTAAGAATTAATCAAATAGAGAAGCTATAGCTCTACTTCAATATCAGTAGTGTCCTCATCATCATCGCTAGTGGAGGCCTGCTGCATTGTTGACATGACAGTGAAGCGCCTCGATGGAGCTCGCTGCAGATTCGTGTTTCGTGGAGATGTAAACTTTAATTTTTCATCAATAGCCACAAAATATGTGGGAATTTCGCCGCGTCCTTTCACAAACGTAAGGCCACGCGGATTGCAGATGATATCAAAGTCCTCTAGAATTTTGGCAGACTCCTCGGTCACTTGAATGTGGCCCGGCAGTCCCGTCGACTGCATCCGCGAGGCCATGTTCACCGGATTACCCCAGATGTCGTAGTGCGGCTGCGAGGCTCCCACCACACCGGCCATGATCTCGCCACTGGAGATCCCGATGGCTATCTCGGTGCTCGAGAGGCTCCTATCGAAGGGCGTCTCCGAATATGCCCTGTTGCAGGATGCCAGTGTCCGCATCAGGTCCAAGGCGAAGGTTGTCATCAAGTAGACCACTTCTTCGTTATCGTCATTTGCATTCATTTCCATTGTGCGTCTACCCCGTATAAGGTGGGAATCTCTAAACGAATTTCCCTTACGAACCCTTGCTGCCAGGGCAAAATCTAGGCCACATGCTGCCATATAAGTGCAACCAACGACCTTGATCTTTTCAACCAAGTAATACTCCTTGTACCGACTCAGCTGAAGCATGAAAAAAAGGATAATTCAGACAGAGTGAGAGTCACAAGGATCTGCTTACCAGAATATCAAATTCGGTGATTATGCAATTTAGTACGCGTAAACTGGGCAAATCCATTGTGAAGTTCATTAGTTTGGCAAACATTACGGAGATCATTCGATAGTTTTCATAATATAACTCGTCTTGGCCTAATTTATACAGATAAAGATCGACTATTGTGGCAAAGAGAAAAGGAAATTAGTTGAATACGAAGGAAACTTTTGGTAGGAACTCACCAACATGTGATGGAAGAATGTTGTTTAGGAGTATTATGATCGATTGATTAGTTGCATTGGCAACCCTTTGCTTGTTCTTCAAATTCACATTCAGCCTATAAAAAGGTAACGGATAGAAGTTATGCTAAAAATCTCAAGAACTTTATATTGATTTACACACCTGTAATTGGTTTTTGCATTGAACTCGACCTGATGCTCCTTCACGTACAATGTGATCAACATGAGCAATATGCGATTACAGTGTGCAACCTCTGATCGCATATAGGGAACCGTAGTGTTGCTATGCTGGAATACAAACTGATATTCGGCAAGGATTAAGACCAGGAAGGTGATGGCCTCGAGGAAGGTGAGGATGGTCTTGAGGGCGAACGGTATACGGGCGAATGTGTAGCTCATTCCAAGAATGAGAGCCATCATATTTGTTACGGCCCACGGATGGAAACAATTGTAACGATTCACCTCGTAATGGTAGAGTTTGCTCTCAATGTATTCCAATTCATATTCGGCACGAACGCAATTTATCTGAAAGTTTTCAATAAGGGATTTGGATTTGTAACAAAAGATACACTCACCATAATCATGAGCAATACGGTTAAGTACGACGTTATAATCATCATATAGCACATTATCCTTAGGAACAAACTGCGCAGGATCTTTTCGTGAAGGTGGAATATCAGGCAAAAAAATTTGTTGTACACCTTAGACTGTTTTTTCCCATTTTTCCAATAGCACACTTTCTTGAACCACGAGATGAACAGCAGAAATGTGAGAAATATGAGCACAATCACATCCACCACAATGCACTCTGTGCAACTATTGCCCAGCAGTTGAATGTAGATTAAGCAAACTCCAATTAGCCAGGCCATTAGTGTTGATCGCTTGAAAATATAATCTGGCTGCTGTAGATAATGCTTTTCCAATGATGAGTCTTTAAACATTGTACACAAAAGTCCAATTTCCTGCTCATTTTCATGTTTTGAGACTTCGCCATATCGATCACAGCATGGAAACATGCGTCGAAAGCTAAGGGATAAAGTCAGTTTTTTATAGGAATGAATATAGGATCCTTTAGATTTTTGCGTTTTTACTTACTCAAAGCCACCCACTGGCATATTGCGAAATTCCTCCCGCAGTTCATCGGTCATAATATTAGTTCCCGGATCGCCCTGAACGGGTCGTGACTTAATGTCAATGGCCGATTGATGCGTTCTGGGACGTCCAGAGCTTCTCGATGGGACCCAGAAGGGAGTGCCAGTAATTAGGTATGTCCTCATTGGATGCTTTTGCAGTACAGGATCATTGAGGGCATCTTCTGTTCCCGGTAATATTTCATAAGTGGACGGTGTTAAATTGCCCAAAGTTCGTCCACTAATGTGAACATAGCCCGCTTTACCAGTGGACTCCAAATGATTGGCAATATCCACATCGGCTCCTATAGATTTCCAAGAATTATTTTAATTATATCTTATGATATAACTTACCCCATATATCAAACTGCAATTTGGCCTGACCGATAACGCCGCCAAAGAGACTTCCCGAATGGATTCCTATCCGCATATCGATATCCAGTCCTCGTGCTTTCCTGTGGAAAAAGTTTTGTTTGAACGGTGTGAATGATTGTCCCCAAGTTCACTTGCGAATATTCTTACCTCACTTCCTGAATGTGAGCAATCATGCAAAGGCCCAGGGCCACGGCATTCTCGGCATGATCGGGATCGGGCTCAACCAGACCGGCCACACAGTAATAGCAATCGCCCAAGAACTTGATCCTTTGGACCTTGTACATGGCGGCAGCCACATCGAATCTTCCGTAGAGATCGTGCAGCACCATCACCAGACTCTCCACCGACAAGGTTGTGGTCAGGTGTGTGTAATTCACCACATCCGCATAGAGAATGCTAACATCGGGATGTATCTGTACGGCCATGGAGCTTTGATAGTTTTGCGAACCGAACTCCATGCCAAAGTCCGCTTGCATTATCTTATTCTTGATGCTCTCCTGGTAGGGTTTTGCTATTTGCGGTGGCAAAATGTTGTGCAGCAGCATTGATTCTTGGTGTAGGGCATGATGCAACCAATTCTCCTCCATGATATACTGATGGCGATCGAGGAACGATGACCTCACCATTGTGTCATTCATGATGCGAAAGAAAATGCCCAGCATATTGAAGCCAAAATAGTGAAAGATATCAACCGAAATTGCATCATATCCATGTGAGGTGCGTGCGGCATACACTGAGAGAAAGGCGAGCACTTGCAGAAAGTAAACCACATAGGCAGCACTGGCAAAGAAACCAAGTAGGGCAGTCGTCTTGATGGAGGGAATCGGAAGGAACATGTAGATCATACACAGGGCATAAATATCCATTGCGGAATTAAGGGGCCAGTCGTAGCGGGTATAATGATATGCATTCAATCCCAAATCTAAAAAGGGTCAAAGGTGTTATTAAACACTGAGGATTGAATAATAATATTCTTGAACTTCTACTAATATATCCATTCTGGATCTATTTTATCTCACCTGTTCCCACTAAGCAAAATGTGGCCAGAACCGAGGTAAAGGACATTACCCATCTGTGTCGTCCCACAAAATCTTCCAGGAAATTGATAGCTAGTATAGCCATAATTAGGGTACCCACGACTGCGCAGCAAATTATATTTGGATACACGCGTTCCGTATACTGGAAAAAATTTAAGAAAATTAGTCAAAAAAAAAAAATCCTTTTTAATGGGGCTCTCGAATCTCACCTCGGTCTGAGTAATCATCACTGTGATATAGACTGCAACGACCATTATATGCAATACGAAGAAAACTCCCAGATAGCTGATCATCAGACGGATCTGATACTTTTGATACTCCTCCTCCAACTTTAGCTCCTTGCACTTGTGCTATTGAAATTGTTAGTTTTGCAACATATAATTTGACCCAGATACTTACCTTTAGGTAATTCGATTCCCAGATTCGCTCATCATTGTAGTTGAGGGTGCATGACCCCGGCTTCTTTATCTGATAGTGTAATGAACTTTGTCTTCGGGATCTGCGGTATCTCCGAAATTCCGTATCCGAATTTCTGTCTGTCATTTTGGAATATATATGTATGATTGTTTTGGTGTATTGAAATGATTAGGTTTGTTAATGGATATATCTGATTAATAAACCTAAGTCAACTACAAAAGACTTACCATGTCTGGATATGCGATGTTGGTTACAAAAAAAAGCTGCATTCGTCCTCCTGTCGGAGAGTCCTGTGCCCCCATGGCCATCTGCTGCTGTTGCTGTGTTGTGTTCTGCGGTTTTATTGGTTTCCGCTTGCACATTCCATTTGCAAAATGATTGGAATTTATGCTTACAGATTAGACAACCGAGATACGCCCTGGGACTGGCCTCAGTATCCATTCGGCTGCGGTGGCTGCATCTCCTCTGGTCATTGCCTCCTTTGTCCCTTTTTGTGTCCGGCAAAAGACGTGTCCTTCTTGGTTTTTGCAAATCACTGCGGTAGCTTTGATATCCTGCAAAAACGTTGCATTTTCCAATGGTGGCGGGAGAGGGGTCAGAAGGGGCTTTCCAATCCGAATTTGGTCAAATGTTGCGTGCCCGGCAACCGCTTTGAGCCCGATTCGAGTGCGGCTCCGATGATTTGCCACGGCCTCGCATGAGGTGACCCATAATGAAATGCTGAAATGCAGATTCGCTGAAAGCTGAAAGCTGAACCCTGGCATTCCTGGGCAAAGCCTGGCCATGTCAAAGCCGTCGCCCATTTACGCCCAGCTGCGCAAATTAAATAATAGCCGCGAGTGCATAAAAAGCGGAGTGAACTTTATTTCACTTAAAGCCAAAAGCAACACCAGCCAGGATGTAACTGTAGCCATTGTAGTGGCAAGAACTTCCTTTTTTGCCACCCTTTGGCTGGCACACACACACACTCGGTGGTTGTATAAACAATCCTGTTCACGCAAACACACACAGAAATGCGGGGTTTATACTGCCACAGAAATCGGGATCTTATCTTATCTTATTTGCAAAAATATATTAATAAATGGTAAGATTTAATGTAAATTTCAATAAATTTGAATATTTCTTAGAAATAAATTTTTGATAATTAACAAATCTTTATTCAAGCAGATAGTTTATCCCTTTTTAGACAATTTAAAATATTTGTCATATTTTTTTATATTTTGTTTTTGTTTTTTGTATTAAACTCTAACCGGTGCACACATACTTGTGCTCAGTTTGTGGCTCTCGCTATTTCGCATAAGGTTACATATTTTTTAAGCCAATCTTACAGGCCACTGCCTAACAAGGACATTAATTGGTAGTCACTGCTGCTCTGGCTTTGGCACTGGAATTCGTCCTGGAACAGGCTCCAGCTCTGGCTCTGGCTCTGGCTTTGGCTCTGGCTCCCATTCGGGCCGAAACGCCTTCACCACGTGCCACGCCCTCAGACGCGCAACACGGCCAAAAGAGTAGTTAGCTGTATGCGTTGCGATTCGTTTCTCTTTACTTTTGCCCTGTCACCAATACAATTGTAGTCAGTTTGATGGTACAGGATAACATATTTGAAAAGAATTTTATAGTAATTATTTTCAAAGTTTTTGAAGAAACATATCTAATTACAAACAATTAGTTCGAAGAGCTTAGGTATTATTTAAGCAATTTCCAAAAGGACTTTACAAAGGAGCTTAGCTGAGTGATAAAATTAGTTCATGTATCTCTATTGGTTCTAGTTACAATTTTGGCAAATATCCTTTAAGCCCATGTTTCAACCTTAGTTGTGTGAATTTAAATACAGACAGAGACCTATATATGTATATACATATATCCACACGAGCGTAATGTTGTTGTAATATTTTTTTTTAGCTTGGCTTCTTTTTCATGGTTTTTATTCACTCCAATATTTGCTTAACCCTTTTTTGTATGCCCGCCACGTTGACGTCACTTCTTGGCCAGCCTCGAATCCGCTGCGAGGACCGAAAGGAACCTTCTGCCTTTGGCAACACGGCAAAAGGCCGAATGGTAAATGGGAAATGGGGAAATGTGGAAATGGGAAATGGAAAACGGCGACCATGCCGTGTTGTTTTTGCTCTTATGATTAAACATGCCTTTCGCTTTTGTTTAAGCCCGGCCGGCAAACTTGCCTTAAATATTGCATGAGTGTGTGCAAAATGGAGGTGGAGGGGGGATGATGGAGAGGACCCAGGTCTCTTGGCCGGGTCGAGTCTGGTCTGTACCTGGCGACCAGTTAATTAGCTGGCACTGCTGACTTTTGCCGCTTGACGACATATTTCGTTTAAGGTTCAAGTGTTTTTAGCCAAGTTCGAAGTTCCAAGTTGAGTTTTCCTTTTGCGTTCCCCCAACCCTCCCTCCCCTCGCTTTCAGCTTTTCATCTGCCTCGTTTTGCCCTTTCTTTACCTTTACCGTTACCCTGTTGTGCCACGCCAGGACTGGCATGTAAAAGTGCGATTATAGTCGCATAATTATCACGCTGACATGCCCACACACAGAAGAATCGAGGGAGCTGCCTGCCCATACAGAGAAAATGCCGAAATGTAATTACCTGGCAAACAAACCGCAATTTCTCGGTACACACTAATACAGGTACTTCAGCACACTCGCAAACACACACACACACACAGATATACACACACAGATATACACACACAGACATACACACAAATACCGATGAAAACTAAGTGAAAGTGGACACGCAACAAGCAAAACTCTCGAAGGAAAGTTCGAGCTAGAGATGACAGTATTTGAATTGTACTCTAAAGTTTATAGTGAAATCTATTAGGAAATTGTAAAATTACAAAAAAGAAAGTACTTCAATTAATAGAGATTTAGATTAAGAGTAAAATCTATAGATAACTATTCACCGGTTACGGACATTAAGGCTTTCATAGCTAACATGAAGAAGTTATTTATTTAATTTTAAAGTGTAAGTAAGGGTTTCATATAGCTCCTCTTGTATATTGATTTAAATTCACTAAAATTCATTTTTCAAATTAAATTTCAATTATAGAAATTTAGAACAGAGACCCATGATTTTCCACGATTTTCCTTCACGCTGCCATCGCTGGTGTGTAAAGGCCATCTGCTTCACCTGCAAAACTTTTTGGGGGTCTGTCATTTGTGGGGACCTGCGTGTTTGCAGTGCCATTGCCCGGACTTGGACCCAGACTCGAATCCTGCTGGGGTCGGGTTGAGTTTGGGTTTGGGTTTGGGTTTTGCTGGTTTTTTTTTTGGGGTCGGCACTTTGAAGGCGATATCGTTAATGTTGCCGTTGATTGTGTCCAAATGGGCCAACACTCAGCGGCCATTTGGCGCGGGGCATGAGTGAGTTTTCGATGTCGATTCTTTCCGCCGCAGCACCATTTTCATGGGTCTGGGCTGTAAATTTCGTAATTTATTTGGCAATTGGCAAGCCGTTTTGCTTCGCGTTGAATGCAACACTTTAAGCGTTCGAGAGGCTTTAAAATATAAACAACACTAACAACATAATTCCTGGCCATAAACAAAAACAAAGGCAGGGAAAATGTGAACAAAATAAAAACAAAAACAGCTGCTGCTGCTGACCAACAGTGACAACAGCAGGCAGACAGGCAACACCGCTATGGCGGTGAAAATCGGGTTCAGTAGAAGCCTGCAAAATGGGAAATGGAAAATTGGGAAATGCGAAGAGAGGAGAGGAGCCCAAACAAGGGGGGAGCATGCAAATTTTCGGGTATAATAATGATGTGATAATGCTTGAAGTGCCTTATATGGTAATTGCAAGTCTGTAATGAATGCAAATACCTTTTGGCTGAAATTCAAAATTCGTTTAAGAACAAGTTTAACTTGAAGTTTTGAATATTAAATAAGGTGGATTTGAAGTGAAATGCAGGAACTGAAGGGAAATTCAATTGAATTAAATTAAGTTTATACAGTAATAGTAACAGGTAAATGTACTCTAATTTAATGAAAGTTTTTATATAATTTCATTTTTTAGTTTACTCTTAAAGAGTTAAAACATATATATTCTTTATAGAATCCACCACAGTTGTCCCTTAAAACCTTCTGCTTTCTCTCCCAAAAATATTAAATATTTTATGGGCGTGAATTAAAAAACCTTTATGGAATGTCCTCTAGGGTATATAAAAATTCCATTTCACTGCCTGCACTCTCCTTCAGCCCCATGTCCTTGCTGTCCTTGCTGTATTTTTCGCGCATTTCCATGCAGCCTATTTTGGAGCTGGCTCGTTGGTTTTATTGGCCCGTTCGTCTGACGGTTTGGCCTGGCCTGGCTGCTATTTATGTAGTCGCCGAAACAGAAACTGAAACTGAACTGCATGAGCTCTGGACTGAAGCTGGACTGAAGGGTTGAGCGGAAATGGGTTAAGGGGGTCGCTAAGGGACACTGGCAGCATCATTTGGTTAACACAATTGTGTGTGCGGTGCACGGTCATTGCCGTTGACGTTTATGATGTGTGCTGCGGAGGACGGACATGGATGGCAATGTCCTGCTATCCAGCTGACTCCCTCCCTCTCTTTATTTTTGGCTTGAAATCCCGGCTACTCGCTGACTATTCCAGGGATCCTACCCCCTCCTGCTGGCTTTTCCCTCGCTCCCCCCTGGGCTTGCGTGTGCTATCATTAAGTGTTGAAAATTTCATCAAACACTTCAAAAGCGGACCACCACGTGTCCCCCGCTCGCTGCTGCTGCTGCTGGTTCGTTTCAGTTTATGATTCTATTATTTTCACAGCAAATAAAAGAGAAAACTGCGTATCATGGCCAAGTGCTAAATGGGCGCAAGGGAAAATTGCAAAAATTTTCGAAGCTGCCTGGCTTCGCTGTTTTTCCACTGTTTTCTGCTGCTCTTTTTTTATATGTTCCTGCTGCTGCTGCCACTGCTTTTTCCGGCTAAATTTAAAGGTGGTTGGGGGCGTGGCAGCTGAGCACGTAAAAAGCGTTGAACCGAAACGTTGTGGGCAACAGCTGCAAAGAAGTGTAAGCGAGTCTGTGTGTGTGTGTGTGCGTAAGGAAAGCGGAATTTCCCAGCGCGCACACGGAAAGTTTGTGCCATGAATCAAAGTTTAGTGTAGCATACTTTTTAGGTGCGATTTATATATTTCAAAATAAAATAAATGAAGGGCGAACGAGGGAGCATTCGATGCGAGCTCTGCGAGCTAAAAGCCCAAAAGACAAAAGGCATCTAGGAGGACCGGAGGACCGAAGGAGCGGATGGGGAGCGCCAAATTCAAATTCTCTGTTTTATTTCAACGCGCAAGGAAATGCAAAATTTACACTTGGTTAGCTGATTGATGAATGCATAAATGAAGCGTACACATTCGCTTCTCACGCAGCAGGTGGAGGAGGGGGCGATGCCAGAGTGGTCCTGTGGGGTCCTGTGGCAGGATGCCAGGGGAGGAGAAAGGAGTCCTGGAAGGTAAGGGATCGTCTGGTGGGTACAGAGGCATCCTTGATTACGAACAAGAATGTATGAGTTTGTGTGTGTGCTGTCGCTGCAAGCTGGAAGCAATTTGGCAAAAGTCTGAAAGATGCTTCACCGGGAGATCCCAAACAGGTAGCATTACACAGCGAGAAATTGGTAATAGGAAGCGATTTGGTAAGCAGATGGTCATGGGAAATTTTAAGGAACTTGATAATATATATATTCTGGGAGGTATTTGCTGTTGATTAACTTAATATATTGTTTTTGTTTCTTCAAATAAATACCGATTATAACTAATCTTAAAATAATCGCAATATTTAAATATGTATTTATGAATATTTTTAGATGACAATTTTTTTGACAAGTCAAAATTTAAAAAGCTCATAACTAAGCCAAAAAAGCATAAAATTCTATTCGGAATGCGTTCCGATATTAATTTTTATGTGTATAATAAATCTGCATACTTCATTTAAAATGTAAAAAATTAAAAATTTTTTTGTCAATTTAACATGTAACCCTATATGAAATTTTGAAATATTTTTCAACAATGTATAATTTTTCCTACATGCCTAGAAAGATTCGCCTGTTGATGCTGATCAAGAATATATATGGTTTATTGGGTCGGAAATGACTCCTTCACGTCGTTACAAGCTTCAGACTAAAACAATAATACTATTTTTTTAGTCAATATTGTTTATATTTGTAATAAAAATTTGTTCAACAAATCAATGTTTAAAAATCTCACAACTAAGCCAAAAAAGCCTTAATTTTAATTCTGAAAGCAGCCCCATGCTAGTTTTTATTAGGCTAATAAATCTGCATATATTTTAAATTTAAATTAAAAAAAAAATGAACATTTTTGCCAATTTTTGACAATAAAATTTTCTAAATTTTGAATAAATTAAATTTTGCCAAAAGATAGCTAGATCGACTCGGCGTTGATGCTGATCAAGAATATATATGATTTATGGGGTCAGAAATGATTCCTTCACTACTTTACAAGCTTCTGACTAAAATTATAATACCTTGCAAAACGTATATAAATACAATACATAAAAAAATAATAGTTTTCAAATGATTTAAATAATTAAATGTAGCACCTAAAACTAACTCAATTCCTAATCCTAAACGATTCTGACATTACCAATCCTAGAGCTAATTTAATATGAAGTTCAATTTCAATTTCGATTATAATTTATGGCAAATATCTTTTTCGACGTGCACCTTTATTCTTTTCCACCATGATGTGTGTGATGGCGGTTGATTTCACCAATTCCACTGACGTCACAAGCCATTGCTTCACTGATTGTTATGCAGAAAATATGCAAATGTGATTTTTAACTTAAAACGTAGCTCACAATTTGATTTGATTTCCATTTGGCCACCTTCCTTTCCTCTGGTTATATAATATTACGAAAATCCTCCTCTAACCGGCGGCAAATTTAACAAATTATTGTAATTTATTTCGACAATGATGTGGGCAACTGGGCCGGCTAATGCGGCGTATGAGTAATGTTTAAGCTCTGACCTTGTCGGGCTTTAATTAGATAAGCGAATACAAAAAAAGGGGGAACTGTGGCAGCGAGCCGGCGATTTGTATGATTTGTAAACACAATTTTGGTAAGCGGGGCAGCATGAACATAAAGTCAAATTTATTGCGACTGAGATTTCGTTTAATATTTCTGTGCCAGAATCAAACCGGCAAAACGACGACGACACGGACGGTCCATTCAAATGCTGAGTAATCTGTTTGGGCAGCAGGGGCATCGTCCTTGTCCAGCCAGACAACGAAATATGCCAAAAATGAGCTGAAATTACTTTTAATATGCATGAACTATGGACCGGCAGAACTTGGAGCAGCAGCAGGACGATGCGGATACTCTGACAGTCAAAGATAAGTGAAATGCATGGCATGTTCAGTACAAGGACGAGCCAAAAACCAACGGCAAAGGGCTTTGTCAAGGCAACAAATATCACCCACAGTCTCCTTCCCAGTTAGATGAATACATATGTATATATATTGGGAAAGGGAACGGGTGTCCGGGAGATAGAGCTCGTTAGGCGCCAGACGACAACATAATTTCGTAATTAATTTGCCAAAACACGAATGTAATTTAATAAAATTGCGCATACGACGCGCTGCCGCAGAGAAAGGGTCGCTGGGCGAACATTTAAGTAATTTATGCAAGGCTCTTAGACAATTTGTGGCAACATCCACCACCATCATCCCTTAGGCAAAGCAAAGCAACGAGCAAGCAACGATTATTTATGATCTATTTTGAGCAAAGCACTAATTATGCTTCAGCATTTGATCAAGACTCCTGGCAACGCGTTTCAATTACACAACGGAAATAAATCAAGGACGGCAAAGAAAATGCCAGCAACTTTGTGGCATGGAAAAGCCCGAAATTGCTGCCAGTTCTTCGAATTGGCTTTGCATTTCCCAAGTCCTAATCTGGCAACAGAATTACTCATCCTTGCTCCCCAGAGCTGTAATTAAATAATTAAATATTTCAATTAATTGTCATTTGTTCCTGAGAGAAAATACACAAAGTGTTGGCTTACAGTACATACATTTGTAATTTAAGCAGCTGCAAGTAACAAATTAAGCTATGAATATACTACAAAGGAGCTTTACTTACACAACTAATTGTGTGGAGTAATAGATTCAAAGTGAATTAATAAATCTTATTAGATATTTTAAAGTTCTGCAAGCCCTTAAAGTTATGACGACAGTTAATATGTTTAAAAATCCTGCTGAAAATTAAGTACAACGCCTTTGGCTAAATTCCTAAAGTACTTGAAATCACAGAACATGAATTTGCATAAGTCTCTTGGAAGGTTTCAATTAATTTCGGAAAACCCTGATGATCGGTATCTCCTAAATCAATTTGACTTTTCCCCGGGGTGGTTTTAAATTTCCAACTCCTTTCTCCAATTCAATTCCCAATTCCCTACCAGCAAAGTCCTCTCAAGTGTTTTCCTTCGCTAATGCCCAAAGTAAACTATCCATCTGCAACTTGAGATCCCGACTTTGATGGCTTACTGCGTCAATTTGAATCGCGATTTGAGGTTTTTCCTAGACCAGGCGGGACCCCGCGTCACGTACACCCGCCGGCAGTTAAATCAATTGCGGCAATTTGATAATATTTCACCAGGGAATGATTATGAGTGGCCAGGGGAGGAGAAGTTCGGGATTTATGGAGCCAGGAGCAGTGACTTGGGGGGTAAAGCGTTTTGCTGTTTTGTTGACATTTCCGTTGCCGCCGTTTGCCACTTCCGCTTGAAGTTTGTTTTCCCTGACCAAGAAAGAAAAAAAAAAAGCCGGGAAAAGAAAATAAACTTGCTGGCACCCATTCCATTCCATTCCTTTCCTTACATTTCTGTCTTGTCCTTGGGCGGCCGGGATTCACGTAGAAAGGATTTTGGGGCAAAACGCATTTCGCATGCCTAAATGGCTAAAGACGTCGCATAAACATGACATGCCACGCCCCCAGTTACCCGGGCAGCTCCCCAAGCCCCCCATGTCTTTGAGTCACATTCTTGGCCGCCGCAAAAACCGCGCAGGCCAGCAAAATACGAAAAAAAAGAAAGAAAATAACCTCCCAGAGAAAGAGGGAAAATTTATATATTTTCTTTTATTTTCGCTTTTGCCTCGCTTCGGGTTGTGTGCGCATTTGGCGGTTTTTATGAAAAATTACCATGTTTTCTTCGCACTCATTCGCCACCCTCTTTGGCCCCGGTAACACGCCCCCAATCTGACGCCTTCACTTGGACCCCAGCACTTTTGCGCGATATATATATATAGAGCTATATATATGTGGATATACATATATATATATATATATATATATATATAGCGTTTTGTGTCCTCCTTTTTGAGTTCTTGGTGCCTGGCAATTTCGGTGTTTGACTTTTTTGCGTCAGGCACTTGAGACGGAGATGGAGTAGGAGGAGGTGGTGGTGCTGCCATGGGAGCTGCCATGGGAGTCAAGGCTGTGGCAGTGCCTTGTGGGTGGCTGCCAACATACTTCTTCTAATGATGCCACTTATGTCGTGACGAAATTATTTTTATATACATTTTTTCCTTCTTAGGATACCCTGTAGGTATTTTTAGTTACGAAAGGGGATGGTCGAATTAAGGGAAAGGTGAACAAATTCACAAAAAAAAATCATGAAAAGAGATTGTATATTACGGCGATTTTAACACTATATTAATTATAGTTAAACTTTCCATTAAAATGCTTGAGTTTATTCTCATGAAATGTATTTTATTAGTAATAATCAAAAACCTTTCAATCAAAACATATGATTACATGTTATTTAATGATTTTTATAGCACTTCCTGCTCATATTTTTATCAATGAGTAATCCTGTGTTCCATCATCTCTCTAAAAAGTAATTCCCACCCGACTTCCTCCTTTGCATAGCATTGTGTTTTGCCTATTATGCCATACATATGGTTGTGTGTCATGCAAAAAATAGCCCAACTCTTACAAAACCCCAAATCGCCTACGACTTCTTTTTGCTTTGATTTCTCTTATTGTCCAACTTCATATTTTTACTCGAGGTTTTTGTGTGCTTTGCGTATTTTTGGTCACATTCTCATTTCCTTTTCCGATTTCTCTCTGAGGAGAAAGAAAATAAAATTGCGTGCAGGAATTTGTGGCCTGCTAATTGGCAGCACATAATTTACGTGCCTTTTGCCAATTTTCAGTCTCATGTTCATTTCCATTTTCCATTTCCAGTTGCAATCTTTTTTTGGGGCTCCCCCCGTTTATTTTTGGCAACTAATCGGATAAGTTCGTGGCAGAAAAGGAGTGGTAAAAGAGCAGGTGGAATGGTGGGTCATGTGTGTGAGACAGGTAAATGCAATTACGTTGACCCCTTGGGCGCTTTCTGTGGGGTACGAGGGTCACTTGCAGATTTGATTAACTGCTTCCCTGCGTCATCAAATTCGTTTTCAGAAAATAACGTTTCGAAGGGGGTTTCAATTGGAGAAGGGATAACAGGAAAAAGAATATCAGAAATCGTAAAGAAGATATTGATATTTGATCAAAATAAATGGATTCATTAGTAAACAAGCTAAACTACAACTACATTTTTTCATTTAAAATATATCTTTAATAATGTAAAGCAATCTTAAGCATTGTAGATGTATTCTTTCTAATAAATACTTTGTAAAAATCTCTTTTTCCGATACCATTCTAGATATAGGTATCGATATAGTTTGCCATCTCTACGCTAGGTTAGTTCACACCTGAGGGGGTCACCCTCGGCTCTCACTGCTACTCAATAAAACTCATTAGTGGCGTTTTTGTCGAGGACTCCAGGGTTGGGCATCTCGGGTCCTGTAGCTCCAGCGGCACTCCACGGAGCTGGCAATTATCGCCGGCTTGCCCCCGTTGACTTTGGCAATTGATTGCAGCCGTTGGTCGTCGATGGCGATACGATACGGCAATGTCCCCGCGAGCTAGCAAGGACCTCTTCGAACTGCCAGCAACAGCATCACAAGGGCCGATAAAAATTTATAGCAAACTGATTTGAAAGTCAATTATCCTTTGCCACCTAGAAGCAGGCAGGCACACAGCTCGGCAGGAGACGCCTCCTGCCTTTGCCAGCTAGTCAACTATTCCGGCCCAGTCGCCAGAGTCAACGGCGTGCAAATGGCTTTTCTATGCAAACGAGCCAAAGTCTTGGTTTTTCTAACTAGTTTATGCTTAAAGGCCTTAGTCATACCCCGGCATGCGAGGCATATACAATCCTTTGAACGAAATTCGAAAAGACCACAAGGTATTATAGGAAACAAGCATTTTGCATGATTAAGTAATTGGGGGAACATTTTTAAAATATTTATTATTTATATTCCATGCAATATATTTAATATGTGAAGTTTTGAGGTGCAAGTACCACATATTATGCATTGCTTGACTTTAGGAATCTTTATATAATATAAACTGTGCTTTAAAACCAAGTTTCTTACTTTAATATATGTAATTTGTAAAACAGAATCATTGAATTAATTAGAATGTCTTTTAGCTTGATTAAATTTTCTTTATAGGGTATCATAGTCTTCTCCTTTTCTCAAAAATCAAATGTTCCCCCTTTGTTCCTTCAACTCCCCTAGATATTTAGTCGAATTACCTGAGCGGATGCTCCTGCTCCTCGAGTGGGAGCAAAAAATGCCTGTCGAAATGGACAAAAAACTAGCACCAACACTCAGCCAGATCTCTCGCCTAATGCCTAATGTCTAATGAAGACAGTTCTTCAATTTGTCGATCGATGGTCATTAAAGGTGGGCAGCAGGAGCAGCACTCTGCTGTTTATTGTCCGGAAATAGGAGCTTTTCTCCACCAGACCCCCTCCCAAAGGAATATCTCAATACTGTTTATGTAGTTTTGGAATTCCCCGGAGGAGTGTAGTAGTGTCCTGTTGGCAGTGTCCTGTGTCCTGTGCTCCCTCCTGACGGCTGTGTGCAGTTAATGAGTTTAATGGGGAGCATTGAATTTGAATTGCTAATGCACATCCGGTTGGAAATGGAAAATGCAACTGGAAATCAGGTTTATGAATGTTTTCTATGGCTCCTGACATTGCCATCGTTCTGGTTGTTGTTGTCGGTGGTGGTTAGGGTGGTGCTAGTGCTATGTTTTTGTAATTAGTGGAACCCGCCAGAAATTCGTATTGTATTCTCGGTGGCTGTTCGATTTGGCAATTTAATTTTCTGGCGTTTTGGTTATTTCGTTTTAATGAGTTAGTTCAAATCACCTGCAAAACAATTATGGTGACGCCAAAATGGGATTTTCATGGCGCTTTGATTGATATCCCTGGCAGATGTCTCTCTTTTTCCACAAAAATATTTAGGAAAAATGAATGAATGGTAAAATTATTTGAATATATACAAAATATTTAAATTTGATGCATTAGAAATATCTATATTAAGATTATATTTACATTTAAATCAAATACATTTAATACCGAATCCATACTTTTTCTACAAGGATTTTCTCTTTCCAACTATTCTGTTTATTTATCAATGAATTCTGTAAAGTTCAGAAATCTACTCATTTAATTCCCCTTAATTTAAACAAATTATAGGACATGCTTATCTCCATCGAAGTTTAGTTCTGTTTTAGTAAATATCAACTAATTGTTGGTTAGCTGTCCCCATTTTGCTGACAATACTGTGGCTTACACGGCATATTAGTTTGGTGGCATTGGCGAAAATCCCATTTACTGGGCCTAAACTCGGCCAGCGATAGGTATCTGAAACGCGAGCCGGCCAATGTGGCCCATTGTTGGTCGCTTTAGAGGCACCATTGTTGACCTAAGCTCCTTGTCCCTAGCACACACATGCTTCTTATTGTTATAAATGGCAGGGCCGAGAGTGGATTATACACTGAAGAAAAATACATAGTAACTTAGCGAGCTACGCTGGAGAAAATAATATATTTCTACTATATTTATACACTTGCACGGTATTATAATTTTTATCAGAAGCTTGTAATTATGTGAAGGAGTCATTTCCGACCCTATAAATCAAATATATTCTTGATCAGCA
The DNA here is from genome assembly GCF_035046125.1 of Drosophila serrata. Taxonomy (NCBI): domain Eukaryota; kingdom Metazoa; phylum Arthropoda; class Insecta; order Diptera; family Drosophilidae; genus Drosophila; species Drosophila serrata. The sequence continues at coordinate 3,460,696 of NW_028257173.1, read as the reverse complement.
TGAACAGCAGAATCGTTCTCGGCATGTCCGAGAGAAAACAAAATTTCCTAAATTTTTTCAAAATTTTATAAGGGGTTACATCGTTAAAATTGTCAAAAAATTAAAAAAAAAATTAAATTTTTTAAAATTTATTTTAGTAGCAGATTTATTAAGCTAGAAAAAAACTAACATGGGAAAGTTTTTCGATTTAAAATTAATACATTTTTGGCTTAGTTATGACCAAATACTTTTTACTCCAATGCGTATACGTAATTTTTGTTTGGGACTGCTATGCAAATTGTTTTTCTTATAATATAATTTTAATCAGAGACTTTTAATGAGGTGAATAAGTCAATTGCTACCAATAAATCATATATTCTTGAGCAGTATCAACAGCAAATCAACAGTCAAACTAATTTTTTAAATTTTTTCGAAATTTAAAATTTTTATAAGGGTAACATCGTTAAAATTTTTAAAAATAGGTAAAATTTTAAATTTTAAATTGAGTATGCAGATTTATTAACCTAATAAAAACTAACATAAGAACGCTTTCCAAATTATTATAAATTTTTGGCTCAGTTATGATATTTGACAATTATTGATTTACCTTGAAAAATATCATATAAAATTATATTTTTAATACTCCCACAGTACATATATTTTAGGTTTTATATATAATATATATCTTTCTACTTGCAATTAAAATCTTTATCAATAAAGAATAAAACATGGAAATTGTTATTGATTTAAGTATATATTTTAAAGACTTATAAAATTTGTATAAATGCTGGCATTTAATTCAATACTAATAACTTAAACTAAATAAGGCAGTTTTTCCCAGTGCAGGTTAGCTAACACTCGACAATATTACAGGTAATCTTGGCTAGATACTCATCACGACAATTGTTTGTCCCAATGGGGCGGAATGGGGGCAATAATTTAAATTAAATTTGAAGTAATGTTATTGTTAACATTGCTTTTACTGTTACCGTTACCGTTATTGTTATTGTTATCTTTTCTTTTCCTTTGGGTGTGGTGTGCGAGTGTGTGTGCTTTGTGGGTGCGATTTGCTGCGAATTGTTTTCCCATTTTCCGTCTTGTTTGTCACGGGCGAGAGCAAAGGACGCCTTCGACGTGGCCTTGGGCACTCTCTCGTAATTTATGCCCTCTGATTTATGATCTGTTGCATAGTTTTAGGCGCAATTGCTTTATGGCCAGGACATTGGCATCCTTCGCTGTTCCTCTTACACCACACACACACACACACAAAAGACCCGCCGGTCGCGGTCTTTGGGGCACCATAAAATTAAATTAAACACACAAATTATTTTCATTTTAATTTTCATTAAATTTTTATGACCCTGCATTGTTCTGTCTCGCTGCTAAAGTTGTTTTCTCTTCCATTTTCTTTTTTTTTGCGTTTCTCTGAGCTTGTTTTTTGTCTCGCCACAATTACGACAAACAAATAAAAAATACAACAATAACAAAGAACGGAGCAACAACAATGAAAATGTCACAGGTAAAAATGTCAGAGTCGGAGGAGAGGTTACAAATAAAATTTATGACTCTCGCTGGGTTGAGTGAAACAGACCAAAAAAATACATATAAATAAAATAAAAAACCAAAAAAAAGAAGCGTACAAAAATTAAACGATTTGTGTAATTTTCATGTTGCTACAAATGGTTCAACATATGTTCGAGGCCGGCAATAACAATAAAAGCAATAATAATATTAATAATGCAGGATATAATGTTTGGCAACGCTTTTTTGTAATTGCCTTAAAATCGGCTTTAAGGCTTCTCTGTACGAACCGAGCCAGGTGAATAATTAAAATGCAAGCCAATCCAAAATCCGATTTTGCAGTAAAAAGCTGGATTTCGTTATACTGAAAGTCAAGCGTTTACTGAAAATCAGAAAGGATATGAAGGAAGGTGTTGACGTGACAGGTGATAAAAGTAAATTAGGTAATTACAAAATAGCATAAAAAATTGGTAAAATATTTTTCTTGGTGGTATATCTCAAAATGAAATGTTTTACACTTCAGAAACATTATTGAACTTCAAGCAATATCAAGTACTTAATTTATACATAATATTAACTTTGCATTCGTGACTTTACATCTCTCACGCACTCAGCTCTGATCAGTACATTTTATTGCGACCGCAAATACTACAAATTCCCGATACGGAATTGCGTTTCGTTGTTTTATATTTATGTGCAATTATTACTGCTTAATTAAGCCAATATCGGGGTGCTTATGTCCATTGGCCATTCGATATACAAACTCGTCCTTGCATATATACATTTATACATATACATATTTCCATGCGCACGTGTGCGTACATGCTTAAGCGGACATGCTCACATACATATATATGCGTACTTCCGGCCATAATCGTTGGACCAATTGTCCGGCATTCTTGCTGTCCGTACGGACTTCTGCGGGTTTTCGGTGTCATGTCCAGCATTATTGCATTTTGTTTATGGTCCTGGCCTGCTGCTGTTGCTTCTGCTCTTGCATCCCCCTCACTATTCGTTTAATATCCTTGATGTTGTTGTTGTTCCTGCCGACGCACTTAACTGCCTGGCAAATTGAGTGACCACACCACCCCAGTGTCCAGTGTCCAGTGTCCTGTATCTTTCAGCTCCTTCCTCTGCCCACCTGCACTTTGCTGCGGCCAAGTGTTTGGCTTAATTAACGTATTTACCCCCCAAAAACAAGGACAATAGTCACAAAGGTGCAACCGAGTCTTGAGGTTCCCAATTAAAACGGTTGCGGTTACCCAGCAGCAGGTGGCCCGCAATTATGAGTTAATCGACGGAGCAAAAGGGGTAAAATCTATTTCAAATTAAATTTTGCACAAATTGAACATGTGCTTAAAGTAAATTGGGCTTAAGAGAAATGTCCTAACATTATTATTTTTATTGCCACCAAAGAAGCCAAAGCTTATTTCTAATTCAAACTGCCAAAAGGAGCCGCGAGATCTCAGCGGAGGCTGCGCCAAATTGCCAAATGCCTTTTCATAAAGTTAAGAATTCCGCCCCCAAAAGAATAAATGCGGAAATTGCAACAAAAACGAATGCACACAAAAGTGCATTCTCATGTGCTGCTATCTGTATGTGTATGTGTGTGTTTGGGCCATGAAGTGGCAGAAAATTTGCACTGGCACTTAAGTTATACAACATTCAAAGATGTTCTTTGTCCGCGACAGACAACGACCATAAATTTTTGCGACCTAGTGCCAAGTCCCTCTCTATATAGGTATAACTATATATATATTCGGTGGAATGCCATCGGAGTGGGCGTGGGCGAGGGACCAGGGTCCTGGAGACTGCCTGGCCTCGTCTTGAGCAATATTTTTTGGCACATGCTCAACTAATAATTTGCCGTGTGCCAGCACCGAGAACTTTTTATATGCCTCTGGCTGCAAGCCCCCAGTTACCAGCTCTTCTAGCTTCTAGCTGTTTCCAGCTTCATGAAAGGAATGGGAAATTTCGAAAGAGTCGGAATGGGCATATTAACTTGCCATAAATCTGGGCCACAATGGATGCACTGGATGCCATCTTAAGTGAATCAAGAGAATGCAAATGAGATTGAAGGTGAATTATATGCCTGAAGAACCAGAGCTGCAAGGGAAAGCTGGGAGAGCTAGGAAGGCTTGTAAAATAGTTTTGAAAGTAATTAGTGAACAATAGAGGTAGCTAGGAATTTTCTATAGAATTAAATATAGAAGATTTTCCTTAATTGAAATGTATAGTAACTTAAAGTTAAGTAATTCTCTTTCTTTTCTATGAAATATATTTCTTAGTTAGATAAAGAATTAATAAAACAATTTTTAGAAATTTATTACAAGTTCTTTTAGTGTTTTTGGTGAAACCACCTTTAACATAGACATAAACATTTGCGACCCTGAAATTCTAAATTCTCATGTGGAATTGCTTCCCAAAAGTCTTCATTCCGTTTCATTTGTCATGTGTCCTGGCCATGCCGCCCATTGTATCAGCGAAATTGAATATGCCAATACACCAGGCATTGCTCATTTCCACATTTCCTTCCATACAGTCTGCTTTTTCCTGCTTTTCCTGCTGCTCGCTTCCTCTGGACCTCGCTCTCTCCCCTTTGTTGAGCCTGCGGTGACTTTTTGTAGCCTACTTTTTGGGGCCAAACGCTGTCTATTGGCATCTGTTTGGCATTGCCGGTCTGCAATTGCATATTGGTTGGTTGGTTACCCTCCGCACTGTTTGAGCCCGACAAGCCGCAAAACATTTCGCTTGCAAATGTAGAAAAGGCTAAACGACAATGCCACCATTGTTGTTTCGTTTGCAGCAGTGCTGCAGAATCAATGAAAGCGGCGACACAAAAAATAAAACAGAAACCAAACCCAACCAAACCAAAAAATAACCCAAAAAACCCCCGAGAAAAGAGAAACACCTTCAAAGGATACAAGGCAAACTGAAAACAGCAATACTAAAGGGAAGGCAATACTGAAGGCGAAGCCAGCCAAGATTTATGGACAGTTTTGCACGTTCCTCATGTGTGAAAATCATTTTGGCGGCAAAGCCCAAAAATTTCCAAAGAGAGGGAGAGGGGGCCTCGACCTGTTTCTGTTGGAGTTTATTTGAAAATAATGCCGCATTATTTATGGCTCGACTGCCGGGGCTCAGTTCCAGACTCCACACTCGCCGCAGCACCAAGATGCATTTTCAATTTTTCGCTTGCCGGCGAAATGTTCACAGTTTTGCAGTTTTCCAGCAAACCGCAGGAAAACAATCAACTCCGCCTGAGATCCTTTTGCCTTTTGCCTAAGTGTTGCATGCAAATGCACAGGCCATGCCTCCAGCGGAAGCAAAAGCAACAACGACAGCCTTGCAATTGTGGGTGGTTTGGGGAAAATACGAGGGGGAGCCTGCATTTCCATGGAAATTGAGTGGCCAAGTGTCCGGGCGTCGCCTGGTGCCGTCTCTTCTTTGGCCTCTAATGAACAAAGTCGGTCTAAGTGGCATGGATGCTTGGCCAAAAGCCTCACCCCAAGGGAGTTAATTGCAAAAGATGTTTACTCTAGCTATAACATAGGTAGAGAAAATTTAAAGGCACTAGCATTATTTTTTTAGTTTGGAGTTATTTAAATGTATTCTGCTCTGTTTTAAATTGAAAATTTAACTTCCTTTCCTGTTAGATTGCATTTAATTTACTCTTTGCAACCTGCCTTGTGCTTTACACAGCTCAGGCTTAGGCTTCCCTGGCTAATTGTATAAATGGACTGGAAAACAAAGACCAAAGGACATACACGGCGTATGAGTAACATTTTTTCCCCACTCCTCACTCTCTTCGTGTGGCCTGGCGATTTATAAACAAACGCGCAACACATGCCGCCATATTTCCTTGTCCTTGTTGTCTTTGCATGTGCCTGTGTGTGTGTGTGTTTGTGTCGGGATACCCTGTGCCTTTTCTCCTCTCCTCTGTCGACATTCCTCCATTGGGGCTTATTAATGTCCTCACCCGCAACCAATAGACAAAAGGACACCAACAGCTGGCTGCGTTTGAATGAGAATTGTGGCATTGTTGTTGGCCGTAGCTTAGCTGCGATTTCATTTCCGCCTCAACAACGTGTGCGTGAGTGCGTGTCTATACTATATATGTGTATATATATACACTGAAACAAAATTTATTTAGGGGTGGAAGTAGTTGAAGGAGAATTATCTATGGTTTATAGGCTATCTAGGTAAGGGAAATATTATTAAACATTTAATTAATACTGCCCGTAGATCAAAGGAGATTCCTATAAATGCCTTATCCTAATTGATCATGTAATAATTGTGTAGTAAACATATGCATATAGAATATAGGTTTTAAATACCAATTACATTATAATTTCTAATGAGAAAAACTATGCACAAATGTATTAGTTTTCCCCACTCTTCCTTCTAAACCCAATTCTTTCCACCCCAATTTTTTCCAGTCCATTTACATGTGAGTTTGTGTGGACAGGCAGCAGGTGTTTATGTTTGTGCCTTTTAATTAAAAGCAATTTACAATTTTCTTTCATTTGCCTGGGAAACACAACAGCGCAGAGCAGAGCACAAATCGTGCCGGGGGAATCCTTCGGGCCTAATAAACCAATTGCCAGCTGGCATCGAGGGGCTTGGTAAAGGGGATAGGGAACAGGCGTAATGGTAGCCACTCTCCCTCTATCATTTTGTATGCTAAATGTCTGTCTACTTGGCCCTGATGAATGCTTTCCAATTAGTGGTCCGAGATTGCACATTTGGCATCCTAAATTGTTGATTGGTTGCCTATAACTAACTTGGGAGATATGGCAAAGGCATTTTGCGGTTGCCACCGTGTAGCTGCCTCTCGGCGGTTAATGATGAACTGTTACCAATAATGCGGAAATGAAGAGTCTACGGTTACGGTGGCGGCTGAAAATGAACTAGCTGCAGATTGGAAATTGTGGTTTCAATGGGCACTAGCTTGATGAAACCGAAAAAGAAGGAAGTTGAGATATGTTTTCAGAGGGTGAAGAAGGAGTTGAAGATGTGTCTCAAGTCTCTTTAATATATTTAACCAAATATATATTATTCTAACCATAAGTTTTAATTTTCCCATCGGTTTCCCTTTGGAAATCAAAATGATCGAAAGCGAGGAGAAGCCCAGCTTAATCAATGGCTTGACCTCACCGCATAATCCTGGCAATGTCGAGTCAAGGATATCGTTAGCATGAAGGACCTGCTCTATCTTACCCTCCACGCTCTAGGTCCTTTCGCCAGTTTGCTATTTGCCGTTCACCTTTTGGAGAAATCTCTCGTCCTGGCTGTGATTTTATATGCTGTTTTCGGTTTCGGTATCCGCAAATTTATTTGCCTGCAGTGCAGAAGAGCGTAGTAAACTTTTCTCGCCAGCTAAACTGGTCTCTATCCCCTCTGCTCTCCTTCGTCCTTCTTTGGCTCGTTTAGCTTCCAAGCACACAAAGCTCACACACACTGAGAGAGCGAAGGGAAACTCATGGACACACACATACACATATAGTGGAAGCATTTATGCGACGTGCAACAAATTTTAATGCGTTTTCTCGCCAAAACGTTAAAAAATGTGGGCACAACTTGGAATGCCAACAACAAAAGTAACTGCCATTTGCAGTGAGTGTGTGTGTGTGTGTGTGTGTTATGGGGGATTTACAAGAGGGGGCTAAGGGGGCAATCACACCCCTTCGAGTTCAACTCGGCAACTGTTGCCCCAAAAGAAGAAAAGATCCAACAAAAGCGTCACGTACTTGGCAAATCGCACATTTTCTATAACTTCTCCGCTGTGCTCGGGTATATATACTATATATACGAGTGTGTGTGTGTGTGTGTGTGTGTTAAGGTCGTGTCAAAAATATAACTCATATGGCAATGCCAGAAACCAAAATCCTACTCAACCCAGGCAACCCACGATTTCCGACCGGCAAGCTGTTACCTCTTTTCGGGCCTTTCTCCCTCCTACTCCTGCTCCTACTCCTGCTCCTACTCCTCTCCTGATGATAACAGCATTTACAGCCCCCGAAAAATTTGATTACAAATGTCAACACTTTTTTGCTTTTCTCGGTTTCTGGGTTGTGCGGTTTGAGCTGTTGTTCGTGGTGTTGCTGTGTGTATCGTTCCGCGTTTTCCAGCTGCTTTTTCCACTTTGCTGGCCAGAGATTGAGAGGGGGGTGGGGAGGGAAAATCGCAGATACCGCGCCCGCGGGCACTTCATCAGTGGAAATTTCCTTAGCTCCCCATAGGATTGCAGTTTTCAATTCGTTACGCAAGACGCGAGCGCATTTAGTTTATGTAATGTGAATAAGCTGTCGACTGCAAAATAGGCAAACAGTGGTTGGAAAAATAGTAGAAAATAATAATAGAGGGGATTTGGGACTGTTAAATACGCTGAATTTGGGATTGTATTTAAAAATGAGAAATGAATGTGATTTCAGGGTCTTGATTAAGGGGGTTAAATATGTTACCCTTCACCCTTCACCCTTCAATATATAATTGATTTCTTCTAAATTAATTCTTTTCTATAAGTTCGGTTAAAGTCAGTTAGTTTAATGATTTCTTTATATAATTAAAATGATCAGTTCATTCTAATTTTTATATATCCCCGAAACCCTAATGGAACATAGCACTTTTTCCCCAAAACAGCTAGTTCTGCTGAAGAATAAAATAGAAAGAAAGAAGGACCCAGCAGCTAGGACATCCTTACACCCACACACACACTAAAAAAAAAAGAGACAGAGATAGAGAAAGAGAGAGAGAGAGAACGGGATGACGATTCTACAAACTCACCGACTACAATTGCATAACAAACAGTTGGCTGTTGTAACGACAAATATGCGACGCATGCAAATGACTGACTTACTGTGGAGAGAGAGATGCCATCAGAGGAGGAACTAAAAGGATATACAGAGATAGTTTATGGGGCTAATAAAATTATAAATGTTTACTATAATATATAAAACATAACTAGAACTATAGTTCAGAGCTTAAATTACTCTAAAAATTATAATATATATCTTCAGAATAAGCCCTTAGCTTTGTTAAAACAATACCTAGAAACTCTGAACATATCTCTAAAATGAATCCTCTAAAAACTGTGTACTTCACATGATGAAAATACCCCAAAATCTGATTCCAAGTCCCTTCAAATCATAATCTTTAGCATCGTATAAACCCCTTTGGGAACACCATATCTTCCGCTGGAGAAAAAAAGCAAAAGCGGCAGCGACATCGGTAGCCACGTTGCCCTCCATTTGCCGTCGCCGCATTCCGATAAAATGCAAATCCGGGATTACTTTGTCGTTTTGCTTTCGAGAGCTGACTGTCGCTGGCTCCTGCTCGTCCTTTTTGCCTCGATCCCCTCGAATCTCGAACCTAGGAACCTCAAAACCTCGAACCTCGAACCGACCTCCTGAGAGGAGAGTAGAGTTGTTGTCTGCTTCCCTTGGAGCAGAACACTATCCCCCAAACGGTAGCACGCGGCAGTGGCATCGCATTCGTATGCAATTCGTTTTGCCACAATTGATCCTTTTCATGTCGCTAGGATATAAGTACATATGCGAAATTGCATATCTTTGTCGTCGCTGCTCCTTTTTGGCTCCCATAGCTTTTCTGCTCCTCTGCCCAGAGCTCTGTCTGTTGTTATTATAAAAATGCGAACATGTCGCTGTTGCTGCTGCTGTAAGCACTCAGAGAAAATGGGAAACGGAATGGAAATTCAGAGACAAATATTGCTTTTTAAAAGAATAGAATAGAATATAGAATATTCAAAGTCTTTTGCAATAGGTATAATATTTATTTTGAATTAAAATCTCAGGTGCAAGGACTCTTTCTCTCTGTGCCTTGTTGCCAGTGCTGCTGCTCGAAGGACTCCTCTTGGGATCGCGTGTGCAACGTCGTGGCGTATTTGCCTTGTTTTTCGTTGCCTTTTTTTGTTTTCTTCGCTTTTCTTATTTCTTATTTTGGCCGGGTTTTGGATTGCCTCTCGTTTGCATTGTTTGGCCCAAATATTAAAATGCTTGACTTACAAATTTAATGGAGCAATAATGGCTGTGCATGCCTCCCTAGGCCACGCCCATGTGTGTGTGCACAACCAGACGAGGTCATAGCCCGGGGCCACAGAGATACACCCAGATACGTAGAGTACATGGATGTGAATGGAGAGGAGTGGAAGGTCCTTTTGGGAGGGTGCAGCGCCTCTCTTGACACGACCGCAAGCAAAAGTTGATTTTAAATTTAATAAAGTGACTGCGCTGTCTGGCAGAGAGTTACCCACTCAACCCGAAATTGGCGACCTTGCCAAGTGTCGAGTTAAAAAACCAACGACCAAGCCCCAGACTTAACCAGGCTAACACCCATGAAAATAAAAACATGGCTAAAAAAGAAGAACTGGCCTTTAAAAGCCGAAGCTTAGAGTGCCCTAAGCAAAGTCATGGAGGAATTTAACTTCTCTTCGACTTTTTAAATAGCAAAAACTTGTTGAAAAAAGGATAACAAATATTTAAAGAGTATTTTAACTTAAATTCCACTATTTAAAGACACTTCTAAAGCAATATTATAAGCTGCTTTACTACAGGCTCACAAAACACCTTCAGTTAGGGCATAAAAATGGGGACATATTTTGCTTTATGAGGCATTAATTTAACATATTTTTCATATAAGCAGGCCGAAACGCATGGCTCATTTATAAAATCGAATGTCCTGCTGTGCTTTTGCTGCCCCAGGACCTTAGCACAGACTTAACCAGGCTGGCAGGACCCATTCACATGGCCATTTGCCATTGCCCTTAGCCATAAATTTTCCAACTGCTTATGGCCCTGCTTTTCCCCATACCTCTCCCACCCTCGTTTCTTCTTCGGGCCAGGCGATTATTGTCATTAGTCTGCCATTATGTGTTGGCCATCAACTTCAGATGCCGTCAATGATGATGACGACGACTATGTACGATGGCCTCCAGTTTAGAGGGAAACGCTGCGGGCAGGGCCATTGATTGTGGAGTTATTGTTCGATACTTTTGGGGCCATCCAGGGAAAGAGCAAAAGTCAATGGAAATTCGGAAGCCAACTGCAACGGCAGCAAAAGTGTGTAAAGTGAACCCAATTGTGAGGCCCCAAAAGCAAGAGCGTTCTATTCAGTTAATGTGCCTGCCTTTTTTGGGGGGCTTCAAAGGCTCACGGTGATCCATCTCCATTCAAATGCGGTGATGGATCTGTGTAGTTAAAGCTAAACTTATTGTTCTCAAAGAATAATTAGGTTCTTTAGGTGTAGTGAAATTTTGAATAATAAAATTAAACTATAAATTGCAATCAATTTAAAAAGCTTAGAAGGTCTTTAGTTAATATATTTCTTTATGTAATTATTATATTTAAAATATATATAAATATATCATATTTTTTCACTCCTATTTCCCTAGACTTCATAAAAATAAACAGTAACCTTAACCATATCATAATGTGTACATGCTCTATATATGGCTGTGTGTATCACATGAGCTTAATGATTAATGTGGTAATTCAATTTCACCGTATTTTCATAGCCACTGCCAGTAAATCCTTTCATAAATGCTCAGACAACGACCGACCCCCCTTCACGTCATGAAAATCCGCCTAATGTGCTCTGCAAATAATTGGGCTTTCATGCGGCTCATTGCCGCGTTTTTATAATCAATTATATCCCCAAACTCCCCTCAGCAATCCTCCTGGTTTCCCCATCTAAATCGACGAGGCCTGGCAAACATTTGTATGAATTAGCATATGTCAATATTTGTTGAATTGAATTAACGCGCCGTCTGACTTACTTTCTTCGATGGCAGGGGATGACCCGAGTTTATTGGCATCGTCTGTCGTTTGTCGTCTGTCGTCTGGTGTTGCCTTCCCCCTTTGGAGACCCCTCAATTTGTTATCATTAATTAAACGACAAGGCATTGAAATTTATTACACGCGTAGTTGACTTCCTTCCCCTCTCAAAAGGACTCACACGCCCCGGCTACCAAAAGTTTTATGTACGGGAGGAAAGTTTTGCGACATAAATTGAGGCAATTGTTAAAACTAAAATTCTCGCACAAAATGTACGAAAATTCTCTGCGTCACGACTTGAGTTGAGAATTGTTTTTACCGCAAAGAGAGAGAAAAAAAAGAAAGTTTCCAAGAGCTGAGGGGAAAGCCTGCGTGCGAGTGTGCGTACTCATGCGTGATTCCCACAATCAAAAACTTAACTATCTCACCATAATTGCGTGCACTTGTCTGTTGTTGGTGTATTTAATGAAATTTTATTCGCAGACCTCCCTACCTATCTCCCTTCCTCTCCACAAATCTCGGAGGCAGAGACCTCCACTGTCCTTGCCACCCAAGGCAATTCCCAGAGCAACTTTTGTGTACACACGCACACGGGGATTTCCATACGTTGTTGCCATGACTTTCCACAGCGCCACCAAAACTCCAATTCTGATTCTGTGACTTCAACTCTGACTCTCGGGGAACTCGGGGTTTCCTGTTGCTGTTCCTGGGGCTAAAAGGCGGTGTGTCGACGTGGCTCCAGGATACGGAACCACAACACTTGGAGAAACTCATGTCCTTTACACTGATAGTAATATAACTTGTGATTAGTAATCATTTATAAAAGGGTTCTAGGAGTTGGGGAAAAGGTACTAATCCAATATTAAGGAAATATAGATGATGAGATAATTAGTTTCTATATCCCTGATAATCCACAAAGCAATCAATATGGCTTTACCAATTCCTTAACCCTTTTTTTCTGCTCTGCACAAAAAGGTGACAAGAATCAGGTGGCTGTTAAACTTTTTTGCCGCTCAATTAATAAAATAACCCAAGAGGAAGCTGCTAATTGTGTAAGCAGTCGTACGTGCACGTGTATTCGACTGTGAAAAATATAGCAGAAGGAAAACAATTTCAACTTCTTTTTCTTGTTTGGAGGGCCCCATTCAACTATAAAAGAAGGGACAGGAAGGGATGAGGGACATCTGCTCCAAGTGCAGGCCGAAACAGTTTATCGCGTTTACTGTCAAATAATGAAATTGCTGCCGCTGATTTATTTTGTTGACAACGCAGCTGTTGCCTTTTATTTTCAATTTTGATTGCCACATGACACGTCCCTAAACGAGAGGCGAAACGAGACGAGACGAGACGGGGCTGGATCCTTTCGGCCACTTTGGACACTCACATCCTCATCCACATCCATCTCTAGCCATCTATCCATATATCCACTTGGCCACAGCCCACAAACAATGCGATAACAACAAATCAATTCAACGCAAGCTGCCTCAACTAATAAAAAACGATTCACTTTTGGGCCGGGGGAAATAAGAGGAAAATAAACCCCCCCCCAACTCTTGGCTAGTTTAGTCGAATGTATCATAGGATATATATATATTCTTCACAGAGTTGAACAACAACAAAAGACACAAGCATCAATAGTATCATTCAGGGTTCAGACTTTGGCATACCATTTAGTAATGTTGGAGATTTAGGAGATTAAAAATAATATTCTTTTAAAAAATTATATCCAAATATGTAGACAATTGTATAATTTACAACACAAATTTGTATAATTTTAAACAGAAAATGGGGAAACATATAAATGAATTCTATACGGTAAGGCTTATTATATATTGAGTTAAATGTTGTTTGGCTAATTTACTCACTTTCATATTAACATTAGATATTTCTATAACAAAATATAGTAAAATATATTTAACATGTGTAATATAAAATTATAAATTATAATAATATTTTTGACTTCCTTTTTTAAGAACCTTCTATATCAAGATTTCGCACTTTTAAAATACCTAACGCACCCAATAATTTGTAACTTAAACTAATTTATATTATTTTATAAAATTTTAAACCTATTGAAATATAGAAAATACCCTCCTAACTATCCCAATACTAGGTATACCAAGAGAAAGACATTTTTTCCTGCAAAAATATTGTCATTGAAAACAAATAAAGTTGTGGACGTTTTCATAAAGGGCGGCAGTCGTTGAAATAAAAACCAAAAAAAGAAAATCCTAAGCACTGAGGGACACCAAACGCCCAAAAAAAACATAGGGCGTGGAGAGGGGGCGTGGTCAGAAGGAATAACAGTAGTAGCAATAAGAAAAAAATGCTCCAGAAAGTATTTTATAGTCCACATTGCCAGGCATTTGATTTGATTTCGATTTATGGCCGTCTCATCTCGTTCACGTTCCTTTTCTTGTTGTCCCGCTTGTCCCGTGGACGTGATGGGCGTTCCGGTGTGGGCATGGAAGTCAGGGACTTCCCCCTGGTCGCAAGGGGAAAGAGGAAAGGGTGGGCCATGGGCCAACTGGTCGACAAACGCAATTAACGCTCCGCGAACTAATAAACTGTTCGCCTCGAGTCAACTCTGCCTTTGTTGTCTATCAATTTTAATTATGTTCGGGTTAATGAATTTTATTGCATCTCCGTGCAATCCCTCATCCTTTGTCCTTACGCTTTTTCCCCATTTTATTATGATGATTTTTCATTAATATGGAACGGGAAAAATGACGGACAGCACTTTGTGTAAATTGTTTCATCAAAAAAAAAAAAAAACGGGAATAAAAATGTAATAAAAGATTTAAATAAATGTATTTACTTATTAGCATTTTAATAAATCGAAAATGGAAAAATGGGAAAATTAATTTTATGCTAAAAATTTAATTGTATCAAGATGGGAAACTAAATTTGAGAAAGCGATTTGTGGATACCCTTGAAGTTTTGAAAAAAAGAGCACAAATAAAGCTAAAAGAGCATTAATTTCAATTCGTCCCTATGTAAATTTTTATTAGCATTATAGCTCTGCAAACTGAACTAAAAATAAATAATTTGTTCGTTCTTTTTTTTTAATTTTTTGCAATTTTAACGATGTAACCCCTTATAAAATTTAAAAAAAAACTAGTAGAAAAAACTAGAAAAAAAAACTTTTCTTCCCAAGAATATATATGGTTTATACGGTCGCCATTGACTTGTTCACCTCATTAAAAGTCTCTGATTAAAATAATATTATAAGAAAACAATTTGCATAGCAGTCTCAAACAAAAATTACGTATACGCACTGAAGTAAAAAGTATTTGTTCATAACTTAGCCAAAAATGCATTAATTTTAAATCGAAAAACTGTCTCATGTTAGTTTTTATTAGCTTTATAAATCTGATTACTCTATTAAAAATTTAAAAAATGTAAAAATTTCTTCAAATTTTTTGACAATATTAATATATATTAATATTAATATATATTATTAAAAAATTGTGAAAAAATTTATAAAATTTTGTTTTCTCCCGGACGTGTCTAGATAGATTCTGCTGATCAAGAATATATATATATATATATATAGATTTAAAGGGGTCGGAAATGACTCCTTCACATTATTACAAGCCACGGAATAAAATTATTATGAGGGTATAATTCCAACTGTGCGTATACGTAATTTTTCAGATCAATAAATTTCTAAAGTACAATTTAAACCTGAAAGAAACTAACTTCCGCATGTCGAAGATCAATGAAGATAACAATATGATCATTAGGAACATTTTAAATTTGACCTAATGAATAAAATACTAACAGGTTTATTCTTGCGCTATTAATCAAAATTTGTTCATGAGAAATCATTGTTAAAATAATTCATAGCTAAGCCAAAAATGCAATGATTTCAAATCGGAAAGCTTTTCTGTGATATTTTTTATTAGGTTAAAAAATCTGCATACTAAATTTAAAGTTTTAAAAAATTATATTTTTTTTCATTTTTTTTTTACAATTTTAACGATAAAACCCCTTAAAAAATTTGGGAAAATATAATTGAACATTTTTTTTTTCCCGGCAGACATGCCGAAAGATTCCCCTATTTATGCTGATCAAGGATATACATATATGAATTATAGGGTCGGAAATGAATCCTTCACTGCGTTACAAGCTTTTGACTAAAATTATTATACCCAAAAAAAAAGGTTGTTTTCCATTATTGGTGTATTATTAATTACAGTTTTTTGTGTAATTAGTTTTCTAAAATTGAATATATTAATAAGAAAAAGGTAAACAAATGGCAAATATGTTATATTGAATTAATTGGAATAGGAGTAAACAAATTATCATAACCATTGCTAACATAAATTAATATATATTCGTACTAATTATATTTACTTTCCAAGAAACAAAAAGCAACTTTACTGTCACTCTCTAGTGTTTAGCCTTCAGAATAAACTTTCAATTACTTTGGTAATTGTAGAAATTCAACTCAATCTCCTACAAGTCTATAAAAATATACTCAAATTTAAGCTGGCGAGAAAAGTATCATCTCAATTCAATTACGCATTTAATTTTAATAAGCTGTGGCAAGTTAAAACTCCATCCTTGCCTTGTTTGAAATCCTTTAAACCGCCTTTTTAATTTTTCCTTTCATTACACAAGCGCACAACAAAAAAAAGAGGCGAAAAAAATTGGGTAAAATATTATTACTGAATGATTGTTGGTGATTCGGGTAAATGTTATTAAAACCTGGAAAACCTGAAGATTTCTTCACGTAGATAATTTCGTATATAAATTTGCATTTAAATGTGTATTAAATCGCACAGAAAATTCCTACAGCAGAGAGATATAGTCAGGGAGATGGTTACGTATGTACGTGTGTTGGGTAAAAGATTAAACGCATGCTTTGCTCTGCATAATTGTTGCATAATGAACTGAAGGATATGAAGGATGTGCTGGCCATGCATACACACACACATACACATACAGGGATGTCTGAGTGGATATTTATATGCCTTTCGAAGCTGACCAGAGGCGAAAGGAGAAAGAAGCGGGGGCTCTGAAGGCACAAGTGGATCAGTGGCAAAAAGGGCAGTAAACAAAAATCCCCCAGCGACGTTAATTAAATTGCATTGCATATGCAAGTTGGCTGCATTTTAATTGGATCGGATTTAAGAATAATGCCCAAAGTCATCAGGATGCGTGCTCAACGCTCACCGCTCCACGCCCAATACACTTTACCCTTGGGAATCTGCCACGCATTATGCACCTCCATTGCTCCAACCAGCGTATCCTTCAGATCCTTGCCTCACCCCACTCCCCACCTCCGGCGGCATTAAGTTCATGAGCAAAGTTTTTCCTCTCTGGAGCCAGAGACAATGGCCGGGCAATGCGTTGCGATGGCAAAAGTTAACTTCGTCTTTGGTTGTGAAAAAGCGGATATATATGTATTTCTATATATTAAGCTACTTTTTCGGACTGGAAGATACCCATTCTTTTGTATGGGAAATCTTAAAGTAAATACAAATTTGACAAATAGAATTAAAAGGTGATAAGTTTAGAATCTCGAAATTTAAAAACTGAAACCAACCAAAGAATATTCTACAACTTGTAACAAATGATAATTACTTTAGTAACTAAGAACTACCAGGTACAAATCCTTCGAGTCCGATATATAAACCTGAAGCTAGGAAACTTTTTTTTTTGGTTAGCTTCATCAGTGCGCCGCTGAGAGTTTACCACTGGGATCTTTGGATCAGCAACTCGCTCTAACAAACCAATAATAATTTCCGGCAGCCGAGCATCTCTCCACCAGCAGCTGCAGCTGCATCTTGGGAATATAGTCAAGGATATACTATACTATGGATGCTGGTGGAGGAAAATTCAGGATGAGGATGAGGATGAGAATGAGGAAGAGCTGCTGTAGGAAGTACCGGCGTCAGCGGATGCTTGTCTGATAGTGAGACAAACAAATTGAATTGGCTACCAAGCTTTGACTTGGCTCTCTGCCTTTTGGCCTAATGTGGTTATGTAAGCAGCCAGTGGAAATCTGAATGTGGATATTGCAAATGTAAATGTTATCGAAGGGGCCACAGATAGCCGCCCCCTAAAAATCAATCGATGTGGCTCAGGCCACAGAAGCAACAATTATTATTTATTTATTAAAATATATATACACGTGTGTATTTATATATAATGTGCATTTAAATTTATATAGACGTAAATGTTAATTTTATTATGGGCACGGTGTATTTGCTGAGAGCACACGCAGGGTATATAGAAAAGTTTCAGGTATACACTTGAAGTTAGTAAAATAGGTTCATCGACTTGTTTTATGTTGAATACACTTCACCAAAAACATTATTAATATTTATTAATTAATAAATACATGATATTGTTGTTATATTCCCATTTAAAGAAAACATTTTGCAAGCTAAACTTAACTGCAATTTAAAGACAATTAATTAAGTGATTTAAACTACCTAAACTTCCTCTAAATTGCAATTATAGGTATCAATTAACTCCTGAAATACTTTCCATACTTAAATCCATAGGAAAAACTTTCAAAAACTTGCAATAGACCTGCACAACTATTATATTGTTTCCCATTGTATTGCGTTGCCTACTCATTTGCGTGGGGAAAGGATTAACGCGCGGCTTAAATCGCAGTCAATTTACTGCCCCGCGGCCTAGGCAGCAAATTTGCATTTTCAACTTGTAAACAAATCGAAAAGCAATTAAATTATTTAAATAAAAACAACATCGGCGACCGCAGCAGGACGAACAATAAGCGTGGCTTGGCTGCAAGCATAATGAAAATTCTGAATTAATAATTGCGCATACGCCGTGTTTAACAATGGCATGTGTGTGTGGGTCCCTGTGGGTGGATTTTCATAAAGTGGGAGCCCCAGAGTTCACAGAGGGTCCTGCAACAGACCGCCTGCTGCATTATATATGCTAATTTGCGGCTAAGCCAATAACCACTGGGAAACAGGAACCCAACAGGACACACACGTCAATAACACTCATACGCCCAGTTGGCCAAGCCGATGATGAGTGACACAAGGCAAGCGGAGTGAGGAAGATTAAGAGAGAGAGAGAGAGAGATTCGGAGGGAGACTGCAGGCTCTCCACAGGATATTAAGGAATCCAGGCACGCACATGCCAGAGCGGCAGCGGCACCGAGTTGGACATCCATAATCCTTATCAATTGTATTACTTCCGGTCAATACTAACCACTGACATATCCTATTAATTTCATAAGCAATTGAGTGCAAAACTGTAAATCGGATGGAACGAGGCAGTGGCAGTGGCTGCCATTTGGCTGCCATTTGTACGTGACTCTTTTTGATACGAATGAGCGCACTTACAGGACACAAGGACCAAAGCTTCAAGTCTTTCCATTTTCTTTCCTTCTTCGCCAGAGCTTTCAAATCGAAAAATACTCACATTGTTCACGTGCCAGTTTGCTGGTCGTGGATCCTGTGTCCTGCGTCCTGTGTCCAGGGTCCTGGATTCCACTCCTGACCCCCTCCCTCCCCCTGATTGTACATTTCGCGAGATTACGGCAAACTCTCATTATTAGAAGAACGGAAGCCCGGAAATGAAGTGCCGCAGTGCCGTTCTGTATCTCGCTTGCTCTCCCTGCCTGCCTCCTCCTCTGTTTTCTTGATTTCTTGTGCTGCCCTCATATCAATAACTAAGCAAATTGTTTGCCCAGCTCCGGCAGCTCCAGACCAGAGCCAGAGCCAGGGCACATGCTTTAAATTCCACTCTTTCCTTGCTGCCCAGTTACAGTCCCAGTCTCAGTCTCAGTCCCAGTACCACTTCCAGTCCCAGCGTCAGGATCCTGGGATTCCCTGCCAACCTCTGGCATTGGACATGCTGCTAATGTTATTTTAGGAGAACTTTTTTAATCTGCCCCTGCTGCTCCTGCTGCCGTCTTTTGCTGCTGCTGACAGAACCAATTAAGCGCAACCGAGAACACTGAGAGAAATGGGGGAGGTAAACTCAAGGAGGTCCTTGCGTCCTTGCTAATTTAACTAATTAAAGTCTTAAGAGATAATTTAAGTATGGTGAAATATGATCAATTTGAATGTAAATATGTTTACATTATTATTACATACTCAAATAGTTTATTTCTTTGGAAAGTTGTTATTTATTTTTAAAGGGTTCGTTATATATGATTTGTTGCCGTATTATTTATATTTGTAAGAAACTTTAATGGGTTGAAATATATATTTTAAATGAGTTATAGTTCTTCGAAATTGGATCAAGAACTAAAACCTAACGATCTTTTTGTATTATGAAACATTACCTTTACAAATTCATGACTTCCTTTACTTTTTTTTTTTTAGCTTTGTGAATCAAAATCAAACAACTATCGGTAAGTGTAAAAGAAATACGAAACATGGTTGAAAAATTCCAACAATTTCCAAAAAAGGTTTGTGCTAAAAGGACGAGTACGGTGGCAGGTCCTGCTGTCCGCCGCAATCAGCGACTCAACTGGACCCTCTCTCGCTGTACGTGTGAGCCAGTGAGCCAGTGGGAGTGCTCGTGTGTGCGAGTATTGGCCATGTTGTAAAACGTCAAAAGCGTTAAACGTAATTGAGCTGCGCGCACAAATACAAATAAATAAATGCCGCTGCAGAGGAGCCGGGCAAAAAGGCGTGGAAAACCAAGCGAAGCAGAACTCTGCTGTCTGCTGACGATGGCGCCGAGTGCTGAAATGTTGAAATGTTATTTGAAATGTTGCAACCAGCCAGTCAGCAGGCAAAAGTGCCGGGAACAACAAAGGGCCATCGCCATGTACCCAAAAATTGGTATTTAATTTTCAACCCAACTTGCTGCAGTCCACCGGGAGGAAAACGCAGCTGCCTTTCGCTTTTCCTCTCTCTCTCTCTGCTGCTCGTTTCAGAGCAATTTGCCGCATTCCAAACTCACTCATACGCGTGTATATACATACATACACAGGAGCAGGAGTCCACCATCCATAAAGGATCCAGCGGAAAGAAAACAAAACAATCCGCACAAAAAAAATATACACAACAAAATTTGCACCGAAACTTTTCCGTGTGGCGGAATTTCCCGTTTCACTTCGTACTTCCTTTTTTTATTTATTTTTTTTTTTTTCGCAACGTTTTCATTTTCATTTGACAGGACCTAGAGTGGCGAAAGCAAATTCAGAAAAAAGGAAAACTGAGCGTTATAATTTGGTCTCGTAGCTAATCATTTATGCAAATAACTCATACATTTTCGATTAGCCAGCATTTAATCAGAATTCAAGCAGGGCGAACACATATATATAAAATTGATAAACAACATCTTGTTCAGATTGAAGAAGATGATGTCTCTCTCTCTTTCTCAAGTATAAATTAATGCATAAATTACGCCCCCGAAAAAATTACACAGTCTTCCCTTTTCAGACATAACTTATCACATTTCCTATTTGGATTTAGACAAACACAAACATAAATATATAGTATATATAAGCGCCTTTGGCAACATTTATACACACCATGCAGCAGCTTATTTAATTAAATATAAATCGCTGTGCTGGCACACATAAATTTAAACTTAACACATTAGGAAAGTGACAATTGGGTAACAGAATCAAGAAAGCCAAATACTCTTAAAGATATTAAATGAAAAAAGGGAGACTATAGCAAAGTTAAGTTAATTTTCTTTTTTTTAAATATCCTTAGTTATTTCTTGAGGTCTCTTAAGGTCTTTATTCATAATAACAGGGTCTTTTTTGGCTGGTGTCTCTCATTTGCCATAAACCCATATGATGAAGCAGCCTAAGGACTCTTTTATACTCCTCACACACACATTAATTTCATTCTAAATAAATAAGAAAGGCGCCGGCTCTCACTTCCCTCTACATACAACAATTAATCTTTACGTTAAAGCAACTCCAACTCCGTTTCCACACTGTTTGACTTGGCTCACATGGCGTATGCGCAATGTCAAATAAATTACGATTTCCGAGGACGACGGCGAGGCCGAGTCCTGGAGGCTGTCTGAGGCACCTGAAGCAGAGTGTGTATGCGGTATGGATGGAGGAGACTCCTAAAAGGGACAAAGTCCTCGCCCGGCTAATCCTTTTTGCGCGCCACTTTACTCCTGAATAGACCTGATTTTTGCTTTTTGTTTCATATTTATTCATTATTTATGGTGCATAATCAATCAATATGCTGCTTGATTTGATTATTTCTTTATTTTCATTTCGCTGGCCATGATTGTTGATGTCCTCGAACTCTCGTCCTCGTCCTGTCCCCGGTTTTCTGTTTGCCGTCGCCGGAGAGCTGCCCTCGCAGCTGTAATTCGCGTTAGACGCTCCAGCAATTTATATCAATACAAATCCAATCGTAGTGCGTCCTTCAGCCCCCGCCCCTCCGTCATATCCTGTGTGTGTGCTGATTTGATGTTTTTTTTTTTCTGCTTTGCTTTTTGTCTTTGATTGAGCTTGTTATGTGCTATCTACACAGCCAGAGCTACCCCGCCATCACACCCCACAGTGTCCCCATTGTATTTGTCTATATCCCAACTGCAGCATCAGTCATGGTCGCGCCACGCCCCAATTCGGCCCATCATCACCATCATCATCATCACCAACCATCATTGCCATCTTCATTGAAGTCGCTCCAATGATTTTTCTGTATAAATTTCTGTGTATATCGAGAGCATTTCGCTTCTGATTTGTTTCGTCCTCGTGCCCAACCGACCTATAAGTACCTCTGCTCCCTGCACTCAAACCCCGTCATCACGCGTCTACCAGGACGATGTATATAAAAAATTTAAATGTCACGTGCCTTTCATCAAACATTGCGATAATATTGGATTGGTTTTGGGCACTGTGGGACTGGGGGCGGGGCGGGGCGTTGCGACTCCCCCATGCCCTTTAAAGCAGCCCTGACCTCAGCTTTCGGGTCTGTCAATATTTGCTATTGATTTTACCGTAATAACATTCCCAGAGCGTCGATAAATTTTCAAAATAACGCATTTCACCTTCAAGGCATTAACCTCAGCACCGCGGAAAACCTCCTCCCCCCGCAAGGTAACCCCTCCGCCAATAAATAAATCGGAGTTGCTGTATCCCAAGGGAACCGAGGAGGAGGAGGGAAAAGTCAACAATTGTATAAGTGCGCATTAGTGATATAATTATTGCACTTATTCTAATGGCAGCTTGCAAAGTTTCAGGATAGCCGAGGAGCAGGGGGTTGAACAGGTGAAGGAATGAAAGCAGTTTAAGGGGAAAATAGGGTGATAGTGCAAGAAGTTTTCCATTCACATCGAAGACGTCTTGATTTCAAGGAAAGAAATTGTAATTTCCAGTCGGTTATTCTTCGAAATAGCTTATAGAAGAACTTAAGGAAAATATTTATAGCGAAGTCTATTATTATTATTATTATTAGAAAAATTCCTGATTTATACGAAATGAATATTATGGTTCTTGGTAAAGAAAAAAGGTACTTGTTGTATTGCATCTCCTCTTTCTGTGAAAAAATATGTATAAACTGTTTGTCCGTTCTGCATAATTTTTCCAATTATATCGTTACGTCTGCTTTTAGAGTCAAGATGTTTTTTCAACTGTTGACTCTAATTTAAGGTTGTCCCTGTTCAAATAGATTTGCATGATTCCAGAAGAAGACGCGAAATGCGTTGCGTTGCGATGGGTTGTGACTGTGCTGTCATGGCAACTTTTAATCGGCTCTGGGTCGCACAGTTGCTCATCGGTGGAAGGACTCCCGGCTCTCCTGCTGACGCCTGTCATCAGGACATTTGCATACGGCCATCAGTCACAGGACTCCGGAGGATGCCAGAGGCAGTAGTAGTAGCAGCACGTGTGCGTGTGTGTGTGCCTCGGGATCGGTGCTCCGCAGCTCCTTGCACATTCGTCTTGTAAACATGGAGTTAAGCGCCATTAATTTACCACTCTCTCTCCCCTCTCACACACCTGCTCGAGGCATTTGCATTGCGTTAAAATCACTTTGGTCGGCGTATTAGTGCCTTCTCCCCCATTCGCGTGTCACGTTCCCTGGAAATTTTTCAGCCAAGGCAAACGAAAAAGTTTTCCTTTTGATTTCTCCCTTTTTACGAGCCTCACTGGCGAATCCTTAAGTGAATTTCAGAGTGTGCAGCTTACGCACCAGGCAGGATTCGCCTCCCTTTCCTAAGCTTCCCTATTTACTGTCACCAATCCCACCCACACTTACACCCACCCCCAAGAAACGTGTGATTTACGCAATGCCTTTGGAAGTTTTCATTTAATTCACTTTGATGCGATTACTTCTCGCTTTTAAAATAATTACTATACGTGGCGTATGCGTAATAACTTCTTTTTTTCCCATGAGCAGAAGCTAAAAAGGGTAAAGGAAGGGAACTTCGTTTAGAAAAGGGATAAGTGGCTGGCGAATAAAGGATACCTGTTGATTCTTAGCATAACTAAAACAAATATTAAACTCTTTCTTGTAACTTCTGTAGTATTTTTCCCAAGGCCTGTCTTAATATTTCCCTAAACCTCTCCCAGCTTTGATTCGCTTTCTCTATAATAGTTTCCCAATTTCAGCACATTTCCTGCCCGTTTTTTTTACCAGCTTGTTTATCCGTTTTATGAAAACTTGTTTACAACAAAACAATCTACCCCGGCAAGTAGCACCGAAGGGTGGAGGAGTGCTAAAAACCCAGGGTGGATAACAAGGACAAACTGAGGGAGCCGCCGGCTGCGTGCACCTGCGATGTGGCAGGGATGTCTCAAGAGGCTGACCAATGTTGATCCCTATTAGTGGCACAGCCATTCTGAGGCTCAGTCTCCATCCGGGGGATATGTGCAGATGCTATCGGACGCCGGGCCAGTCCGGGGAGAGGGAAGAATGCAACCAGTTGCGGGACTTTTCGCAGTCACTGTTTGAGGAGGAGGCGTGTGTGTGTGTGTGTGCGAGTCCTTGCCATTGTCCGTTCAGCTTAACCGCAAATCCTTTTTAACATATAAAAAGTTACGTTTCTCGTAGATGTTGTCTGGATCCACAGCCATCGTCTCCTTCGTCTAGCTGTGTGTGTGCGGTGTTCGGTGTGCGGTGTGCTGGTATTCCCATAGTTGTTGTCAACACCGTTTTATCCTTGGCGTTGCGTGGCTGCCAGGACACAAGCCGGGGCCGTGTCCTGCGTTATCCAGGGCGTTGCGTTCAATTGAATTTGCGATATGTGAATATTTAAGCACTGCGCTGGGACTTCTTCCACCTCCTTTTTGCCTACATAACTATCATTGCTGTGGTCCTTTACCCTTAGCCAGCCAACCCACCTACAACCACTCGTCGTCGTTGTCCCTCGTTGTACTGAATTGAATTTTTATTGCACGATAAAGGAAAGAAAGCCAGGTGAAGGAGACAACCCCAGCCCGCACTCGGCAAACACATTGTAAACATTGTAAAATATTTGTATTCAAGATTTCTGCTAACCACTGTCCAAGTTTATTGATTCCTCTGCCCTCGGTACTATGCTATCTGTATCTGTGTGTGGCCGTCTCGCCATCTCTCCGGCCGGACACTTCTTCAACTGACAGCATTTGCAAAATGACACACGGAAAATGGTCAGGAAACGAGGACGGCGAATGAAGATGGAGGACAGGACGAAGAAAGCGGAAGGTTGTCACTGCGGCTGTGGTTTCCTGGACTCAATAAATAAGTGGTATGTGTCGAGTCTGGGGTGTGTCTGGGGTATATATATATCGCATTATTCAATCATTTGATAAGATGGATAAATATTGGGGGATATGAATTGATAATGTGACTTGATTTTTCTTTGAAATCTTGATCGATCTATATCTTTCTTTTACTTCCATAAATATAATTATCTCTAGTCATCTTTTAATAACTCCCTTGCAGGGCATTATTTATTCGATAGTATTCCACCCTACATCTTATTTATTATACTCAAAACTCGACTTGTTTTCTGAAACTTTTCCCTTTCGTTTTTTTGTAGCTTAGCTTTCCTCCTCTTTTTGGATAACAACCGAAGTCAATTTCGGCGAAAACTTTTTAGAAAATTGAACAGAATTTACAGCGCATCGACAATCACTGACGGGGATTGACGAATGGAACGATTGGAGTGAAAGTCTGTCTTAGGGGGGAAGGGAATGTATCTAGAGAAATGGCTCTCTACCCGCATGACCGAAAAGGACATTCGCCCAGCGCCTCGCTCTCGCCCTCTCTGTTTATGTTTACGTTTACGTTTATGTTTATATGCGTGTGTGTGTGGGATATCCTGGATCCGTCTGAACGTGTCTCAATGTATCCGATCCCGATGCGTGTGCGTGTGCGTGGGGAGTGTGTTAAGGTTTTACTGTCTGTGATTTGATGTTTACAATAGCAAAGGATGCGACTGATATGGCCCCAGACGGCTGCCAGGACACAGGACATTTAAGCCCCGGCCAGAGACTCACAAGCAGAAGCAAAAGCAGCAGCAGAAGCAAGTGATTTCAATAAATTTGATGGTTTTCCATTTGCAACCCAAACTCAATCGTCTATTCGCAGTAAAAAATTTCGAATTACGCAGGACGCAGCGAAAAAAGGGAGCAGGAAAGGAGCAGAGCAGAGTCCTGGATAGCTGGATGATTCAAATTGGGGGAGGCGCTCAAATGACTAATACAAGCCAAGTTATTGACATGGCAGCGGCTTTGCCCTCAACGAGGATAACACTCGCTGCGTTAAGTTTTCCCCGTCGAACGCTCAAAAATCTACACTGCAATATGAGTGGTGAAAAAGAGCATGAAAAATTGAAAATATTTTGATTTTTTAAATATTTTTAGGCTTAGAAATATAGGCTAATTTCATACCCAATTATTTAGGATGAGTTTTTATGAACTAATGATACTCTCATTGAAAGCAAATAGTTTCATTTCATTCAAAATTGAACAGTTTTGATCCCATTAAAATAAAGAATTCATTAGAAATAAATTACTAAAATTCAATTAATTAATTAAAATCATATTCATCAACCATTTCCCAAAATACTTCACCAATATTTATATTTAAAATATTGAAATGATTTAAGAATAATTATAAATTTAATTGAATTTATTTTCTCTGTAGAGAAATACCCAAAAATACCATATATACATACTTTAGATATATAGAAAATCCTCTAAAAAGAAGGAGAGTGTGAAAAGCGGGGTGAAGAGGAAAAGTTTCGGGGGATGCGTATAACTTCAAAATGACTGCTTTATGTAAATCCCACGGATAACGTTTTGCAAATTGAATTTTTAGCATTCTATTTTATTTATTTTTCGCCTTTTTGGTTTGGCATTGAACGATGGTCTGGGAGGGGGGGAGGAATGTATGTGGACGGCGTTTGGCTGTCACCAGAAGGACAGGCCGCCTATATAGAGTCCTTCGATGGTCGCAGCAAATTCGCAGCCGCATCCGTATCCGGATCCGGCTCTGTCTCCGGCTCCGGCTCCGGCTCTCCAACGACCCGCCCCGAAAAGAACCCCCTTGGATACTTTGCGTTCCATGCTGTAGTTGCATGACAGTTAAGCTGGCAGGATAAGCAGCAGCAGGAGCAGGAGGAGCAGCAGGAGCGGCAGGAGGAAAGGACCAAGGCCAGAACCCAAATCGAAACCAACTGTCAGACATATTAGCATGTAGGCATAGACATGTTAGCTTTACATCGACATCGACGAGGCGCAGCATTGCAGGGAATTTCGGGTGTGATTGGTGGCCAACGGGAACCCGGAGGATTTTTGTGGGGCCGGAGATGGGGTCCTGGAATGAAGCGATTGCCACTGCCGGCATGTCAGGATGGATCAGTACTTGGGCAAGTGCGGTGCTAAATACGTTCGCATCGAGTGGAGATTTGTACAGCGGAATGTAGGACAATTTTGCGAGGAAAACTCTGTCTAACTATGTAGTTACTGGAAGCATTTTATGGAAAATATCACAACTTTATGAGACAGAAACAAACCTCTAAATAGAATATAATAACAAAATAAATATGATCCTATTAATATTTCCACCCTAAAATTCTATGTAAGCTTTAAAGCAATTTTCCTCAAATACACTGACATTTATTGCTATATTTACTTGCATTAAAAATAACAACAGTTTATTGTTTAATAAATCAATTTAATAGGCTTCTACTTTCATTCATTTGTTACAATGAAAAGTATTTACTTTACTTTTAATCTTCAAAACCCAACAGTTGCATGCTAATTCAAATTAAATGCTTAATAAATTAATTAAATTGTAATTGCAGACAATTATAAAAATTCTCTCCACTAAGAATTCAATTTATGAAATATGTAACAACATTTAATTACGTCAAATTATGGACAATCTTCAATCAGAACCTTCTGCATAAATTGGTTAATAAATAAATAATGATGAAAGGTGAAAAACTTGGTCAACTTTCATTTTCTCAGTATGAAGTCCTTGCGTGTTGTTATCCTGAATTTGAATTAACCATTTAAATTATATACCAGAAGAGGTATAATTTCTTGTATCAACTGGAAAGTTGTATTAATCGGGAAATCAACTTAATCTTGAAATTTCAAAGGACATGCAAGGGTCGGCTTTAATTTTGTTTTAATGGGAGACTCTCGTTTTGCTGTTTTTTGTATTTTTGCGTTATTGTTGACCCAACCTATCAATTAGGTCCTTTGTTTTTTTCATCTTTTTCGTTTTTGCCGATTGCCATCATTTGTAATTGCTGTCCCTGGCGTTATTTATGCTCATGTTTATGCTGTTGTTGGCATTCCGTGTCAAATAAACTTGTTGTGGATGCCATTTCCTCCTCCTATTATTGTTGTTGTCGAGTCTATGTCATTTGGCAATCGGACTAATGAGTTTTGTGATTTTTCATTTATTCATTAAATTTTTTTTAATTAGCCCGCGCAATTGTTTTTCTTTGTTCTTTGTTCCTTACCAACATTTTTGCATGTTGCGAGCCATTGTACATGTTATTGTTGGGGCCGGAACAAATGTTGTAATTGAAAAATAAATGATGCAATCAACTTGCTGACCTGTCGTCGATGTAGCGAAATATTTGGTCATCAATTGACCCACACAGTGAAAATCGGTGTTAACTTTTCCAGCCTGTCGTCCTGTCGTCCTGTCGCTACATTAATACCCCACGTTTTATGCCCTTGTATTTTATGCAGTTGTATCACTTAGTCATGGCGAAATGGGTCTATAAAAATCCCATAAAATGTTTAACTTGCTAAATTTGATCGTAAAAATTAATTCCTAGGAAATCTGTAGGTTTAAAATTGTATTCAAGGGGAGATCGGATGTAGAGTAATGGTATATTTTAAGGAGTAATTTGTAGAGCCTTCTGTTTATGATAAAATTAAACTAATTTTAATAAATATATTTACTACTATTTATTTACTATTGAATTTATTCTGTAATATTTTATTGGGATACTTTTTCCTATTCCTTACTTAATACCCTACCATTTGTTATGTGAGTGTGGCTTGCTGTTTGGACAGCACACATCAAAAATTACAAATGTTAAAAAGGCGGTGGTGGGCGACACTCGCTGAATGCCACGCCCCCCGGACCTAGCACCCCCTTCGAGCCCCTGTGCTGTGCGAAAAAGGTAATTATGGGCCCCAATGGCTACTGGCGGCTACTGGCATTTCTGGTGGTATGCCCAGCCATTTTTGATTGTAATTGTTGTCGATTGTCATTACAGTTTTCTCTGCGCCCCCGTTGTTGGATTTTGGCCTGCCTGATTTTTGCTTCAAGCCAAAAACCCATTGTTGCGGCAGTTTTGTTGCGCGGTTTGTAGCGTGGTTTGTTTGTTGGCAGCGTCGCATTGCCGCTCCTGTCAACACAATTGTTGTTGCCATTGGCCGTTGTTTGTTGCTTTTTGGCCAGAAAACCACAGAGCCCAGCAGCCAAGAGTGCCGCGTATATCAGAAATTTCCCTACTGCTGGCGAGAGAATTTTGTTTTTTCCACTGTGTTGCAAAAATTAACACGAATTGAGCTGTAAGCTCAGCCCTGACCATTGACCAGGTACAAATTTATAGGGCCAATAGAATAGCCATCGATGGAGGGGCTTCAGCGCCAGTTGTCCAAAAACCAAAGACCACAATGGGCGTCAGACTCAATCTGCTGCTGCTACCGGTTTTGGGAAAACATTTTGGGCTTCAATTTCTTGTTTGGATCTAGGTATTGTGTTTATTGCAAAGCCGTGTAATTATTTTGTTGACCAACGTTTGTTTCAGTTCATACTGAAATTTGATTTGCTTTTGGATTGACAGTTTTATGACAATTTAAAGGATTTCTAGTGCTTCCTTTCAAATTGTTAGGCCAAAATGTTTTTGTATAAAGGTAATCCCACTAAGGTTAACCGAAATCAATTAGCCTTGCATTTTATTTTAAATTATTTGCACTATATAATGTATGCTAAAAACCACAAATCAGTTAGTGAAGTGACCTTTGCATTTGTCACAAAAATAAATAAATGACATTTGAATTGTTCAGTATTATTGCCTTGACATTTTATGGCCTTTAGAACAATGTGCTCTTTTATTTAATTAAAATAACCTTCACAATTTGTTAACGAATTTCCTTTCTGTTTTTGAGGCAATTAAAATAAATATAAAGAAATAATTTGAACGCTAGAATGAAATAGGGAAAATGCATAGCTTTCTTTTATAAAAGTAAGTACTTAATTCTTTGACCCTTGATTTAATTAAATCAATTATATATTTAATATTTAATTAACACCTGTAGAAACATATTAGTTGAATCCAAAGTGACTTTCCCATTTTCAATTAAATTTTAACAGCTCAACACAGAGTGTCTTTTAAAGTGGAAATAAAATGGAAATTTCCTTTCAATCTCCAACGACTCCTTGTTAGATTTCTTTTCTTTTTTTTCCCTGTAGCTGTCAAAGCCTTCTCGCCCTAAGATTTTCCAAAGGATTTGAAGCAGTTATTCTCTCCATCCTGGGCCCCCTTTGTGTATGTACATACAACCGGGGCGGACACCTTTGGCTCTCTGGCTACCAAGTTTCGGTTGCTTTTCGCAAAAGATTTTGAGAATTTTGGGCACGTTCGCGACGTTCAAAAGAGATTAAAAGCGTATAATTGTCGCCTTAGCAGCACGAGTGAGGGAGGAGGGATGAGGCGGGATGAGTTTTGCTCAGTTTTACGCTGCCTTTTCTCTTTTGCTCTGTGGGAAGTTATTGCGAAGTTTTTCGGGTAAGGCGGGGGCGTGGCAACTGCCCATGCCTCCAGCCTCCCCCTCACCTTTTTGGCCATGGATGGGAGCTGTCGGGCATGATTTAGGCAAAGTGCTCAGAGGCCTTCACTTCACTCCATGCCACACCAGGCCATGCCACGCCATGCCACTTGTGCCTGCGGCGGCGCCTGAGCGAGCAAATTTAATTTCCGTGACAGAAATAAGTTTTGCGCTCAAATGCACAGGCTCAAGGCTCAAGGCCCGCCTCCGTGCGTGGCCGGTTTTTCTTGGGATTTTTCCACGCTTTCCACGATGGATGGAAGGGGAGCTGGGAGCGAGCAAATTGGAATGGGTAGAGTATAACCTCCTTGGCCGTCTTGACTTTTATTAAAAGCTCATTAAGCGGCGGAGCAAAAGTTTTCCACCGCCGCTGTAGTTGATCAATCTGTGCCGCTGTGCTGATGGAGATAAGTTGGCCAACGTCAGCCGCAAAAATAAATCCATCCCAATTCCAGACTTTACCGGACTAGACCAAATCCTAAAGCCAAAACTGAGGAAACCCGAGAGCTCATCATTATGTGAGGTGATGTCTGTGCTGAAGGTGACATCATCATTATGGCGTTAGCAAAATAGTTCGTCAAGGTGGAAGGCTATGCACTGTTCAAGCAAATTATAGATTTTTCACATTTGTAATAAGAATTTATAAAGATTTTTAAAACTATATGGTTCCAGGTCCTTGTACCATTGAAAACACACACAAAAAAATGTCCATTTGCAAATATTGTTTTAGGGATTTTAAACATCTTATATAGTAGGAAAATCTACTTTGAGTAGAATCTTCTGAGTACAATCTTCTAGCTAATTTTTAATAAATTTAGGTTAATATTTTTCCCCAGTGCATCCCGTTTCTCAAGGTGCACTCCCGACACATCCTGACGTGACGTGACAACGAAAGGAGGCAAAGACTCAGCCAACGGCAGCCAATTTTTCAAACGCAACGCTCAAGCAAATCTACAGAAAGAAGTAAGAAAAATTGTGCGGTCCAAGCAAAAAAGTCTGTGGCGAAGAGAAAAAAAAAAGTGGCAGAGCTGACAGAGAGGTGCCGGTGATGGTCCAAGGTCCTTTGGTCCTGGCCTTTTGTTAGTTACCTTTTTGCGTCTTTAGCGCCAAATCAAAATGGCAGCAGCTCAACGCGTTCCGTTGCTGTCCGCTCTCAAGTGATTTACTTTGAAGGCGGCCGACGACAAGGACGACTCCTTTAGCCGCCTTACTTGGCATTCATGACCAGGAACCAGGACGAAACCCCTCTCCTCACTTTCGACCCCCAGGACCAAGGCCCGTGCCGCCTTCACAAATTGGATATTTCAGCGGGTCCGGTCCACTTGGAAGCTCCGTTTTGCTTCGCTCGTGCGCAAAAATTTGCAGTCCTTTTAAGGACCTTTCCCTCCTGCATTCCTGCCCACATGTGGCACAAGTGGCAAGTAGCAAGTGGCGTGTGGCCGCAAATTAACTGTGGCCAGAAAAAAACGGAATAGGGGAAATCATAATGTAGACATGGTCAGCACAAAAAATGAGCCAACAGCAACAGAATAAAGTCCTCAGCTCCGTCTTTATCATCGCAAAGAGACGCCATGGGTCCTCGTCCTCGTCCTCGGCAATTGGTGTCGGGATTTTGGAGCATTTCCTTTTCATTTGTTCACCCTTTGTGCGGGCTTTAAAGGATATGCTGGCTAACCTTTTTTATTTAAATTATTAAACACTTCGACTAATTGGTGATTAAAGTGCGATTATAAAAATGACGGCGTCATAATTTAGATTATTTGAAAAGGATTTTCAGAGGCTACACAAACACATGGTTATTAAATTCTTTCTTTTCTCTTAAATTATATAAATACTATAAGGATTAATTTAAATATTTATATAAAATACTTTGAAACTTTTCCAGGGTAACTGCTATACCTTCTACTCAATGTAAGACCCTACTGTCTGCATTTCATTATTTTCTCTTCATTTTTGAATTCCATTTAAAGTTTGTAAAGGCGAAACATCAATCTTGGCCCCGGAATGACTGACAGAAGCTGTTAT
The DNA here is from genome assembly GCF_035046125.1 of Drosophila serrata. Classification (NCBI taxonomy): domain Eukaryota; kingdom Metazoa; phylum Arthropoda; class Insecta; order Diptera; family Drosophilidae; genus Drosophila; species Drosophila serrata. The sequence goes on along the minus strand of NW_028257173.1, from coordinate 3,428,164 downwards.
ATATGGCTGCCTTTTTGCTCCTGGGGGCGGTATATCCTGGCGGCAGAAGGGAAAGTGTGCTGTGGAAAGATGGGCGGAACTTTCCCCTGGCAGAGGGAGGTGTGCCTGGTGGCAGGCGGTAGGCAGCAGGCGGCAGGAAGTGTCAGGCAGTTGGAGAAACAAGATTGTGACTCATTAAATTACATTGCAAATGTCATTGTAAAGTAAGTCAAATGGGAAAGGGAATGCAGGGGGGAGAAGGGGATGGGATGCCGCCGGGGCAGGGGGATCTAAGGCTACAGAGACATCAGCCTTCGGTGGCAGGCTCGGAGATGACTCTGTTTTGTGTGTCCTTGTTGTGCGTATAAGCAACATTCATTTATTTATATATTACTTGGCACCCCGCTCCCTACAGCTACTCTTCTCTGACGACACTCTTCTGGCGGCAATTTAAAATGATAATTTACACAAATGCGTTTAAATAAATAAAACGCACCGAGGGCGGGGCCCCTCCCCTTCAACTTTTTAGGTGTGCTGCCTACGATTGTCCTTAAATCACGCGTAATGAAGTTGTCCTTGTTGTGTTGCCTTTAAATTATGGTTGTTGTAGGATCTGGCATATCTTTCGCCTGCCCTTGTTGTTTTTGTTCTCCTCCTGTTTTCCGTATTGTTTTTGCATTTTATCGCAGCGCATTTATTTTTGCATTTCAAAGTTGCTTTTGAGGCAATTGGAGCAAGCCATTAAAAGCAGCCACAGGGCGAAACAAACCACTCGGTGAGGGGGTGGCAAGAGCCTTGCCAAGGACGAGGTGTCAAGTCCTTTAAGCCGGACTTCCATTACGTAAATGGGAGCCGTTACTTGGCTAGGAATAAATTGAAAATGGGTAACTGCAACTTTTTTAATTGAAGAAGGAAAATGTTTACAAGAATAAGATGTGGATAAATAATTCGTTAATTAGAAAGTGAGTAAAGGGAAAAATGATTTAATTTATTGTTTTGTAAGAAACTATGATAAGAAGTTAGTTTATTTTTATTGCAAAAATTAAATTAATTTCATTTTGCAACTTAAAGAACTATTTTTGAGAAAATTCTGCAGCATATTATCACTGATCATGCCTATTTTGTACTTATGTCAGAATTATGAATTGTATTCAACAAAATATATGCTTATTATTGTCCAATTAGGTACTTTATCTTCATATTTATTCCACATATAAACCATATCAAAATTGTTTTCGAAATAAAATAAAAACAAGACAGAAAACTAACTTGAGAAGCTAAAGTGTGTATACCCTTGCAGTTACCCATAACATTAAATCACAACAAAGCCAAAGATAGATTAATAATAATTTGGAAAGCCTTTAATTTTTAATTTTAAATATTAAAAGAAAAATACAATTTTAGGAATTTTTGTGCCACTTTAAAGTAAAATTAAGTAATGGGGTCTATGGATATAGGTTAATTTTTTGGAAAATAAATGCATTGCTAGCAGACCTGATCTAGACCTAGACACGATCCCTCGTATAGCACCTATATTCATGATATTATAGTCATGGTAAAGACTTACCGGAGTAGAGGACACGTCATTGCCTTACTTCTTCCAAAACTCCTTCCTGGTTATCCAGATGTATTCCAATGGCCAGATGATATTTTTGAGGTCCAAGGGTAATCACTATCACAATTACTTTAGATGTTAACACTGGGGAGGCCACGCACAGACAGAGGCGAGCGGGCCTTCAGTGCCTCTATTTATACTCCCCGAGTAGGAGAATAACAGAGAGCGAGAGCGATCTCCAGAGATAGAGGACACGTCATTGTTTACTTCTTCCACGGCTTCCGCAAGGTTATCCAAAGAGCCATCTCCAGAAATAAGGGACGCGTCATTGTTTACTTCTTCCAGAATTTCCTCCTGGTTATCCAGATGTATTCCAATGGCCAGATGATATTTTTTAGGCCGAAGGGTAATTGCTTCCACTATCACTTGAGATGTTAACGCTAGGTATCCCCCGCACAGACTGAAGCCGGCGGGCCTTCAGTGCCTCTATTTATACTCCCCGAGTAGGAGAATAACAGAGAGCGAGAGCGATCTCCAGAGATAGAGGACACGTCATTGTTTACTTCTTCCACGGCTTCCGCAAGGTTATCCAAAGAGCCATCTCCAGAAATAGGGGACACGTCATTGTTTACATCTTCCAGAGCTTCTTCCTGGTTATCCAAAGAGCCATCTCCAGAGATAGAGGACACGTCATTGTTTACTTCTTCCAGAGCTTCCTCCTTGTTATCCAGATGTATTGCAATGGCCAAATGATATTTTTGAGGCCGAAGGGTAATTACTTCCACTATCACTTGAGATGTTAACGCTAGGTATCTTCCGCACAGACTGAAGCCGGCGGGCCTTCAGTGCCTCTATTTATACTCCCCGAGCAAGAGAACAACAAAGAGCGTAAGAGCTAGAGAGAAAGAGCGATCTCTGGAGAAAGGCAGGGAGAGAGAGCCGTTTAGAGGGAAAGAGGTATCTCTTAATCCCAGCGAGCTGCGAATGCCGGAAAAAATGGACACACTTACAGATGTATATGGCATGATCGATTCGACTGATCAGGAATATATATTCTATATAATGTTGCAAACTTCTGTTTAAAATAATAATTCCCGGCAAGGGTAAAATGATTTAAAGTGCCACGATCATTCTCTCAACATGAATAAATCCCATTATTCGCGTGTAATCGACTGCTCTTTGCCGGATATTAAAAGAAACTAAATTGTCTAACAAACTTGAACATTTTTGCGAATGAAAATGAAATTGAAATTTCAATGCAGTAAAAAAGAGGAAAAACTAAAGGAGAGCGATATCAACTGGGGTCAAAGCGAATTCCACGACATCTGACATTTCGAGTTGAACTTATTCGCCCGCAAATGGAAACTTTTTGCTCCTTTGACTGCAGTGCAGCAGTTCCAGCCAATTCCGAGTTAAACGTTTGCCATTTGTCATTTGCTCACCTGGGTGACCCCAGGTATTTCCCAGTTCCACCTACCCCATTCCCCTTCTCGGAGAACTGCTCCCCTCATCAAGCAAACAAATGTCCAAGCTTCTGTCTCACTCACTCTCTCTCTCTCTCTCTTTCTCGTGGCCTCACGAAGTGGCTTTGTTAACGCCCCCACAGTTTTTGGCCCTCCCCCCCCCAAAAGATGCGTGTGCACTGTGCCACGCCCCCTCGAGGCCATGGTTTTTGGAGGAGGCAAGGGAAGGTAGGGGGAAAAATACATGTTTACAGCGCGGAAAAGCCAACACAACGGTAAACGTAAACAGACATTAACTTTGGTCGCATACAATATTTTTCACTCAAGGTTGTGCCAGGGGCTGTGCCCCGAACCAAGGACCAACAGCCACGAACAGAATCTCCAAAGGCATCGAGCTACCGTAGCAGCATCAGTGGGTCATGACCTGACCCACAAAATAGATGTAACCAAGGATAATAATGAGATAGGGGGAAAAAATAAGGGGTTAAAAGTAACAAGATTGAGTTTAAATAATTTATAAATTAAAGAAAACTATGTAATATAAAATGAGACAAGAATATACAATGTGATTGATGGATAAATAAATTTTGTATTTAATATTAAGTAATTAATATTAAAATAAACGTAAAGAACAGCTTTAAATCTCAGTATTTCTTTGATCTATCAATAAACTATGATAAAGACTAAAGTCCCCATAATCCTTCTATATCTCAGTTCCTTTAAATTTCTCACACACACTTAAAAATAAATCTTAATTTAATAATTTTAAATATAATAAAATATCTATAAAAGCAATGGTTGAACTTCTTACTGTGCACATATAATGCCATGAGGATTTTCCCGTACATAAGTCGAGCCAAGAAATTGGAAATCCCTTCGCTGCTTTTTCTTTATTGTATTTTTTCTATTCTTTTTTTTTGGGTCACCCTAACACATGTTCTCTCGGTAACTAAACAATAATATGCAACTGCAAGAGCGACTGCAACAGCAGTAACAACAATTTTCCATTTATTTTTACCGTCAACATGTCTCAGATACGTTGAGAGAGATAGTGTGTAAGAAATCCACAAGGAAATACTGTAATACCCTTTTTTAAATATTAAAAAAAATTACAAGAAGATCTAAACTAAGCCTATAAGAAATAAAAATAAGAAACCTTGACTTATAATTTGATTAACACCTGTCTAAGCTTAAAACCTTTAAACCCAAACAACTTAGTAGACAAATAGCTATTCTTAGGAAAAATATGCAACAAAAACCGTAAGCTCTTTTGACGATTTTCCTTCTGAAACCTGATGCATCTTCAGTTTTCCTTAGAAAAAAATCTTCCCCTTGAAAGAGTAAAAAAGAAAAGATGTAGGAAAAACGGTAAGGAAACTCTAGCGAATCCCGCTCGCAGTTGACAAAATATGAAACATGCTGCTGGCTTCCTCTCTCAGCTTTCTTTTCCCCGAAAACTTTCTTTTCTTTCCTTCGGGTTATTGCAACAAAATGTCAACCGAGGGCCATAAATTGCGTCAGTCTGGCAAATTTTCCCCCAGCACTTTTTTTTCCGCCATGCCAGCCATAGTTATTGTTGTAGTTCTTGTCGCTCCATCGTCACTGTTGACATATTTGAACAACTATCTAAAAGGTGAAGCGGCAGGCAGAACTTTGATTTTTTCCACCCTCCCAAAAAAAACAGGAAAGTGGAAGCTATTGCAAACAACACGTGTATATAGTTTAAGTGCCCTGAGTTGCCCTCCGTTTATGCCCCGAACCGAATCTATCCATAAAACTCATCTGGATTGCTTTTTGCGCTACGCCCGTCGCATATTTTAAATCCCCAGTTGAGTGGCAATCAAACCAGAGCCTGGAATCAGAATCAGAATCAGTACTAGAACCCAGAACCCAGAGTCCTACAAGCCTACAGTAGAGAGGCGAGTCAATACACTCTTGGGGGAGGGAGGGCAATGCCACCCCAATGACCTCGTCGGCCAGAGTTCCTTCCGCTCCTTCCACACCCACACCACACCCCCATAGCAAGTCCATTCATCCCCCTCTCTCAGATCCTTTTCAGCTGCTCAACTGCTTCTGGCTTAATTAAACAAGCGCAGCGTCACCTCAACAACGAGACAGATGCGAGAAAAGCAGAAGGAGAGGCCGGATGAGTTCGCCAACTTTTAAAAATGATAATAATTTGCTTTTACCCCCACAGCGAGAGTGAGTTTTCCATGGCCATGGGTTTGTGGATACTGTAAGAAATTGGGAAAATGAAGGAAATATTTGGAGATATTTGTAATTGATATATTATTTGAGGTGGGATATAAAATTAATATCTGTGGAAGTGATAATATCTTAGCAAAATTATATAGAACCCTTAGATAGTTTTTCTCTTAGTTTGCTCTTCTCAATCTAGCTTCTGTTGAGTGGCTTAATGTTTATAATTCTGCAATTAATTCCCTTGAAGTTTAAACACTATATCTTCCAGTGTATTCCCCTGTCTCTCATTTGTAGTTCAACCCCCTGAAGCGGGATGTTAGTGACACTTGCTCTGCGGCTGTTTGTGCGCTCCCCTCGAAAACCACCTCCGCTGCTGACATTCAACTCATTGCGGTGCTCCTTGGGCCAACAATGTCTCCATCTTGTTACGGCCATAATTATATTTGACTGTCGTTAGGCCGGCCATTGTGTACTTCTTGGCTCTCGACTCTGGCTCTTTGGAGTCTATGTCGATGGGAATATCTGTGGCAATGCTCACCAGACGTGGCTAATCCAGGTGGTCATCGTCCTTCCTTCCACCCCACGGTTTATTTAATTTCTATTTTGCAATTTACAAAAGCGTTCACGGGAGGGGAGAATGATGATGATGATGATGATGATGATGCTCTTGTCCCTTTGAATCGTATTTTTGCCTAAAATTGCTTTTGTATCTTAGCACTCCACTTATTCCCTTACCCCCTGGGACACTTGCCTTTCGAGCATCGTTCGCTTTACTCAAGTGTCAAATCATTGCCTGATTGTTATGCCCATTGGTTGGCAGGATTTAAGGGGTTATAGGCACAAGTTAAGACAACTCTATAAAAAGAACTCATTTCATTTGGTAGTTGAGTTTAAGAGAATTGTAAAAAGAGTTTGATTTATAAGTAATTCAAGAAATATTAATGAAACAACGCTAGAAATTAATGGGTATCTGGTGTTCCCAACAAGGATAATGGCTATTGTTTGTGTCGCCATTGCAGGACTCGTTGCATGGCCAATTGCACGCTCAAGTGGCGAGCGTCAAAAGCGGGGAATGAAAAGTCTATGGAAATCGAGCAAGTGCACGGCTGCTTTGTTGGCAGCTGCAGCAGGAGCAGCAGGGATTGAAAATGGTTGTGGCACATTATCACCCCAAGGGATGAGCTAGGGATCGGTACCGGGATTGGGACCAGGACCAGGACCAGGACCAGGAGCTGCCTTTCACCTGCTCATCACCTTGGCAACAGCTGGCGCGGAGCGCTGCGTGAGATGCACGCCTGATTGGGCCCCGAGAATGGCCTTTTTACCCTAACACTTGTCGGTCTCAATAAGCTAGGCAAAAAAAAAAAGAAAATAGAAAAGGTAATAGGGAGTAGAGAGAAGAGTCTCAACGACTTATAACTCTGAAATGTTATTTGCAATCCAAATCAGTATGAAATTCCATTTAAATTTTTTGAGACGTCTGTCTGCATCAATTGGGTGTCAAGAAGTGTTTTACGTGGAACGAAGATAAAGATATAGACTCATTAAAGTCATACTTTCATTTGAACTTTAACTTTTAACATACTGTATTTTGATTTATAATTAATGGTTAACCAAATAATTCCAGTTAAGCTTTTCTCTTAACCCTAAACCATATTCCTCATTAAAATGCAACCAATTTGGTAAGCTTGGTAAGATTTTTCCACTTTTCCAAGAAAAAACAACTAAATAGAGGGACAACCGAGATGAACCAATTCGGGTAGCTTGAAGCAAAACGCTCTCTAATTAAACTAACCGAATAGTCAGCATTTTGGCCAAAAACAAATGCCAGTGTCTCAATTATTTCTAGAAGCTATTCTCTAGCTTTCACTCACCGGCTAAGTGAAATTCCTAATGGATTTCTCCGACGCCTCAGATGCCAAGGTATATATATGAATATATGTATACGAATGTATGTATAAATTAAAATCCAAATGCAGGCAGCGTGAAAATTTCGTTTAAAATGGCAAAATTAAATACAGATGCACTCACATGCTAGCCAGACAATTTCCACTGGCTGCCACGGCGGTAGCAGTAAAGAGTGGAGATTTTCCTGCTCGTTTCTTCTACTCTCCTTCCAGTTTTTTCTTTTTTTTTTTATATATTTTTGGTCTTTTCCCTCTGCAAACAAATTTAATTTATTCGTGCAACTTTTTCATGCCGAATTTACGAGCGAGTGCAGGAGCTGCTGCTGTTGCTGCAGCAGAAGCGGAGCTCAGCTCAGAGCCGGGCTCGGTTTGCCGCGGATGATTGTGTCCTTGCACATCCTGCAATCCCAGAAAAAACCCCACACCCCTCACTCTCAGTTCCCCGATCCCAGGATCCCATTTGTCCCTGTCCCTGTCCCCGCCCCAGCCCATCTGAACCGTGTAAGCGTCATAGCCACGTCAATTTATTTATTTCTGGATTTCAGTTTTTAGTTTGCCGTACGTTTTTCCACAGAATATATCCACAGTGGTCGTCTTTTTGGGTGGAACTGGGTGCCAACAGAGAGGGTTAAGCAGCATGGAGCAAAAGAAAATGTATATATATATAAAATGTAATAAAAAAATGCACTAGACCAGGTTAACACAGCACGAAGTCAAAAATGCCCTGCCGAGGGATTATGGAATAAAGTAATAACTGAACTACAATAAAAGTATTTTTTTGTGACTCATTTTTTGCTTAGAGAATTAAAAAAATTAAGAGTTTGTATTTTAAATGTCATGTTTTTTCTTGAACAAAAATGTTTACACTTCTCAAAGAGAACTATAATAATTGGTTTCTTTTTTATGGGAATACAATAATTTACAAATGCAGTCATTTAATAATAATAATTTTAACTTTGTGTACTTTTTCATATGTTCATATAAACCGTATAGAAAAGTTTTTTTATTCAAATATATATGAGAAAATTCTTCGGGAAATTGGATTTCTTATTAATGAAATATCAGTTAATTAAAATATCACTAAAGAAAGAAGTGTAAGCATTTGCAGAAAGCATTTTCAATAGAATATTAATATGTTAAATTTGTTTTTTGAAACCTCTCCATGCAGGAGGAATAAAGCCCTATCATCTTATAAATTTCCCATGAATGTACACCACAATCTAGTGAATATACCCTCTCCTAAAGTATCAGAAAAAAAAAAACATGGAAAAGAAATCACTTGATGCGTTGAAATGGTGTTCCCAGACCAAAAGGAGATGCAGGAGAGTAGGTCCAGAGTTGGGTTTCGTTGCGCTCGGCGCGTTAAAATTTCGTTATTATGTTGACAGCATTTTTGCTATTTTTACTTGAAAGCTTAACCAAGCACACACAACCTCGCACACACACATACACACTCGCACACTCACATACACACGCGTGATGGGGTCCCTCGGTGTGTTATTTCGGTGCTTCCCCAAGCTTGTTTTTTGGTTGGCTGGCCATTCCTCCCCTCTCTTCTTGCCACTCTTCTGGCCATTTCCTGATCCGTCGTCGCTTGTCAGTGATATATGTAAAATATATATACGTATATATATATGTGTATAAATTCCGTGGCTGGAGCAACGCTGGCTGCCACCAACTGAGCTATTTTGTGGCAATAAGCATGAAATTTAAATGAGTGCTGTCCCAGGCTCCCTCAACCACCCCCACAATTTCCCGCTTTCCTGCTTTTCCAGCTTTTCCCTCAAACCCCCACATAAACCCACAATTCCCAGCCCGCCTCCCGAGCCCGCGCTTTCACTTAATCCCCCTTGGAGCGGTCTTCATTTGAGTACCATTGGGTTATTATTTCATCTCTCCGCTTCACAGTTCTGCACTTTTTTTCTTTTGCCCTCTGTACGCACCGCTTGCAATTAGTGAGCTCGTATGCAGGAGCAGGACCATGGCCCCGAAAATGCCACCGAAACAGCGCCAGAGAGACAGATATGTACATATGTGAGTGTGTAGCTGGGGCCATATGATAGATTATTATGAACTCAGCTACAGATATTCATACGAGTTTATTGGAACTTCATGTTGCATTCAGTCATTCAATAAGAGTACCAAAAGAGCACACTAAATATAAAAAAAAATATTCAATTAAATAAATACAAATGCCAGCATGAATGGCGGATGGGTGAAATCGATACTCTACAAGGACTTATTAATATTTTTCCATTTCAAACTATTATTTCAGAAATTTTAATCATGATTTATGATTCTTAGTTATATAAAGAAATTTATATATAGAAATTTAACAAACAAATAATAATACATAAATATGTAAGGAAAGACTCCTTCAAAGAAAAAAGAATCTTAAAAAAAGAAAATCCTTGCAAAATCAATATGTCTTCCTCTTGTTGCTCCAAAATATTATTTCCAATTAATACCCAAACAAAAAATCAATTGTTATTACATTTAGTTTCTCGTATGCATTCTAGATTTAAGCTCCAATTACCAACCAACAGAATATTGAAAATTCTAATTCCACATTTCAACAATTGAAAATGTAATCTATTAAAGTACCTTCACGTAAATACACTGTTTAATTGAAGCAAAAATAATATTCACAAGGGGATAGGAAAAACAAAAAAAAAAAAACGCATTTAAGCATAAACAAAAAACTATTTACAAAATGTTTGGTTTGTATTGCATGAGAGGGGGAAAGAGCTTCTGGTTGTTTTTTTTTTTTTTTTTATCAATGCCCAAAGGCTGACCGAAATCCAGCTGCAACTTTCATTAGAGCCAAAGAAGGATATTTTGTGCTGCTCCGGTTTATTTTTATTTTTCTTTTTATTTTGTGTGTGTGGTTGTGCAAAAACCTGAGGGGGAAAAAGCTAAACAAAAGCAGCAGCAGCAGAATTCCGTTATAGACGAGGGCTACGTGTGTATTTGTATATTTATTTTATTTATTTATTTATAACATTTAGAGCAAAACGTTAGTTAACTGCCTTCGGTTTGAAAGGGGAGTAGATGGTGCGAAGGACCTGCGAATCCTGACAGCTGTGTCCGTCTATCATTCCCCTGTGTGTGTGTGTGTGTGGGTCACGGCAAGTGCAATCCAAATGCGCCTAGGGTTGTTGTCTCAACTACACCACCCACAGGACCTCCCACCCACTGGAGGGGGGTGTTGTATGTTGTATGCGCTGAGAATGCGCTTACACAAATTTCTGGTATTATGTTGCATACTTTTTGGGGTAATTTATGATTTCCAAGCACATGCCCCGAGGGGTGGCAGAGGAAAAGCCACCCCATCCGACAGCAAAAAGCAATACAAATGATGTTTAGTGACGTGCAAGTTTTTGTGTGTGTGCTGAAAATGGAAATGGAACCACATTCGATTGTCTAGAGAGGACGAAATGGGATAACAGGATAAGATAAATAGAAACAAAAAGTTGAGGGTATAAAGCCCAAGGAGATGGAGCTGGAGAGGGTCTGAACCCAAGCTCAGCGAACGGATTTCAGGGACTTTGCCCTCGGCTTCCTTTTCTCTACCAGTAAGCCTAGATGCATTGAACTTTTAAGCCGAAGGTCCGAGGTCCAAGAGTTCGAGTTCGCATCGATGTCGAGTCTGTGGGCAAAGTAAAATCCTTTTTCGGTTTCCATTTCAATCAAAGCTGAAATCGTTGAATTGCGTGGGCAGTCCCTGGGCAGTCTCCCTTCTTCACATTTTCCCTTCTCAGAGGGTCCAGACCAGTTCGAGGGGCTTCTCGTCATTAGCTTTGAACCTGGCACTGCAGGAGCGGCAACGCAAAGCAAAGATCAGAACAATTAATGCGACTTCTTGTGGCTTCCTCTCTAGTAGGACCTCTCTGCTCGTGCACACAGAAAACAAATCAGTAAAGAAAAGTGTCGTTTACATAAATTTATAAGCAGCTAGAAAGACTGAAAACAAATTACTTGTAATGTTTTCTTAAATTTCGAATCGTAATTGTTGTTTAGAAAAAAGCATTAATTCTTAATCGTAAGCTGTTATGTTTTGGTTTTTTAATTAATTGGTTTAAATTTAAATTTAAAATAAAAATTCTATAATTATACCCCACATTTTTGTATGATCATTCGAGCTTATAAGGTTAATTTATTTTATCTTTAGTTTCGGTTCATATTTTAGTTATTTATCATTTATAAAATGTTGTACAAAATGCTTTTGTTATAATTTAATATATAAAGAATGTATTAAAACAAGAAGTTATGTACAACTTTTTATATATAACTTTTATACTCTTTTTAACTGTACTCCCTTGTTGTTTAATCTTTGCAATTTATTTTCTAAAACTTTTACAAGATTTGTTTCAGTTTAGGCATAGCAGATGTGGGGTTCGTGTTGGTCTTTATTTTGTAATAGGGTCGGTCCGGGGCTTGGGTTGGGTTCGGGGTTTGGGGTTGGACTCGAGAGAAGTTCATTAAAAAATCTCATCAAAAAGCAAATGCCACTTGCTGCCGCTCGCTTGCTCGCTTCCTTTTTTCCCTCCTGCTGCTCGCCTTGGTCTTTGCATATTTATGATGACTGACAAATCAAAAATGCAAATAAATTTCAATTTCTAACTTGCAGACGACACACACACACTTCGTGGGAGTGGGGGCGGTACACACGCACAACATGACAGTTACAATTACTGTTGGAAAATGGGGACATCAGGCAGGAGTCGGAAAATGCCACAAATCATGTCGAGACCGAGATGGAGAGCGAGAACGAGAGATTCAGACGGCAGATCGGCTTTATCCCCCATACCCGTTCTTATGCATATTTATGAAAAGTGCAGTCGAGAGTCCTGTCAAGTCCTTGGGGTATGGGTTGATGCTGCTGCTGCTGCTGCATTGTTATTAAATAATCATTTTGTTGTAATAAATTTCATTTTGATTTTATGCCAACCAAGTGACAACTTAATTTGCAAAAAGGACCAGAACACCCGACACTCCCCCGAGTTGCGCCCCGCACTTAAAGTGCTGCATATTTCTGCAGAGACCTTTAAATATTTAGGCTGCAAAGTGAATTAGTTTCGCTTTACAAACGGGACATAGAACAAAAAAATGTTGAGAAGAAATGCAAAACTAGCTTACAGGCGTTGTGGGAGTAGTATTACATAGCAAACCGAATAAAATCGTAATTAAGTTTGCATGCCAAATGACTCGAGTGGCAGGAAAAATGCAAAACACAAAAAGCTACGAAAATGGCTAAAATTCCTGTCCTGGTTAAATATTGATGCACAAACATTTTCACGGCACAGAGAGAGACACACACTCCCAAATCCAGGTGCAGCTAAATGTATTTTGCCACAGCTAAAAGTTTAACTTTAAATCGATTCGTGGCAAAGAAGTCAGCGGGTTAGGGAAAAGGACGATGCGAATTGGCCAAGTCAGTGCCAATAACGATGGCGTTGGAATCGTGCCTTGGCATTTGCATCCACATGCCACAAGGACTCTCTCTGGTCTCTGGATTCCGTGAAAAATAAGCCAGGAGGCAGCGATGTCGACGTCCTGCCAACTGGCCTCTGATTGAAATGTTCGGACATGTCCTTCAGGCATTACAGGTGCACTGGATTCCGGAACGTGGTGTTAGGTGTTCGGACAATTTTTTGTCTCCTGTTTGTGTGTTTGCCCTTGCCGAAACTAGAGAGGCCCCAACAATGTCCTGACATCCTGTGGCCGTGACAGTCACACTCGTCAATAGTTGGAAGGCATGTGTATTTTTTCCCCTTTTTTTTATGTAGGAGGAAGATGATTTTTTGTTGACCAAAAAAAAAAGGGGGAACGTATTGCACCTAATTTGGACCTTGTGACAGTGACGAGTGCCGGTGGATAGAGTCAATGGAAAGAATTACAATGGAACGAACTCAAGGATCCAAGGATATAAAATGGAGTTTAATTAACAAGGAATATAATTATTATATTATTAAGTCAAGGTTTTTAATTCAAGGATTTCCAGTTTTTAACACATCTTAAACCACATTTAATAGCACAATCAAATAAAAATAAACAAATCAAAAAATAAATATAAATTTGCACAAATACTTCAAGGCTGAACCTCAATACTGATACCCTACAGATTTCAATGTCTTCCAATTTTAGTTAAATTTCCTTTGGCTTTTATTATTCCATTCAGGGAAAGCGAAAATCGCAAATCAAAATTCAGAAACGTTTTGCAATCAGCAAAAGAGTTTCAATTAAGATCCCAACCACTTGCCAGCTTAGATAAAATCAACAAGAGAAGATTTTTGTAAGGGGGAACCAGAGAAAGGATGTCACACCAGAAACCTGTTGGAATCGAAGGATAGGCATGGGGGACACAGACAGGACACACACACACGAACTCTACGAATTTGCAATCGATTTCCAGGACATTTTGGCATTTAAGGCAAACAAAACGCCTCGAACAGAGCACAGAGCGCACAGCAGGAGATACACTCATTTTGTCTTGTGTATCTTGCAGATACGTTTTTACATCAAAAGCTACTAACGGATGCGACGCTACGCTCCTTATGCCGCATTCGATCGCATTAAACAAAGTAAACACAATTATTTTTATGTGCGAAATGTGGCAAATGGCAAATGGCAGCCGGCAAATGGCAATTTTTTAACTGCTGCGGCAACACGTGTCGCATTTTTTCACTTCCCTTTTCGTTTTTTTTTTTTTTGGTCAGCCATTCGGTGCTCCGCCGCAAAGTATGCTACGCAAAAATGTCCTCTTATCACACACACACCAACACCAGCACCAACAGCAAAAAATAAAAACAAAAATGACACCAATACAACACCAACCAAACACCATCGTTTGTCTGTTTGTTTTTGGTGTTGAATATTTTTCATTTTCCTTGTTTTTTGCGCCTCGTCTCCTTCTGTTAACGAGATGCGCAACACAACCGAAAAAATATATAAATAAAAAATAAAATAAATCAGTGAGGGACCCGAAAAATGCTAAAAAGGTGGGGGGTGCGGTGTCGGGGCTTGGGTGCGCCAAGGGCTCTGGACTGTTAAAAATTATGCAAATGATTGAGCAAATTATGTCAGAACGGCATTTATATACGCACGAAAGTACCTATATCTGTATCTGTATATTTCACGCTGACCTTTGAACCGCCTTCACCCCCCCTCTCTCTCTGTCTTTCCTCTGTCTCTTTCCTTCTGGCCATGTCCATGGCAGCAAATGCCGTCAATTGAAAAGTTGGTAAACAAAAAAGCAAATGGCAGAAAAACAAAACGCACCAAAAATGATTTGAAGAAAACATTTTGAAAAAATATTATTCCTTCTCCTTGGCATCGGAATTAATTTATTTGGGAATGAAATTATGTATGAAAATGGTGTCGACGGGGGGGCTGTAGTTGTTGTTTTTGGGGCACCTGCCCCGGTCTTAGGTCCCCCTAATTGGGTAACAACGCAGGAGTGAAAAGTGCCCCCGAGTGGCCTTTAATTAATGAACCTTTAGTGTGGTGTGTGTTTGGGACATTTTAAATATTTAAGCTCTCTACTAAAAGTCAGTTATTTGAAGTTTTAACTGATAAATATTGCAGCACTCTCATTGGGTATTATTATTAACCAAAAGTTCAGGGCAAAAAGTGCAACTATAACCGTACTTGGGGGTTTTGGTTAATTAAGCTGTCATAAGCACCATTACCAGAACATAAGCCAGCATTAATTCGCAATATGCGTATATATATATATATATATATATATATATTTCAGAATTAAAACTCATTACAAAAATCGCAGAAAACTAATTGAAAATTGCTGGCATAACAAATGTTTGTTTGTTTGTTTTTTATCTAGTTTTTTGGCGCCATCAGCTTACATTGTCATTTCCATAATTCCCCTTTAATCCAAAAATTACGAGTGAATAAATATTAAAAACTGGCAAAACTAAAAAACTAAGAGAGAGAGAGAGAGAGAGAAAGCGCAATGCGTGTTCTGCATATTTCAATTTGGGTAATGCTCTATGCAACTTTTGTTGCAAATTAATTTGCCACGAAAGTTGACTCCTAAAATATGGCCAAGTCGGTGGCAGAGGTAGAAATGGAGGTGATGCATACCGGGGGAAGGAGTATAAAGCCCATGGAAATCCATGGCAACAACAGTGTTACCAATTAGGAATGGTTTTTCAGGAAAAAAGGGATACAATTCTTAAATTTGAGGTTATTAATTCAAATAATAAATATAAATATTAAATGAATATAATAATTTCTTAGTTGAAGTTGAAGTTAACCATTTTAAATAGCATTCTTTTAGGCTTTTCTTCAAAGCTTGGTAAAAAAATCGAATAAATAAGTGTACCATATTTTTAAAATGCATATTTTTTATTTTTTTAATAAATATAGTGTCATTTTATAATTTAACCGTTTTTAAAAATCGAAGCAATAAGTTTTTAAGCTGTTTAAAATCATGTTATATATTTTTAAAATTTATACTCTTTCTTCCTTGAATATAAATCTCCGTAATTTTCCTAGGAAAAAGCCAACTCGACAACGTCAGAAAGGAAAAGGATAGCTGCACTTGAACCGCATCTCCGTCTGCCTCCGCACAGTGGAGTAAGTGGAAAGCTCGCACACCTCTCACTTGTAATAACCGCAACTTAGTTAACTAAACATGCTGACAGTGGGCTGGAGGCGTGGCACCGCCTCGTTTGTTGTGCTTTTCCAACCGTTTGCACTCCCACTTCCCCTCTCCCTGAATTTCCAGTAGTATCCCGAAATGTGCGCTGAAGGAAATTGCAAACAAAATTGCAACTTCCTGTCAGCGACAAAAACTTTTGCTTGTGGCGCCAATGTTGCCACTTCCGTTTAGACACACTCACACTCACCCCCACACACATACACATTTGTATCTGTGAGAGAGTCCTTAGTGCAGTTCATATGCAAACGCTTGCCATGTTTGGCAATCAAAATATTTCACTAAATTGCTCCAACGACGGCCCTCGGATGCAAACCAAAAACTACAAATATTAAATAACATTTTTTGGGGACCATACAAAAATTTTTTTTTTTTTGTAACAAAACGTGACCAAGTCCAAGAAGGACTTCCAGCTATGCAAATAAAAGTACAAAATATAAGGGAGAAAAGGGAAAAAATATATTTGTATAAATGCTTCTTCGCAGCTGGAAGTGTAAAATTAAATAAGAAATATAAGCAAACTGACCGCAGGGCCAAAAATCCAGCAATGCTCCTACAAAAAAATGATGCTCAAGTTTTTGGTTATTTTCTTTTTTTTCTTTGCTTCCTCGGACAGTTTATGACTTTTTTATTTGCCTGCAACATTCTCGGTTTTTTCTTTATTTTATGTTTTTGTTGCCCCTGCCTGCCGTTTTGTCGGTTTTTGGTCAGAGTTGGCCCCAAAAGTCTGCCATGTTTTGTTGACTGTTTGATTGAGCCAAGCAGATAGCCCTCCTTTAGGCCGAGTTTTGCCACTTGAAAGTTCTTGCCAAACTGCCACGACAGAAATTAAAAATAATTGCATAAAAAATAATAAAACAGTTTACTTTTTGGGCCGGTGAGTGCTTATTTTTGCATTCTTTCGTGAGGTTATTTTGTTTCTGTACATTTTGGTAAAGAAATTCAAAGAAAAAAGTTATTTGGGAATGTTAAGGGGGTGTTAATGGAGGAATTATAAATATTTACCCTCCATATCAAATTATTTTTAAATATATTTTATTCTGACGAAAATCAAAGAATTATGGATTTTTTAAAGACTTATTGAAAAATATTAAGGGTAGCAAATGGAGGAATTATAAATTCTTACTCTATATATAGAATGAATATAATATTTTAATATAGTTAAGTTCATAACAGCACTTTTACCTTAATATTATTGTTATTGTTTTGATTGTTATTACCATTTTATTTTGTGAAAATTTATGAAAACCCGGGTAAAAAGGTCCTGAAGTTGGTGGCTTCCCTTCCAAATAAACTACGTCACTTTGCTTTCATTTCGAAGCCTTAAAATAAGCATTAGAATACAATATACTTTCATCCTTATATTTAAGGTGTCAAGTTGTCAAGTAATTCCTTAAATAATTACCGCCTACAAAGCTAGTTATTTAAAATTCCCCTAAAATTAATCAAATTTAATGTTCAATGCCCTAAAATGCCACTGAAATGTCCTTGAACCAAAGTCCCTAGACCATCAAAACATTTTTATTTTTAGTCACCAGAATATCTAAAGAAGTCTAAAAGAGGATTTTGACGCCCAAAAGGAACTTAAGAGCTTACTCTTCACTCTATTTTTAGTTACGATTTGAGCTGGACATGTGTGTGTGTGTGTGTGGATTTCAGGGATATTTCCAAAGGTGTCATGTGGTTTATAAATAATTTTTTTAATAAACGCAAAGCCGGCAAGAGGATGTGACACTCACAAAAGTCTGACACCTTTCGACCAGACACGTGCGACTCTTACAATATTTATCAATGACGAAAGCAAGGTGGCAATAAAAAAAAACCAAAAAAATAAACCAAACAAAATTCGAAGGAGCCGAAAAAAAATATATAAACCACGCATTAAAATTGTTGTTGTTATTAAATATTTAATAATGTGAGTGCGATAAAGAAGGAGGCCTGGCACCCTCCAATCCTGCCAAGGATTCTGTGCCTGTGTGTGTCTCTGTGTCTGTGTGTGTGTATTAATGGCCGAAATTATGATGAAACACACTTGACATGAAGCATGAAACACCCTGTGCTTGCCCCCAAGAAATTTCCCATCGTTGGACATGCGTCGAATTTCTCTTCCTTCGTTTCCTGTGTATATAGCCCCAAGTCGCTGACTTGCGAAAGAGAAAAGAGAAAAGAGAGAGGGAGTGAGAGCAGTCGAAGAGAATTCAGCAAAAACCTGTTCTCCCCAAAAGAGAGCAAACGGGTAAATATCCCCAGCAACATGAAGGAAATGTTGCCAAGCTCAAAATCAAAGCGAAAAGTAGGAAGGAAAAAAAATAAAGGCAAAGAAAAATCAACTCCAGAGAAAATAATGATTTCAGCTGCTGCTCCTTGGGGGCCAAAGTCGGGCGATTGCTTTGTTGCCAAACGGAGTTAGGGAAATACAAATCTTTGATTAATTGTTTGCCATCTAACATGACATACCATTTACAATGGCCACGTGCTCTTTAAATATTTATATGGATATTTCAAATGCGAATCCAAACGGATTCCCTTGCCCCACTCCCAGGCGAAACTCTGCAGACAGGCATAAATCATTTACTCAAACAATCTGAGCTACCAACAAAAAAAGCAAATAAATAAATGAAATAAACAGCAAACCCGAAAGGGAACCAATTACAAGAGGAACAACAAATGCCCCTCCAATACAGTTAATCTTCTTTCATTTTATGGGAGGAAAAAAAAACATAATAAACATTCGGGAAAGAAAATTAAACGAATAAAATATTACAATAAAATGAATTTCACTTGAGTTATTTTCAAGATAAATGATTGTAAGCGATTGGAAAACCTTTTATGGATTTATTTTAAAGACTCGTTCTTCAAATGTCATAACTAAGCTTAAAATGCATAATTTCAATTCGAAAAGGTATTCTATTTGTAAGGTTAATATGTCTGCATACTCCATTTAATATTTAAAAATATTAATATTTTTTTGGCACAATTTTAATGAAAATTTTAAAAAATTTATAATTTTTCCTACATGCCCAAAAAGATTCGCCTGTTGATGCTGATCAAGAATATATATGCTTTATAGGGTCGGAAAGGACTCCTTCACTGACTAAAATTAAAATTCCCTTCAAAAGTATAAGAAATAGAAAATTACGTATACGCACTGGTGTAAATAGATTTTGATCATAACTAAGCCAAAAAAGCACTAATTTCCATTCGGAAAGCTGTCCCATGTTAGTTTTTATAAGCAGATTTATAAATCTGCTTACTCAATTCAAAAATTAAAAAGAAATACATTTTGTTCCCAATTTTTGAAAATTTTAACGATGCAAACCCTTTAAAATTTTCGTAAAATATTTTGTTCACCAGACACGACTAAATCGATTAGGCTGTTTATGCTAATTAAGAATATATATGATTTATAGTGTAGGAAATCACTCTTCACTGAGTTTTAATCTTCTGACTGAAATTAAAGTTCTCTGCAAGGGTTTAATAAAAAGAAAAATTGTTTGCCATAATTTAAATGAATAGTTTTTTAAGGTTTTATGTATTTAAACCCAAAAGGTTCTCCATAAACTTTTATAATATTGCTAAATGAAAACCTTAAATACCCTTATTAAATGTGTCTGTTTTAATTGGTTTTATTTATCATTATAATATCTAAACCTAAAAATTAGATTTTTTGGTATTTCAACCCAATTTTTGTTTCCTATTTCTTATGTTTATTTTGTTGTTATAATTTAATAATTTTATGTTATTTATATTTCACCACCATCCTGCGTTGATAGTTGCCATTCCTAAAATCCTTTCGTTTTTATTTCTGCTTTGCTATTGTTCATTTTTGCCAGCCACTTTTGCATCTGTTTTCATTTTCGCTTTCGCTGTTGCTTACATTTCCCTTTTTCTGCTTTTCCGATTTCCCTTATTTTTCCCTTTTCCCGCTCTCGCTGCTCTCTGCTGACTGTTTCTATCAATCTACCCACACCCGCAACCTCCTCTGCCGCCGCATTTTAGCCCTGTCGCTTTGATGGGAATAAACATTAAATTTGATTTGGTCACGTTTCCAAGCTTTGTTCCACTTATGGCTCATTCTGATACAGCATCCGAGAGATCCATGAAATCTCAGTTCTCTCTCTTTCTCTTTATCTCTCTCTGTCTCTTTTTCTCCATATCTATGTCTGACTGTTACATCTCCTTTCTCTCCTGGCCTGCTGATGATAATGGACGCATGGCCATCATAAAATAATTGACGCCCCTAATGGACATGACATGATTTGTGTATGGAAGCGGCAGCGGAAGTCAGCCTCTATCGATTTACCTCACAGGAAGCTTACCTGAATGTGGTTCAGGATGCCCAGAGTTAAGGGGTTTACTTTTAGAAATTCCCATATAGATAAAATTCAACTTAAATCAACTTAAAAAAGCTTTTAAAATTAAATAAAACAAGTGAAGTAAATATGAATAAAAAAAGAAGTACAACCTTTTAACAAGAACATTTAATCCAAAGCCCCAACACCACGGGCAGCTGGTATGGAACAAGTTAAACAGAAATAAATAAATTGAAAACCAGTTAAGGGGCACTCTTCGTTTTTTTCTTTTCTTGCTCCAAACTGGATGCATTCCTGCATATAAATTACCATCTTGTGTCGTTTCAACGAGGGCAAAAGCGATCCCTAAACGAGTCAGATGCGAGGATCCGTCAGATTGGAAGATTAAGGATGCTGCATTGACAGCTGCAGTCGAGGACAAAAGAATTTATAAGCAGTTCCAGTTTATCTTTCGGCACAATGATGCCGAATTGAGACAATGTCTCGAGGCGAATCTTGACTTAATAGCCAAAACCGCAAGAGGGATCGCTACGTTTCATACCGTCGGAGATTGTCAAAGGGAAGAGCTGTCTGGCAGCTTTCTGCTCAGTTTTGATGACATTTTCCAAGCCAAGTTTTGACAAAGAAAAGCGTGGAAAGAGAACATCAACTTCAGAGGCAGATGCAAAGGCCTGCGACTGAGGCAGCGGCAGCAGAAGCAGTTTTCCCTGATGATGTTGCTGCTGCTTGTAGTCACTACTATTTTTCAATTTCCGTTTTGTGCATATGAAAACAGAATTGAATTTTAATTCCAGCATTGCAATTGACACATGACAAGGATGCTGGCTGGCTGGCTGGCAAAACGGGGCGCTCAAGCCATTCAAATTGAAATGCACGAAAGCAAAATAAACTATGTGGCACAAGAATATAAATTGATCAAACACAAAATAGGGATAGACAGAGGAACATCATCATAAAAAGTGCCATTTCCCAGCCACTTGCAACTAACACGTAGAAAAAAAGGATGGAACAAGGACCAGGTCCCCAGAGTGGACCAGGACTCTAATCAGTTTGGGAAATTCCACATATACATATGTGTTATGTGCTATATATACCGATGGATGGATGGATGGAGAGAGACAGACTGTCCTGGGAGATATGAAAATCTGCAAATCAAATTACAAAAATCATAGCGCACAATTTTCACACGGGCAAGTGCTCGGGGGAATTGTCACCCATACCCATCAGCATTACTCCGATGGGTCTCGAGTCTCGGGTCTATGTCCTTCCGAAACCAATCCCATTCCCGATCCCAGTCCCAGAGCCATTCCCCAAACCAAAAAGCAAAAGCAAAAGCCAGTCCAACCGGCCGGCAAATAGTCAGACGCCAAATGATGTAATGAAATCAAACAGAAACGGAAGCAGGAGCAAAAAAAACAGTAGAGCAAAGCATTTCGGATAGATAGTTTCCAGTGGCTAAAGTGGGAATTTACACATGTATATTAAACAGTCTTACTTGGATTGATTAAACTTTTACTATAGAAATTATAACTATAATTCTGACAGCCTCTTTCTCCAGGACTTACTTTTAATGTCCTTGTTTTTAAATTCAAAAGTCTGTGCAAGCTTTACAACTCAAAATAAAAAATGAATATGCTGCCGTAGTACTTAAGCTTAGATCAAACATTTTATACAAAACAATCTATATATATTCAAATAGGAAATATCCCAGAAAAAAAACCATTCATTGGCAAACCCAACTGTAGTGAAATATTTTGGCCATGTTTGATGAACGACTAACTAGTCCAGCCCTCTGGCCCTGTCCACTCCCATCCTTGATCCTTTCCTACTCGTCCTGTCCTGTCTGTCGGTCACCAGGGGAACTCAACTCAACTCGGCCAATCTGCAAAAATTTGAATTTGAAATTTTTATTTATTTACTCGCCGCTAGAGAGAGAGAGAGTCGGTATGGCAAAGGAGAAAGTGTGAAATTTGAACGGTGAGGCTGCAAAAAAGGATTCGGATGGTGGTGATAATCCACAAAAAAAAGGGGGGGAAATAAAAGGAAAACCATAGTCTGCTTAAACAAATGAAGAGCGGCATTTGAAATCGAATGTGCATTTTAATATTTGCCATCGAGACTCTCCCCATCCTTCCTCTGATCGAGGGGGGAAAAATATTCAAAATATATATGGCAAATGTATGGGGTCAAATCAAATTGAGTTGGTAAATATTTGAAATATATGCTCGTTCCGGTACGTATGTGAGTATGCGTTTTAATTGTTGTTTGATTAGGTTTTGTTATAGTTAAAAAAATGAAATACAAAATGGGTAGCGAGAGCGAATTTAATTCCCCAAATTCCCCCACAAAGAAAATTTCTATGCACAAATCCAGTATAGTATTAAAAAATAATAAGAGGGCTTAAAACAATTTACATTGCTATGGTAATATTTGTAATTCATGAAATCCATTTATTTGAAAGGGCTCTATAGAATGCATTAGCTGACTTTGTTTGGGTTTTGTAGGGTAATCTAAGGAAGCCTTTGTTGTTTATATTAAAATTTATTATTTGTGTAAAATTTTGCTGGATTTTAAATTACCTAAATATACAAGGTTCTTATTAGCTTGTGTTTCAAATTTCCTATATATGATTATCTGATTTAATTTCAAATAGAAAAACAAAAACAACAATGAAAGATTAAAATGGAATTAAAGTGTATATCTTAAAGTTATTTAGTTGCAGTATATGGCAATAATTTCTTCATATTTACACCTTTTTTATTTAATTATTAATCTCCAATCAGTTCACCTTCGACAGTCTAACCGATCGGTCGTGTTCTTCCGCGAGACGTCTACGTAGCGCAGCATCAAAACATCCAAACGCTAGCACAAAGCAAACGAAAACAATTCTTATCTCTACTTCAACCGGAGCGACAAACAAATTTTGGCAACTTTTAAGAGGCCTTAAAGTTCTTTGACCCCACAATGCTTGACCCACCGGACATCTGGAGAAAGCACCCGCCTGACGGAATATACTTGGTTGCAACTAGAACTGATGAGAGTTCCCAGCCACTAGCTGCTATCTGCCCATTCATTGTTAAAAAAACAATCGACAATGCCATTCAGGGCGAAGTGTCAAGCTGCAAGAGAACCAAAGACGGTAACTTACTCATTAAAACTAAAAATCTGCTACAAGCCGAAAAGCTAATGAAACTTATCAGCATGCCTTCTAACACTCCATACATCGATATACCCATAAAAATATCAGAACACCGAAGCCTTAATTCCAGTGTAGGAATAATTTATTCAAATGATTTACGAGGAATAGAAGAAAAAGTTATCTTGGAAAACCTAAAATCACAAAAAGTAGAAAGAGTCGATAAAATATATAAATATATACCTAACCAGGTCCTCCAAAAAACTGAACAAAACGAAACGGGTCTTATTAAAATCTTTTTTAAGCAATCCAATCTGCCAGAATTCCTCTATATTGGATACGAGAGAGTTCAGGTGCCCACATTTATACCTCGCCCTATGCGCTGCAGCAATTGCTCTAGATTTGGACATACTGCAAAATTCTGCAAAAACACTCCAACCTGCGCCAACTGTGGTATGGATGCCCATGTAAACTATGAAAATTTAGAAATTTGCCAAAATAAGTCCAATTGCATAAATTGCTGCCTTAAAAAACTCCCAGCAACAGACCACCATGCCCGCAACAAGGACTGCCCTGTCCTCTTGTCGAACAAGGAAGTCCAGGCCATCAAGACCCTACAAAAAGTCGATAATAGGACAGCCTGGTCCATATATAACAAAAGACACCACGATGGATCACTTTACTCCTCAGCAGCGAAATCCAATGTAGCCCACTCTTCCCAACAATCAACAAGGAAACCAATTAGCTATGCCCAAAATGAATTTGACACACCAACATCCGAGAACCCCGAGCCAGACGAACCTATGTCATCCAGCTCGGAAACCCCCTGCACTTCCCATACTGCAAAAAAATCTGCAAAAATTCTTCCACTCAGCTCAACAAACAGAACAAAAAGACTATTAAAAAACGATCAAAGCGCAATAATAACTAGAGCAAAACTTAAATCCCTTGCCTCAAGTGAGACAAAAACAACGCATTAATAATCAAAATGACCCTGAAACTCTTACAATGGAACATGAATGGATACCTGAATAATTACAACGAACTGCAAGTCTTAATAAAACGCTTTACTCCCAAAATCATTTCACTGCAAGAAACCCACATTACATACACCCAACCAATCCCTATTCCAGTAAACTTCGACATTCACTACACAGCCTCCCACAGCCCGGATGGCGGAGCGGCAATTTTAATTCACAAATCCATTCAGCACAAACTCATCCCTCTTCAAAACTCAGTTGATTCCATAGCAATAGAAATTCAGTCTGTAAAAAAATTCAATATTATATCTTCTTATATATCTCCCAACACTAAATTTAATCACATGGATCTACGTTCGATTATACCATCAGGTAACTGCCCAAATCTGATTACAGGGGACTTCAACAGCTGGAATACCAGCTGGGGATCTCCAACAATAAATCAGAGAGGTAGAATATTGGGAAAATTTATCCTGGACAATAATTTCATTATCCTTAACAACGGACAACCCACACATTTCTCAACACATAGAACGTTAACACACGTTGACTTGGCATTCTGCTCACCTGAACTAAAAATATTTTGCGACTTTAAAATCAGTGACTCCCTCCAAGGTAGTGATCACTTCCCAATCACCATCGAAATTTTCCCGAAAAACCAGAGAGAAAGACAAAAGTATGTACAACGGTTCGTTACTAGCAGAGCTGATTGGGAAAAATTCGAGACGCTCACTGATGACCTGAACAACAAAATTCCAAATTCACCAAACATTAATCAGGAAGCGGGTAACATCAAGAAAATTATATTGCAAAGTGCATACAACACCATCCCACATACGAGACCACCTAGATCACACCATAATGTCCCTTGGTGGAACAACAAATTGAATAGTATGAGAAAGGAAAAAATGAAAGCCTGGCGAACTTTCAACAGAGACATGTCCATTGAGAATCTCATCAAATATAAAAAAATCAACGCACAATTCAGAAGGGAATTAAAATCCAGCAAAGCCGAAAGCCTATTTAAATTGACTTCAACAATCTCCCCACAGTCCAAGCCGGAAGCAATTTGGAGCAATATTAAGAAACTCTGTGGCCTTCACAAAGCCACACAAATACATGCAATAAAGGACAACAGCAGTAGCGATCTTCTTAACAGCTCTGAAGAAATTACCCAAGCTTTCGCAAGCTATTGGTCTCTTCGCTCGGAAGACTCCCAATTTTCCAATTCCTTTATTGAAGAAAAACTCAAACTGAGTATGCGGAACTACTTAAATCCCCCACACCGAACTGCAGCCTTTATGGAACAAGACATAAACTTCCTAGAGTTCGCATCAGCTCTAAATAGCTTAAAGGGTCACACCCCAGGACAAGATAAGATAAATTACGATATGATAAGACACGTAGCTGATTCACTCAAAATGAGAATTATATACTTTTTCAACAATATATTAAAATCCTATATTCCTCAATCATACAAAATAAGCACAATTATACCAATACATAAACAAGGTGCTGACAAAACCATGACTGAATCGTACAGACCTATCTCTCTCAACCCATGCTTGTCTAAAACCCTCGACAAGATAATCTCAAAACGGCTATGGTGGTTTGCAACAAGTAACAAACTACTAAATAGCCGTCAACTGGGATTTAAAAAGGGAAAATCTGTTATGGACTGTCTGCTATACACAGACGCTCTAATTAGCAGAGCCCTCTCTGGAAAAAGACACATATCCATCTTATCTCTTGACTTTGCAAAAGCATTCGAAAAAATAGGATTACATACCATCATTAATCAGTTGTCGGAATGGGGCTGTGGACCATTGATAATCAGATACACTGCGTTTCACTTGAATAGCACACTTTACATACTGAATTTCAAATCTCGAAATCTTTTAAACAAAAAGAAAACTCGTTGATGTTTTTGTTTCTATTTATAGAGTAATCAATTTTAATTATAAGAAAAGTAACAAAACTTAAATTAAATTAACAATTAATAAAGGATAACAAAAAAGACTGAAAAACTTAAAAAATACCACAAAAATTTTGTTTCACATGAATAGCACATTTTAGATTTAGTGTCATTTCAGCAGCCAAGAAGATTGATTCATAAAAGTTTTTTGATTAATTTGTGAATTTCAAACAAAGTTTAATCATTTTGTGCAATTATGGGTCGTGGAACGTCACTAAGTCACAAGGAACAGATCCAAATACAAAGCTATATTGATTGTGACCTTTCTGTGGCTAATATAGCGAAAAAAATTGGAAGAAGCAGAAAAGTCGTACACAATTTTATAAATAACAAGCAAAACTCTGGAAAAAATATGAAAGGTCGCCAAAGTAGTCTCCTTAGCGACACAGATAAGCGTTCAATCCTGCGGGAAGCCTCAAATTTTCATGACTCTGTGAGCAAGATAAGGGAAAAAACAGGTGTTGACGCGAGAAAAACTACTGTTTGGCGAGTTATTTCCAAAGCTAAACATCTTAAATGCTTGAAACTAAAAAAAAAACCACCGATTAACCCCAAACGAAAGGAAGCACAGTTGACCTTTTGCCGCGTCAATATGTCATGGTGTAACGAGTGGAGGCGCGTAGTTTTTTCTGATGAAAAAAAGTTCAATTTGGAGGGGCCAGATGGCTATAATTATTATTTTCATGATCTGAGGAAAGAGACGCATCAATTGGAGCGTTTACACAGTCGAGTACGCGGAGTTATGGTTTGGGGAGCCATATCTTACTATGGGACTTGTGAACTCTAATTCTTATCCTCAAACATGAACGCAAAAGCGTATCTAAACGTCCTCGAAAAAGGTTTTCCACCATTGGAAAATGTTTTCAATCATTTGCCGTGGACATTCCAGCACGACAATGCCCCAATACATACTGCACGTGTTGTAAAATCTTTTTTAAAAGATAAAAATGTTGAAACTCTGAACTGGCCACCATACTCGCCGGATATGAATATAATTGAAAATGTTTGGGGATGGCTGGTCAGAAAGGTTTATGAGTCTGGTAAACAATTTTCAACAAAAGACGAACTAATTGACGCCATTCGGAGGGCCTGGGCTACAATATCCCTAGACTACATTAAAAGTCTATATGATTCGCTGCCCAACAGGATCTACGAGGTTATATTGAATAAGAGGGGCTCGACCCATTATTAAATTAACATATATATTTACATTAATACTTACTATTGAATAAAAACACATTTCCTAATACTTAAGTTCATTAAATATACTTAAAAAAAAAAAATGTGCTATTCATGTGAAACAAAATTTTTGTGGTATTTTTTAAGTTTTTCAGTTTTTTTTGTTATCCTTTATTAATTGTTAATTTAATTTAAGTTTTGTTACTTTTCTTATAATTAAAATTGATTACTCTATAAATAGAAACAAAAACATCAACGAGTTTTCTTTTTGTTTAAAAGATTTCGAGATTTGAAATTCAGTATGTAAAGTGTGCTATTCAAGTGAAACGCAGTGTATGTGATTAACTTCATGTCAAACAGAAAAATCAGAGTTCGGGCCAATAATAACACCTCAAGGATACACCCACTCCACAATGGCATTCCACAAGGATCTCCACTCTCTGTAATTCTCTTTCTCATTGCGTTCAACAGTCTCTCAGATATAATCGACAAGCACAAGGAACTTCAACACACAGCTTATGCAGACGACTTCAACATCTTAATACCATTAAAAAAAGACAAAAACATTTCAATCAACGTCGATACACTCTTTGCTGAAATCAATGAGTGGTGCCAAAAATCCGGAGCTATGCTTTCAATCTCAAAATGCAAACATATTCACATTTGCCGGAAAAAACAATGTTCATGCCAGGTCTCTACACAATCCACAATTATTAACACAGTTAACGAACTCACCATTCTAGGTCTATCTTTCAATAAAAAATACAATTTCAAACCCCATATTACTAAACTACACAAGTCACTACAGAAATCATCGAACATAATTAAATGCCTTTCCAACGGAAAATATAACAGCCACCCCAACACCCTAATCCAAATCGTCAAAAGTCTATGCATTTCCAAAATTGATTATGCTCTACCGATATATGGTAACTCCCCGAAATCACTAATAAAACCAATTAAAACCTTAATTAATTCACTCCTACGAACGTCTCTGGGAGCCTTCTGTTCTACACCCACTTTCAATTTATACCTAGAAGCAAATATTGAACCAATAGATAACAGAATCGACCACTTAAAAACAAAAACAATCAACACTATTATCCACGCAAACGACACCCCTCTAAGGCAAATCATTCACCGGATTACCAAAAATAAAACAAAAAAATATCGATCCTCCGCCGTCAACCACTGCATTAATCTTGGCCTAAAGCTCGGATTCCCCACCTCTCTTCCCCATAAGCCAAAACCATCATGTCCACCCTGGTTTCTGGATACCAACCAGATAGATACCCGACTAAGCCGAGTAAAAAAATCAGACACCAACAAGGACATATTTGTCAAACAATTTCTGGAAATCAGACACCAGCTTATTAGCAAAAATTTCACGCTTCTGTTCACAGATGGATCCTTGAGTAAGGAAATAATTGGCTTTGCGATAACGACAGAAGAGGAAATACTGAAACAAGCTATCCTTCCAAGCTACTCATCTGTATTTACAGCCGAGGCGATTGCTATCCTTGAAGCCATCAAAATAGCAGTCAAGACAAGAGGGAAATTTTGCATCTGCTCAGACTCCCTATCCACATTGGAAGCACTTGCAAACATAAACAATTCCAACTTTTACGTATCATATATCCGCGACCTTCTGCTAAGACACAAAAACAAAATCAAGCTCTTATGGGTCCCCAGCCACGTCGGAATCAAAGGCAACGATAAAGCCGATACAGCAGCAAAAGAAGCGACCAACGCTCCACTACTAACAATGCCAAATGTTAACCGTGGAGACATCAACAATCAAATAAAAATCGACACGCTAAAACTTAAGCCTAAAATATTGCAGAAATCATCGCAGTGGTATCAACAAATTAACCCAGATGCCCTAAGCATAGCTGACTACATACAAACCTTCAACCTACCTAGAAGAGAGATCACCAAAATAATCCGTCTTCGACTCGGCCACACCAGGCTCACCCACGAACATCGCTTTTCACAACCACCAAACGATCAGTGCCAGCTCTGTAACAACGAAAAAATATCAATCTCCCATATCCTTAACGACTGTCCAGCACTTCAAACACATAGATCAAACTTCCCAAACATTAAACTTACTGATCAGTTATTCAACCCTAATTTTGCTAACATCCAATTAATTCTTAATTTCCTCAAATCAGCAAATCTTTTACACCGTATATAAACCAATCACTTTCCTCATAAAATATCTGTCATTTGTTACTTGTAAATAATCCATGTGCAATTAACTGTTAATACATTTATAAGATCCCTCTATATTTATTTAACCAAATCATGTAAACCTTATTCCGGCCGAAAATCTCCGCTGTTATGGCCGATCCCTGTAGCCTAAGTTTGTAACTTCTGCCTACAGTGTACAAAATAAAATAAAATAAAATTAATCTCCAATATATAGCAATATTTTCATAATTTTTTAAACCATTAAATTCCTTTGTAAATCTTTTGTATTAGTTTCATCTGTTACATTTATCTTATATCCCTTAGTACCAGATTCACAAGTTTGCTCTGGTAAACAGACACTTTTTACTCGTCTTTCCTGACAGGTAATATTAATATTATTTTTTATAGCATTTCACCTGCTTCACTTGCTTGCTGGCTTCTCTCTCTCTGTGTTTTTCTCAATGGATGTGACGTCATGCCGGGAAAAACTTGCGCTAATTAAAATTCCCATTTAATTGGCATTGGCCGCTTGTTTGTCTTCGGCTCGATTGCAGCAGAAGCAGAAGCATCAGCAGGAGTCAAGGGGATATTTAATTTTCTCTTTTTTGTTTTATTTTTTTTTTTGCTCTTCGCTTGCCGCCAACTGCGGCCAGGATGTTTATTCAATTAAAATACGCATGAGGCGATGCGAGGATTGCCGCCACTCGGACGGATGACAGAGTTTGGGAGGGGAATCCTATATATGGGAATGGAGGAGGAGGAGGAAACCTGACAGGCAGTCTCATTGATGCCGCACCAAAATCAATTTCATTGCTGGCAGTCAACGCCTTTCAACCACTAACGAACATATCTACATACACTTCAATCGCCCAAAAGAGTATCTCTCCTAGGGTGCACATAAAGAAATCAAGTCATAAATTTATGGATAACTAAATGGGATTTAAATGTATAGTATTTACAAAAAATTCTAGCTGAAAACATGGCTTGGCTGATCTTTAAAAGTCGGGAAGTAGAAATATTCATAAAGATATCTTAGATCCTTTACAGGAATAGAATACTAATGGAGCAAAGCTAAAGCTCTGCCTAAATGTTCTTTAAATTTTAACAAATCCAAGTACTGATTTAGATATCTTAGTGCCAAATAAGTATTAAAATACTTAATCAGCCGAGAATACAATACAAATATTAAGGCCCCAACTTTAGCAATCCGTTTCTAGTCTTGGAAGTACGAAAACTGCTATTTTTTTACCCAAAATCAATCTCTTTAATATGGATAAAATAAAAAAAATACAATTATTTTGAGTGGAGTGTGCATGTGTGCGTATAAATGCCATCGATGCCAACACGTTGACAGTATATTAACTGACCGAGCACGAAATATTCTTGACAGCCCACACACACGCAACCGGAGGCCACGGAGGGGGCGGCGCTTTTCACATTGCTTTTGGCGGAGATTTCTGGGCTACGGGATGGCCCATTAAATGGGCACATTAATTAGTCGCCATTGGATTGCAATGGACAATGTCGGGTGATTTTCCCTGGGGTAATTGCCAGGCGGGATCAGGAGAAGACAACACAGCCGGCGACAATGCCAGGGAAACTTTTTTTCCACTCCCCAACAAGGCCACCCAAACGAAACTGCATTTTTCAATTGCATCAACCAAAAACACAGTGGTAAATGGCTAAGGATAACAGTTGTTAATTAAATAAGATTGTATTTTTTATTGAATTTAGTTTTATATTGTTTGTATCCAGTGGAGAATGTAGAAAATGCTGATATTTTCTTTGAAAATTTTAATAATTTACCATTTTAGGGTATTTTAATTTTACTCAGAAGCCAGAAACCAAGTGAAGAAGCCATTGCTGACCCTATAAATCATATATATTCTTGATCAGCATTAACAGGGGAATCTTTCTAGCCATCTTGGACGGGGAAATTTCTTAAAATTTTTTTGTACATATTTTAAGGTCAAAAATGTTTGTTTCAGTTTTCAAATATTTGAAAAAAAATTTGAATTATTTTGTAATTTTAAATTAGGTATGCAGATTTATAAAATTAATAAAACTTCACAAAAAACAGTTTTCCAAATTGAAATTAGTGCTTTCTTGGCTGAGATCAAATACTATTTACTCCAGTGCGTATACGTAATTTTTTTGGGGATTGCTTTACGAATTTTTTTTCTTAAAATATAATTGTAATCAGAAGCTTGTAATAATGTGAAGGAGTGATTTCCGACCCTATAAGTCATTTATATTCTTGATCAGCATTAAAAGCCGAATCGATATAGCCATCTTAGGCAAAAAAAAATATTTGAAAAAATTTGTAATTTTTTTTAGGTAAAAAAATGGCTTTGTCAATTGTCAAAAATTAAAACAAAATTAATTTATTTTGTTTAATTTAAATTGAGTATGCAGATTTTGTAATGTAATAAATACTAGTATAGGAAAGTTTTCCGAATTAAATTTAATGAATTTTTGGCTTAGTTATGAAATTTTTAAACTTTGATTTTTCGATTAATTGTCATATAACAATTTTGATACAAATTTACTTATTAAATGTGAATATTTTAAGCTTAGCTATGATTTATTTCGTATTTAATTCTATAATTCGATTGCAAACTGCAAGGGCTTATAAATTTTGTCTTTCCGAATATAGTTTTTTTTCTATTTCTTAAATAGGTTTATTAGATTTTTAATTACATATGAAATTGTTATGCATATTTCATTTCTTGTTCTTATAGAAGTTTATTACATTTTCAGTTATATAGGAAATTGTGAAACATTTTAAACATTCCATCATTTCATATATAATTTAAAGAATTTTGAATATATATAGCTCTTAAATGCAATTCATTTCATGGTTCATTAATAGAAATTACTAGGGAAATAGCAATATTAACCCATTTTCCAAAGGTTCTAATCCACTTCTCATTACTCCTAATTAAATCCCCGAATAACCCCACACCGACATTTAAGCAAAATCCCAGTTTACACCACCATTATTATTGTCCCACATAATGCGCACTGGAGGCGCATACATGTCAAAGACACATACACATGGCTTACAAAAACTTTAAACTCAACAGGAATAGTTAATTCTGGAGCAAACATTTAATGAGATCAGCAGGTGTTCTCGCATCGAAATCGATTTTCCCGCCTGGTTTGTTCACCTTGTCTTCGACTTAGCGTCTGGCGTTGAACACGCGCCG
This sequence comes from Drosophila serrata, assembly GCF_035046125.1. NCBI lineage: Eukaryota > Metazoa > Arthropoda > Insecta > Diptera > Drosophilidae > Drosophila > Drosophila serrata. The sequence continues at coordinate 3,395,393 of NW_028257173.1, read as the reverse complement.
CTCGCTTCGATGGTTCTTGATGCGAAACACAAATCGCATTTAATTTACTGGAAATCAAACGATGGAGAAGACGAATGAAATTTCCATAAAAAGCATAAAAGTAAATGGGAAATAGAAAAATGGCAAATGGTGGGAGGCACAAATTTACGGGTCACACCTGTTGTCCCACAAAAAAAAATAAACCAAGAACAAGCTGCAATTGAAAAATAAACCAACCAAAAAAAACACAAACCCAAAAAGATGAGAGAAAACAAGGTGAGTGGGTGGGAAGTCAGCAAACAGGTGCTAATCGAAATATAATGTTTCTGGCGGCGGTCGCACATAAAAAGTGATACGCCAATAAAATTTAATAATTTAAAAATGAAACAACAGCCAAGTCGAAGGTGTAGGGATAAGGGGGGGGGGGGGGGAAGTGCAGGTGTCGAAATATAATAAAAAATTCATGAGCGGAAAAGAAGCTCAAACAAAAACAAACCAAACAAAGGAACAACGTTGGAGAGGACAAAAAAAAAGTGCAAATAATGAATGACGGACAAGGAAGGGACACTGCGTGTCCTTTGGGGGATGGGGGTGAATCCGAGGGAGGTGGCAGATCCTCCCAAAGGATATAAAATGCGGTTGGGGCGGTGTTTGGTGCTGTAAGCGGTGACAGCGAAATGACATAAAAATGAAGCGTTTAGCCTACTTAAAGGCGCATAACAAACCAATTTCCACAGCATCTTAAAGCCATCAAGTATGCAATGATATGGCGCACTCAAAGAAATTAAGCACCCCTAAATTTTGATAACCAAAATTCAGCCCCCAAAAGTGTTTCCCTTTTTAATTTAAGAATATAAAGGAACATGCCTTAATTAGGAATGCATATACACTGAGATTTTGTAAGGAAAGCTTTGATATCTACTTTTAAATAAAGTTTAAAAATGGTTTTTAAAAAGGTATTAGTATGCATTTATTTGTCAAATATAGGTCTTTGTTATGTCATTTGTAATGCGGAGTATGTATACAAAAACTGCCTTAAAAATTTATATTTTCTGCAATAAATATATTCTTTAAAAGGCTTTTTCCTCCCTTTGCTTTCTTTAAGTGTCATTAGATTAAGGGTGACAGGGTTTTGGGGTTGCAGATAGACCAGTTCATAGGTAAGGGCAGGAGTAAGATATAGGGGCTATAACTGGGCTTATTGATTTGCTTGGCTGGTCATACAAAGCACTTAAGCCAAACAGCAAATAGTGTCGCAATGATAATTACAATGCCAACACCGAGAGTCAGCAGGTGAGTTCGAGCAATATTGTAATATCCCCGGTGGAGACACACACATACTCCATCCTCTGCCTTGTCCATGTCTCATTGTATTTACACATTTTGTGTTTACCTTTGCATGACCAGTCCGTCACTTTGACAATCATAATGAGGCAACAACAAGCGAGCCAAGGCAGCCGGGTAGCAAGGTAGCAGGTAGCAGTAGGTAGGTAAGTAAAGCAAATACCAAAATGGCTGACAGCAGCAAAAGCTGACTGCAGGACACTGACACCCTGACCCAGTTAGAGATGGCCCGCAAAGTGGCAGGTGAACATTCTACCTAGATATTGTGTTACTTTTTTCTTTTTTTTATCCAAAAATAAAGCCAAGAAATCAATAGGGTTCGTCGTTAGCAGAAAGTAAAAAGTAAAATGTTTGAAACAAGATTTTGTCAAGCTGCAGGATAATAAATGGGGAATATATCTTTTGAAGTGTTTGCCAAGGATATAACTCTTAGTTTGATCTACAAATATTCTCATATTTCCTGCAATCAAATAAAGTTTAAATTAATTAATAAATTCTTAAGCAAAACCTATCTAATTATCATAATTTTGACCACTCACGCGTGCCTCACGCAGGCGTCTCCCTGGCTCACTTTTCCTTTGCGTCGAATAACAAAAACATTGCCAAACCCAAAATGTCCTGTATGTCTGTGTATGTGTGTGTGCGTGTGGCTGCCCCTCTATGGTATCCTGTCGAGCGTTATAACGATGATGGCTAACATGTTGCCTCATATTGCCATATTTGCCGCTGTAGCTGTTGTGGCTGTTGTCCTTAGCTATGGCTGTGGCTCCTAGTATTTGTTGTGCAGTTGACCAAAGCAAAGCAAGTAAAGCTGGCAAGCAAATCTATGTTCCTTGTTGACTTTTGCTTTTATTTAATTTTGTGGCAAGGTGACTATAAATACACATTTACTAGCAAGCGAGCGAGCGACCGTGCTTGTGCGAGTGTCTATGTGGGAGCAAATAAACTTTAATTGTTGCAAACCACAGCGTGTCCTGGCACCTGTGTGCGTCCCTGCCCCCTTTTGCAGATGTAATGCTTAAGTTAATGCGCTGTTATCCTTTAACTGCTTGGGCGATTCACACACACACACACAGAGTCACAGAGACACACACACTAGCTCACACAACCGAGACTGCAGTCATACATATTCATGTTAATGTCAGCGCATAAATCTTGCAAAGTCTTCTAACACCTGTCAGCCATTTTACAAGGTGTTTCCACTTAATACATCGACACACGCTCACACACACACACATAGAGTCGTACTGAACACAGGAAGGATGTGCCGAGTGTGCCAGTGTGTGTGTCCTGTGAGCTGTGCTGGTCTGGTCTGTCCTTTTGCCTTTGTACGCCATGTGTCAATGTGTCGCTCATGTGTCCAGCTCTGCGTGTGATATTGACAGTTGCACGGGAGCGCCTTTGAATCGCTTCGCCGGACACAAGGAAGCAGCAGCAGTCGCAGCAACAGCAACAGCAAAGGAAGACCTAAATGGCATTAAACGTACAGAATTGATACCTCAAGAAATCAGTTGAGTAACAAAAAGATAGTTCTTAATATTCTCTTTGAAATTTCCTTTCAAAAAATCGATTAAAAACTAAATATGGTGCTTAGAGTGTAAAAGTACTCCTAATGCAAGAAAGTATGCTACAGTTTTTGATGTAAAACCCTTTCAAGTATATCAGAGCATTAAGCACACTTTCCTTATATTATTTGTATCATTTCCTACATTTTTACATTATAATTATGATAAAATATATTTAATTTGTAAATCCAACTAATTTTAAACATTACATTTACATTTCTTGCTGTGTAAATTCCCCTAATGCCTCTTTTTCTAGCACTTGGAATTCCAAAATCACCCAAAGTAGAAGTGAAATCGTCAGCAGGTTTTGCTTGAAATTATGGTACGCAAATGTGAAAGAATCTTGACTTTCGGATTGTGGATAAACTGGATGGGGTTTAAGGTGGTTGCCAGGCAGGCGGAAATCGAGAGAAATGAAGCAACAGGATCGGGCAGGTGGTAGCAGGACAATGACGTTGACATTGATTGAACGATGTCCACAACACGACACAACAAAGTACACACACACGTACACACTCTCGGCAAGTGGAAGGTGGGGGATGAAAGGGTTGAGGATGGGGGAACAGGATGTTCTAAGGGAATAGGAAATAAAAGGTTAAAATGGCTGGTTGTTAGTCACACGGTGTTGATTGTTGTAATCTAGCCAATCATTGGGGTATCATTGAAGTCTGATGAAATGATATTAATTGGAGGGGAATTTTTAGGAGAAAATCTTGTATCAGAATGAATTATTAACATAAAGATTTATAGGCCGACAAAACAAAATTATATTCAACATAAAAAAAACAACTAATTTGTGATATCATAAATTGGTTTGCAATTCAAAATAATATCAAAATGGTTTAATACAAATTGACTCATAAATATGCCATTATAAAATAAACATAAATGCATCAGAGATTATGCCAGTATTTGTATCAGCTCTTAATAATTTTATTTTGAAAATCATTTCATTAATGTTCCATATTTCAAAAATGATAAGAACATATATGAATTAATTAATGATTTTATTACTCTATAGATTCTTTAAATTACAATAAATCATTTTTAAATTGTTATTCAACTTAAATGAAAATATTCTTGAACCTTGTAAATAACCATAACTTAAAAGATTAATAAAACATTCATGAAAATACAACCTTAAATTGAATTAAGACAAAACATGACTGTATTACTTGCAAACTAAATCATGGATTAGAAAAGTCGTAACAATGACTTGATTTCCATTTAGTATTCCAATAAATCCCCTCAGCAAATCTACTTACACAATTATAAACATGTTTCTATCGATGGATCAGGACTGGCTTTCTCTCCGTTCTGAATCCTTTCAATGTTTCTCAAATGCCATCATAATCCTAAAGTAGTCCAGCTTATTCCAAACAATATCCTGGTTAGTAAAAGCCACTTTTTAAGCTCTCTCTCTCTCTCTCTCTCTGTACCTATCTATCCTCCTCTTTTTGCCTCTCATAAATAGTGCATACAAATTTCGACTTTCCGGCTGCAAAATAATCCCCGATTTACCCATTGTTTTCCAGGGGGGTCAGAGGTGGCGTTGGTTTATTTTAATTGCCTGGGCTCCTTAATTGTTGAAATATTTAAATTAGTTTGTTGAGAGCTGTCCTCTGCTCGTTGATTTTGAGTGAGCGCAGGTGGGCGCAGGACTCTCGCCTCCTTTGAGGGCTTAACATCCTGACTTACTGTTGCCGGATGTGTGTGTGTGCCTGTCCTTGGTCTGTACCAGTGTATATGTGTGTGTGTGTGTGTGTGTGCTGGCCATCCATTAAATTACATTGAACCGCACCCAGGACTTTAACACACACACAAACCCACATACACACAGGTAAGCATTGGGGACACTTTGTTGCAAAGGCAAAAAGGGACGTAGCTTCAAGTTTTTGTATTTAAGACGAAATAAATTGGATTAAAAACCGCAAAAATCCAATTGTCTATTGTGGTGCCACTGCCGAGGAAAGCAAAGGAGAAATCGGGAAAAGCATGGAGAGAACCGGAGAAAGTCACAGAAAGCCGGAGACGGAGACGAAGAAAGCCAAATGCGGTAGCGCCAGGAAGGATGCTTAGGGGATTTTTATTTTATTTTTTTTTTTTGTGAGAGGTAGGGAATCCCCCTTAAAAAGCAACAGCTCAAAGCGAAGGCCAAAATCAAAGCCAAAATACAAATTCGCTTGGTTCACATTCGGAGGGAATGGTCTTAAAATATTTAGCAAGAAATTCTGCGACTGTTTTGTGTGTGTCACTTTCTCTGTATCTGCCTCTCCCTTTTGTCAGTCTGTTTCCTCTACGTGTGTTTTGATTCTCTGTTTCTTTTATTACAGGGTATTCGATTGAAATTCGAGCTTGTTTTTTGATAAAATATGAGATTTTATTTTTTTAAAGAAAATTATAGAAAATGGAAGCAAGTTAAAATAAAGTACACATTTATGAATGCTATGAAGAAAGATTTTTGAACTTATAGAACAAAGGACTTCATTTCATTTTATACAATATTTCATACTTTATTTCTAAATAAATTGAATTAAATCTTAATATTTTATTACTCCAAGCCATGGAAAAGATATTTAAGGCGTATCAGTATCAATATCTATTAAGGAGAAATGGTTTATACAAAGATCTTGATGCATATTTACATATATCATTTATTCCAAAACTTATTTAAGATTTTCCTACATTATTATTAAAACAATTTTAACAAAATTTTACAATAATAAAATAATATTCTGAAATCTCTTTTGCCTTTTGCAAAAAAACCCACATAAATCTCTCATAATATCCCTCCTGATACATACAAGTATATTTAAAATACCTGAAATAAATGATCATCCCTTAGTCGATATATTGATTTTCTCCAATTCAGTCTGCATTTTTTTGCTGTGTATATATGTGTGTGTGTGTGTGCTTGTTGTATGTTTGTATGCAAATCAAAGACTAATTGGATTTTTAAGCTCAAACTGTCAATGCTTGGGCCGAACTCAACTTTACATGGAAGAGGGAACATGGAAACGTTGCTCATCCGTCCATCTGTCCGTCTGTCCATCCGTCCGTCCGTCTGTCTGCGCTCCACTTGTTTGTATTTGTGCACCTGACTAGAAAGATATTCGGGGTGGCTAACAGGTACTGGTAGTACACAGGTGCAGATAGGGATTGGAGTAAGCAAAAACCGTTGACAAAGGTAAACGTAACGTTCGACGAGGCGAACGTTTGTGTATATACAACGGATTTATGTTTTTAGGTAAACGATTTAAGCTGCCAAAGCAAACAATTCCTCATGCAGCTGGAAAGCGTCCATTGAACCGGTAGATGGGTGGTTGGGTGGTTTTGGGTGGTTGTGTCTGCTCTTCGGACGAATGATAGTCGGAAAATGCCAGACTAATTTGATTCTATTTAAATCTCATTGCGGACATCAAGCGAAGCTGGCTTAAACGCCCATTGATGCCTGATTTTGCCCCAGTGGTGGTTGTGGGCCCAGGGCCCGCTTTTCCTGGTGACATTGCGGTTCCAGGACCCGCATGATGCGCACTCATCACGTAACAGTTTTTCCACCCACTGTCCCCCAGTCCCCTCCCATTCGAAACGAGTGCCTTGAGTATCTTTTCTATTTGCGTGAACGCAGCTGCCAGTGGTCTCGAAACGAGACCCCAACGAGGGCCCCTCCCCCGCCCCGAGCAGCACGACCAGAACAATGTCCTTGCCAAGGCGGCGGAACAAAACGCATGGGCACATGGAGCAGGACACCAGAGTGGAATGCTAGTTCCGACATGGACACGGGCCAGATATAACAAACACTTGAGCAGCAGTCGGAGAACACACTCTCTCTCTTAGACGCTGGTCGTCTCCTTATTGCCATGACATCAAGTGAGATCCTTGCTGTAAAGCTAGAGGAGTCCTGGGAATCCCTGGGAGGGAAATATATTTTGTAAATGTTATAGCTATTGTTTGGTAAAAGGTTTTAAGCACTGCCTAATAAGTAAAGCAAAATAAAGTGTTAGATAGAAATTATAGTATTAAAGCTTTAAGGCAAGTACATTATCCTTAATAGCTATTAACTTACATACAACTTCAAGTCCCTGTAGGGTACAATCATCAGTAACTCTAGCCGACACCTGAACGTCCCCTCTCTCTCTCTGCTTTTCTTTGCCATCTGGTGTGGGGTAGTAGTGCCTATTGCCGTACCGAAAAATCGTCAAGTGTGTGACAGTGACACACTTGGTAGGCAGCACACACACAACACACACACACACACACACACTCTGCTCTGCTCTTCTGCAACAAAAACAGGACCAAACAGCGGCAACAGTAACACTGGCACTACTCTCTGCCCCCCTCTTGGCCCATTCAGTTGGCTATTTTCGGCTTCGGGGGCCAAAGTCAAAGCCGCACAAGGACATGTGTGACACTTCTACACGAGATGGGGTCGCAAAAACCATGGGAAGCCCCATTTTATGGATCTCGAATGTATGGCAGAGGAGGAGTGGGTGGATTACATGGGTGGACATAAGGGAATGGGAATGACGGAGCAATGCAGACGTAAATAATACAATAGACACCTAGAGTTCCCCCCACAGCTTTAACGTTTTACGAGGCATTCATCATTCCGCCTACGGGACACAAAGTATATTCTATATATACTATGTATATATATATGGGGAGTCTATTAATTACACATGTTGCGCCGAAAACTTGAAATCACTTGCCATTTATTTTTATGATTTTCGCCTAGGCTCACAGAACTCGGACTCACATTTGTTTTGGCCAGATTTTCCTTTTTCGGGCAAACAATATTTTTCAATGTCCAACCAATAACAATATAATAAGGGATGATTTCGACCAGAAGTTACCCTAGAGTTTGTGTTTTATTAATAGGAAAAATGAGGATAAAGTTATCAAATTCCATTTAATTGAAGGTGAATTCAAGATATTATACCATTTATAATTTATTCTTTAAATTCTAGTTCTTTTTAAGAAGGAATGTGGAAGGAAATATTATATTGACATTTAAAACATTCGAATTCAATTAGAACTATTATTAGTTACATGTTTTAACTGACATTTATTTAATTAAAGTAATATCAAATGTATACAGATACTCTTTTTAAATTACCCTGCAAAGCTAATTTTATAAATCCGTGAAACTAAAGGGTACATAGAAAAGAAAAGTCTCAAATATCTTGACTTGGACCTTGGCTTAGACCCCTTGCCTGGTGTTGCTTTTCAGATGGATAAAAATAAAAATTCCAAGGCTCTCTGGGATCGATGCCGAGAGTGAGAGGAAGCCGTCTAATAAGTTTGGCGCCAGTTGGCCCTGAAATATGACGTAAACTCGGGCCTAAAGTGCCACATGTTGGCCCAAAAAAACTTTGCCGGCAACTGTCGTCTGTCAAAGTGTCGGCGCTATAATTTTTTCTGGTTGTTTTCTGCCACGATCACGTGCCGGCGGCGACAGTTGGTGGGCCTCCTCCAGATGAGAGACAGGATCTGGGCAGTCCAGTCCAGCTAATTGTGTGAAATTTCATTCATTCGCCGTGCTGGACTCCTCCCCTCTCCCTTGAAACGCAAGCCGCAAAATTAAGTTTTAGTAACCGAGAGAATTGTTAACGCTCGACTGGGCCCCACACCGCAACGCCAGAGCAGAAATGTTTCTGGTCTCTGTCGATTTTGGCAGGAAATTAAATTCGATGTATCGCCCAAAGGTGGGGAAGAAATGGAAACGCAAGGTCCCTGAGATAGGGATAAGACAAGGGCTTGGGATCCAGAGCTTGGATGGGCTTTTGTTTTTTAGTTTTTTTTTTTGTGTGCTTCTTGGCAACGAAGAAGAGAGCCTCTTTGCCAACTGAAAATTCATGCGGCTTCAGTTTATGTATGTACCCTTTCCAGAGAGTTTGTAGAACTTTAGGAGAAGCTCAAACAAGTTTGAACTTTTCATTGAACTTTACAGATGCATAAGCCATAAATAAATATAAATAAAAAACATACTCTTAATAAAATTAGATTTACAAAATGTTTAATAATATTTCTATTACACTGAATCAATTTTAAAAACCCCTGCAAACATTTCCTTTTCTCAAAACTCAAATCACTTTCAAGAGTATAAACTGATTTGGCTTCTGTTAAGCTCAAACCTTCTTGGTTTTGGCCCTTTTTTGTTTTTTTTTTTTTTGTTTGATTCCCTTGGTCTCATCTTCGCTTTCTGGTTTATTTTCTGTTGGCCAGTAAATAAACCGGAGATGACTTTGCGGTTTTCATTGCCAGCCCAACTGGCTTGGCTCCCTGTGTGAAATAGAACCAACTTCTGGGCTCTGGCCCAGGCTCTGAAATGGAGACTAACTTTTGTACAATTTTCGGATGAGATCGGAGGTTCTAAAGGAAGTTCAGTTTGGTTATTATAATTACTGCTCCCATGGAATTCAATAGGTTGGATTATGATAAATAAAATGGAAGCAGGATGTGCATTTAATACAGAAAATTTAGTACAGGAAACGAAGAGATAACGGGGGAAAAACGATTCAAAACGTATTTAAAATTTTTTTGTTAATTATAGAATTTATAACAATATTTAAATAAAAATCTAGACTTGTGTAATATTTGCACAATACTTTATAAACATACATATCTTTACCTTAAGGTGAAGATATTAAACGATGGTTCTATGTGAAAATTTATTCGACAAATCAATTTTTAAAAACCTCATAAATAAGCGAAAAAGGCATTACTTTAATTCTTTCCTATGCTAGTTTTTATTATATTAACAAATCTGCTTACTCTATTTAGAACTTTAAAAATTTTGAATTTTTTTTCAAAGTTTTGACAATTATTTGACCTTAAAAAATGTTGAAAAAATTTTCAATTTTATTTTTTGCTTCCGAACTCAGCTAGATCGACTCGGTTGTTCATGCTGATCAAGGATATAGAGGGTCGGAAATGACTCCTTCAAAGTGTTTTAAGCTTCTGACTGATACTATAACACCATTCTTTGAGTTGATATTTATCGATATATTTATATGACCATTTACCTACAAATTTAAATTTAAAAAACTCATAACTTATCAAAAAAATGCATTAAATTCAATTCAGGAAGCTGTTCTGTACTAGTTTTTATAGGTCTAACAAATCTGCATATTTAGTTTTAAAATTTAAGAAAATTGAAATTTTGTCAAATTTTGACATTTTGACAATGACAAATTTTAACAAAAAAAATGTTGAAAAAAATTTTCAAAATTTTTTTTCTTTTTAATATTCCTAGATCGATTCGGACTTTCATGCTGATCAAGAATATATATGATTTATAGGGTCGGAAATGACTCCTTCACAGTGTAACGAACCTTTGACTGAAATTACAATACCCTGCAAAGGTATAAGAATAATCTTTACAATTTTTAAAATTTACAATTATAAATAAAGGTAAATAAACAAATATTGCAGCTTTAATTAAAGTGTTTCCTGTTCTGACTTTATTTTATTGGAAAGGAGCAACTCCTATTATAGCTTTGCAATGCTTACATGGATACTTATCTAAAACTAAATTGGCATTAAATTTGACACATTCCTATCCAATATATTTCCTTTTAATTATAGCTATTTTACTTCTCATATTTAATTACTTTATAATCCAATAAGAACTACAAGTCCCATTACTCTCCTTTCTATATCAAGGGGAATGGCTCAGAAAAAAACAAATATATATGTACTTTTGGTTAAGTTAAGGTTTGGGAATGATATACCACGGTATCGCCCACACTTCAGTGAATTGCAGGCAATGTCAGTTGCTGAAAATCTCTGCCAAGTGGATCACATGAACGAGGAATGCGAAACGAACGCCCACTGCCTCGGTGTAGATGATGACGACGATGAGGACGAGGACGAGTGGGCACACCAAACTAGTAAATCGGGGAGAGGCCCCAGAAAGACACACACAGAGATCGGGAACACCCACATAATTATGAGACTGATGCTCTGGGATTTGCTCCAGGAGAAGAAAGCATGGCCAAAGCTGTTGTCTTGACATCTTGGCTTATAGGACTCATAAATCTTCATGCAGATTTCAATGAAGGTATGTGAAAATATTTGTTTGATGTTGAAGCCATTGAAGTTGGATTAGTGCATATAGAAATATAATATAATATAATTTTTAACTACACAGCCTTTTGGATTTATAATATAGAAAATGTTTATTAATGATATTAATAATATTATTATTATCCAATGTGTATTAAATTGTCTTTGGTAATACCAAAACAAATGGCCTTTAGGTCTATTAATTAAGTCATTAAAAAGACCTGTTTATGGAATATAAAACATAAAAATGATCCTGCTTTTAAATATGAAAAACAACCAGCGTTCAGACATTTAAATTAGAATGTAAGCTCTATTTCAATTTTACAATTATTTTACCTACCTGCCTGTCAATTTTCTCAATTTCTCATTTCCTAAGACTCCCTCAACACCACTTCCCCCTGTCTTAAATTATTTATTATTATTTTTGTGATGGGTATAAACAGCATTTAGTATGCTAAATGATGCCAACTGTTTGCCAATTGCTGCCATTCGCTGACACCTCCAAGTGCCCATTAATGTCAACTCAATCAATGAGCCAAATGCGAAATACAGAAAAAGATGCGCACAACAATAAGGCGATTAAAAAACCAGGCGGGGGGTAAGTGCTCCCCCTTTGCCTCAGGAACAGAAAAAGAAAAGGTTTCACAGCCGAAAAACTTTTTCTGACAACAAATTGACATGGAACAGGACTAGGGTCGCCTTGGAAAAAAGGAAGAAAAAAAAAACAGGAGTGAAAGGAGTGGAGCGGCAACCCTAATCAGCGAGCGGCGCACTTGTGTTCGACGTTAGCCGTCAATTAGGTGGCCCCATCGTTTTGGGCCATCGACAAACGGGGCTAAAAGATCAGGGCCAACGGCGGCGGCGTTGGGGCCAAATTTGCATCAATAAACGCCAAAACCATACGCAGATGCCAATGTAATAAGTGCCAAACGAGTATGCTCCATCAAACCAGATGAGCCAGGAGAGCAAGGACACCAGGACATCAGTGGTGTCAACTTGGAGTTTTTAGAATCAGAATAATATAGAGAAAATCTTCTACAAATGCTAAAAATAGTTGCTTGAGAGCTAATGACTTCAGCTTACAGTTTATAAAGAATTTCCCATATTTCTGTAATAATTTATTTATATTTAAAGCAAACCAATCTATCACCCGAGTCTTTTTCTAATCAAATGTTTCTAGAAAGTGTTTTCTGTAAACACAGTAATTTTCGAAGGGTTTCAAGATATTATTAAAATATTTCAAATACATAAATTAATACTTCTACTCAATTTAAAGACTTTTTCCCATCATTTTGTCATCACTGTAAGGAAGCAAAGCCTGCCTGCAGTATCCTCCCTGGGTCCCTGGTTTTTGAAGAACCTTTTGCATTTACATGTCAAGCCCAGATGTCGACAATTAAAGCCCCCGGCAAAGGAGGCAGAGGCAGCTATATTGCAAAAGCGACAGCGTTTTCGGGATCGAAGCCCTGATGGCAAATGGCTCTGAGGATAGGGGATTGACCCAAACCCTATATACCCAATGAACGAGGGCCATTGAAGCAGCATTTTGACAAAGTGGCTGCTTAATTTTTCAATTGAACGAGCCGGTAGCGAGGCGAGAGGGTGAAGAAAGGGGAAGGAGGTTGGGATTTGCTGAATGCAGACCGCGTCAAGTGGCGTCCTGCCACCGCAGGATGCTGTCATCCGAGCGGCGATATGTGAGTGGGTGTGGCCGAGCGCCAAGTGGACCAAAAGTGTGCACTTGGACTCTTCACTCCAGAAACAAACAGAAAAATAAAAAAAGTGAAGTCCCACACACTCAACCATTGCACACTTGAAGCTGTCACAATCAGGCGAGTGAATTGTTTAACACGGGAGCAAATAGCGCATCAAAGATGACCACTTGCGTAATCGAATTAAAAATTAAGTGCATATATTTATATGTATGAGGGAAATGGGGAAAAATTTTGATAATAAAAAAAGAGGTTTTTTACAAACAAGTATTAGAAAGGTTTTGAATATATTCAGTTAAATGAAGCAATTAATATGGATTAAAATATAGTTCTGGGGTATTAAAGTTCCCTGAATCTCATCATAAAACTGTGGAATCCATAGGTCTATTAAATACTTAAATTAAGTTTAAATAAAGTTTATAAATATTTATTAGTAAATGGTTAATATACCATAACAAATCAAATCAATCATTTCTAATATAATCAAAATTCCTAATTATAATAATTTCAAATATATATTAGTAACGTCCTCAAAAAAGCCTAGTTTTTTTAATACAAAATATTTTAAAACAAGAAAGGAAACTAACTTCATATACCACGGTATCGCCCACACTTCAGTGAATTGCAGGCAATGTCAGTTGCTGAAAATCTCTGCCAAGTGGATCACATGAACGAGGAATGCGAAACGAACGCCCACTGCCTCGGTGTAGATGATGACGACGATGAGGACGAGGACGAGTGGGCACACCAAACTAGTAAATCGGGGAGAGGCCCCAGAAAGACACACACAGAGATCGGGAACACCCACATAATTATGAGACTGATGCTCTGGGATTTGCTCCAGGAGAAGAAAGCATGGCCAAAGCTGTTGTCTTGACATCTTGGCTTATAGGACTCATAAATCTTCATGCAGATTTCAATGAAGGTATGTGAAAATATTTGTTTGATGTTGAAGCCATTGAAGTTGGATTAGTGCATATAGAAATATAATATAATATAATTTTTAACTACACAGCCTTTTGGATTTATAATATAGAAAATGTTTATTAATGATATTAATAATATTATTATTATCCAATGTGTATTAAATTGTCTTTGGTAATACCAAAACAAATGGCCTTTAGGTCTATTAATTAAGTCATTAAAAAGACCTGTTTATGGAATATAAAACATAAAAATGATCCTGCTTTTAAATATGAAAAACAACCAGCGTTCAGACATTTAAATTAGAATGTAAGCTCTATTTCAATTTTACAATTATTTTACCTACCTGCCTGTCAATTTTCTCAATTTCTCATTTCCTAAGACTCCCTCAACACCACTTCCCCCTGTCTTAAATTATTTATTATTATTTTTGTGATGGGTATAAACAGCATTTAGTATGCTAAATGATGCCAACTGTTTGCCAATTGCTGCCATTCGCTGACACCTCCAAGTGCCCATTAATGTCAACTCAATCAATGAGCCAAATGCGAAATACAGAAAAAGATGCGCACAACAATAAGGCGATTAAAAAACCAGGCGGGGGGTAAGTGCTCCCCCTTTGCCTCAGGAACAGAAAAAGAAAAGGTTTCACAGCCGAAAAACTTTTTCTGACAACAAATTGACATGGAACAGGACTAGGGTCGCCTTGGAAAAAAGGAAGAAAAAAAAAACAGGAGTGAAAGGAGTGGAGCGGCAACCCTAATCAGCGAGCGGCGCACTTGTGTTCGACGTTAGCCGTCAATTAGGTGGCCCCATCGTTTTGGGCCATCGACAAACGGGGCTAAAAGATCAGGGCCAACGGCGGCGGCGTTGGGGCCAAATTTGCATCAATAAACGCCAAAACCATACGCAGATGCCAATGTAATAAGTGCCAAACGAGTATGCTCCATCAAACCAGATGAGCCAGGAGAGCAAGGACACCAGGACATCAGTGGTGTCAACTTGGAGTTTTTAGAATCAGAATAATATAGAGAAAATCTTCTACAAATGCTAAAAATAGTTGCTTGAGAGCTAATGACTTCAGCTTACAGTTTATAAAGAATTTCCCATATTTCTGTAATAATTTATTTATATTTAAAGCAAACCAATCTATCACCCGAGTCTTTTTCTAATCAAATGTTTCTAGAAAGTGTTTTCTGTAAACACAGTAATTTTCGAAGGGTTTCAAGATATTATTAAAATATTTCAAATACATAAATTAATACTTCTACTCAATTTAAAGACTTTTTCCCATCATTTTGTCATCACTGTAAGGAAGCAAAGCCTGCCTGCAGTATCCTCCCTGGGTCCCTGGTTTTTGAAGAACCTTTTGCATTTACATGTCAAGCCCAGATGTCGACAATTAAAGCCCCCGGCAAAGGAGGCAGAGGCAGCTATATTGCAAAAGCGACAGCGTTTTCGGGATCGAAGCCCTGATGGCAAATGGCTCTGAGGATAGGGGATTGACCCAAACCCTATATACCCAATGAACGAGGGCCATTGAAGCAGCATTTTGACAAAGTGGCTGCTTAATTTTTCAATTGAACGAGCCGGTAGCGAGGCGAGAGGGTGAAGAAAGGGGAAGGAGGTTGGGATTTGCTGAATGCAGACCGCGTCAAGTGGCGTCCTGCCACCGCAGGATGCTGTCATCCGAGCGGCGATATGTGAGTGGGTGTGGCCGAGCGCCAAGTGGACCAAAAGTGTGCACTTGGACTCTTCACTCCAGAAACAAACAGAAAAATAAAAAAAGTGAAGTCCCACACACTCAACCATTGCACACTTGAAGCTGTCACAATCAGGCGAGTGAATTGTTTAACACGGGAGCAAATAGCGCATCAAAGATGACCACTTGCGTAATCGAATTAAAAATTAAGTGCATATATTTATATGTATGAGGGAAATGGGGAAAAATTTTGATAATAAAAAAAGAGGTTTTTTACAAACAAGTATTAGAAAGGTTTTGAATATATTCAGTTAAATGAAGCAATTAATATGGATTAAAATATAGTTCTGGGGTATTAAAGTTCCCTGAATCTCATCATAAAACTGTGGAATCCATAGGTCTATTAAATACTTAAATTAAGTTTAAATAAAGTTTATAAATATTTATTAGTAAATGGTTAATATACCATAACAAATCAAATCAATCATTTCTAATATAATCAAAATTCCTAATTATAATAATTTCAAATATATATTAGTAACGTCCTCAAAAAAGCCTAGTTTTTTTAATACAAAATATTTTAAAACAAGAAAGGAAACTAACTTCATAAAGCCAAAGTTTATATACCCTTGCAGCTTGCAATTATAGGATCTTATAAGAAATCGATCACAACTAAGCTTAAAATATAAATATATATAAATTGAAATTTATTGATTTTTTATATGAGAATTTTTCCTACAAATTGAAATTTTAAAAACAAAAATGCATTAATTTTAATTCAGGAAGCTGTTCTGTGATAGTTTTTGTAGGGTTAACAAATCTGCATATTTACGTTTAAAATTAAAGACAATTGAAATTTTGGTCAATTTTAATATTTTGACAATCACAATTTTTAACAAAAAAGTTGAAAAAAATTTTCAAAATTTGTTTCTTTTGAACATTACTAGATTGATTTGGCTTTTCATGCTGATCAAGAATATATATGATTTATAGGGTTGGAAATGATTCCTTCACTGTGTTTTCATCTTCTGGCTGATATTGTAATACCATTCTTTGAGTTGATATTTATCGATATATTTATATGACAATTTTTCCTACAAATTGAAATTGAAAAAACTCATAACTAAGCCAAAAATGCATTAATTTTAATTCAGGAAGCTGTTCTGTGATAGTTTTTGTAGGGTTAACAAATCTGCATATTTACGTTTAAAATTAAAGACAATTGAAATTTTGGTCAATTTTAATATTTTGACAATCACAATTTTTAACAAAAAAATGTTGAAAAAAATTTTCAAAATTTGTTTCTTTTAAACATTGCTAGATCGATTCGGTTTTTCATGCTGATCAAGAAGATATATGATTTATAGGGTCGGAAATAACTCCTTCACATTGTTATAAGCTTCTGACTAAAATTAAAATGACCTGCAAGGGTGTAAATATTTCTGAGTATAGGAATGTTAATATTTATAAACTGTTATTGAGATTTTATACCTACCCTTAGAAAATGAAACTATTTAGCCATAAAAGAGATCAAAGGCAAGATATTACCCCCTGAAAGCAATTCCCTTTTGCAATATTCTTATCACCCGCATTTGAAGGACTTTCCCAGAAAGAAGAAAGAAATCGGTTATCGCTATTTCCGCTACATTTAATATCTATACAAAGGCCATGCCATTCATATAACCAATTTTAAAAATGTTTCACTCGAATAATAAAATAATGAATGGAAAAGAAAAAAAGTCCAGAGAAACTCAAACAAATTGTAGTCGTCGTCGAATGGCAGTAACAAGTTTATAACAATTGTGCCATCTCAAAGCTCATTATGGTAATCTAGACTGGGGGAAAAAGAGAGAAATCTAGAAAAACCCTGAAAGGTAACTGGATAGCAGCTAGAAATGTGAAGAGAAATGAGAATTGACTGAGTCGACAATCGCCGCACGCTGATCAAATTAAGCGCATTTTAAAGTGACTTGTATATGGGCAAAAGTTTTTCGATTAGAGTTTAAGTGTCCATTTCATTCACGAGGTGCCGACGAGCCTCCATAAAGCCAGAACTACGCCACCTTCCCCCAAACCCCGCCTTTGAACTTGTAAAAAAGTTGATTTTTGCATTTGGCCGCACAATTAACTTGAATGACTTGGTGGGTGTCCCATAACAGCTGCCCGACTTCCCACCAAATCAACAACAAAAACCCAAAAAAAAAAACAACAAAAAATCAACTCAAAAAAAAAAAAAGAACAGGAACCCAAACCCGTTTGTCCTTTAGGGGGATATATGAGGGGGGAGATGGTACACTTTTAGAAATTGGTATTTTATTTGAACATAAAATATTTTTAGAAGATATTCAATGGAACTGGTATTTTATTTGAAAGAATTCTAATAATCAGCCGTTTAATAAATCTTTATTTTATTATAGTGGAAAAGTATAACAAGGTAGTAGCTTTTCGAAATAGAAATATTAATTTTACTTCTTTTTACGTACAAGCATTATAATGATTGAATGATAAAAAGTCGGATCCAAGATATTAGTAAAGGGCAATATTAAGTTGCCTCAGGCGATCTATATTTATTTTTTACTATATATCTAATAAATTCTTGTATATTAAGTTGGATTTCTTTCAGTAATATATATTCTGCCATCATCATCCTCTTTAATTACATAAGGGATGTGAATATTTCGAGTATGTTAAATCAAACTGAACCAAATTAATTATACCTTTTAAGTCATGCAATTGGAATATAAAATAAAAGCTAAGACCTTAGAAAAACAAACATTTTTCTTTTAGTATTAAAACGAAATAACTAGTTTATAACATCCCAGATTTTGTATCTATTAACCAAAGCTCTCTAATTTTTAAGAACCAACTAAGAAATCCCTTCTCTCTGAGCACTTGGATATTTAGAGGATGTTAAATCAAACTAAGAACTAATTAAATATACATACCATTAAAGCCCTTAGAAAACCCCTTTTTCTTTTATTATATTAACGAAAACATACTATATAACATCCCAAATCTTTCTAGTAACAAAAATTCTCCGAATTTTTAAGAAACTAACTAAGAAGAACAACTCCATTCTCTCACTGCAAATACTGAGGCTAGGGGTGCACGTTCACAATTTTTTGGCTGTCGGAGCTGGTGGTGCCGCCGCTTCTGCTGCTCATAGTTTTGCTTATCTTTGCATAACTTTTGCATAATAAACCAGCCAGGAACAGAAACCGAGGAACCCAGAAGGGGAACCCCAACCAAAGGGTGTGTGTGTGTGTGTGTGAGGGGGGAGGGGGTATATCTGATGGTTCAGATGGTTTTTGGTTTTTGGGAGAAATGCGTTCTTTTGTCATTGTTATGCCTGCGTTGGTCGCCCCGTTGTTGTTCCTGTGTTCCATTGTTTATGTATGCGCCAACACATATGCACGTTCCCTAAATGCAAAACAAAAAAAAAAAGGAAAAGGGGGCGGCAATGGCAAATGGGGCGAACCATGGGTTGGGATATTCTATATAAGGGGTTTTTTTTGGGGGGGGGGGAGAGACATTCATATGCGTTGCCGAGTCAACAGCACGAAAATTCCGCAAGTGAATGCACGAAAATCCAAACAAAACATCTGAGCAACAAACAAAAAAACGCAACGTAAAACAAAAAAAAAGTAGGAGGAAAAATATAAAGAAAAGCCACAGAAATATAGGGAAGATTTAACGACTAAAATATACCCAATAAAGGTTATAGTTAATATAAATAATTGAAATTTGTTAGAAAGTAAAGAACACTGATGATAATGTAATTGATATCTGCAAAGAATTATAATCCAAAAGTTTATTTATGGCCAAAAAGTATATTTATAATTATTGTATATTGAAATTTTGAGTTTATTTTGTTAATTAGGAAATGGGAATTTTTAGAAAGTAAAGAACACTGATAATAATATAATAAAAATAGGTTAAAGGTTATAACAAAAATATTATAACAAAATAAAGAACTGCAAAGGTTTACAATAAATATATTATTTTAAAATCTAATTTCTTGTTGTATTCAGGCATTCCATTTTTCACTTAATTAAATTTGTTAATTAATTTATAGCATCAAAAACCTATTATAAATACACAACTGATCCAAGTTCTTCAATATTTTAAAGAACCTATACCTTTGTGAATTGAAATTTAATCAAATTCATTGATGTGAATAAAACTTCATCCGAAGTGGATCAAATTTTTTAAAGATTCTTTGAGATGCTGTGCCCAAAAGTTAACAGCTTTGCATACCGTGTATATAAAAAACTACACAAAAACATAAAGAATATCCGGAGGAAAGCAGCCGGGATGTTTGTTATTTTTTTGTTTTTATTTTTTTTTATTCCTGCCTGAGGTCTGGTTGAGGGATTTGCCTGCATGGGTTTTTGGCTTTAATTTGGCATCCTCTTTTGTCGCCAGCAGCGGTGAAGGTGGTCCTGGTGGTCCTGGTCTTAAGCGGATGGGGGGAGTTGCAGCGAAAAGTCTGTGGCCGCTGCTTATGTAAATTATTCAGTCGATGTGGAGGGGAAAATGAGCTGGGGGATGATGATGCTCTCTCCAAGAGCTGGGAGTCAACAGCAGACTGATGATTTAATGCGAACCGCAGACTTTTGTCGAGCTAAGCATTTAATTGTTTCGAGGAGCTATGGCTTGGCAGCGGGGACAGAGTGGAGTGCACCAGGAAGATCAATGGGTTGGGTTTAGGGTTGGGTTTGGAGTATGGAGTCTGGAGTCTGGAGTCTGGGGCTTTGGCTTTGGCTTAAGCTCCATTTTGTTAGAGTGCCGAGTGCACTTGGCTCAAATACCTAAAACAGAGCTTGCTGCTAGCTGTGGCAAATTTGTGAAGCGTTCATGATTAGATTGCTATCCATTAATGGGTTATATTGTGGGCTAAATGCAAATTACCATTTAAGCGGTGAGGTAAAGATCTTTGGAAAGAAAATGTGGCCTGAAAGGACTAATAACATACCAAAACAAGAAAGGAAGCTAACTTCGGCAGGCCGAAGTTTATATACCCTTGCAGATAGAACTTCTATGAATAGGAATCCATACAATATAAATTATATATATTTGTGTTAAAAAACAATGAAGTAATACCTGCTTTCATTTCATTCACCTATACATATTATATTTGCAGTTTTACATTCACAGATTTGCATTTTTCCTCTACATTAAACGATCGCTTGTATGGCACCTATATGATATAGTCGTCCGATTTTCATAAAATTTTACACAAAATTGTAGAATAATATGAAATGGCTATATCTCAAATTTGATCAAATTCTGTTGAAAACTAAAAATTTTTTATTTTTTTTTTTTAAACTTTTCCGATCATTCCTATGACAGCTATATGATATAGTCATCCGATCCGGCCCGTTCCGACATATATACGAGTGAGAGTATATAAAAGACTAACTGCAAAGTTTCATTCAGATAGCTTTAAAACTGAGAGACTAGTTTGCGTAGAAACGGACAGACGGACAGACGGACAGACGGACATGGCTAGATCGACTCGGCTGTTGATCCTGATCAAGTATATATATACTTTATATAGTCGGAGGTGCCTCCTTCACTGCGTTGCAAACTTCTGACTGAAATTATAATACCCTGCAAGGGTATAAAAATAATAGGAAGCTCATTAATCATTTCCCAAAATATATCTCATTTTAAACCGCACTTCCAGAAACAAGAAATATGTTTTTTAAGCATCCAATTAACTTTAATTACAACACGTTCATCTTGCCCCTTTCCGCTTAAATCCCCCTTAACTTGGATTCATATATATTTTGTCATTGCTGGCTTATCATAAATTGAACCCAAAATCATTTCAAGAAATCTGGAAGCTACCCTTAGACATTCCTTTTTAAAGCAGCGTTAACTAGGCTATTTCTGAAATCTAACCCTTTGCACTCTTAACCCATTCATCTGCCACCCTTAAGGATATACGATGGTACATATATATTCATGCAGAGAAAGAGCTCATATATAGAGTTTATTTTGTGCTGATCATGGGAATGGTCAAAGTAACATCAAACAAACTATTCATCATCACTTTTTGACGCGGCACAGCAAACATCAGAGAGTAGCATATGCTAGACCCTCGTTTCCCCTCCCTCCCCCCTAACAGTCATGATGTGCTTTTAAGTGCATATGTGTGTGTGTGTGTGTGTGTGAGAGAGCGGGGTTTTACTCACGCATGCACTTGGAGAAATTTAATAAGTTAGTTTCAAAAAATTATAGTCTTAAAAGGAAATGTAATTAATTTCTTGATAATAGTATATAAAATTTTAAATATGTTTTCATTAAGTTAAACAATTAACGAAAAAAACATAATTAGTAAAACCTTGAAAATATATCATGAATTGCTACAGGAAGTGCTGCAAATGCTAAATCCCTGGAATAGGTGCAGTAAAGTATGCAATACAATTTTTCAAATTGCATATTCCATTGGAAAAGCTTCTTGTGTGAGTTTGACTCCATTATAATTAATTCTGCAACCATAATTATATACATATATTATATATTTTATAATATTATTATAGTATATCATCCTTTTTTAATGTTTAAATATTCTCCTATAGGAGTTTATTTATTTCCAGTGTGGAAGCTGTAAGGACTAATGGAAAATTGGCATGAAAGACGAGCTACTATGGAAATTTAATCACATTCACATCTCACACAATACATCATCATCATTGAGTGCGTATGTGTATGTGGTGTGTGTGTGTGTATATATATATATATATGTGTGTGGCACTTAAGACTCTCACACGCATGTCGTCTCTCTAAGCGCCATTGTGGGTGTGAGTGTGAGTTAGGGTGATGGGAGAGCGATTGCGAGTGTGTGTGGGTTGTGTTTCCGCAAGTTTGTTAACTGCATTAGTACGAGAGCCTTCTGTGTTTGATTATGCCTAGAGGGTAGACACACGCAATACCCTGCACATCCACACGCACACTTACTTGTACGAGTTCCAATGAATGGGATAAAGTTTTTAGGTTCTGATTGCTTGATTGTGTCTGTCAACAATGGTTGACATACAGACAAACTCATTCTCACATAGAATACCGACTGACCTAAACAGATTTTGTGTATTATCATGGGTAGGGATTTAAAGTTTTTAATACCCTAACCACTCTACAGGGAATATCTGAGAAGAGTTTTGTAATTTTTTGTGAGCATTTAAATATATATTAAGTGGCATTTAAAGTGATCTAAACATTATTTAAATAAGTAGAATTTTGGGGAATATTTGTTTTAAATTTTGTGGATTAATATTCTTTCAGAATTCAGTTTAAATTGAATTGGAAGACTGACTGGAAAAGTAATATGATAATTTTAAGAATATAAATTCTATATTATATTTCTTTGATTCATAGCTTTTACCTAACACTTTCCAGTGTATCTATGCTTTTGTATCAAGTGACAAATTTTCATATCTTAATTATAAGCGGGCTGTCATAGTTTTGGCTACTGGAATTGTTTTTCATTCATCCCTAAATTTTCATAGAAATCGGGTCTTATCAACATTTTCCGTTTATTTGTTTGCTTTTGCTCATTTGCAACAAAAGGGGTTTTTTAGGGGGAGTTTCGGTTTAGTTTCGTTGGGTTTTTTGGGGTTTGGCTTCAGTTACTTTTGGTTTTGGTCATATAATTATGTTGTGTCAGTTTACGGCAATCAAAGCAAAATGCTTTATGTAAGCAAAAGAAGAAAAAACCCCAATGACAATAACGAATGCAATGACAGTGACAATTTCTCAGTGAAACAGAGCGAAAAAGAGGAAGAAGCGGTCAAAGATAGAGGAAGAAGAAAGTAAACACAGAAAGAAAATACGGGAAATAATGATATAAGATTGTTTTAAATGAATAAATTTAAAAAATATTCTAAATATAATTCAAGAAGTATTTATGATTTTTTAATGAAATCTACTTAAGTGGAGGGAGGCATGTGATGTGTATTCAAGATATATTAAAAATAGGTTCAATTTAGCTAATATTGGTATACAAAACTTTTGTTTTCTTTGAATTTTTAGTAAGAACTACATTTTATTTACATTTATAAATATAAATGTTTGATCTAGTATATCTTGTAAAAACCTTTATAATATCTTTGTTTTATATTCTAAATGTTTCCTTATTTTCTAACTCAAAAATATCTTCATGTGCAACTTATTTGGAGTGTAATTACTGTTATTTCGTTAACAAAAAAAGAAATGCGACAAGATGAAGTAAAATTTTACGCTAAATTTGCCATGTGCAATGTACCCCCTTGTAACTTGGCCAATTCAGACCTCCCACACCCACACTCACATATACTACTACATATGCAACGCGTCACGCTTGAAAACTTGAGTTTAATTTCAAGCGATGCGCCTTGAATTAAAACATGTTAGATAACAGCACTAACAGCACTAACAATACTAACAACTTTGGCAACAGAAACCAAATTGCCGTTGGCCTTCAAAAAGGAAGAGAAGAAAAAGAACAAGAGCTGAGCAAAAAAAAAGCGGAAACAGAAACAGAAATTGCGGCAACTGTAACTTTTTTGGACCAACTAAACGACGCTGTAAAGCAGCAACAAATAAAACTGTAAAAAATAGAGTTAAAGGTTTAGAAAAAAACAAAATAAAAAAAAAATTAAAGAGGAGGAGGAGAAGTGGTGGCCATGGAGCGGCAAGCGGGAAAAGCGTCGTCTTTATTCTAATGCCACTTCATGGTCCGGAGAAGATGCAGAACACCAGTAGTCCCAACAAACACAGTAACAAATGAAAAGAGAGATATTAAGTTTAAAAAGTACTCTACTATACTTAATAAGATAGTAAAAAACCATTTAAATATACCGTTAATATTTAAATAATAATAATAATACTAAATAAATAAAAATTGTTCCTATTTGGAGACAGTTTTAATAAGAAATAAAGTTAACTTCGGAAATCCAAAGTTTGCAATGGCCGATGTATATATTTTTATATTACAATCTTACCTGCAATTAAATGTTAAAAAAAACGCATACCTAAGGCAAATATGCATTAATTTCAATTCGGAAAGCTTTGCTATGCTATTTTTTATTAGTTTGATAAATCTGCATACTTAATCTGCAACTGAAAAAATGTTAATTTTTTTCTCTTAATTTTTGACAATTTTGACGATAAAAATTTTAAAATTTCTGAAAAAAAGAGTGGCAAGGCTAGATCGACTCGGCTGTTGATGCTGATCTAGAATATATAAGGTTTATAGGGTCGGAAATGACTCCTTCACAGCGTTACAAGCTTCTGACTAAAAATAATAATACCATTTCTTGAGTCAATATTATTTATATTTTTAATGACAAATTGTTCAACACATCATAGCTTAAAAATCTCATAACTTAGCCAAAAAAGCTTTAATTTTAATTCGGAAAGCTGTCCTGTGTTAGTTTTTTAGGTTAACAAATTTGCACACTCAATAAACAATTTTAAAACTTTTAAAATTTTGTCAATTTTTGACAGTTTAAAAAAGTAAATTTTTGCATGTAAAATTTTGAAAAAATTTTTAAATTTTTATTTTCTGTCTGAGCTTGCTAGATCGATTCAGCTCTTCATGCTGATTAAGAATATATATGATTTATAGGGTCGAAAATGATTCCTTTAATGACAAAAAATAAAATGCCCTCCGCATGGGTATAAAAATGTATTTATCAATCAATTATTTGTCTACAATCTTCTCTTTGAACTTAAAAACTAATTAAAAAAATATATATATTCCGAAAAGCATGACTTTATGTAGGCAATACGAATAAATATAGGAAAAGGTATCAAAATAACTATAAATATTATTCTTTCCACTCGAAATTACTTTAATAAAACTATAACCCTTCAAATGCAAGAGAACAATTTCATTAAAGTATAAAATATAAAGCTAAAAATTTTTAAATTTCTCACACATTTATATATTACATATTGGTGTACCATTTATGAGGGTGTTGGTTGGAGACACAAGAGGCAAGCAAGGACATAGACAGAAGCGAAATGCAGGCGGCAGGATAAAGTGTCCAGCCAAAAAACCGCTAAAACAGTCGTCGTTTCCGGCTCCGCTCCGGGCTCTTAACTCCCATGGCTGCCAGCGAGTTATCCTTGCATTCGGCTTTCTCTTTTTTGCAGCTGAGAGACTTTAACCCATGCTGTGCCCAAGGACCAAAAAACTAAAAATAATAAAAAAAAAACTAGAAATCAAGAGGAAGCTAAAAACACAAAACCCCAGCGAGAGGGAAAGTGAAAGTCTGGCCGAGTGCGACTTTAGCAATTTTTAGTGCAACTAATTCTTTCTGAAGTATCTCATTGTTGGACTGCAAAAAGCCGCAATTTAGTGCGGCGTATGGGGTACACCTCCTGCTTCTCCTTGTTATCCTTCCTCCTGGCACCTCTTTTGCCTCACCCAAAAACACCAAAATCCAAGCTAGCTTTTGGGAGGCAACATTTTCACAGTTGGAAGCCTAAGCCTACTTCGTGTTCTTGTTTTTGTTGTCCTTGTTTTTTGCCGCAGGAAGTCAAAAGTCTCGCGGCAGCTTAAACAGGCGAAAAAGGATGGCAACAGGGGCCCTAGAAAGAGATGGACTAAGTGGGCATGTAGTAGTAGTAGTAACAGGAAAGAGTGGTCAACAGGGGGGAGGGGAGGAAAATGGAGAGGCTCTTGTTATCCTTGGCCAACGGAGTTTATTTCCCTCCAGTTGATTGTCACTGTTACAGTTTAGCCAGAGGAGAATTCACACTCTCTCTCTCTCTGTCTCTCTGTCTCCGTTATGGCTGTTGTCCTTGTCCTTGTGTCCTTGTGGGTGTTGCCGGTTATACACTCGAGTACAAATGGCCATAATATGTTAGCCATATTGTTGCCGAGTTGAAAGTCACTTGGCGTTAGCCTGGCAAAAGTTGTCGCAAACAGTTGTACAGGAGTCCAGTTGAAGTGTGCAAAGTCTAGGATCAAGGATCAGCTAATCACTGCCAGATGTTGTTGAGACTCTACATTTCCTTGTTGTTTAATTGTACTTTTAAGGATTTTTTATAGTTTTATAGTGAAGGTTTGGAGAACATTTCAAGGAAAAGATTGCTAGGTTACCTCATAAATAGTATTAGATAGGTAATCAGAATATATCTCTTTCTTTAAAGTATAAATAATTACTCTTTGTATGTATTTAATCAAATGTATACGTATTTAATCTACTCACAATACCGTATTATCTACAATTCGTTGAATCATCTATTAAAAATAAATCTTAAAATGCAATATCTTTTCACTTCGATGGCTTGCTATGAAGCATGCTCCGATATTTCCAACTAAACAGAACCAATCCATATATAGAACCCATGAGAATGATTCATATATAGAGGAGGCACTCATTCAAGGCGAAAAATCGTAAATGAAACTCATTGCGTTCCGCTTGACTCAGATTTAAGGTCTAGACTCATAGGCTCTCGACTCTAGACTCTAGACAATCCTCAAGACTATTTGTAATTTCTCGACTAAAAAACGGAAAGTAAAATATAATATTCGCTGCGAACGGAAATGAGCAATTGGAGCGTGAAAAAAGCGTAATTACAGCCAATTCTCTTCAAAGATCTGGACGAGGGAGTAGCGTTTATGGAAATTCAGCTGGCAAAAGAAAAACATCATATCCGCTGGCAAGATGGCAAGCTAATGAGCGGCGATGTTTAATTAAAACTTCTCGCAATTGTTTCTAATGGGTGTCGTTAGGGCATTAAACAGCGGTGTATAAATCACAGGGTCCCCTTGCCTTTACACACATCACATGTACTATAAGCTTCCATTCTGGCCACTTCCGTTTGCCAAACACGTAGCCATAAAGGCCAACACAGGGAATGGGAATAAGATAGAAAAAAAAGACGACACACGCGGCGAGGAAAACTTATGCTGAAGATAAGACATAAGCAAGGGAAAACTGGTCTAAAAGGGAGGGGAAAAACCTTATCAACTCAAGCCCCAAGATTTACCAGCCAGACACGTGGAAATGTGCGGCAAGCTCAACTACTATTATTTTTTTTTTTTCCTCGCCTCCCTTTTTCGGCTATACATATATATTTCTTTTTTCGTCCTGGCTTCTATTGCCTCTTAATGCTAATGAAAAATATTTCCAACTGTGCTGCCAGGATTAAGGGAGGTTACCCGTTTATTACTCGACAAGCCTTCAAAATCTCAAGCACCACAATACACACAACCCACCAGCAGCAGCAACGGAACAATAAGTGGCATAAAACTGAAGCCACGACCTTTTATTATCTATCTTGAGGGAGATGGAAGAGTATAGGGGGAGAGACATCGTTTAATATTTAGTTGAAGATTTAATGCAGCCACTAAATAGTCGGGGGACGCATAAGAGCAGAAGGTGGAAAATGGAGATGAAAGCGTGTCACGACCGATTAAGAGCAGAGAGATTAGAAATGACACTTTTCATTCAGCCAAAAAGATTCATTTTCAGCTATTCCTTGGAGTCTTTAAATTTATCGTTGGGTTTTCTGAATAATTTAAGGAGAAAATTAAAATTATTTAGTGCTACTTTGAAACATTTTACCAACTATTAATTAGATCTTTAAATTAATTTCCTATTTTTAAAGCTAGTTATCCTTTCCTATCAAAAACCATATTAATTTCCCATTAACCTTAGCCTCCTTTGGCATCTTATCACGGTCTCCTCGCTGGCATTTTGTATCGCTGTGATAAGCTCCGAGAATGTGCTGCCTGAATTACATAATGAGTCCGGGGTTTAAGGTTTCATCTTTGCCATTTGGCCGTCCTGCTGTGGGCCTCCTTTAGGACCCCAAGGACTTCCTGGAAAATTATGCCCCCCTGGGCCACCAATTCCAGCCTCGATTCCTGTGTGGCACGTACCTACAGCTGAACTTGCGGCTGTACATTTTAATTAAGGAGGAGGGAGGAGTAGCCACTGTAGCCCCTGGACACCACATGAAGTTTCCGACGCCTGGCCAAAAAATATTTCAATAACTTCTATAAATAAAATTATGCCTGAAAATTTCTAGATGTCCAGAGATTTATTTTCGGCAATTGAAATTTAAATGAAACCATGTGAAAGGCCTGAACAGAAAGCAGTCCCAAACGCAACGACCAGAAGTCGCACAACTCATTCATGCAGAAGTCCATTGACATTTAATAGCCGACAGAGTCCGACTCGGAGTTGAGTCTCAGGTCTCAGTCTCAGTCCCAATATTTGGTCACAGGCAGAGCTTACTTGACTCTCAGGTGACTCGACCTGCGGGACCGGGTACCCATCCCCAGGACTCTGGTCTTGGAGCTCTGAATCCAAAGCCCGAACTCAGTCATTCTCCCGCCACGTTCTTGCCTCGAGGGTCTCCACGAGTATGGAAGCAGGTCTAGTTAAACCAGAAAATAAGGTAGCAAAATCCAAAAGAGAGTACCGAGTTTAGGCTACATTACAAAAAAATATATATATATATGTATATTTGTTGTTAATATATAAATCACGTGTAATTTTAAATTGCTTCAAGATAAAAAAAAGTTTTGATATATATTTATAAACGCAGTGAACTGAAAGCCAAATAACCAGACAAGTCAAAAATAAATAAATATTTATAATTTTAATTTGCTTTGAAAAAATCTAAAAAAAAAACAAAAACTTAAATGTCATGAAAACAACATAAAAATTGGAACGAGAAAATAAATGAAAACAACATTTTATAGATGAGAAAAAAGCAAGGATCGGCTAAGAATGTCCAGAGACAATAAGTGTCCCCTATTTAAGGCCACCTGCAACTGTGCCCCTACAACTCAGTCTGGTGAATAAGGTCCAGATATACAAGTCCAACCTTGCCCCCACTTGGAGATATGGGATTCAAGTTTATGGCATAGCGGCCAAAACTAATGTGAGTTGCATCCGGGTCTTCCAAAGCAAGTGCCTGCGGAGAATTACTGGTGCTGAGTGGTTTATTCGTAACATTGACTAAGCGAGGGACCTTAGTATTAACAAAAATTATAATTTGCTTTAGGAAAAAGAAATAAACAGATTTTAGTTCTAGCAAAGTAAAAAAAAATATATAACAAAATATAAAGAAGTAAGTTGAGCTCAAAATAACATGTTTCACCTTGGGGACTCACCAACAGAATGAACTGAATCAACTGAAAACATTACTTAAATAGCTCGGGATGAAGCAGCAAAGCCTACTTTGATTTGCAAATAAAATTGAATAGAAAACAGGGCCAACTAAGATTTATAGCTCTTTAAAATGATTATAACTAACAATACTAAAACAAAAAACATTCATTGCGAGATATCTTCTAGTCGTTCAGACTTACCTTTGTGCAGTTCTGGTATTTGTATCACTTGGTCTGCCTCTGCAAGTTTTTTTTTTCCATTTCACTTTGGCTTATTTGCTGTTCCTCTCTTGCACAGGATGTGGCCAACACACAGGTGCACATGTCTCCATTCCGGCGGCATTTGAGCCAAGAGTGAAGCGAAGCTGGGCGGGGGAAGTCCCCGTCCTCTTAAATGGACAGCAGGTTCGGTTCGAAAGCAAATTACGCATAAATCATAGAAAATTAAAAGGCCCAAGCAAGTGAATGAACGAATGAATGAGTGAATGAATGAACGAGTGAGTGAATGAGCGACCAAAGCGAACGGATGGAATGTAACTTCCGTTCAAGTAATTAATGATGACACACCCAAAGTATGGGAATGATTTTGCCGCAGACATATAAATTGTGATTGCCTAATGGGATAAGCTGGACATCGATTAAGGGATTTGGTGAAGACCAATGACAGCCATGGAAAAATGTGTGAAAACTGTCAACAGGAATGTCAGTCTAATTGGATTTTAACTCTTTTTCGATGAAAACAAAACGAAAAATAAAAGAACGAACAAAATGAAACCAAAGATAAGGGAATAAAACATGATTTTCTCTGAGGTCTGAAAGTGTTCAATTAAAATTGATAGAATGTTTAAACTAATCACATTTAATTCAGTATTTTTGGTTGACAAAAATATTATTAATTGATTTAAAAATCATTCCCTCAAGCCTCAGTATCACTTAAACCATTATAAATTTACAAACAGATTTTTCAATTAAGAACCAAGAGATTTAGGAACCCGACTCGCATGAAAGCCCATAAATTGGTGCCGCCCAAAATCAATTTCATCTCTCACAGAGATTACCATAAAAGCCGATTTTCATCGATATTTGGAATCGACCATCGGGTTTTTTTTTTTTTTTTGGTACTCGTTTCGGGCCACGTTCGCCGCGGCTCTAAGCCGCAAAGTTCAATGGTCGAAACAGTCGCCGCCGTCGCATCCAATGAACTGATTAGACGAACAATTAATTTCGGCCAATTATGGTGGCGCCTCGGACCCAAAAGCTGGACTGAAACTGGAAACCACTTAAGCGCGATTTGATTGAAAAGCTTAAAAGGAGCACTGCCTGCCCCAGCTCCTGCTCCTGCTCCTGCCACCCCTGGAGGCACCCACAGTCGAAGAGTCAACCCCCATGGCATTGCGTGGCGCATGGCCACCCCCAACAATTTGACATAAATCTAAACAAAACAAGGCAAGCCGGGGCAGACCAAGTCCGCAAATCGTAGTCCTGTCCTGTCCTAGTCCCTGTCGCAGTCCTCTCAGTCCTCAGAGCCCCGTTTTAACAGTGTTTTTGTAATTATCAGAGAAGGACGTATGTCCTTCGCAGAGGTGATATTATCCATAGCACAGAAAAAAAACGAAATACGAATACTTAAGTTAAATAAAACTCTTAATAAACAATGTTCTCCCTTATTCAAGAGTTAAGTAAATAATCAAAAGTCTATAATTTAATTAAACCATATTATTTTTACACCATTTATTAACTAGTACTTATTATTTAAATATTAAATATGTGTTTAATCACTAGTCCTGCATATCCTGCGCTACCCTAACACCAGAATTTCATTGCTTTTGTTGTTATTGTTTCTCCCAGGATTGCTCCAGGCGACGAACGGCCGCAGGACGACTCCATTAATCAAGGCCGCAAACAAGCGTGGCAGAGCCTGGGGTCGGAGGTCAGACCGATGACAGTGCCGGGGCGATATGCAATGCAAGTGGGTGTTGGTGTGTGTATGCTCTACTCTACTCTACTCTGGCCCACACACACACACACATAAATACATAAATAATTAGAATGATTCTTTAAAGGGCAAATTACCTAATTTGAAACGCTTTGAATAATTACCCCAGACTAAAATTTTAGTCCTTTCAGCAGAGCAGAGAAAATCTGTTTTAAATGCCGGAGCAGGGGGACCAGCAAAAGATACTAGACACTCGCCAGAGACTGCACTAAGCGGCTTAATGCCCCCAAAATGAAGATAAAGTGTTTTTGGACCAATGCAATTCCTCCGAGAGAAGGAGAGATACAGACACATTTTAAGTCCAAGCTGTTTGAAAATAATTAGAGCGTTTACTGACCGCCTCCCACTAATTTTCCGATTTTCCCCGCAAAATGTTGAAAGCAGAGATAAATCAAGATGGAGACATAACTAGACGCTGATGGAGGAGCTCAAGCATATTTAATGGCTGCAGCAAATTGTTGAATTTAAGCATTATATTATAGGTAAAATGCAGTAGAGTTCAAAGGATAAATAATACAATCAATAGAGTAAAATATATCACTTGTATTATTACGAACTTTAGACTATTTTAACTTCTTCAAAAGTATTTATAAATGTTATTTATTATATGATAAATAAAAAACCCTCTTCCCAACATAATCTTATAAAAATCCCAAAACATAAAACACCAATTAGCAGAGACCTCCCGACTTATGAATAATGTTTGTATTTAACAAATTTCAAATGGCTTTTTCTGCATTTTCTTTTTCAGTTTCTAAAGAGATTTTCGCATTAATCGTTACAGAGATCATGACAAATTGCCAAATACCTTTAACGCACTTGACCGGATTTTGCTTTGGGAACAGCACAGCAAACCAACCAAAAGGACCCACCAGACACTTGTTCAAATCCAAGAAGGAGCCACGTCCCAAGTGACCCAAAAGGACACGCAGCGAACCCTTGACTCCGATGAGGCTGAGGAAGTCTGGGAGGGGGCCTCAGCTTGAAGTTAAATAAATTAAGGGCAATTAGGCGCAGCATTACAGTCACAAAAGCTACCTTAAACAGAAACAGAAGCACTCCTCTCCTCTCCTCTCCACTTGAAACTCCGCCAGGACCAGGTGATTTTTTAAATTATGAACGCAAAAATGTTTTTTTTTGCGCTGGCAGACAAACTCAAAAGTCATCTTCTTCACGGCGGCTGCTGTGATTTTTAATTGCGCACTTTACACTGTAAATTTAACAGTTTTGAAACCCCCAACCCGATGGCGGAAGTTGTTCGGCCTCAAAGATTAGCGGTATGTTTTTTCTTCTGCTTCTTGGCCAGGCCCAGACACAAGTGCAGAAAGCGTAGCGCAAATAGCAAATAGCAAACAGCGTTTTTGGCCAATTAAATGCGGCTAATTGTTGCGTACCGAGGAGAGTGCGCTGAATGCGAAACGTGAAAGTCAACAAAATTTATATACCTATAGAAGAAGTTGGGGGAGTCAGCCAAGAGTGAAAAAATATATATATGGTAAAGAAAAAAGAAATCGACAAAATTTGTTGATCATATGCAACACCGATCAGCATTTTTCCTACCCAACTTCCGCCGTCAGAAAAAATGTATTTTGCATAATGGCCGAGTTCTACTTTCGCCAACTCAAGCAAAAGATCATCAAAGACGGTCAAGCGTGGCCAAAAGTGTTGGGAGGAGAGAGAGGAGGGGAAATGGTTTAAGCCAGAAAGGAAGTACGGTTTTTTAATGTGGCAAATAAAGTATTAATTTATTCCAGTAGTAAGCATTTTTGATTCATTAAATTAATAGGCGGTTTCTACAAATTGAAAGAGCAAAGAAAAAAGAGTTAATAGCGAAAAGTTTTTATTAATGGAGTAAACAGAAATCAAGCTGTATCATTTCAATTAAATATATATTCTTATGTAAATATTTTATTAAATAATACATTTATTTTCTATGTATCTTTAAGTTCTAGTTTCTAAAACTCCTTTTAAATATCATCGTGTAAATATTTCAAACTCTAACAAATATTTACTTTACTTTTACAATATTTTCTTTGCAGATAAAAATGACATTTATTTATTTTTGACTCACAAGACGCTTTTTTTACACAAATTTGTTCAACATAAACATAAATTGTGGCACTTGAGTTAAGTTGCCAAAAGGCTGACATACCATAAGATGTCACAAACATGAGCAGATGTATTTTCCACATAATAATTCAAGCGAATAAAGTTCCAACTTTCAAACCAATCTGCTTAGAGTTCTTGGAGTAGTACCTGAGGAGCGCTCATGCTTGGCTGCCCAGCAACGACTTACCAAAAAAATGAAAATGAAGATGAGGGGAAAAAACAACAAACAAACAATACACCCGAAACACGCTAGAGATTTCACTTTTTTGAAGCTTAGACAAGGCAAGCGAAGCGAAGTGGAGATGCGAGAAAACAATACACAATCATAACTGACCTTAATCAATGTCTACGATGTTGAGTTCGCTTGCTGGTGGGTGGGTCGTGTGGGTGGGAAAATGGAAATGTATCTGCACTGGAAATGTATCTTCGAGTGTAACAAGCATATGCATCGCGTGTTTTTTTTTATACCATCTTCTTTGGATCGGAAAAGGGGACAAAACAACAACTGTGGAGCAGGCATCGTATCTATGTATCTTTTTTTCTTCCCTCTCTTTGGCCGTAAACAAGTTTGCTGCGAAAACTTCTCAGGCAATCTAAATCTGGACGAAGGCATCTGCTGGTGCTGTGAGATGCGGCGATGCAATTTCATTCATATATACGTATGCAGTAAAGACAGGTAGATAGATACGTTGGCAGAACAGGTAAGGTAAGCTAAGGTAAGGTAAGGTAAACTGGTAACTGGAAACAGGCAACACTGCCAGCGCTTCCTGTCTGGCCAAAAAAGAAAGAGAGAGAGAGAGGGAGATACATGAGAGTAGTATCATGTACCTGCCCCCGGAGTCATCCGCAGGTGAAGTAACTTATACGCCATTTCAGCATCATTCACATCCACATCCACTCCACAAAAGCCCCGGGCCCTCGGGGTAATTAGTTTAGAGCTCTTCGCCATTCTGGCTCCACAGTCTTTGGCATCATTAAACGAGCCACCGAGATAGTTTTTATTTTTTATTTTCTATAGCTTAGCAGATCTCTCTAGGCAGCCGGGGAGATACATATGTAAAGCGATCTTGAATGAACAATTCCAACTTGGTCATAAAATCATCAAATTGTGAAATTTGCTGAACACCATGCAATGAATTCATTCACTGGATTCGACTCACCCATTCAAAAGACAGTGAACATTAGATATATATCATTTTAGGAATATATTGAATATTTTCAATGCTATAATATAATAAGAAAATACGTAAATTTTTAAGTTAATTAATTAAAAAAAACTAAATAATTAAATATTCTTAATAACAGGGGGCATAATATAAAATATAAAATGAAGATTGAAATGTAGATATAGATAGAAAATAAAATAGAAAATTGATAACTCAAATTACAGCAAAAACCAATTTAAATTACTTTAATGTTGAAAACTGTTGAGATATGAGAAAATAAAATACAAACAAAATTGATTAAATATAAATGAATATATAAAAGTATTAAACTATCAATAAAGATTTTTAACTTTTAATAAGTATCTTCAACACTAATTTAATTAATAGGTGTAGGTATGGTATTTTTATTTTTTTGAAACTTAATGTTCCATCAAAAGGTTTCCAGATAATAATATTATATAAAAATGAATACTCGAATCGATAAATATCGATTACAAATATAAATATCGATTCAAATGTAAAAAGTTCCATCGATTATAAAATCTTAATCTTCAATATGTAATTTTTTGTGATCTTTACAAATACTAAACACGCATAACATTCACCTGAAAGTTCTGATGACTTTCCCTTGTATCGAGTGCTTACTGTACATCTCGTATCTGGCGGATGTGACTCATTGGGTCAAGACTGAAATTGCGCCGCACTCGAAGCCAAAGCAGAAGCGAAGCAAAGCGCGAAGCGAAGCCAAGCTATCTTTTCCCTCTGCTTTATTTTTGTTATTTTTTTCCAGCTACTTATTCGTCTGTGCCGGCTGCAAGCTTAGCAATTCTTTTTGTTGTTACTTCTATCTGGCGGATTTTTTCGTTGCCTTTTTTTCATATTATTATTTTTGTTTTCTTCTTTATTTTTTTGGACGTTGGTGTTTCATGCCTGAGTAGGTTGATCGCTGATTGACTGTAGGCAGTGGGAATAAAGAATACAGAATGGGGAGCGAGTTGTTGGAAATATATCTATATCCCAAGTACACTCGAAAGCTGTAAACAAAACTTGGTTTATTTTTTTTTCTTCTACCTAGTATAACTTAAACTTGGGCAAACGAAGTTAATTAGTCGGAAAGTTAAGATGTACCAAGGAGAAGAGAGAGAGAGACAGAAAAAGTAAAACATAATAGAGGTTGGCAGATTTCCAGGAATTAGAAAATGTTTTGAATATGTTAACAATTAAATTAACATAGTTTTTTTAAGCAGATACAACTAAAAACATTTGAAAGCTGTGAGAAAGTAATGTCTTATTTGATTGTTTTAATTAATTTGTTAACATTTTGTATACCTAAAGAAATCTGTATTAAGAAATATAAAATTAAATTGAAAGTTTTATTCGGGTAAAATAAAAACCATTTAATAATTAATATCTTTTAAAACCTTCCAAGATTCCTTGTTTAAAATTGAGCTAATTGTCTACACAAAACCATACAAAAAATTGACATTGCTTCAATTAAAAGGATTTTTAATGATGTCAGACAATCCGGTCCACGCTTTCCTTTCAGTTTATTTATATCGCATAAATCCTTTTATTTATATTGCGCCAGGATAATTCACAATCTTTACAACGGAGGCGTGCGTAATTTCGTTTTATTCCATTCATGCTTATTTTGTTTTTTTTTTTGCGTATTTTTAATCCTTTTTACTTCCTTTTGCGTCCACATGTTGCATGTTGCACAACATGTTGCAGAATTGCGAAGCGGTTACAGCAACATGCTCAAACCTTTCGGCTCTCTCCGGTACTTTCTCTGGCTTTCTCTCGCTGAGTACGAACGGTGAGCCGAATGGCCGAAGTCACTTCGGCTCGAAACGAACACGAAAAGCGACCGCTGAAGCTTAGAATCAAGTTCAATAAAGTCAGTTCAAGTCGGAGCTGCCGAGCGGTTGCATCGTTATCGCTGCCTGCCGTCGTCCTTGTCGTCGCCGTCGTCTTCGCTGTGGAGTGTGTGTGTGTGTGTCTGCCCGTCCGCGCGAGTGTGTGTGTGTGGCTGATGCTGATGCATAAAGAGTCCCCCTTGGCCAGGATTCACCACTGTTTTGTTGTTTGCAGTGCAGTGAAAGAAAAAGAAAGAAAAAACACAAATCGCAAATCGCACACAATCTCGGAAAAACCACAGTCACAAAATTCCACCCCCTCGGTTTTGGAACTGACCCTCCCCCCTTCGGTTGCGTATCATCCTGAGTTTGGACCGAACGAAAACGAAAACGAAACCTTAACCGAAACCGAAAAACGACGAAAAAACGCGATGCGAATTAAAGCTTTGCGTGGCAAAATGCGCTAACAAAAAAACCCCAGGAAGAAAATTAAGAAAATATATACAGAAGCTAGAAAAAAATACACACACATGCACACACAACTAAAGAATTCAGCACGTGAAAAAGCAAGAAAAGCGGAGGAAAATTTGTGCTGCTAGCAAAAGTTGCGTAGCAAAATAATAATAGAAAAAAAGCAAAAAATAAAAACGATTATCATCCAGGCGAGTGTGAGTGAGTGTGTGTGTGTGTGGTGTGTGCGGAGTGTTTTGTGTGTGTTTATAGGCTAGCCCTATAAATAACATTGGCTAATTACGGCGAAACATGAAAATCTTGGCCAAAACCGCAACACCACCACCAGCAACAGCAACAACAACAAGTGAGGCCAAGGCGGCAATTAATCAATTTTCCGCTTGACCCATAAGCAAAAAATTCCATATCATAATTAAAAAAATAAATAACTAAAAAAAGAAACCCCAAGGATACTAAACGAAAGCCAAGCAAATCCTTAAAATCAAGCAAAATAATCAAGAAAACAATAAAAAAAAAGACAAGGCAACACAAAATGTTCCATATATCAATAGAAAAATACAAGACACATCAAGAAAAGTAACAAAACCAAGCTGAAAGCTTATTAAACATTATTAAATAATTAAATAAAGTTTCCATATCACAAAAACACACAAAAAAAAGACTCAAATAAAGTAAAAATATAATAAACTAATCAATGACAACCTGTGAAAAGAATAAAACTTATCTTATCATAAGGGAAAAAGAACTTAAACTTAAACTATATGATATCGTTACTGAAAACCAAACCAAGCTGGGCTTTAGCCTAGAAAGCTCAACCCCAAACTAGAAGACTTGAAGGAAAAACCAAGGAAAATGCAGATCATAGGACTTGCAATCCTGGTACTGCTGCCTGGATTTATCCTGGGCAATCGCTATCATCATCAGCTGCATCTCTATGCCAATGGAGTGGCAGGAGGAGGAGGAGCAGTTGGAGCTGCGCAGGGAAGTTCCTCAACATCATCCAGTCGATCCTCCCAGTCATCCCAGAACGAGGTCTACTCCGTGGCGGATAGTCAACCAATGACAGAGGATGGTTACAATCAGCATCATTATCCACCACCACCACCACCTGGTCATCACTCCATGGGCTCTGAACTGGATCCACCTGCCCAGCAGTTGAGCACCTGTCAGACGGTGTGCGCCTGCAAATGGAAGGGTGGCAAGCAGACGGTGGAATGCATCGATCGTCAGTTAATCCAGATTCCAGAACACATTGATCCCAATACCCAGGTACTGGACATGTCCGGAAATAAGCTACAGACCCTGTCCAATGAGCAATTCATCCGCGCCAATCTCCTCAACCTGCAGAAGCTATATCTGCGCAATTGCAAGATCGGTGAGATCGAACGGGAGACCTTCAAGGGTCTCACGAACCTGGTGGAGCTGGATCTCTCCCACAATCTCCTGGTTACTGTGCCCAGTCTGGCCTTGGGCTTTATCTCATCGCTGAGGGAACTCACCCTGGCCTCCAATCACATACACAAAATCGAGAGCCAGGCCTTTGCGAATACACCATCGTTGCACAAATTGGATCTGTCACATTGCGATATTCAAACCATTTCCGCCCAGGCATTCGGTGGCCTTCAGGGTCTGACTTTGCTCCGTTTGAATGGGAATAAACTGAGCGAATTGCTGCCAAAGACCATTGAGACATTAAGCCGTTTGCATGGCATTGAGTTGCACGATAATCCCTGGCTCTGCGATTGCCGTTTAAGAGATACGAAACTGTGGTTAATGCAACGCAATATTCCATATCCGGTTGCGCCTATTTGCTCGGGCGGACCCGAGAGGATCATCGATCGTAGCTTTGCCGATCTGCATGTGGATGAGTTTGCCTGTCGACCGGAAATGCTTCCCATTTCCCATTATGTCGAGACCTCAGTGGGTGAGAATGCTCCAATCATCTGCAGAGGTCGCTCAATACCCGTGGCGAATATCAATTGGTATTGGAATGGACGACTTTTGACCAATAATTCTGCCTTCACTGCCTACCAAAGGGTACACATCTTCGAGAAGATCGAGAGTGGATTTGAGAAACGATCGAAATTGGTTCTGACCAATGCCCAGGAAACGGATTCTAGTGAGTTCTATTGCGTTGCGGAGAATCGAGCTGGGATGGCCGAGGCTAACTTTACGCTACATGTGAGCATGAGAGCCGCTGGCATGGCCTCACTGGGAAGTGGCCAAATTGTGGGTTTAAGTGCCGCCCTGGTGGCCCTGATTGTCTTCGCTCTGGGTGTGATTATGTGCCTCCTGCTGAGGGTCAAACGGCAACCGTATGTGGACAGCAAGACCCCCAATCACATGGAGGTAATAACATCGGTCAATCATCAGAATTCCATAACGAACAAGACACAACCGGCAACTGGGAATGGCAGCATAGGTGGAGTGGTCATTGCCAATGGAGCTGTGGCCAATATAATCGATGGCAGTGTGGTTCAAGCTGGAACTCTGGAGCGGAAGACCAGCAGTGGAGGCAGAGGAGGATCCCATGTGGCGCATGATCCACGCAGCACAAATCCTGTACAGAAACCACCGAGACTAACGGATCTACCATATGCCAATCAAGGATATGACAACAATGGCAGTGTCCTGTCCACGGCCACCTGTTTCATTTCGCCTACTGGATCGGCGGGAAATGGTGGCAATAATCCGGATCTAATCAATGACACCCAACGCTTTGGCAGCGATGAGTTTGCGGATCTGAAAATACCACCCATTAGTGGCGGTGTGGGAGGCAGTGGAGAGTATAGTCGCGCCAATGGCTGTGACTCCCTGTATCCCTCCGGTCTCTGGGAGCACAATGCATCCGTGGGTGCCACCTCGGCTGATGATCTGTTCATGAAACGCTATACGGATAAGACACCCATCATTGATAGCTCCTCCTCGCAGCTATATGATTTGCATGAGCGCACCGCGGCCACGGATTACTTTAGCAAGACATTTCCCAGGTCGCATCTACAGCAACAGGGATTAGTTTCAGCAGGAGGAGGAGTTGGAGTGGGAGGCACTGGATCCACTGCCTCGACCGTGACCACAAATCTCTCGGGTGGCTCCTCATCGGGCGTGGGCGGTGGCTATCCCAATGACTATGGCCTGCCATTAGTGCCAGGAGCGGAGCATCAACATAACCACCAGCTGCAGATGCATCCGCTGCAGCAGCTGCAGGCGCAGCTCACCTCCACGCTGAACCATCAGAAGCAGGAGGGCAGCTCCACTGGCAGCAGTCCGCACTTTAGCAGTCGCACTCTGCCACGACTGCATGACGCCGGCGGTGGCAGCTCCTCGTCCCGCTCCTCGCCAACGCCCGCCCAGGCGAATCCAGCCAGCTCATCCAGTTCCTGCTCGATCCTGCCCAATGGTCAGCCCATCAATGCCAAGACGATACGCGTGTGGCAAAAGGGCGGTGTGCCCGTCCTGCCACCGGTGACGGCCCTGAAACGGGCCCTAATCAGCAGCAGTCGCAACTCACCGGATGAGGGCTACCAGGAGGGATGCGGAACGGATGTGTAAAGCGGCAAAGATGGCGGAGCCGGCAAAAGGAAACCAAACCAAGAACTGACTAAACTTAACACAGCAAGAGGGAGGAGGCAGCGTCAGCTTCTCCTCCTCCGTTTAGGTATATAAAATATATATAAAAAACATTCATAATAGATAGCGCAGAAGGTCCTAGGCGAGCAGCGATTATTATTAATATTATTATTATATTGTGCAAGCGAACTGTTTGTGATAGTGTCTGACAAAAAAGATAATGCGAATGAAGATAATAATTGCCCAAAGCAAAGAGAAAAAAAGCTAAAGCGAAATCAATTGCACTAACACTAAAGTATACTCTCTTCTTGGCAAGTAACTCAACTAAACTAAAACTAAAACCTAAACTAAATTAAAATTAACAACTACAACTAAAACTAAATGGTAAACGTAACGCCTAAGACTAAGATATGTACAGTTCATTTTCTTTATAGAAAAAAACAAAACAAAATATAAAACGCAATCCCAACTCCCTGTAAGAAAAATAGTCCAACAAAATTTGAGAAAAGCAAA
Source organism: Drosophila serrata (assembly GCF_035046125.1). Lineage (NCBI taxonomy): Eukaryota > Metazoa > Arthropoda > Insecta > Diptera > Drosophilidae > Drosophila > Drosophila serrata. The sequence continues at coordinate 3,354,297 of NW_028257173.1, read as the reverse complement.
ATGTAACTAAATCTATAAAATATATATATGTATATGCATATGTATTTATGTGTATATGTGTGTGTGTAATCCGTGTGTGTAATTTTCAATAAGAAAAAGTGTTAAAAAGAAGAAACCCAAGTCCCCCTCCCTCCAGTTTCCCCTCCAAGAATTATAATCGTAAATCAGAACTGAATAAATTCAAAAAATGGTGTCTCAACATTTGTAAAATACACGCATATATATATTTGTATATGTATACAGTACGGTAAATGGTAAATGGTAAAAAAACTGCATAAGAACTAACATAAATCATTGTAACTGTGTGTGTATATATTAGATATATCCCGTAGTAAAAAAAGAATAGAAAAGAAAGCCAATTCTGAATCCGACTATTGTTGAAATCTTCCCATGTTCCCCATATTATAAGCTGTGAAATAATGCAAGAAAAAACTTAACCAGGTCTCACGAAGGGTTAGCAGTAAATCAGAAAATGTTGGAATTATTTAAAACTAATTATTTAAATATGTATTTTCTTATACGTTCCATATTTAAGAATCCCCATTTAAATTTTAATTCCCATTAAAGTAAAACCTAACTGAACTACTTATATTAAAAGTCTTTTTCTTGTGTCTTGCACATTTTAAAAAATTCTCATCCTAAAATATTTATTCTGAAACAAATTAATATTTAGACCCCATTTTCAGTTCATCAAAAGATAAAAGGTTTCGTGACTTACCCCATTGTTCTGAAGAAGATTCTGAAAAAACAAAAAAATTATTATAATTAGTATATTATTAATAATTTCTTTTATATACCATATTTTAAACTGATTTCTTAGTAAATAATTTCTCTAAAGAAGGTTATAATATACATTATAAATTATTCTTCTTAAATTCTTTTCCAAAAAACACACATTTTTCATACCAAACTATTAATATTTAACATCACTCCTCTTAAAAACCAGTCTATTTACAACTCGACAGCTTGACAACCTTCTCAACAAACCAACTTTTCAGTTAATTGAATTTTCTAATAAAAACTAATAAAAAATAAATGTTGACCCAATTCAATCAGACAAAAATACTATCGTAATTAAATTGAAACAGTTTTCTTGGTGACCGAATAACTACTGATTTACTGCAATCCACACAAAAATGATAGAAGCTTATAAAAATTAAAATCAACAAAGTTTTGTAAATTTCCCCAATAAATTAGAGCTATACAAGGAGAAACCCAACAACAACAAACAAAAATTGTAAACCAAATAAAATTCGCAAAACAAATCGAAGGGGAATTGCCCAAGTAAAAGAAGTGGAAAATATTCATCAAATGCATACGTAAATAAACATATGTAAATTGTACTCAAAGTGCACACACATCACACACACACACACATCATTTACATGTAGATATGTATGTCAGTATGCCAGTTTTTGTCCCTCCTCCTCCCCCCCTCACAGGTAAAGATTTAAATCATATCCACAAGATATTAATTGCCCGTATGTGCTAAGACTTTAGATTTAAGGAAAAAGAAAGAAAAACAAAAATAAGCAAAAGACGAAAACCGAAACAAACACAAAATAATATTTTTAAGGTAAACCAAAGACTTTTTTTCTTTGCATCTAAATGAGCGCAGGACTTCCTTCTTCAAAGGACTCGCAGCAAACACAGAACACTCACACAAACAAACACACCTACATCGGAAAGTAATCTTAAACGAGACATAAAAGAGCAAGCAAGAAAAAAACCATAGCATTTAAGTTGAACCTATGTATTATGTATTGTATAATATATATATATATATAAACCTACGTATAGTAATATATAGTCTATAGATGTGTACACTTATCAACAGAGCGGCATAGCTAACAAGGAGAAAGGAGCCCGCAGACAAAGGCGAGCATTGAATGCATGAAAGCAACTGAATGAACAACAAAGAAAAAAGGAAATATATATAACATTATATATATCTATATATATATATAAACGAAAAGCATAAACCATTGTCATTACTTTTTTTGTTCTTAGTCTGTTTTTCCTGCTGCTGCTGCTGCTGTTGCCTTCCCCCCACAAGGCTCAAGGCTCCACCGCAGCGACACCAAAGAAAGGTAGGTACCAGATTTCGGGGGCTTCCTGGGGATGACATGACCCAATTAGTTGGTCGTCCGAAGCTGGGGCTAAAGCCAAAAGCCGCCGGTTCTGCTGTGGCTGTCAATGCCGCTGCTGCTGCTGCTGCTACTGAGCTGCTATCGCTGCACTCCGCTTGTTATTCGCTGCAAAGCTCTGGCATATTAGGGCCAATCGTCTAATCGCCAATTATGCATTTCAACCAGAACCCCTTCCCCTTCCCCTTCCCCTTCCCCCGAAACACCGAACCTCCAATTCCCAGGCCCTGGGCACAAACCGTGGCAAGCGGAAAGTGTGGCTGGAATCGATATGGCTAATCGGTTGAGGCCAAAATGATGTCCATGAACGCAGAATATGGAATACCCTAAGCAGATTACACACAGAACTAATATGGGATGCACTTGAAGAAATATAGAGTGTTCTAAAATGAACTTCATTGGAAATTATTATTTAATACATACTTAAAGGTGAAAAATCGGTTTGATAATAATATAGTCACCTCTCTTAAATGTGATTTAAATAGTCTTACATATTTATCCTCAAATCCTTTTAATATTTATTATACTTTATTAATTTAAGCCCAACATTTTATTCAAAGAAATACCAGAGAAACATATATGTAGGTCTATAATTTGAATAAAATGTAATGTTTTAAGTTTCTCTATATTCCTTAAAATTATTTTTTGTAAAGATCCTTTACACATATTACTTTTATTTAAGTAATTAGGTATGTTTATAGTTTGTCTGAACATAAAACAATTTCAAAAAATATTGTTTAATGTATTAAAGGAACTTAACTTTATCAAAAAAGATGTAATCCAAGATTTGTAGATCTATAATTTCTATCAAATTTTATATGCTTTGAATTTCCATATTCCTTAAATATATTTTTGGTAAATATACCTATTCCTTTTATTCATATGGTATATATGGTATGTTATAATACCATCTTTTAATGGCTTGATGTAAGAATTAAAAAGTATTTTAGTTGACCAGGTTTAAGTCAAACCTTAAAAAAAAACAAAGCAAATAAAATATGGCAATGTAACTGAAGGATTTAAAGTGCATTAATTACATTATATATATATTTATTGCCTTAAAGAAAATCTTATTCCTTAGTAAGTTATATGATAACTTCTTTACTATATTTCCTGTATTTCTTATACTTTACATTACTCATTTAACACATTTCTTATAAACATTTTCAAATTTATCTCTCTATATTTGTTTTCTTTTACGTCTACCCATTTTTTTTTTTTTTTGCATATTTACCATATAAACCAATTTCCTTACAGCTCTTTATCTTTGAACTTGCTGAGAAGGAACTACATTTGGTCAGAACTACATTTTCCATGGCAAATTGGAGATGCCTATTTTGGTGGGTCAACCCCGAGACTGACTCCATCAATATGCACCCAGCGACCCAATGGCCTTCTGCCCCCATCCGTGTGTGTGTGTCTATTTTGGGTGGCTCCGATTAGAATTGTGGGTGTGCGAGTGTGTTTAGACCCAAATGGGTGGGAGTTGTTAGGCAGCGCGTAATAAATACGGCGTCCCAGCACCAGATTATATCATGGCGTGCGGCGGCTATGCCAAACTGTCTGGGCTCAACCTCATCCACGGCCCCCTCCCCCCTCTCGCTCCCCCTCGACACCCTCGGCAAGCCTTATATTGACGACGCGCAAAGTTTGCCAACTAAACAAGTTTTGTGCCTCAAATGAAATTTAGGTTGCAACTGAAGCCCAACAAAAGCCAAACAAAACACAGGCCAACAACAACAACGGAGTGCCAGAGTGGAAATTGGTAGTGGGGGGGGAGGGGAGAGGGAGGGGGTATGGAAAAAATTAGAACTTTTCTGCGCCGAAGGAACCCACAAAAAAAAAAAGTGAATTTTATTTGTTCAACTTTATTACGTATACGTGCCGTTGTACCGCCTGTGCAAATAACCAAAAATGCAAAACGTGGCCCGCTCCTTGGCACTACCTCTCCCTCTCCCTCTCCCTCACTCTCTCTCTCTCCCTCTCTCTGTTCGCGCTAATTCTACCTGTCCCGCTGCCGAGGTGATCTCTAATGAAGCCTCTCTCTCTCCGCCATTTTGGCATCGTCAGGTGCTCGTCGCACTTTTATGTTGCATACTTTGCGGCCTTCTTGGGGGTCGCTTTCCCGTTTAACGACTTTGGCCAACATATGCCTTTTGCACAATGAGAAAAACTATGAATTTATATAGTTTATAAATTGGAATAGTACTTTATAATATTTAAAGTAATATTTTGGGGGAATTTTTAGATGAATTTTAGGTTCTTAGAGGTTGTTTATTAGTATTAAAATTAAAAGGTATTTTTCCATTGTAAAATGGAATTTCAAAGAGAGAAATATTTAATTTTACTATTATTAAAGCATATTGGATTATAAATTATTTTAATATAACATTTATTTATTTACTTAATATTTGCAAATTAAAAATAAATATTTAAGCCATATCTTGTGAAACCTTTTCTGTTCTAACCATTTATTCACCTTAGTTTTAATTATATAAACACAATTATAGATTATTTGTAACTTTCATACTAGGAATCATTACTTGAATTTTTATAATATAATTATATATGATTTATTAACAATATTTTAATTATTTTTATTATTAATACCAAGAGCATACAAGGGAAAAAAGAAAGACTACAAATTCGTATGCTCCAATGGTTTTATTTATTATTTCCTTCGCAAGAATCAGAATTTGTTATAAAGGAATCAATATATTTTTTTAACTTAAAATCCTTAAAGTGTAGCGTAGTATTTATACCGCCTCCATACTCGTCAGCCATGCGAAATTTATAAGCGAAAAAAAAGCGCGCGCCACGAAGACGAAAGGTAAACCGCACACACGCAGGTAAATACAAAACACTCGCTCTCATCCATACCAGAGTGTGTGTGTGTGTGTGTGTGTGCGTATACCTAAGCTAACAGACAACGGGCCGTAAATATTGTTGAAAACGGCAGTTTATTTTTGGGGGAGCCCAGAAAACATCATTCAATCGAGGGGCTTCTGGCCATGCTACTAAGCCAAGCCATCCAAACCCAGGCCAGCTTGGGTCCGATCCTGGGATCCTGGAGGAGGAGGAGGAGGAGAAGGAGGAGGAGGAAGAGAAGGACGAAACTCTGCAGGACTGAAGGACAATCGGCAACCGCTGATGGATGTGAGCTGGAGCAACAAAGAGACAGCTGCTTGAAGGTGCACAACCATAATGCTGAGCGATATTTTTGTACCATTTTGTCTTCCTTGAGGCACGTGTATGAGTGTGTGTGTGAGTGGGTGAGTTAGGACCAAAAGGACCAAAAGCGGCCACAAGTTAAATAAGGAGCAAACGAGCAGGAAACTTTCCGGGTAACTCAGCTCACGAATGCTGTTGGTAGTAAATTAAGTGGCTTTTCAGGGAAAAGTTTTTAAAATATAAATATATTTGTGAACTTTTTTAAATTTTAAAGGATCATAAAAAATGTTTCAGCTAAGCACAGTAAGTATTTTTAATGGGAAATGCAGTATTTTATAAGTCTATATAAAAGTTTTACTATTTACTTAATTATTATAAAAACAAAATGCGTTTTAAAGTAATTTAAAGGGTTTCAAAATGCTTCTAAAATATATTAAAGAGACAACTAGAAAAATCTAATTTAAATAATAACAGAAGCTTATATTAGTTATATCTTTAAGGTATTACTCGAATAATTTCTTAGGTAAACATGGCTTTATCTGCTTTAATCCGAATTTTTCCCCTTTAAAAACCTAGCAATGTAAATATTTTTAATCAAAATAATTTTTGTTTTATTTTTGTTAACAAAAAAAAACTTAAATTTTGCAGCAACAGGATGACAACAAATGCTTTTCTGTAACGAAAAGAAAACATGCCCTGCTAACAAATTCAGCTTTGCATAGTGTATAAACGAGGCACACACACGCCAAACAGGCGACACACACGCACACTCTCGCACCGAGAGTCATAAACAGAGACTCAACAAAGAGTTGTCCTTTGACTGTCAAGCACACACACACACACGCAGAGTCCTACAGAAGACTCCTGCTCTGTGTGTGTGTCTCTTTAGCGTCTCCAGGATTTAATGGCCTCATTAATTTTGTATGCTTGGCCTTAAATTATTTTACTTGCCTGCCCTGCTCAGCTATTCCATTAACTTGACTTTCCTATGCCCACAGCCCACATGCCACGCCCACCAACTCTACGCCCAACGCCCAAACAATCCACACACACACACATTCATATAAAAAAATATATATATAGAGGGAAAGAGACATCCAAGTTAACTCGTCGACTACATTAATTTACATAAGCTTAATTGTTTTATTTAATCAATAAAAATAATTAAATGCCATGTGCGTAAGTAATTAAAACAAATCGCTTTTATTGCACGCCCCAAATTGAAATTGCATAAACATAAACCTCAAATAGAGACAGAGAGAGAGGGAAAGCTAGTGGGAGAAAGAGAGGGATAGCAGCTAGTGGCAGTAACAAAGGGACTTGGAACCCAGAAAATTTGCATGCAACATGATTGCATGCGAGTGTGCGTGTGTGTGTGTCTATTTAATTACTGCACATCAAACATTAATCAGCAGCCAAATATGCAAATAAGCGCATGTGGGATGCCCCGAAAAATGAATTTTCTGGCCAAAAATGATAATTTTGTTTTGATCGGCAAACAGAATTTGACGCCTCCAATTGGTGAACAAGAGCGAGAGAGAGTTGGGACCCATAAACCAAATTACTTTGTGCAACCAAATTTTTTTTTTATTTACAGCACAATTTATGGCGCGTAGAAAGCGTAAAAACCAGAAAAACCCCAGGAAAATCAGTACGAGAAATTATGCAAAAATATACATATATATGGTCAGTGCCAAAAAATGTTACCATATGATGTGTGTCCGAGTGGGTGTGTGTGTGCGATAGGTAAACGATTTAATCCTAAACAGCAACACACACACACAAATACAGCTACAAATTAAGCTAATGCCCAGATAGATACATTTATATTGATCAGCAATTTAATGTAAATTATATTGTATATTACGTGGGCCGTTCCCAGGTCTCTTTTGTGTGCGTGTGTGTGTTCCAGCTTGCCACATTATGCAAATCACAATTTCTGTGTATTTGTATTTGTATCTCTCTTTCTGTCTGTTGCTTTTTATCGATATTTGTTTTATGGCAAACACACACACACACTCCCACACGCATACAGCACGCAGAGATATAACGTGGAAAGCCCATTGAGCATATTGCCCGGGAAAGTAGGCTACGAAATTTTTTGGGGGGAAACGGAAAATTATGGTAAACTTTTGTGAGGCATTGAAAATGTAAAATACAGATTTGCTGGCGTACACCCATACAAACACACACACACACACGAGACAGGAGCTTAGTCCAAATAGGGAATCAATAAAGCATTTGAGTTGATTTAAAAATGCATTTAATGGTTATTACAAATGTATTAGAAGAGATTTTAAGTGGGGTCTCAATTGAAAGCTAAGTCTTAATAAAATTCAGAAGACAAATGGTATGCAGAGAATAGCAGAAAGTGAATTTATTAAGCCACAATGTATTCTATATATTAATGAAATTATTTAAAATCAAAACAATCAAGCAGTCTTATAAATATGAAATCATTTTCTGTTCTAAATTCCCACAAATTCATTAATTCATTAAGAACTAGATCTTCTTCTTTAAATTCAACCCAAAATGAATGTTTTTTCACATTTCTTTAAGCACAAAATCCCGTCGTCTCTTATATGTTTTTTTGCATTTTCTACATACTTTTTAGCCATCTTACTCAATTACCTAATGTGCAGATATGTTTACTTCCATCTTGTCATTTTTAATTTCCAGGAAAATGTACTCCGGGGTCCATCATCGTCTCTTTTCTCGCCCACTTTATTTTCTGCGTAGAATTCGTTGGGGTGAGGTGGGTGAATTCACCTAGAATCGGCAATAACAAGGCCGCAATACTGTTGTAGAGGGAATATCAAGATCTCAGTATCTCTATATAAAACCCCCTCAGGTACCAGCATCTTTCCTTTTTTTTCTTCTTGTTGCCGTCGAACTCATTAAAAATTCAATAGAAAATACATTGTGAATGCATTGTTGTTGTTGGTGGCAATGGTGGCCTTACCTGAATTGAATGAACAGGGGAGATGGATAGATACCTCTCTCTCTTTATATATATATATATATATTTTCGACAACAACAATTACATTTCCATGCAAATCAAATTGGAAAAAGATGTTGGCGGGGAGGAAAATTATAAAAACAATTTGCAATTTGACTTTAATCTTTGAGGAGGTGGCATTGGTATTAAAGCAGTAGCAAAATCATTTTGTTTCGATTCGTTTCGCTTCGATTTCGCCTCGAAGGATAATTGGGCACGTGTGTCACCGCAAAGGAGATAGCATAGGATATCGAGATTCCATTCCCCCCTCAACTCAACTCAACTCAACTGAAATCGCGTCGAATCGAATCAAATTGCTGCCAATCAAATCGATTCCGTGTTCCTCTGGTCTCTTATTGATTCATTGAGTGTCGAGGCAGCCGGCTAGTTAAGTTAAGTTCATTGCCACCTCCGACGCCCATGTTGTCAGCGTGATTAAATAATAATCAGACCACCTTGGCAACGAAATATCCCCATCCCATTCCCTGCTGGCACTCGACGATACCCGTAATATCCTGTCGCTGCGCCTGGTGGTTTTTGCGTGTCTGATTCGGAGACATTTATGACTTATCGATTGTTATTCATTTCCCAACGCCAGCTCAAATATTTAGTCAATTTGTCAAAAAGAACGGCAATGAAGGACGACGACGAGGACTCCGAGGGCGTGGCATGGCACATACATAAAGGGGTTAATAATTCATATTGTGCAATGGGAAAAAGTGAAACTTTGACTTTTTTTTTGGCGGCCCACCGCCATCTGTCACACCTCATCAGAGGGAGGCGAGTGCGTGTTGTGAGTGGTAACACACACACACAAGTCCTGTTCCAGGATTTGCCTTCACCCACCCCTCTGGCACACTATGTACAATGCCTGTCTGACAATATCGTCAATAATTATCTCCATATATCACGAAAAATTTTCGTCGGTTTGACAAATACGTGTTAATGAACAACGAGCGCGAACCGAACAGGACGATGCCCGCTGAGTGGAAAATGGTTAAATGTTGAAATGAAAAGTGCAACTGGCAGCCGAAACGGAGACTGGCTTATTAATCGAAACTGATGGCTCGTAATGTGGAAAATTGAATGGTAATTATGTGACAAAGTGCGATTATTGAATGCAACGAGAAGGAAATGGCATTGAACGCAAAAAGTAGCTGACTTTGGTTTTATTTAAGGGAAAAGCGATTAATAGAAAGCACCCATTATTTAAAATTTATTATTAATTATATCTTATATCTTGGTTTTGCTATTAAAAAAAAATAAATAAACCTTATTCTATATACATTTTTTGGTTCAATTGGAATATATTTAAATAAATCTTAATGGATTTTAAGATCAACAAAAATAAACACAATAGTAATTAACTATACTTAGAAAGCTTTATAAAGAGTATACTTATTTCTGCTATTTCTTCTTTCCTTTTCCGTTTTATAAATTTAAACAAATATATTCTTATCAACACCAATTAATTAAAATCTAACTATATCATTTAAAGAATATAAATCATGTTTATTAAACACCAAACTCTATTAAATCACTTAAATCATTCAACTGACTTTATTTATTTCCAATTCTACATTTATTAAAATCAAAATTAATATAAACGAAGCCAAGTCAATAAATCACTTAATTGTTTTTTTGAGCCCACAGGCTAAATGCATTGATTGATTCATTTAATTTTATTTATCTTGAACAAACGAAGGGTTTTCTAATAATAAACTCTCCATCTCTCTCTGCACTCAACTGTCATGGAAAACACTTACACTTCACTTACATGTATTACAACACATGTTTTTAGTTTTTGCCATCAATGACCTCATACACACATATAACCGCATACGTCATTGAATTCGAGACTGTGTAAACATTAATTAAAAGCAGAGAAGAAACGCAAAACTACATTTAAAATCAATGGGTAGGAGGACATTGCGTATACGCTCCGTAGGCCGACATGAATCAAGGCGCGACTTTAGACGTCACACGTTTAGTACATTGACCGACTTAAGTGTCAGTTTGAAGCGGGTTTTATGAAGTCATAACTATTATTCCAATAAGTCAGGTGGGTATATAAACGGAGACCTCTGTCGAACTTACAAATCATTCGAAAGGGGGGCGAGCCCCTAAAGCAGTTGATTGCAGGCTGTATTACTTCGATGTAACCTCTCAAACCAAACCTCCACCATACCATTCATCATTATTAAGGCCCTTAATTTATGATGCCCCCTAGTCAGAGTTGGTTACGATGTGTTTCTCTTTTTTATGTCCTGTGTTTTACATTGACTATAACATTGTACGATATGCTGCCGCCGCCAGCTGCCGAGACGTGGATTCCAGTCGAGTCGAGTCGAGTTCAAAGCTCGGCCCGCACACAGGTAACACACACGGTTGCCTCGCTTTCATGGTGCACATAAAAATCGATAAATCTTAAAAATTCAATAACAGCCCACACACGCGACTCCCACTTTATTTTTTTTGCCCCTTTTTTCGATGACTTTGTGGCAGCAAGGCCGAACCCTTTGGTCCTTTTGGTCCTTCGTTGACCAGGGTCAATGACGAACGGCTCGTGTCAATTTCGGTTGACTTTCCTGCGTGACTGTGTGTTAATTAAAGATTTATCAATCGTAATCAGATGCATAATGTGATCAAGAATTCAGGCTATAGGTAGTTCGAAGCAGGTTTCAATATCCTTTCCTGAACTGAAACTGGCTATCAATTTACAAGGGAAATCTTTAATACATAGTCTTAAGAAGTCATATATACTGATTTTGCCTTGAAATCTATTGACATACGAAGGAAGGCTTACACAATACTCATTAGCCTTACATGACTATCTCATAACTATGGAATTTCGGGTATCCTTGAGATTAATTAACGATTTGAGGCTTTTGCCATCGCAGTCAGATATTAAACATAATCCGGGAATCAGTGCGCGATACCACCCCTTGGAATTCTTCATCTTCTGCCCCATCCATTCATCCATCAGAGATTGTGGAAAACTTTTAATTGGCAACTTTAAGGCGTAATCTACACCGCACTCAGACACAAACAAATACAAAAGAGGGGGCCAAAGCAACTTGTTATAAGCCTTCATCGATGCCTCCCAAAGTAGAGCGTCTCAACAAGTTTTTCACGGGAGACGATGGGGTAAAACTTTTGCTTTCATCGTCGCCATCGTGAAGGGAACTTAAAGTGAACTCTATTATTGGACCAAAGGCTTTAAGTCGCTCCTCACAGGAGCAAAGTAAAATGTCAGGTAAGCAGAAAAAACTATTAATTATATACCGAAAATAAAACGTCTGACCCGAGGTAAACACAAAGTTGAGAAAAAAGGAGAGCGAATACAGCAATTTTTATGATTCGCTTCTGCTCCAGGAGCAGCGAATTCGCATTATTTATTGCCTGCATGAGTGTGTTGTGTAAAATATGTACGAATGAGTTTTCCTCCATTTTCTCCTGTTTATTTTTTTGGGGACTCTGCATTGGAAAATGTCGCCCCTTCATGCTGTTTAAGCCGCTCAAGCCTTGCATATCCCATTAAAGTTTTTCCTTTACTTTTCTTACATTTTCTCCATTTATTTTTTTTTCGGGGAGTTCGGAGTGCATTTACGACGATAAGATACTTTCGTAACTCAATTAAGTGCAAAGGGTAAAAGGTGGAAGAAAATGGTGCCAGAAGAAGTGGGGGGACAGGTGAGCCAAAGGAAAACATTCCAAGAGCTTTTGGGGGCCTGGACGTATCACTTTAAAGCACAGGGAAAACAAGAAAGAAAAACATATGCCGTTCAGGGCATTCTTGTCTGTGTTTTTGTTTAACGAAACTTTAAGTCAATTATCAATATCCTTTAATATTCAGGTTGTAAAGTTTGAGATACGGAAGTGTTGGGCAAAGTTATTCACAAAATTACATTTTGAAAACTTAAATAGTACATATTTTATGACTTGGATTTTTTAATTCCTACAATTGTGTACCATTTGATTAATAATTCATTATATAGAATTTAATTTATTATTCGAACACAGTTCTTCCTTTAAGAAATCGATTTCTTTATGCTTAATTACTATAACATATTTGTTATTACCACCTGGTGCCATCTATTTTTAATATATTATCATTAATGTTAATGACCCTTGCTGGGAAATATATTTTCAGTCAGTGGCCTGAAACATGATGAAGGAATCATTTCCGACCCCATAAATCATATATATTCTTGATCAGCATCATAAGCGGAATCGATCTAGCAATCTCTGGCAGAAAACAAATTTTCGAAATTTTGTCACAATTTTTCTTGTTAAAATTCTTAAACAAACATTGGCAAAAAAAAAAATTATTTTTTTCTGTTTTAAGTTGAGTATGCTGATTTTTTAATCTATTAAAAATAAGCATAGGACTGTTTTCCGAATTGAAATTAATGATTTTTTTGGCTAAGTTATGAGTTTTTTAATGATTTGAATAGTTGAACAATTTGCCACTAAAAAATATCGATAAATAGCAACTTAATTATTTAATTTTTAATGCTTATTAATAAATAAATATTGTAACAAATATTTAATGCTTTAGTGTTGGATTGTCAGCAGTACAACTTTAATATAATATCCATTAGCTGTACTATTTTTATTGAGGCATATTTCAATTAAACAATTTTTTAGCAAAGGACTTATTTTACTGCACCGTTTATCTACTTATTTTTTTGGAAATTTACCCTCCTTTCCTGAGGGATTGCATGTCTATAATATGACCCCATATCTTGTCATGCCATCTCCCTGAACCTTGACTAACTATCCAAAAAAGACGCCACTAAAGGTGCCAGGGGAAAACTCCTCCTCAGACTTTGTCAGGAAACCTTAACCCTATCTCTAGATATATTTATTTATTTATTTTTGGCGTTTTCTTTTTTCCTACTTTTGAAAACGGAAGTAAAAGTCGCCATTTTATTGGCAATACTTTTGCTGTTGCTCGCTGCCTAACAATTAAACCATTTACAGTTTATAACCATGGCATGCCATTAAATAGAATTAAGACATACCCCTACTTTTTGCCGATGTCTTTTCCCCGCTTTCCCTTTGGCTTTTCCCCCTTTTCCCCTGTACTGCTATGCTCTCCACTTTCGGTTGGTGGCAGTCAGTCAAGCGCAATGCCAAAAACTGAAGTACCAATTCAAGAGAGCTCCGCCATAAATCGCTTATCACGCGACATTAAAACAACAACGGCAGCAAAAACAACATGGCAACAATGTTGCTGAGTGACTTTGGTCGTTGTTTGGTTGCTTACTGCCCGCAGCAAATGCCAAAAATTGCCGCAAAACAAAAACAATATAGCACAAACCGAGCAAAACAAAAAAAAATCATCAAAAAAGAAAGAATGAAATTGTAACGGCCACAGAGAGTTTTAATGTACTGCCAGTTGGATGTTGGGGTTGCTGGGAAAAGCGACCAAAAGCGGGGAAAACCTTGAAAAATGGCAACAGCAGATTAAGCGCATAAAAATGGAACTCTCGCAGCGAGAACAAGTGGGAGAGCATTAAGCTAAATTCTATCGACCGCAGGATACCCGGTTATGAGGCTGATAAAAAAGCATTGCATACTTTAGGGTTTGCTATTTTGTTAATACTTTTAAGATATATTTACAGATCTTCATTTAACCAAACTGTTTTTTGAAGAATTCATCTGGATCTGCACGTTAAAAGCAAACGAAATATCATAGATTGTCTTCTAAGTTACAATCAAATACTATGTACACCAATGCGTATACGTAATTTTTTGGTACTCCTACAAAAATATGTATTTACTTAATATATAAAATATCCCATTATATCCAATCCTTTTAAACCTTCTGTAGTCATCCTAATATGCATATTTCTTTATATAAATTCCGCATACCCTTTCCTTTTACTCTCACCCCTTAAAAAGAAAAACCAGCAGCGATTCGAGAAGCTGGGGTAAATTGGATTTCGGGTCCAAGTCCGGCAGCCGAAATAAAAATTAAGACGTCATCAAAATGCAATTAAAAAAGTAGGTAAAAATGAAAATAGCCGCAGATTTATTTAAGCCCAAACAACACAAAACCCGTTAAACGGAATGACCCGGATCCGGCCAAGAGAGTGGAGTGTTGTCCCCAATGCCACAGCCAGTGCCCGGCAGATGTTTTGCTCTTGTCTAGTAACAATAACAGCAAATAGATTTATTGTTGATGGCATTATTAAATTTTCTCCCTTTTTTTCTCTTCTTTACGCTGTCATAATAAAAAGAGCAGGGATAAATATATATAAATATATATGTATAATATTTATATATTTTGTATAAGAGCCCAGGGTGCCATGGCATATTGGACACTAAGGTGGCTAACGATGAGCGGCGGTAGCAACAACCATCGCGATGTCAAGCCCCACGACAACATCGCGCCCCAGGCCAAGCCACTCAACTCGCTGCTCGGAAAACTCAGCTCTAAAAAGTACAACAACAAAAAATAATAAAACAAAAAAGGACACAAAAGTTGAACAAAAAAAAAAAATAATAGAGATGCGGAAGATTGAAAAAATGGAAGAAGGTGAACAATTTAAAAGAGCGAAAACTAAATACTCTTAGTTTTATTTTAAGCTCATTATAGAAAGTAATACAAAATATTAATATTATAAGAAAAGACAAATAAATAAATATGCTCATCTTATGAATACATAAATAAATATTAACTTTAAGCACTTATACAAGTTGCAAAGTGTTAAAACAAATAAACCTGAATTCTTTGGGCACCCAAATTGATAAATTCTTTACATTTCCGAAACAAATGGACCAAGACTAAAATTAAACCTTACCTTATAAATATTTTCGATATAATTTTTAATATTAACTTCTCATTTAAAAACCTTATTAGTTTTAAAGCTACAAACTTCCCATAAAAATATAAATACTATTAGTAAGAGTAGAAAATTATGAACTTGAAAACTCTGGGTATGTCCGCAGTGGTGAGGAAATAATTCCCTGGCCTTGTACATTAACTACTAGGGCGGAAAGGCCTATAATTAATTGGTTCTGCTCTTTCAGGGGCATGTTTGTTTGTATAAATTAAAAATGTTTGTACTCTCTACTTAGTAATTAGTAGTTAGATCATAAGCAAATACCATTTAGTTAACTTTTAGAAAAAGTGTGTTTGTGAAACCAGGTCATTAAATAAAAGAAAACTTTTTAATAAAATTCCCTTATTTGCATAATTTTAAATGATCTCTGAAATGATTTTCAGGCATTTCAGAACCCTTAAAAGTAATATCCAAATTTGTTATATATAAAAATCCTTTAATACCTTAAATTGTATCTCCAAATATATATAAATAAACTTCAAAAGGTGTCTGACACTTTAGGAACCCCCCAATGACTTCAGGTGCATCCCCGGTTGCTTTTATCTTTCACAAATCAAATGCATATCTATTTATATTTACAAAGTATTCCCCATTGAGACCCCGATTTCAGTCAAATCAAGGAGTAATCACCAAGCCAAAAATAAATAAAAACAAAGTGTTTGTAAGGCGTGAATAAAAATCCCCGCTTGTCATTATCAAAGAGCGTATAACAGACACAAGATAGCAGCCGAAAAGGACGACAGGCGACAGCAGAGACAATCGCTAAACCCGATAAGGACCTCCACACGCACACTCTTACTTACCCTCTTACACTCACTCACTCACTGAGGCACCAAAATCCTGAGCAAATCCCAAAGAGAATCTGTTGCAATCACGTCCAGACAGTAACCAGGAGAATGGGTAAGAGAATATATGAGAAAAGCGTTTACTAAACAGATTTCTCAGCTCGTATGCTCCCTTATCTGGCATTATTATTGCATTAAAGCCAAGGAATAAGAAAATAAAAGTATATAAAGCATAATAATGTTGAAAATAAATTAAACGAGAAGTGAAAATTCCAAAAAAAAATATAAAAAATATATGTTGATCAGAGGCAAAACCCATCCTTCGTGTACTCTCTATTACCCCAGAGACATAACTGTAATTACAAGAATACACAACTGTTCGCTGCTCAGAGATTGTGTGTGTGTGTGTGTGTCTGTAAGTGTGTTCCTGGCATATCCTTGCGTCTGGCTCAGCGGAAATGCCGCGAGCGGTTAACAGAATCAGAGGAAGGCAAAAAAAAAGAGGACGAAGAAAAATCGCAAACAAAAAACAAAATACATTAAAAAACGAACCATGAAATAAGGAAATTTATCAGCAGCAAAGCTAAAGCCAAAAGCCAGACGCAGCAGAAATGCAACACACTTGGATTATAAAGTGTCTTAAATATAAAATTAAAATTAGTTTTAAAGGACATTTTTGTACCTCAAATGATCAAACATCTAAACCTTTTTTATTATTTATTTCTAGACTTAAATCCAAGGCAATTCTTATTTTTCACTTGAATTCCCTTCATTACTTACACATTCTTTAAGCTGTTAATTTGGGAATTTTTCAGTAATTAAAAAAATGATATTAAGTGTATTATCTTTACCTATAATTCAATTACCTAAAATACTTTTATTTCAAGTGCAGAAAATGCGTGCAGCTTAAGGGAAAAGGAGAAGCTGCCAGGTGAGCACAATTTAATTTCTCAAGCCGTGCTCCCTCTCTCTCTCTCTCCCACTCCCTGTCTCTCTTGCTCTGTCTTTCTCTAATCAAAAGGATTTTTATCGTCGTGGCAACGACTCGCATTTTAACCTCACCTTACCACCTCAAACTACCCCGCCATCTTTGACAGCTTCAGCGTTTTATGCAGTGCTTGTGATAAAATGAATAAGAATAAAATAAAAAACAACATCTAAGTAAGACTGACGCGAAGGCAGAGTGATTGACTACGAAATACCCCGATTTTAAATTGAACTTTAACAGCGGCAAAGAACTTTTGCTTGATTTTCCCAAAAAAGGAAATAATAGGGAAAATGACAAAGATGAAGATGATGATGATGATGATGTTAATGAACAGGAGGATAAAGCTTAACAAACTGATGCTGACTGTTATCCGTCAATCTGTCAACGGCTGTCTCTGACCTGTTACCTGTTACCTGGCATTGTTCCGGCCTTCAATTGAGCAATTGAAGGGGTTAAGTAGAGTAATCAACGGATATTAAGTGGTTGCCTCTGATGTAGCCTTAAAATTTCTTTAAAAATTGTAGGTACTAGCTTTAAAAAATGTTCAAAAGTTGTATAGAAATATATTCAATATTTAAATAAAAGATTCAATAATTATGCTCTCTTATATACCTTTTGGTATACAACCTGAAATTAATCTTAATAAATATAACAAAAATATATATTGTAATAAAATTTATTTTCAACAATATAAGGTATTCATTTTTTGCTCTTAAAAAACATTGAAATAAATGTAGGCATTTCACTAAAACTAAACTTTTACACGCACACAAAACCAAAAGCCACTATTTTCTCCAAACATTTGTCAGAAGTACAAACATATATCCCACTCTCAAGCTGCTTTCCTATCCTTTAGCCTAGATATATACCCCGTTACCTGGCAAATCCTGCAGGGTATTCGCCACGTTGACAGCGACAAAAGCCTCTCTGACAAGGACACGGCTGGTACGCAGGCTAGGCAGGCCAGTGATCCGCCCTGCAACTTGCATGTGGCACGCCAAGAAACGAAAAAAATAGAAACAAAAAGGGAAAGCTAAATAAAAAAAAATAGGAAAATCTAAAAAAAAATATATATAGAAGAAGTGAGGGAGGCGGTGGTGAAACCACGACGAAACAGCACTGACTGCGATGGAATGGCCTGGCCAGGAGCTTGGCACCTCAACTGGCTGAAGACGGCAGACTGAAGTGTGTGTCACAAACATGACAAGCAATGTCGACGTCAAGCTGCCAGCTGCCAACTGCTGCCAGCAGCTGCCAGGTTCCATTGCTAGGTACCAGCTCCAGCTCGGTCACCTCCTCACCTGCTTCCACATCCGCATCCTCATCCGCATCCGCATCCGTATCCGAATCAGAATCAGAATCCTCGTCCTTAGCCAGTTGCAGCAACAGCAGCAGGAAAACTGAGTAAATCATTGGACTAAGCCATGCGTAAGAAGGCGCCTTCTTAATTTTTCTGGCTTATACTCTGGCTAAGAAGATATTCGGATTTAAGGCTGAGGTTTGTCAACTGCTACACAATAAATGGATTTATAAGCTATTTCAAATTCGAGATAAAATAGGACATCTTTAGGATTAAATTGTAAAGAAGTCTTTTCGTAATTGAGAAAACTCTCAATGCTACAGTTATGTTTACAATAGATTTATAAAGTTTTTTAATTAATGATAAACTAAATAATATAATTAGCATGCCAAACAATCATTTGTTTTAAATATAATTATCTATTGACAGTTCTAAAGGCATTAATAAAAGTGTAAACCTCAACAAATGCTCTGATTATATTCTATTTTTATAAGTCTATAGTTATCTTAGTAATTAATGAGGATTTAACAGTGTTAACATATTGGAAAATTGACAAATATTTTAATACTTTCAAAATTAACCTATTAAAAACTAGCACAGAAGAGCTTTCCGAATCAAAATTAATGCATTTTTGGCTTAGGTTTGAGTTTTTTAAGATGTAGGTTATAGAAAAATCGTCAATAGAGAAAAACATCGCCCTTGAAAGGTATTATAAAAGCATGAAATGCAGTGAAGGATGCATTTCCGACCATATAAATCATATATATTCTTAATCAGCATCAACAGCCGAATCTATCTAGCTGTACCAGGGGAAAAAATTTTTTTCAAACTTTTATTTCAATATTTTATCGTTAAAATTGTCAAAAAAAAAATTCATAAAAATTTAAATTTTTTTACATTTTAAATTAAGTATGCAAATTTATTAAGCTAATAAAAACTAACATAGAAAAGGTTTCCGAATTAAAATTAATGCATTTTTGGCTTAGTTATGAATTTTTTAAACTTTGCTAACTAACTCTGATTAGTAAGTATCAATGATCAGTAAGTAACTCTGATTAGCAAGATTCAACATTAAGTAGCTATGACCAGTAAGTATCAATGACCAGTAAGTATCTATGAACACTTATAAACAATGACTTGCAACTTTTGTAACAACACATTTCCGAGACGTGGCCGGTAGCAGTCACTTCGTTCCGGGGATGTTAGAACCAGTTGGGAATCATATGCCCAGATGTTCGAGATTTGTTTTGGAACATTTTTAAGCTATTTGGATGAAATTATGGAGTTATTCGTCTATATAATTTTACTAGTATATAAATCGGAGCATGGCGAATCGGTGAACTATATATAGATATATATATATAGCTGCCATAGGAACGATCGGACGATTAGTGACCAGTAAGTAACTATAACCAAATCATAGAGCATGTAAATAAATTAAAAAATGGATTAAACACTTATAGAAATCAAAGCAGTCCAATGCTTAAGTTTGAAAAGCAGATGGAAAAATTTAAAAATATTATACGGAATAGGATTCTTGAAAGCCTAATGAGCAGCAAAATATTTTATATATATATTGAATATTTAAAACTTAAACACAAATGAAACCTTTTTTGTTGTGATATTTTACCAAGTAATATTATATAAAGCACAAACTTATTGTTATTCTTCATTCTTGCACTTGTTCAGATATATGGATACTGTTTTTGTGAATATTCCCATTAAAGATTATTAATTTGTATATTCTTAAATGCCATTTAAAATGTCATTGCCCCCAAAGATAACATATTAATTCATAAACATAATTCATAATGCCTGGGGCAAGGGTATTCACAGAGGCAAAAGCTCCTGAAATTGCCATTCCTTTGGCCCTTGTTTCAGTTGTTTCTTCCCTTTTACTTTTTTTTCTGTAACCCTCAGTTAAGACAACTAATTAAATTAGGCAATCCCTTCGACTGCCATGGGATTTAAGGTGAGGAATAGAAAGGCAAGGAAAGGAAAGGGTGCCGGTGCCGGTGCCGCAGAAAACATAAATAAGCGGGGCGCCAAGTCAATGGCCCCGCCTCCGTCACCGTCGTCCCGTCCCATGTTTTGACTTCCGCTTTCGTGCCGGAAACCATTTTGGCGTGAACTCATCCCTCCGTACCCTGCAGCCTCCTCCTCTCTTTTCTCATTTGCAGCGCTTTTCGTTTGAATTTTGCATTAGCCCAACCTCGCCGATGCCCCTGAAGCGGCGCGCTAAGTGCAGGCTCGTTTCAAATAAATATGCCGCAAAAGCAAACAAACAATCCGGAGGAGCAGCAGTAGCAGAAGCAGGAGCAGGACGAACAGGACGAACAGGAGGTGCCTCAGACGCAGCCGTAACGGCAGCGGCAATCGCAGTTGGAATCGGAATCAGAATCAGAGTCGGGGGGAAAGGACTCGCGCGGGCGGAGGAACCACAGAGCAAACAACGCGTTAGGCAAACCGCAGGCCAAACACACAGAGAACACTAGCACTGACAGAAAAAATTAAGTCTAATATAAATAATATTAATATTAAGAAATATATAATTTTAAATTAATGTTCTCTATTATAAGAAACATATTTAAAGAGTATTTCAGACTGTTCAATAAATAGAAAAGTTAAAGTAGCGACTTCTCCTTTAAATAAATCAAACAGTGTATGCATATAGATAAGTTTTAGTAAAGGCAAAGTATGTTTATATCTTAGTATCTTTCTATCAATGATGTTATTCAAAATTGGGCATGAAAGTCAATAAATCTTCGTTATATATCTTATAAATTACCATTGTACTTAATATATCGGAACAATATAATCGGAAAAGACACAAAAAATAACTTGAAATATTATTTTCATGATGTTTTCCCATATATTAATGATATATTGGAAACTTCGATAATTCAAATTTCGTTATATCCAACTTTATAGAATTTTCGATATGATATAGCGAGAAAATGTACTATTTTCAATAGATTTTCTCACCAATCATTTTATTTATTTTTAATTTTATAAACATTAAAACGTAAGTAATCCCATTTTTTGTTAAGTGCTCGAATCAGAAATCATGAGTCGCCTTCAGTAAGCCATTCAATGGTTGCCTCTGATGGCCTCGCTTCCGCCTCTGTCCGTTACCACCGCCATATCCTTTATCCAGGACTGCTGCTCCTCCTTCTCCTTCTCATTCTCATTGTCGTCCGCCAACATTTGCAATTCAATTGGTAAGGCGCCACCTTTTCGTCCTGCGCCGGAAATCGCTTACTATGCCGGCAAAGAAAGGTTTACCCAATACTATAGACCCATTCGTACCCCTTACACCTTAGTCCTTAACCCCGTTGGCCCTGCATTGCCCTTTCCCCTCCCGTCCAAGAGAGGTTACCCACATTGTCGTTCGGTCTCCTACCTCCCTTTGCGTCGCAATTGCACAATAAAATGGCAACATTGTGGCCAAGCGTCGAGAACTAATATCGCATATAAATATATATGTATGTATTTATATATTCCAAGTGGTTAGAGGGTCCAAAAAGGGGGGGATTATGCACTTAGCGGACATCATCAGGCTGTCAATGGTGATGGCCTTCATGGCGATAGTGGAGAGAAAGGTTCTTGGATTGGGAATCCAAATTCACCATTTCCAGATGTTAAAATATATAATTAAAAATATTAAAAACTCTTTAAGAGTATCATCAATTATTTAAGATATTATTTCTTCCACTCAACTTAGTCCATTTACCATTATCTTTTCTTACTAAAAGTATATCCCTTTCTCCATTTCATCCTCTTTAATTCGTTTTTAAATTCTTATTTGTATAATATATTTAAAATAATTTATAGTTCAAGTTTTATTCAACTCTCTGTTTCATATTTCCTTTATTAATTCCTCTTCAGTTTTATCAACACAATTTTTGTTATTAAATCAACAAAATGACTGACCTCTTAACCACTTTCCCAATAGTCCTTCAGCCAGGCCTTTGCCTGAACAATACTTGTCCGTTGTTGTTTGCATAACTTTCGCTCACGCACTCATCGCTAATGGTCCATCATTAAGGCAATCAGCTGCTGGGCAAAAATGCAAGTCAATTAAGTATCAAATGGTTTGGCTCTCGGGTGGCCATCAGGGCAAACAATCACAGTTCGCAGTGCAGAGCCATTTCCAAGTATCTTTCTGCATAAATCGAGAGCAAATTGAGCCAATTTCTGTATAAATACAAACGCACTAACGAGATGAAAGATGAGCACGGATATAAAACAGGAGGGAAGGGTGGAGAATAGGTGGATGGGGTTTTTGGGCGGCGCATTACCAGCAAAAGTGCCATAAAAATTGTGTATTAAAATGAGTAAAAACATTTATTTGCATAAAGTCAACCAGCCGAGCCTGGGCGAGCCGTCGTACCAAGCCTTCGGAGAGAGATGAGGAAAAGTGGGTTGTGCGGAAAAACTATTTCAAGTGGGGAAAAGTTTTAGCACTGAGCTCCGCCGAGCTGTGAGCCCCTCGAGTGTGCACTTGAGTCACGCATAAGTTGCAAGCAAGCAGGTCGAAGGAAGCGCCAACAAATGACAGTGGAGTGCGGATTGCCGGGATCTCAGTTGAGCTGAACCGAGTTGAGTAAATTGCAAGTTAAGCCAAAAGGACATGCACACACCCAAACACAAATACGCACTCGCAGACACACACACACACACACACAGTCACTTAATGCAAACATCCTGGCAGGAGGGAGTGCGTGTCAGGGCTACAGATTGTACAATTTTTAATCAATGATCGCCGCAAATTGACATTAATACGATATGGAAACAACAGGACACAATTCAAGGCTTTATTTCTGAGATTTCTTAAGGGCAGAGAGCGAAAGGATACAATTGCTTAAAGTGTTTAAATCAACACTTATTGAAGGACAATAAAAAAGGCATATAAAAGCGGAAATAAGTGCAGTTTAATATTCATGCAAGTGTTTTATGAAAGCCAGTTTTATTTTCTATTAAGACCTATAGCTTACTAAAACCTAAATATATTATAAATTATATTATATAAATATCTTTTGGTTTATTTCTTATTATTTAACAAAATTACGTGCTCCTTTAATTAAATGTTTTGAAACCTGCAGCCCTGGCTTAATGTTTGTGAACGAAGTGCATACTTCAAATGTTTCATATCATATATCCAGAGAGCTGTGTCAGAGAGTCAAGATGCTTCTAGCTCAAACCCAAATGATAGGGAACAGGATCTGGGCAAAACTATTCATCTGGCAAGCCGAAAATGAAATGGCATTGCGGCAATGCCCGCAAGATGAAAATACACGCAATCAATTCTGTTTACCCCCGGAGCTCCTTCGATACGTGAGAGTGTGTATATGTATGTGCGGGGGTTGCACTTATAAGGGAAAATGTTTTCACTAAACACTTGAAGAAATCAACAATGATATACGAAAAACATATCAAACCATATGTTAAAAATCTCCTTAAATAATCAACAATCCTCAGAGTTATTATAAACACTATTTATATGAAATGTAGATAACATTTCTCTCTTAAACTTTGTTTTAGCAGGACATTTCTTCGACTGTACGTTCACTCCAAGGCAAAGTAGTCGAAGGAGTCGGAGCCAGAGTCGATGAGGTGGCTTTCGAAGGCCAACGGCGATTAACTCAAGTCAAACAGTGAGTGATTGTTTTGCAGGGCCAAGTCTGCTCCTGATTACGCCATTGCATTTGTTATCACAGACACGCAGACCGATGGATGGTGATGGTGGGGAAGACGGGGATTTTCGATGAGGAGGACATTGGCAGTGATGAAAGGATAAGAGAGAGAGAGAAACAGAGAGACAGCTCCTGGGATGTGGAAATGGGGATAAAGAATCCTTGGCACCACCATCAGCTACCCACGCAGAAATGCGTCAACATCGTTGAAAGGATTTCCGCGGCATTCGTAAGGATAAAAATAAATGCAGAAATTGCTACCGTTACGCTCCACCATCGACAAGGACAACTTTTCCTCAAGTGTCGAATGCTGAAAGATGGTTAACATTGCCTCCTCCCTTAAACCTTTCCCAAACCCCCCTTTGGCACCGGCTTAATACTCAACTCGTCGGCAATTCGATTTGTGTCGCTTTAACTTTACCCTCTCTCTTGATTGAGACTCTGTGTTTCTTCTATTTTTAGCCCAAGCAGCCAAAATTGTTTTTGAAAAGCATTTTCCTCTGGCTAATCTAGCCTATAAAAAGGATTTAAGCTGGTACTTACAGCTGCAGCGAAGGGAAAACGCTTTATTCACTTACATAATAGCCAACCATCCATCAAGACATCGTCCTGAAGCAAAACTAAAAACGAATAATTAACATCAATTAGTTGCCATGCGAAATGTTGTGTCAATCAAGCGAAAATCCAGTGCGAGTCTAATGACTTAATTTCCACTGCGACAGAAGCCAAATGTGGGAAAAGAAGTGTAAAAGGTTTGAAATAGCACATACCCTGGTTTATTTTAATTACAAACAAAACAAGGGAGGTCGAACAAAAATGTTTTTAAAAACATGCTTTGGAAAGTTTATTGCATAGTTTTTGATAGTATAAATTAATCATATAATATACTAACTTTAAAGTAAGTAAACATTGGCATCAATCCTTATATTTTATATTTATATATTTTAAGTAATTAGATTACTTACTCTTCCAACTTATTTCTTTACTTTATGCAGCCAACTTTTTCGCTTCTAATAACCCTTAAAAATGTTATTTCCAGGGTATCAAAATACTGTAAAACAAATGAAAATTTTGTGGACCATCTATTAGCGCTTGGACCCTTGTAATTATGACCCATGTTATGCGTGTGTATATATATGTATGTATCATTCCTGCTCCTGCGGAGAAAGACAAAGTTTGCCATTGAGCTAAGAGCTACGAACACACCATTTCCCATTTTCTTCAACTTCCCCAAACTTTCAGCCAACCGAAGATGTCTATGATAAATCGACTGAGAGGCGATGCTATGCCATAATGAGGGGTCGCTTTTCGCTTTTCACATTTCCCATTTCGGATTTCAAGTGTACCTTTTACATTAATCATGGCATACTTATGAGCGTCAAGTGTAATTGAAAGCCATTGCAAAACTTGCTCCGGCTCAGCTTCTGGCTGCTCTCCACTAATGGGGCAGCATTTTTGTTATGGATTTATGACACTTTCCCATATTTTTCCTATATTTTTTCCCCCGCTTTTCATTTGTTGCGCTATTGGTTTTGTGGCAAAAGACGAAGTGAGAGAGAGTGTTCGATTGCTTGGGCGTGAGAGAAGTGACAGATGAAGAAAACATAATTAAGACGGCACAACTGCTTTTCCGGCGAGATTCAAAGAAACTAGATCCCGTATTGGAGGAGCTGCGTACAAATAGGATATATATGCGGGCAAAGGACTCTCTGGCTCTCCCTCTGGCTTTGTGGTTACATAATTAATTGCGGTGTGGCATAGGTAGATAAGTGTGGCGAAGGTAATGTCTTGATATGGTTCAATAAACTATAAACGAATCCAATGTGTGAATTGTATTTAGTATGAAATAAAGCTTGGAATACTTATCTGTACTTTTAGTAATTTAAATTGGTATATTTATAATAATTGGTATATATTTAAATATATTTAAAATGCACTTATTTTATAATTATTTGCTTTATCGATCTAAACATTTTTTTTAAGTATCGCTTTAACCGATGAATTACTAATGAGAAACCAGATTTGTTAAACGATGATAAATATTTATTTAATACTCAAATATATTTTTGTCAAAAATTTTGCTATTCACGGTTCACCAATTTTAATATCCTCAACGTAGACAAAAGATACATTTAAATCACTTTGGAGCTTGTCATCATAGAACCACCGAAAAGAAATCATATATTCACCGGTGGGAATAGGAAGAACTAATAGTTCGGGTTTCAAATAAAATCCCTGAATAATAAGTGGACCCTATTAACAAACGGAAAATTATATTTATAAATATTGAAAATATACTTAATTTCAAATAAAGCACTTACCACAAAAGGACACGTGTGATTCAAATTAGAATATTCCTTGAAACTATTGAATAATATTTAAATAATGGGAACATTACGCTTTTGCATAAAGCGACAGCCATCGAATTTGACGTTAAATAACCAGGGCTTAAAACCATTTTCGCGTTTAAAAATCTCCACATGAAATTTGATATTCTTTCCCGAATACATAATCGTTCCATTCATATTCATGGTTACTTTATCCCGACTTATGGCCTTAAGGCGACAACTGTGAAACACAAACAATTTCTCATTGTAGCTCTCACAGGCTAAATTCGAAAACCTAAAGACCATGGCAAACTGTAAAAAATATTAATTTGGAATTATAATTATACAAATTCTTATTTTAGTTCTTTGACTTACACTAATATTAAAGGAGACTATTGCAAGGAAAGAGACACTTATTAAGTTGAACTGCATTTTGTGGAGTCTCAAAGTACAATGAATTTTGTTTACGAAAATACAGAACGGATAGATCTTTCTGCTTGATCTGTTTAATTGTAAGCAAGTAATTTAAAAAAATTGAGCTATTACCATTGAACGTTTTAAATATAATAATACTATTTAAAGCCAAATCACTCTGCCAAAGGTATTAGTTGACAAAAAAATGTACATACAAATTAAAAAAAAAAAAAACTAAATTAATTGGTCTTAAATTGCCTCCAAATAAATACAACTTATTATATATAGTTATTTAAAAATATGTTATTTGTGTAATATAATTTCATATGTTATATGAAAAGAGATAAAGTAATTTCTACATGTTTTGTATCCTTAAAATTCTTATCATAATTAGGTTTCTAACTTTCGTAAACATGAATCTTTTGGCTTGCCAATTATCCATTTGCTGGAGAAATCCGCTCAGTTGGCTAAATAAACTTGTGTCCGTTAAATTTTGCACACGTCAAAGCCAAATTCTGACTCATTAGGCCTTTAGCTAGTATAACACCGAAACACAATCTAATATTTACCAAACCAAGCCGCACAACGGAAAAGTCAAAAACAGCGATTTCGATGAGAGTTTGAGGAGGAGGAAGGGGTCGCCGCACCGTATAAAATGATATTTTAGTTTCACGGGCCTTTTGGCCGCCTTTGATCAGGTCTAGTTGGGTAAATTAAAATAAAAACCGCATTGCCATTAAATTTGCTCAGTGGAAAGCTGTAATCGCAGGCGTGTGTGCGGGTGTGGCAATGGTGTGGCGGCTTCTGTGGCAAGGACCTTTGATTGATAGAAACAAGTTGCATAATTGCGTGAGCTGCGGAATAAGCCGCCAGACAGACAGGATCCATGGAATATTTACAGCATCCTCTTTAAAATTGCAAAAAGAGGATTCACCTGGAACATGAAAGCCCCATTTTGCGATACTCTGCGGCCCTTTAAAAGCCATCACAAATGGCTGGATGGAAATGAAAACTTTTTTTCACCCAAAATTGTAAAATACGCACACAGTTAATAAAAGTTTATGCCTAGAATTCGTCCATAAACCTTGCCCTCTCTCAACTTTAGAAATAATGAAATTTTTTCTTAGTATTTCCCCTCCTATTAAGGAACAGAGGAGCCCCATTAAGATGAATAGAAAATTGGAAAAGTATTTTTGAAAAGGTGAATTAAGCATAGTATATTTTCTTGATTATAAAGAACTCTGTTTAATATTTAATACCTTTTTATATGTCTGTGTCATAAAATTAAACACAATTTAAATAGATTTTATTATTTCCTATTTCATAAATTATAATTATACTTCTTTAATTTCTTTAATAAATAAACTGCTGAGAGAAAAATGTCCTTGTTGCCTTAAAATTTCCCCTTAAAAATACTGGACTGTGGCAAATTTTTCATTTACATATATATATTAGTATACACATATTTATTTGCCATTGCCAGCATAATTTGCCAAAGCTTGTGCTACTTTTTGTACCCCAGGTTTTCCCCCGATTTTTCCGGCTTAATATTTTTTTGTCCCCCCTCTTGGTCTGTTGGGCGCCGTCTCCGTCGGCGTCTGTTTAGCATAAAGGACAAAAGGCAACAACAAAGGGAGCGGCAAACTGTGAACAAGTCTAATATCTTTTTAAATCATAAGTTGGCTTATATACTTCTAAAGTCAGACCAGAGTTCCAGACTCCCAGATGAAACTTTTCCGTTCGTCCGTCTGTCCGTCCGTTTTTTTTTTTTTTGGCGTTTGAATAATTGTTTGACATTTTGAATAATTTAATTCGGCGACTGTTTTTAAGTGTTGCTCGAGTGGAAATGAAATTGAAAACGAGATTTAGTTAAAAACCAGGATGGAGAGCCAGCTCAAAGTAACCCCCAGACCCAGACCCAGTCCCAATCCCAATCCCAGTGCCCCGATCTCATTTCGAACTCCCCCGAAGGGTAGCAAGTTCAAGATTATAGCTCTGGGAATTCCGGGGGCAAGATGATGACTCCGGAGACAGGCAGAGTCGGAGTTGGAGTCGAGGACGAGGGCGGACACGATGACGCGCTTTTCATTTGTGTGTGTGTGCAACTGGAAAAGCGATGACAGACAGCCGAAATGGTGTGTAGAAAGGAAGGAAGGTGCGTGGGCGTGGCATGACTGGGCCAAACAAAATGCTCGCTAATCGAGCAATTAAACACGTCCCATAATTGGCACTCCACTTCAAAAGCGCTGCAGGAAACAGGTGCGCAATTCGGGGGGAGGGCAGGACTTAAGGGATGAAAGCATTTGTCGAAAGCTGGAAATTTGAAGTGCGAAACAGCACCGTCATCCAGCACCACCTTCGCACTTGTAATTAAAACTTGTACTTTGTTCCATGTCGTTGTCACAACAACGCAACAGAACGAAACAGACATTTCGACATTTGAATACGGTTGATTTTAGTTAAGTTAAATATTTGAGAAATCCAAATGGGAAAAATACCATACGAAATCGATAAGCTATTAAAAGCGTATCAGAAAATCACTTAACCTGCTTGGCAATCAAGTCAATTGACTTTGAAATATTTTCCTCGAATTTTCCCCCAAGTAAATCCTTGCGCAATCAAAATAATAACACGAAATACATTATCATTAAGACTTGAGACAAGTAATTATATAAAATTATTACTAAAGACGCAGTTTGTGGGTACTTTCTTATGACAGAAATGGGTTTTTGTTTTAGGTCATTATCAATTGAAAAAGTTCTGGTGAGAGTTTAAATAAAAATACACTACATCTTCAAATGATTTCGATACGAATTACCACCCTCCTTGCTCCTTATTCACATCACCCCTCATCACCTGATCCGTGTGTAAGGACATTAGTCTGGGGCCAGGCCAACGCCTTCCCAATTAGCCATCGGGCCATTGCTACCTGCAACTGGATTCCGACAAAAGGGAAAACAAAGAAAGGGAAAAACTAAAACAGTTTAAGTGGCACTTTTATGGCATTGGCACCAGCTAAAGGGAACTGTGATAATTGGACCCCCTCCTCTCTCTCGGGGGGAGGAGAGCCGGATAAAGCCAATCTAGACGGGGCTTACGGGTTGATATTAATATAAATAAAGAGCTCATGGCTTTGCAGCCAAATGCTTACCAATTAAGCGGCTAAGTCTGAGGCTAAAGGTGCTTATTAATTCGTTGCCGTTTTCAGCATTTTAATTTCTTAATTTTGCCCAAGAACAAATCCAAGAACAACAAGCCTGGCAACCTCTTGTGCCTGGCCAATTGTGTGTGCGACTCCTAAATGGATGTGTCCTGACCTCCTCCCCTTCGCCTCCTATTCGGTATCCTGCAGCTCCGGCTTCACCATTTTCCAACTGTCGCACATTTGACTAATGCACAACAAAAGTGGAGTGTTACAGGATATGCATAATACATCGGGTACACTTGTAAGTGAGACAATAATAGAAAAGAAAAAGCGCTTCCTAGCACACTCACACACACACAAAGGATACAGGACACACAGGACACTGGAAATGGAGCCAGAGACAGAGACACTGGCTGGGAAAGGAAACGAAGAAGGAAAGCTGCAAAAAAGGATGACAATACAAACTGGCGCCACTTGCCTTGCACGCAGCCGCTAGGCCAACAATTTTTTAGAAGGACAACCAGAACGACTACGAGGACTACAAGGACTACGAGGACTAGGGTGACGCTGACAGTATGCTGCACGTCCCTATGCTCAGAGATAAAACTGGCAGAAGGCACAGCACTTTAAGCACTTGAAGAAATCTGCTGGTATATCCTTAAGGATGTTATTGAAACTTTAAAACAATTTAAGAAAATTAGAAACTAAGCTTAGATCATATTTTTAAGCTTCTTTTATTTTCCGGTTTTAATTTGTAAACATTATTTTGTATATACAAATATCTTCAAGTGCTTAGAAAACCATCCAAGTCGAATACAGAGCAAAGAACAAAGCCAAAAACCTGGCAGCTTTGAGCCCAACCAGACCTGACCTGACCTGGCTATAGTTGCGTCTCTGGCTCCCAGTCATTCTCATTTTCATCATCATCATCATCATCATCATCAACATCATATCCTTCTCCGCGGCACGCACATCATTCTTTATGCAAAAGGCTCAAGTGGAGATGGCCAGAGGGTCAGGCGAAGAGTGAGAAACGATGTGATGAGCTACGTGGATGAGCCGACGGTGACCTATATCCGCAGGATGCAGGATGCACAAATAATAAGAGTACTGCACATTGACCTTAGACCAACTGAACAGCTAATTACAGTCCCTTCTTTTTTTTTTGGGTCACTCTCTAAAGTAATATTTTAAAACAATAAATAAACCAAAAAGTTAATTTAACTAATCGGTTAGAAGCTTATTCTTGTATCAGAATTTCAAAGGAATCTTATATCAATTAATCTTTCACATAAATCAGAACAAGCCCGCTAAGCAAATGCATTAAATTAAATCAGGAATATATATATATAAATAAATCTTAAAGATAACCGAAACACAATAATTAATAAATCTTCAATGCAAAAGTCTCTGCCACTATTAATCATTAGCTCTATCTTGATGTATAATATGTATGCAAGGCGATAATAGAAATTATGAAATAATTGTTCTGTATCATATTTGTCGACCCAAATTTAATGTTGAACGAACACGAAGGAGAACTGAACTCAATAAAACTTAATTTGACAAGCAAACCCACTCAATTCCAGCAATGAACACAATCAGGTTAATGGCCATCAAATTCGGATTCCCAACTAAATTATACATTATACGAAGCCGCCGCGAGCTCTATGTACATGCCAATTAGCATTTGCATCTGCTTGAATATATAAATACCATATAAAATTGGACAAATACGAATTCGACTGACCATCTCGCGGAGCATCAATTCATATTTCTTCATTATTTTCGAATATGATTGTTAATGGCTGGGCGGCCGGCAAATAAAACTCTATCTGAGGCATTTTGCAAAATGCATTTTTGCCCAGCTGTTAAAACGCAATAACTGTCTGGTTGTCAGAAATATTTCGGAATTTCTTTAATTGTCAGTGACAGCAAGTTGATGTGTAGATTAGTGTCCTGGCACACATACATTCACACACACACACATACACACACAACGTCAATTGAATTTGCGGTGCAACATTTTGTTCTTTGACATTAACTCGATTAAGGCATTACCAAGAGCTCAATATAGGAATGCAATGCATTTAGAGTTTATCCATTTTATAGGTAAATACTAAATTAATATCAATTCCATTTATATGCATACATAATTTAAAAATTTAAAAATACATAGAAAGAAAAATATAAAGAGTATTTAAATATTATTAATGTACAAGTAATTAGAGAATATATGATTAGACACCTAAAACAAGGCATAATAAAATAATTCAAGACCAATAAGTCTTAAAGTACTAACTGACTTTTATATGAAATGCATAGTTTAAATTAAAATTAACAAGACAGTTAACTTATTTATGATATTTATTAATATTTTTATATGACAATTTTTTCCACAAATAAAATTTTCAAGAACTCATAACTAAGCCAAAAGCATTAATTTCAATTCGGAAAGCTTCTCTATGTTAGTTTTTATTAGTTTAATAAGTCTGCATACTTAAATTAAAATCTTAACAAATTTTAAAATTTGTAAATTTTCGACAATTCAAATTATTTAAAAACCCCTTAAAAAATGTAAAAAGTAATTTAAAAAATTTGTTGTCTCCCACATATGGCTAGATCGATTCCGTTGTTGATGCTGATCAAGAATATATATTTGGATATAATATATAGGGTCGGAAATGACTCCTTCCCAAAGTTTTAAGCTTCTAACTAAAATTAAAATACCATTCAAAAGTATAAGAAATAGAAAATTACGTATACGCACTGGTGTAAATTGTATTTGATCATAATTCAGCCAAAAAATGTTTTATTTTGATTCGGAAACTGTTTTGTGTTAGTTTTTATAAGGTTTATAAATCTGCATACTTTATTTAAAATTTTAACAAATTTTTTAATTTGACAAGTTTTGAAAATTTAAATAATGTAAATACCCTTTAAAAAAAATCTAAAAAAAAAATATTAAATTTTTTTCGGCCAGAGATGGCTAGATCGATTCCGCTGTTGATGCTGATCAAGAATATATATGATATATAGGGTCGGAAATGACTCTTTCCCAAAATTTTTAAGCTTATAACTAAAATAATAATTTATTGCAATGGTAAGAAAACTACCATTAACAATTATTAATTTGAGTAAATTCAATTACCATAAACCATCAATTATAAGAAACATTCCCCAAAAAATTACTCATCAGCGATAAGAGCTATACACATATAATTTGTCGCTAAAGAATACTTCCTTTTTCTGGCTCCCTTAAAATTTGCATATAAACGGCTTTCGATCACATTACGGAGTGTGTGTGTGTGTCTCTGTGTGTGTTTAAAGGGCACGTAATTCGATCGGGGAAATAAAATACAATAAAACGCAGTCAAAAAGGCGTTCCATATCCGTCAGTCTCCTTTTGCGGCGTACTTTTACCTCAATCACAATCCCCGTTTAGTTGAGAGACGGCAAACGACGAGGCTTTTGAGGCCTAAAACCCCAAAAGTGGAGCGAAGCAACGGAAAATCCTTATTTTCCCCGTCTCCCAGGAAAAGAGAGAAAAAAAAACCAAGAAGCAGCAATGCAAAAGGTACGCCAAAGTTATGTGGCTGTCGTCCTTTACCCCTTTCGGCACTTTCGAGGACCCCCTTGCCATGGTCGGTTCACTTGTCAGGCAGGTAGGACCCTGCAAAAATGCAAATATTTGTAAAATATATGCGTGTAAAAATTGTTGTGCTCCATTATCCTTTTAACTGGATATGTAGAGAAGACTGCACAGAAACATACACAGAGAAAGGGAGTAAAGTTCACCTTTTTTGATAGACCTTGAGATACTTACTAAATAAATAATAATAAATAATTGGGAAAGTTGTTAGGCACTTAAATGAATTTCTTTTAAGATAAAAGTATTGAAGTTAAATTAATAAATGAAGTATATTAGGAAATATAACTTTTACTTAAGAGAATTTTATTACTTATCGAGGAATGAAAAATATTAGCTGCATTTTCCATAAGGAAAAATCTGTTTAAAGTTATTAATCAAGAATAAACCTATACAGCAAATTAAAATTTAACCCAGTAAATGATCAAAATTCATTGCATGTCTTAAACTTATTATTATTAAAACAGAAAACATAATAAAACTATTAAAAATGAACTTTATTAATATATTTGCAACCAAAAACAACATAAATCTTGGAAATAATTTCATTTTAGACTCTTTTAAAGTAACTTCTTTAAACTTAAGCAAAAATGTACAATAATTTTCTGGGATAACTCCTTAAATTTTTATATATTTTAATTTTGTCATATTTTCTTATATGATATTCTTCCTACAAATTGCTTAGTTTTTCTAGCTTTTTCTTTATTTAAAATAAACTTTTAACATACTCCTTGTGCCAAATAATTGCGAGGTAAAAAAGCACACACATGGCAAGCAAATACCATACAGCCATACAGCAGCAATAGCTAAGCAAGCAGATAACAACTTGAAGGGGTTTTCCACCCCCACCCACTCAAATGCCACCTAACCCAACTCCCACCCACTGAACCCCTTGTGTTATTCGGTTTTTCTTCTTTATTTTTTGTGCTGTCGATGCGTGTGCAATTTGCTTGTCGAAAGAGGAAAAGCTGAGGGGGGTAGCGGGTACAAGATGACGAGCACACAGGTTTGTTGGCTCCATCTTGTTAAAGTGGCTTGTCAATGCAAACATCCCAACAACGAATAATAATAAAACGAAGACAGCCAAAGAAGCCCCATTATGTACCTATTCCCTTACTCCAGCTTTAAACGTTTTTCCAACCAAAAAAGGTTACTGATTTTGTTGTGAATTTCACGAGTCCTTGCTGGGTTAGCCACTAAATTATATACTTCCCGCACGCGTAATCAATTGAAGTTATTGCATAATTTTGGACTTTTGATGGAGTAGGAAAGTCATTTCGATTTGATTTAATACCTCGCCATTTCCTATAAACAGAGATATATGTATGTGTCCGTATGTATGTCTATATATGTCAAAGGACGAAGGGAAGAACAGTCATACGCCTCGTCGCATAATGTGTCACATTTCATTTGTTATGCTCTGCCGACTACGATGGCAAATACTACAAGTGCACCTTGGTCGGGAAAATATTACGAAGTTCTTAAATTTTAGAAGAATTTGATACTTGCTTATTTAAGTTTCATTTAAAACATGTGTTGTGTATACTACAGATAATATTTATAATGATTTAAGATTCTTTTCTTTTAGTATTACTAATTTAATCAACATGTTTGAACTGAATCACGATACTTTCACCTCTTTATATTTTTTAAACAATTTTAATTAGTTTTTCCTATAGATAATTTCTTTTTAAAATCTACTAAATACCCCAATTCAATTTCTAAAGAATACATTTTTCAATAATACTTGTAATTTTCAAATCAATTAAATAGTTAAAATTACACTAACCACTGTGGGACTGTGCATATGAATGCTGAATCATTTCCACAGAGCCAAACGGCATGAGGTTGGGAATCCCCTACCAAACAAACCAAACCAAACCATATAGCACTGAACTGAACTCATCCAAGCCTGGGCCAAAGCACATCCCATCGTTTTGCAAAGAGCCATCTCCGAGTGTCGTTTACAACAAAATGCAGGCGATACAGATGCCAATACAGATATATATACAATATATATACATTCATATAGAGATAGATATATATATATATAGGATAGGCAGTGAAAGAGACACCAAAGCTGAGCAGTACATCATCATCATATATCGCATTGTGTATTGTGTACGAGCTACATGCTGCATAAACATCGCATCGAGCATATGTAGATGTGTGTTGTGCTCCTCGCAGGATATATTTGCTCTATTCGAGCGGGCATCAGAGTAGGTTTTTCCCCATACCTATACATATATATAAATACATATACATATGTGGGGGATTCCCCTCGACCATCCATCCGTTTGACAGTAGTCAATCAGATCCATACGATTGCCAGTCGTCATCGTAGTCGACATCGCGAATGATTTATGAGTCGCTTGCTCCTCCACCAGGTTCCTGCCTGACTCCACTGGCAATTCACTGGCATCAATACCTCGTCCTCCGCCTGCTCTGTTTCACCTTCTCTCTTTGTTGTTGATAAAATTGAACTGTCACACATTTGGCCCCATTGGCAGCATGAGGCAATCCCAGAAATTTCTTTAACTGTCACGACTTGAGATCTAAGCCGAGATCAGCTATATGAATTTCAAGAGCTGACAGTGAAGGAAATTATTGGCAAAAGTGGCCAGGAAGTTATTTGAAGGGTGTAAGAGAAATATTTAAGTAAAAAGTAATATTTTTTAAGGGAATTGCTGAAAGAAGATAGACATTTGAAGGGGAGATAAATGGAATTTTGTCTATAAATTTATCTACAGTGTTTAATCAGTGTTTTAGTAAATTTTATTTCATATTATAAGGTATAATTTAACCTTCATCATATGATCAAATTAGAGGTCATTAGTAAAAAGATATTATTTTAGTAAATTCCCATCTAGTACTTATTGTAACACCCCTTAAAGAAAATAATTGAAATTCATATTTTCCAATTAATTGGCGGATCAATTTTTTTGACCTCTTCTCTCCCTTTCTTCCCCTCTGTTATCAGAGACCTTTTTTTTGTGACCTCTGGCAAAGGAAATTGCCACCTCATTCCACACAGGGGAAACGCGTGCACTGCTCATATTAGCCATTCATTGAGTGCGTTTATAGCGCGCTTTTGTGCGCTTCCTCAACAAATACACTCGCACAAACACACACACACACACATGGCACTTCGAAATACAAACACAAAGGACACACACACACATACGTTGGGCGAAAGGAACTTTTGCATTCAAAGGAAAAGGTCCTTTGGCAGATTTACTGATTGATAGCTATTAATTTATTTGTTGAGTTGCGCCGCCTGCCCAATGCCGAAATGGTCCCTGAAAGCCAGGAACATATTCCGGTGTACAAGTCCTTTTTTGCCAGAACTTGCCCACAAAATAGTCGAATTAATAAAGATTTAGATATTGTGAACCAAAAGAAAATTCATTGTTGTGCCCGTTGCCCGCTTTCCCCATCTTTGAATACACACACACACACACACACACTGAATATGTTTTCCATTGAATTCACTCACAATAGCTTAATGTGAAACAGCAGAGATCTGTTATGGCATATCATAAGGAATAAACATAATTGATGTGGCACATACTGTGCGCCGAATATTTGATACTTCCGGCCAGTAATGCCATTCGATTGATGGCCTTATTACGCAGAAATTCGACACAGATCCGGGAAATGCATACGAATTGTGAGATGATGACATGTCCATGAATATGAATTTAATATTTTGAAGTCCAGTTTAAAGCTACACTGTTTAATATATATTTTAACTTAAAGTTTGTAATATTTAAATTTCTATTTAAATAAAATAGTATATTCACCCTTAAAGTGTATGACCCCAAAAGAGAAGTTTACCTTCTGTCAGGATTTTCAGTCGTTTTAATTACAAATCCAAATTAATAAGTTTCTACGGAACAGCCACGAACTCTTAAGAGTAAATATTAAACCAACTGACTACATTTCCCAGTAAATATATTACGTAAGCTTCAGGAATTTTAATTAATTATTGAAATCAAAAATAGACTAATCAAATTAATCCTTTGTACACCCACACACTTTGGTAACTTTTCATCATCATCATTATCATTATTATTATCATCAGAAGCATGTTTAAATCCTTCATTGCGACTGGCTTAAAGCGACACCTTTAAAGCCCGGTCAGGAGGCGGTGGCCAGGGGGTGGTGGGTTGCCATCAGGATGATGAAGGCAAAAGTTGGCTAATTACAGCTTGGCATGTGGCTTATGACATTAAAATCTATGGATACACGCCAGTGGGCTTTTTAGGGGGCGTAAGCGGGAAACACACAACCCGTTCAATGTTTGAAATGAAAAGTTTAATTATTTCAGGTGAAATTAAAAATCACATTCCAACCGGAGGAAAGTTTTTTGTTCGTAGAAAGGAAATTCATAAATTTCAAAATTGATCAGAGAGAAATCAATTTAGGAGGGGCGTAAATTTAAGTCAAAAAAAAAAAATGGCCACAAGGAAAAACTGTTGGCGGTTTTAGGACTTCGTCGTGACTTACTTATAGGCGTGTTTCCCACGCTATGTGGCTTTCCCTTTTCCCTACCCCCAACCCCACCCCTATCCCTATCCCCATTTTCCTATGGGTGTGTATGTGCAGTCATAGATAATCAAATTTGGCACTAATTCACAGCAGACACGCAAAGCATAAATAAACTTGCCATAGTCTGTCTCCCCATCATCGCTTTAGTCGATTTTTCCATTCGTTTCGTTTTCCCTTCCTATTTTTTATGTTTTTTTTTTAAGTTGTTTTTCAACCGCAACACAAAAAACCAACATTGGCATAACAAAAATAGTTGCGACACTTTCCCATGGGCCTGACATTTGAATACTCTAGTGGATAACGAAACATATTGTTCTCGTTTTTTTTCATAATGCTTGACATCTCTATCAGGCTTTTTATTATCTGCAATACTAGTAGGTGAGCAGAAATAGATAAATTATACAATTATTTTATCTAATAACAGAAATCTGTAGAATATGCCGGAAAAGATTTATGGTTTAATCTGATAAGTGAGCTAAATAGACTGAATTTAAGTAAAAAAAAAATACTTTTAAATTAAATTATAAAGTTTTTTGAATAAATAATGAAATCATCTGTTTTTTTGCAGCAGCTTGTTTACATTTATATTTAGAAAAAGCTCTAAAAAAAACACACAATCTCATTTCATAATATTAAATTAAATGCAATATTAAAAGGAAATCCAAATTATTATTAATTTAAACCAAAACTTGTCCTTTAAGTGGGAACAATTAAACCGTTAAAGAAAAACTCCACTTTAAACCTGCAAAATATCAAGGAATACTCAAGGATAAAGCCATTTCGGATGCTCCGTTAAATTTGATGGCATTATCTTAACCCTCCCTTCTTTCCTTCCCTCCTTACACGATTTTCTTTCCATTTTTCCATCTTTCCCTCTCATACTTTTTTTTCTCTGCCATCATTTCCATTCACATCTTGCTCAGAAATGTCAAGCAACCTCTGTCATTGCCCTCACTTCTGTATGCCGAATAAAGAGAAAAAAAAAATAAAGAAATTGTCAAAAAAAAACACACACACACACACACACAAAATAGTGCAAAAAAACCCGGCGACAGCTAACTTCAACACCCATTTCCACCCACCTAGGAAACCACGGCCAAAACAAATTGAAAATGGGTGAACAAAGCCGGGAAAATATGATGGAAGGGGGAGGTTGGAGGGGGGAAATGAATAAAAATTGGTGCCATGTCTGCTATGGGGCTATGCCTCATTTAAAAGTGCATGCTAAAGTTGCCAACGTGGCGTATGAGTAACATACTCCAAATAGAGAACGGAAAGAACGGCAGAATTATGCGCAAAAGCCAAAAGCATAACAATAATTTGTTAGCAGCGCAACGCAAACTAAAAAATACATAAAAATAAAGAAAATAGGAAAAGCAACATAACTGCAGTGGGTCTATAGTAAGGTGGTTCCGTTTCCCCGTCATTTTGGTTTATTGACTTTGGCGAATAGTTGTCGGTTCAGGTAATAACATCAATGCAGTTGCCATTTTTTTTAAGGGCCCATCGCCACCCCCTTAACCACTGCCCACTGTGAAATTTACAATCCTTCGACCACTTTTCTTCATTTTTTTTGCTATATTTTTTTGTTACTGTTTTTGCTACGCGCCTGCCCTGTCGATGGGCATTGCATTTTATTAGCAACTATTACACGTCCCCAAAGGACTCGACCCGGGCACAGCGACAGGCCATGGCGGACCACATAAAGGCAAGAATTATTATAATGTGATTATTATTATGATTATGCGATCGTTATCGTAAATAATTTTCAATGCTTCGCATGTGCTTCGACTACAATTTCCCCCCTTTTCTTTCCCCCATCGTACTTTTCCACCATTTCCGCCTGCTTATGGAAATCCGTTTTGGCTTTTCTTTTTTTGTCGGTCGTCTTTGGTCTCTTGGCCACGTTTATGACAAAAACATGAAAATGTAACTATCGGCCAGCAAAATTATCACATACTAAGTCAGCTACTTAGGACATTTTGCCCTATGCAGCAGTTCATAAAGCACAAAATGCAAAATGAGCAAGGGAAAGCTCATCATAATTTTCGCCACGATTTCAGTTCGTTCGCATAGCGATGGCCAGGAGCTAAGAAAAACTATGGAAAATGCAAATTAGATGAAAATTCTAGACACAAAAGAAATGCGGTTGAAGAAAACTGCAAAAGTTGTCTATACGGTATGGTGAACATTAAGATGGTAAAATAAAGTTATGTCGGGGAAATAGAGGAGTATATATGTATATGGCAGGGTATGTGAAACTTTGGGAAATTGTCTGTTGTTTGAGATGACTTTAAGGTTTAAATAGTTTTTTTTTAGTTTCTGATTAAAAGAGTTTCGACATTAATAAATAAATAAAAATAGATCAAATAAAGTAATGTAGGGGAAATAAACAAGGATATATATGTATATGGCAGGGTAAGTAAAACTTTTGGAAATTGTCTGTCGTTTGATATGATTTTAAGCTTTAAATAGATTTTTTAGTTTCTGATTAAAAGAGTTTCGGCTTCAATAAATTTTAAATATTACTGACACTTAAATTGCTTTAAAAGTTTCAATTTATTCCACTTTATTATAAATTTTAACATGCGTATAATTTTAACATGTGTAATTAAAATGTAAAAAAAAAACTGCGTTTACTTTACACCCAGGCAATCCAAAGAAAATACCGCCTGAGACTTGCAGCCCACAGAAGTGGATCGTAATAAGGGATCTAGTTCCCACTGATAAGCGCTTTCGTTTCGTTTTTTTTTTTTCTACATTTTATTTTCAAGGGCAATTATCAAAAGCACAAAGCAAAGTCAGAGCCGTGGGAACCATATCAAAGACAGGGACAAGCAATCAATTATCTTTACTCACCTCTTCTTCTCTTCTTCGATGCTGACAGTCCAATGCGCGAAAGCACTTACCTTATCTTGACGCTGAAATTCACAAATTTATACACTGGAGAAATTAATTTGGTAGTTCACAAATTTATGCACTGAAGAAATTAATTTGGAAGAGCGATTACATTACGTTTTTAAAACACACAAAAAAAAATAAAATAATAAAAAAAATATATATATTTATTATTAATATTATTTTTTGCACTTCACTTCGCTCATTTATACTCATACGATATTTTTTTCACTGACACTTTTTTCGCTTTGCAATGGAATTTTTTTTCACTGACACTTTTTTCACTTTGCAAAGGGTTTGCTTTTTCGCAGACACTTTTTTCACTGTAGTTTTTTCTTATACTGACACTTTTTCACTTGCACTTTAGATTACTTTGTACTTTTGTCTTTGCATTAGGGGAGTAGCTTGGGCGGCTTTGGATCTGGAGTTTAGCAAAGTGATCCGCTTTTGATGCCTCTGGAGATCTGGTTTTCCAATCCGGTGCGCAGAATCCGTGAATCCTCGAGTTTTCCAGCTATTTTCTCATTTTTGATGCCTCAGGAGATCTGGTTTTCCATTCCGGTGCTCAGAATCCATTAATATCGGCGCCAACCTCGAGTTTTCCAGCTATTTTCACATTTTTCTGGAATTTTCCTATGCTGACTTCCGCTCGCCTCAAGCTTCTCCTAATTAATGCGCATTAGAGAAATGACTTGAGATTTTGCAGGGAGAGGATGGCTTAGCAAAGACGGGGGGAGAGGCGGAATAGTGGAGAGCTTAAAATAGAGAGAGCGGCCCTCTCCAAGCTCGTGAGAAATATTGGAAACGCTAATAAAGCCTTGCTCTTATCATGAATCCAATTATAGACTTTAACGGATAAATACATTTTAAAGTAAAGCTCAGCGACCTGAGTTCTCAAGTAAGATAAGTACCAAGCAAGAAATATTTGCCTTTTCTTATCAGCAAATTAAACAAAGCTTCTGTTTTGTGGTTTTAAAAATAAACGGCAACTTGACTGATATATAGATATCATTATTTTACAGTTTATATATCAGCGTTACAGTCTTTACATTTACAAAATGCCACAAAAGTGATTAAACTAAAATATATAGTCGTCGCGCTCTAATTTGAGTTGTGCGCAAAAATTGATATTTTCAGTTTTTGGCCTAATTAGCGGTCAGCACGCTGACAACTGAAATGAACTGCTAATTAAGGCTAATAACCTAATAAGCGAGTTATCAACAGTCGGATTCATTACCGCTGGCATTCAGATGCTGTAAATAATTGGGGAAATCATTATTCAAATTGTTGTAACTTGAAAATATATATATTTAAGACTATTTACATGGATATAAAAGCATTTAGTTGTATTAAGGGATAAACTACATTATAAATATATAAAGTATATATTAGCTACTTATTTGAAGTTGTAGTTCTCTTTTTTGCAATCTCTGGATCCTTTGGCTGTCGCCTTGTTAGTGTCCTGTTAAAGCTGAGCGTGAAAAATATTTCAGTTTCACATGAAGCGTTATATTAGCCGAGACACATGAAGGAGGGAAAAAGTGATGGGGAAAAATGGCGAAAATAGATGGCAAAGGAGTATGAACTGAGGCACAGGACACTCTAACTCTGGCTCAGAGGTGGCACAAAATACGCAAGCAAGGCGAAGCAGCGAGGCAGCATCAACTAATCGCCTAATGGTCACTTTGCAGATAATTACCACGGCTTATAGTTGCTTGTAGGATTATGGGGGGTGCGGACGAGGACGAACACGAGACAGTGTCGTGGCAGGACAGCTCAAAATGTAGACAGGACCCCCTGAATTCGTTCAGCGAATGGCCGTCAAAGGACGAGGAAGTTGTAAGCAAAGGGGCTCTTGGCATTCGCGCATGCAACAAGCTCACATCTCAAAGGGTCATAACTTTGAATAGAAAAGCGATGGGAAAACACTCGGAAAAATAAATGTTAATATTAAAAGGCAGTACAAAAAAATATTTCCTTTATTAAGATCTGAAACTTCAGTTCATTGATTACAATTATAAGCTTATAGATAATTGATTAAAAAATATTTTTAAAAAGATACAAACTACAGGTAATTAGTTTAATGGTTTCTTAACATGCTTAGACTGTTTTCTTAAATGTTTCTTATAGAAACACTTAATAAATATAAGATTTAATAATAAGTTTTGGTTTTTATAACCTATTTTTATTTAAAATGAAAATGTTCTGATACTTTTACAACTTTTTTTAATAGGAACAACTTCCCTTGTAACCTATAATAATTGTTCACAATTTCCTTGACAAACCCTTACTCAATTTTCTCCTCTGTAACCTTAATTGGATTACTCTCCTTTTTGCTCAAGTGTACATTAGGAAGAGCAAAGGCATTGCAAAAAAAAAAGAAGAGAAAAAGAGAAATCAGGATAAGGGAAATGGCAAGGAGCTGCTGGACATAAAGCCTTTGCCAGAATGAATGTCCTTGAATGGGTGTAAATGAGCAGGGAGGAGCCC
Source organism: Drosophila serrata (assembly GCF_035046125.1). Lineage (NCBI taxonomy): Eukaryota > Metazoa > Arthropoda > Insecta > Diptera > Drosophilidae > Drosophila > Drosophila serrata. The sequence goes on along the minus strand of NW_028257173.1, from coordinate 3,310,883 downwards.
TCGAAGTGCGAACGAAGTGTTTAGGCCAGCTTTTCCATCCTCTATCCCTTCTGCTATTCCCTCTCCAGGGACATCTGCCAATCTGTAAGGAACTAGACCCAATTAGGTCACATTAGGATTTGCGTGGTTTAATTAACTCAAATTGGTTGCACGGACTGCTGCAAACACCGGGGGCGATAGCACAGTGTATCCTCGCCTTTGACCAAATCTATTTCCATTTCCTCTTCAATGAAGAAAATCGGGTTATCTATCGGTGGATTTTGAGGCCAAAGAGGGTTATATAAGGATTTGGCAAGATATTTTGGTCATGTTATTACAAAGAAATGGTTGAGAGGATTCCCCAAATATTTAGAAAACTTATTAATACATTCATAATACTTTTACAAACTTAATAGAAAGAAAAATCACCCTTTGTTGAACATTTTCCAAGAATGCAGCTCTTATTGTTAAATTACTGGCAGAATTCAAACTAAAAGTTAAGTTAAATGTTCTTCTGTGAAGGCAGACATCAAAGAAATACCCATTTCTTAAAATGCTCCCTTTAAATTATATATGGTTCAGACCATCGACTTTCGTTTACCGTTTTGGCCTATAACAAAAGGAGTTTCTTGTTGCTAACTTTTATTTATTTTATTTTTGTTGCTTGGTTTTTTTTTCTTTGCAATTGGATGTGGCTAAAAGGTGGGTTCAACGGCAGCAACAATGGCAGTACCACCACCAAAAAAAACTACTCGAGAAACAACCGGGCAAAGTGGACTTGAAAAAGTTGGGGCACTTGAGCGTCGTCAGCATGTGTAATAAAGGTTATTTATGTATATTTTACCGCCACCCATCGCTGCTCCGGAAAAATCCCCACCCACTCGAGGAGAGCCTTGAGAGATTGGCCGGACGGACGGACGGACGGGCAACTTGTTCGAGTGGCTCTCGCCAGGGATTTATTTCGGCCACCTAGCTTAGCAATTAGACGAATGAAAAGTTTGCTCCTAGTGCCGCTCATATAAATGCTAATTTAGTAAAATACAAATACTACCAAAAAAAAACCTGCCGAAATTGCAATTTGGACTGCAGCTCATTACGCGAAAGGAGGGAAATAAATTAAAATTCAAAAGGTGACACGGCATTAAGCTCAAGCTGCCAAGCACCTTGTGCCAAAGTGTCGAAACGGAAGTAATAAGTGATAAAACGGAAACACAAAGACAAGCAGGCAACAGGGGCGGAGGAGATGGTGGCCAAGATGGTGGAATAGGAGGTCGAGGTGGAGGTGGAGGTGGAAGCTGGGGGTGGAGTGACGCCTCCACACCGGATGCGCCATGCAGCGCCAGAAAACTATTGTCAAAGCTAATCGCAAACAAAAAAAATAATAGGAGAAAAATGAGATAAAGCCAAGTGGTCCGACTATAAGATACCCGGTAAAGAATTCGTCTTTTCTTGTTGCCTTTTATTTATAAATATTATCATACTTTATCCAGATTAATGGCAGTAAAAAGTCATCTCCAGAGTTATATTATATTACCTTTTATAGTGATTAAACCTTAAAAACGTATTCTTAAATGTAAGTTTGTATATTACTGAACTTATTTCATAAAATATTGTAAGTCTGTGAAGAGGTTTTAATTTTAAATAATGCCATAACATATATAGTTTAAATATAAAATTTAATATAATAAAAATATCAGAATAATATGGTTTACTATATTACTAGTATTATATAAAGCAGATTAATTGATAGCCCAAATATTTATAATTATGACACATTTTTTGTTGAATTTGAAAGACTTGAAAACAGAGCATTCTATTAAAGGAAATATGATGTGTCAAAGGGACCAAGCCACGGCAAGGCAAGGTACACCTCCTTCACAGATTCGTTAAGGCTTCAAATGTCCCTGTCATGTCATATATAAAAGGCGAATCCAATATGATCCTCGTAGTCAATAAGTAACGGGTATAACAATGGGAGGCGAAAAACTTGGAGGGGCGTGCTGAAGAGGTGGCAAATTGACATGCAGCAATCGACCTTTATTAAAAAGTTTCTATTTTTTCGCCAACCGCCAAACCAACCAGGAAACCAAAAAAAAAAAGAAAGAGCTCCCCTCAAGACGCAATATATATGGGAAAACTTCCACTCACTTTTCCCCCAACCCTCGGCGGAAAATACATCTGAGGGTGACCCCTCGGGGCTCCGCTGGCAAACCAATAGAAAAATGTTTGTTTGTGGCAACATCAGGAGTCGAGGCAGCAGCAGTAGTCCTGGTCGCAAAAAAAAGATAGAGGGGACCCGAAGAACCAGGACCCCAGGCGATGACAATAGCTTATTGACAGATTATTCAACTGTTGGCACATATTGCCGCCATAGTTTGGCACCATCGGGCACTGGCAGCAACAACACAACCAACAAATCAACCGGCAACATCCAACAAATCGACAAGCGTTTCAAGCAAATAATTAAAAAAGTTGGCAATATTAAAACTGAGCCATCAGGAACCCAACCAGAGTTTCTTAGTATTTGGAGGGTGACGATAGAAGATTGAATGGTTGGGCAACCTTCACATAAAGTCCTTCAAATGGTTTGTTTTTTGAAGGTTGAAAAATTTCAAAGAGAAAGAAATAGTAATTTAGAAAATGCACAAATACTGATCAAGAATATACATACTTTATATGGTCAGAGATGACTCTGCATGAATTTATAATTCCTAATTAATATTAATTCCTAAGAGTTCTGTGCATTAAATAATGCTTCATGAGTGGGATCTTATCATCTTCATACCTTTCACTATAATAATAAGATTCTTTTTCTTATAATAAAAATGTATTAGTAATTACTTGTCAGATTATTATTTAGATTATTCGGAATCGTATATCGAAGTATATAATTTCCCCCGAACTGTACAAACGATATATTATCCTAGTCAACAGTGCGTATGAGTAATGTACTGACCTCGATACGCTTGCAAAGTCAAAGTTTGGTATTACTTTAAAGGTATTTCCAATCCATAAACCATTTTCAAGCAGCTGAAACTGCGTACATGGATTTTATTCATTTCTCTTTCTAAGCAATTCATTTCTTGGTGCTATAATCGGTCAAATTCTATGGCCGGGGATATCAACTGTTCACCTGCTCAGCTGGCCCCCAGGGAATGTGTCTGTCTATTTATTGAACCTTGTGTCTTAGCCTCGCTGGCATTTGAATCCACAATCCATCCTTCAATCCCCGAAGGAAACTTCTACAAACACACACTCGAGACGATGCATTCAACTTCTTTATTGCTTCACAGTGCAGGAGTTTCTTTTAGAATATATTTCATTTCTGATACCCTGATTTTCTTTTTAATTAAATGTATTCTTTTATGAGTGATATAACTTTGGGTTTGGTTATCAGTAGAAAAGTTAAATCTTAGACATAAATATATTGATAATATATGCAAGAGCACAGAATTAATTTTGTTTAGCAAATAATTGCAACTACTTTCTAGTCATAAGTTCCTAATTAATAAATAGATTATTTTAATATTTTTAAAGGGTATAGCAGCGCTACACAAATGGCATTTATTCTACAAATAAATGTGTGGAGAATATTTACATATATCTATATCGACGATTGTTTTGGCATATTGCGCAATATTGGCTGGGGCAATGTGGCATCGCATCTGCCGCTGTTGAGTCCTTCATCTTTCTGCCCACTTGACGTATACTTAATATGCAGCTGCAATGGCAACGGAAACGGCAGCTGCAACTCAAACAATCAGCCGTAGACACAGAGATACCCTAAAAGGTAAGCTCTCTGAGGGAAAACTCTCTCTACCATTTCTCCATTTCCATTTCCATTTGCATTTCCACCGTGCTCTCACTTTTGCAATTCGGGACTGATTCATGAGCCAAATCTAATAAGCATTAGGCAAGAAGAGTCTATATCCCAGGCTCCTTCCTTCTCTTCCTTATTGCTCCTGCTCCGAATGGGTTTAGGAACCACAAAAGCCCAGAGAGCAAATGCACAAAACCAAAAAAAAAAAACCCAATGAAACAACAACAGAAAATACGGAGTGAAAAACCAAAAATGAATAAAGGAAAGAAATTCAAACAGTTTTCCAAGAGAGAGAGTTGCCAAAAACCGTTTTCTTCTGACCAACACACACATACACATACATAGAAAAAAATGAAGAAAATTCGAATGAGAGAGAGGGATAGTGGGTGTGAGTGTGGGAGTGGAACGAGTGAACCAGTGAAAAACAAATCAAGTTGAAGTTTTCTCATTTCCATAACTAATGCAAAAATCCAATTTCTTATGCAAACATAAAATTTTCCACTCGCAATGGGCTGGCCACCACCAGCAAATGGAGGAACAGCGGTTGGGCAGGGGTGGGCACCGGCTATGGCGGTTGGGAGCCACCATGCATGCATACTATAAAATTCAGGTCAAGCAAACCATAAAATCATTCATCATTTTCGTGTAAGTGTTGGTCCCTACACACGTGCAAACAGAACACACACACACTCTGGCAAGCTTAGAATCCTTGCCGGCTGTGGGAATGTATGTGGGTGGTGGTGGCTTTAAAAAAAAACGGCCGACGTTCGCATTTCCACAATAAAAATCAAAAAGCGAAAATTCTCCCTCCCAAGAAGACCCAACCCATATATATATATTTAAACACAATACACAAATAGAAAACAAAATAAAAATAATAATAATAATAATAATAATGAAGGCTCTCCAAGACCGTGTAAGCGAGACAGGTGACAAGGGCCTAGATATACACACCTACTCACACCCGGCACATACCTAATTTGCATACACTTGGGGAAATCAATAGATATTAATAAATAACAATTGTAATTTCCATATTGAAAACATATTAAAAACAGAATTGCTAGATTTTAAAACAAAGAATAAGCTGTGTTTTCCAAGAATGGACTTTAACATTTGGAAGTCTTGTTTAGTTTACAAAAGCTACTTTAAAAGCTTGGAAATATTAGGTTTTACTATTTTTAGTACTGAATCGAGAAATTTGAAAGAAAATAATTTGATAGAAATAAATCTTTAATATTTTAAAATATTATTTAAATCAAATATTTTTTATAAAAATTTATATTATTTAAATCAAATATATTTTATAAAAATTTATTTAAAATCTATTTATAGAATTATACTTCAAGTGTAAGATGAATAAGTCGAGAAGGAGGCAAGGGATAAGTGTCAAAAAATTTGGCAATGCGTCGCTTTCCCTTTCCAAAATTTTCTTTCAAGCCCATTTTTTATGCATCGTGAATTGTTGTTGCTTGTGTGTGTGTTTGTTTTAATGGTAACACACCCCCACAGTCCGCTTTTCCGCCTCCTCCAATTTCCCATCCCCCTTAAACTTTGTCTTTGCCTTCGTAGGCAATTTAAGCTTTGCTGACTCGACCGCTAAAGGAAATTTTTTTCATCTCAGTCCCTTCGTATTTTATTTTTTATTTCCCAAGCAGCCAACACACAACATTTATTTATAAGAATTTATTGTTGTCTACCTCAGAGCATAGATAAAATAGAAGAAGAAGTAGAAGCAACAAACGACGGACATTATAAAAGTTCAATTTAAATTCGTTTAGAATTCTTCTTTGGGTTTTTTCTGTACATTTTTGCTATCTTAATTGCCGTCAATATTGCCCACAAATCAAATAAATTATACTCGAACTGAGGAATCGCCCATCTATACAAGTAAATTGAAAATTGCCTTTTTTTGTCAATTTAAATAAATCTAAGAGAAGTCCCAAAAGAGAGAACATTTTGGGAAAGCCATTGACCTTTCTTTGTCCCAACAAATACATATTCTCCTCTTAATATATTCTGAGAATTTAATTTAATAAAAGAAATACCAAGAAGAATTTAAATGAATTAATTTTATATAGTTTATTAGAGATATAGTAAATACATCTGGAAGTGAAAAATCTATACTTTATTTTATTTAAAAACTTTAGCGTATAAGCACAGTTGAAACTGAGTTTCTCAACTGGACTCCAATCCCTTCTCAATGATATATTCTTGACTCTTGAAACCCAAAGGCTCCAACTAATTACGAAATGAAAGTCAAATAATTCGATCAATGGCAAACAAACTTATCAACTTTCGAGCGATGTTATGTGGAAAGTCCGCCAGCAAAAACCGACCAAACCAATCACCGAACACCACCCCCTGAGTTCCAGCATAATTGTGTAACACAATGAACCAATTTAGGTCGGAGTTTTCTATATATTAAACATACATACATACTCACACAGACTTCCCTAGCAAAGTTGATAACTTAATTTTTTAGCATCAACACTAGCGGAAGTTGTTCGATGATGTGATATATACTTTTTCCTTCCAAACCCCATCTCTTTTTGTGCACTATATGGTACTATATATACATGTGGCTGGCAACTAATTTGGTCAATTGCAACCCCACCAGCCACCAGGCTCTCTCTCTCGGCTTTGCCTCCATTGACTCCTAGTAGAGGCCCCCGGCAAGTAATTTATTTCCCTTTGGCAGCACTTTCATGAGAATGGAGCTGATGATGCCCACCATGCTAATCAAGGGCGAAAATGTCGTACAATAATTTATTATAGTTTTGCTAACCGCTAACCGCCGAGCAAGACACACAGCACAAGGTACCCCCGCTCCGGAAAATATCCTTAATTCTCAGCCATCCCTTCGGCACCACCTCCACCCATTGGGTGTGTGTGTGTGTTGGGCCAAAAATTAATTGAATTTTTGTACCACAAATTCTTGAGCATTTTCTCGGCCTGGCATTTTCTGTTTAATTGCTGCCATCAGCGTAGCGGTTAAATTTTAGAACCCAAGAGCTGATAATTAGATATGGCAAATATATCGATATATCGGGGTAATAGTGACCTTTTTTATATGTATTTTCTATTGAAATATAAATTAATAATGCTTTAAATATAAATTGGGATGTACATCGAGTTGAAAATATATTTTAAAATATTGCATTTAACATTAAAACATCAATTAAAGGCACATATATAGCTATTTGTATATATTGACTTATGTATTAGTTTTCTGTTATCGACTTTCAGGAAAAATATCGATTCAGTTTCTTTATTTCGATTAACAGAGCACAAATCTTATTTTATATTTCAACTATTTAAAAGGTTATTTAATATATTCCAAAAAAATTTAAATGTATACCAATAAAACTCCTTAATTTCCTTTACGTTTCACATCCCTAATCAGAAGTAGCCAGGCAACCCAAGGCCTTGTGTCGGTTATTGTCCTTGCAGCTCACTCGACAGTCCCACGCCCACAATGTTTCATATTTAAAACGCATTTTTGCTATCAGACCGACCGACCGCCCGCCCGCCCCCGACCTTTCATCCTTATCATAGTTGCGGTTACTGGTGTAGGTCCTGAGGAGGGGGGTGGGAGGATAGGAAAGTCCTTCTCCCTCGGTGGCCTAAGGAACAGGAGCCTTGCTGGCTGCTTGGCTTTTGCCTTGCGGTTAATGCCGCCGGCAATCAAAGCAATTGCTTCTGCTGCTCGGGCCCCCTTTTTCTCTAATAAAATAATTGAATTGCGGCCATGTGGTAATATCTCTCCACTTCAAAGCCAATGAGCCAAATGCAATTAACCAGTAGAGGATCGAATAGAATGTATCAAGTGAGTCTGCTGCAAACATAATTTATATTGAAAGCTGTACTCAAAATGGAATTCATATTTAATATTTAAAATGCAAAGGAACAAGAGACCCTATCTAGAATTTGGCAAATAATATTTTTAGGGAAGCCTTACAACAACTTATTAAGTGGAAATTAAAAAGGAAATATTATAAAGGGCAAGTATTATAATTTTACCATTAATCGTATCCATTACCAGTATCGTCTTTAAATTACTCAAAAATACCTCTCTTTAGCAGTTTTAGAGTATAACAAGAAAGGAAGCTAACTTCGGCACGCCGAAGTTTATATACCCTTGCAGATAGAACTTCTATGAATAGGCATCCATACAATATAAATTATATATATTTGTGTTAAAAAACAATGAAGTAATACCTGCTTTCATATCATTCACCTATACATATTATATTTGCAGTTTTACATTCACAGATTTGCATTTTTCCTCTACATCAAACGATCGTTTGTATGGCACCTATATTATATAGTCGTCCGATTTTTATGAAATTTGCCACAAAATTTAAGACTTATATAAAATGGCTATACCTCAAATTTGATGAAAATCAGCTGAAAACTAAAAAAGTTATAAATTTAATTGTATTAATTTCTCGATCGTTCCTATGGGAGCTATATGATATAGTAGTCCGATTTTCATAAAATTTAACACAAAATTGTAGAATAATATGAAATGGCTATATCTCAAATTTGGTCAAATTCTGTTAAAAACTAAAAATTTTATAATATTTTTTGTAAAACTTTTCCGATCATTCCTATGACAGCTATATGATATAGTCGTCCGATCCGGCCCGTTCCGACATATATACAAGTGAGAGTATATAGAAGACTAACTGCAAAGTTTCATTCAGATAGCTTCAAAACTGAGAGACTAGTTTGCGTAGAAACGGACAGACGGACAGACGGACAGACGGACAGACGGACAGACGGACATGGCTAGATCGACTCGGCTGTTGATCCTGATCAAAAATATATATACTTTATATAGTCGGAGGTGCCTCCTTCACTGCGTTGCAAACTTCTGACTGAAATTATAATACCCTGCAAGGGTATAAATATAGATTATACCGACCTTACTTTAATATCTTCCCTCTCATCTCCCCTCCCAAATGAAACTCCTTTGAATTTCCATCAATTACCAGGGTTTCATCGAGCTGGTAACTACCAAAGTACAGACTCCTTAGCGCTCCATTTTTAAGTACTATGAAATTGGTATGAGAAGTTCTGCGGCGACATGGAGTATGATACAAAGAAATCCAGAGTCTGATGACTGAAGACTACAACAAAGTGTTTGCTGTCGTCAACGCTGATGCTCCACTTTACGCATATGCAAAATATTTAAGTGCAGCCGGCAAAGAGCAAAGCAAAGCCTCAAACACACACTCGACAGGAATCTGGCAGACCCCCAGCCTACGATTCCACCTTATTGCAACCCAAAAGACTCGTCTTCACATTCATTCCCTTGTATACACGAAAAGAAAATTCAACTTAACTCAAGTAACTTAAAGATTTCTAATACATGCATGTTAATATGATTTAAAAGCTTATAACACTGTGAAGTTGTCATGTCCAACCCTATAAATCATATATATATTCTGATCAGCATCAACAGGCGAAGCTTTCTAGGCATTTAGGAAAAATAATCAATTTTTGAATATTTTTTCAAAATCGTTGAAATAGGCGAAAATTTGTATTTTTTAACATTTTAAACGAAAAAATAACTTGACTGGGGCAGCTTTCCGAATTAAAATTAAGGCTTCTTTTTCTTAGTTATGTTTTTAAAACTTTGATATGTTGAACATATTATCATCATGAAATATAAATAAAATCGACTCAAAAATGGTATTATTGTTTTAGTCCAAAGCTTATAATTCTAGTAAGGAGTCATTTCCGACCCTATAAATCATATATATTCTTGATCAGCATTAAAAACCGAGTCGATCCAGCCATCTCAGACAGAAAAAAAAAATTCTAAATTTTTTTTAAATTTTTATGGGTTAAGTTACATTATTTAAATTGTAAAAAATTGGCAATTTTTAAATTTTGTTTAAATTTTAAATTAAGTATGCAGATTTGTTAACCTAATAAAAACTAACACAGAACTGTTTTCCGAATTAAAATTAATAATTTTTTGACTAAGTTATGATCAAATACAATTTACCCCAGTGCGTATACGTAATTTTCTGTTTCTTTTCCTTTTCAAAGGTAGTTTAATTTTAGTCAGAAGCTTGTATTGATGTGAAGTTGTCATTTCCGACACCATAAAGCATATATATTCTTGATCAGCATCAAAAGCCGAGCCGATCTAGCTATGTCTCGCTAAAAATTTTTTTTTTCAAAATTTTGAAAAAATTTTTCTTCAAAATTGTCAAAAATTAAACAAAAAATATTACCATTTTTACATTTTAAATTAAGTATGAAGATTTATTAATCTAATAAAAACTATCATAGAACTGCTTTCCGAAGTAAAATTAATGTATTTTTGCCTTAGTTATGAGTTTTTTTATACTTTGATTTTTTGGTAAAATTTTCATTACAAAATATAGATAAATATTGATTAAGAGATTGCAAATATTTTGAGCTTAGTTATGATCGATTTCCGTTTTCATCTTATAATTTATTTCCAAACTGTAGAGGCATATAAACTTCTACTTTACGAGATACGTTTTCTTTCTTTCAAAGAATAAATCAACTTTTATCATAAAGAAAATCTTTAACTAACCTTAATTCTGAATTTTTTCAATTATAAAAAAGTAAAAGTAATTAAATATTTTAACCCTAACTAATACCTCAAATTTCTCTGCGTGCAAATCCACATGAAACCATTTGAGGCAGGCCCAATTGCAACCACGCACTCAAAAATGTTAACCGTCTTATTTTTGCCACGTTGATGATGACGACGACGCTTCCTTCTACTTTCTGTGCCATTCCTTCCACCAAAAACTCCTCCTGCTCCTCCTTCTCCTCCCCTTCTTGGGGTGGATGCAACACACACATTTCGAGTGCTGCACAAACATTTGCACAGTGAAACGAGGCGAATGGTGGAAAAGGGGTTGAGCGACGCCTAAATGTATGCAGCATATAATTATTGATGGAGTCTGAGTGTTAGAGCAGGCCTGAAAATGATGATGAGTATACTTAAGAGGCATGGTCATAGAGGGGGTGGGGGAGGGGGATGCTTTGCAGACTCCCTCCTGCTAGTTAATGTTGTTAGCAGGTGCTCGAGACATTTGCATATGTTTGTGGTTCATTGCAAGTGCGAATCCATTAACATCAAGTGAAGCATTAGATGAAAAGCACACAGAGAAATGTGTATATATGACACGACAGCTAGGTTTATAAATAATATACATAAATGTTGGAGATATGTGAAGCCAAATAAAATACAGTATTTAGAAATTTTAGAGATTTAAAAAGAATACACTTTATTCAAGACCAAATTAAATGAAAGATCATTTAAAGATTGTTTGTTATTTTAAGACATTCGTCTTCCTTAAACATCTTATGATCATATTCAAACCTTGTGTTGTACTTAAAATAAATTATTTAAAATACTCAACAAAGTTCTTCACACTTTCCTTAAATATTTTGCAAAGTGTACAAACACACACTAGTAGGAACCATGTTTTGGGCATTCTAAGAGAACTAAGATGAAGAGCTTTTCAGTATAGAGGGGAGATTCTAAAGTACCCCCCACAGGATGCCTGGTTATAATTTTCTCATTAGTCAGCCAAAGAATTTCTATATACCGCAAAGGCAATAAATCCAAAGAATCCCAAAACACAAAAAAAAAATGGGAAAAAGAATTCCTAAGAAATTCTACAGACGGCAACGGAAATTGAGCGGGAATGTGAGGGGAGTGAGTAGATGGAGAAAAAAAAGTCAATATAAGGAAATTAATTTCCAAAGTCCAGGAACCAGGCTAGGGAAAAGGTAGAGAGGGGAGCAGACCATCTTAAGGATTGGCGACCAACACATAAAATTCAATTAACCCGCAAACACACACACACACACACATGGTGTCCTGTAGGGGAGACTAACCCCTAGCACTTGTCAGCTCACTTGAAGGAGTTACATGGACCTACACACACACAAACACACCCTCCTACTAACACATACACACATAAAAGCAATTGAAAGAACATGCGAAAAACAATAAAAAGAAATTAAGGTAAAGTAGCCAGCAAGCACGAGGGGAGGAGGTCAGTGGAAAAGGAATCATTGAATCATTTAATTAGCGTTTAGATTGCACACACACACATGCAGCTTATTGAATATGTAAGCATGTATGGGTGACACGAGGGGGGGGAAAAGACCATTTTCAATTAGTTTGCCAACCAATTTATGCGGCTACTACAAGAAACGAGGCAAAATAATGAAGGAAAGAGGATAACATGGCAATGTGACTACTTACACATGCAAGCATATAAGTATTGGTGCGGCATCCTGCGAGCAGGATGTGGGAGCCAGTGAAATACAGTCACTGCTTTCGTCACATTTTCAGTGAAAGAAAGAAGGAACACCAGCAAACAACAAAAAAAAGGACCAAAAGCTGGCCGGAACCAGAGCAAAAGAGGAGGCCCGGCTTCAGGACAACCTCTTTCTCTTGAGAGCCTGAAAAGGATGAAAACCACAAAAACGAATGCCCGCCGGCTGGCACTCTAAAAAAAATATTAATAAATTGATTAAAAATGTTATTACCTATCTAAAAGGAGGAAATATATATTTAGGAATAAAGTAAAATAATATAAAATAATATCTCTTACTTATAGTAAATAAATTTGATCCTTTTTTTGTGGATTAAAATACATTTCTTTCAGTGCTTTCAGCGTGCTCTTCGCTCGCAACCAAAACCACAACAAGCCAAATAAAATGTGTTCGCCTTTCTTTGGCGCAGCTCTTTTTATGTGTATAAAAAATATATATATTTTATACACGTTCATACATATGTATATCTTTTTTTCTTTTTGTTCTCCGCACAGCGAGGAGCTAGCCAGATAAAGAGGAGCATGCAGAGACAAACACAAAGTAGCCGCGAGCGTTTCACAAAAGAGTAAAAATTATTGATTCATTTGCCATGGTTTCATTATCCCGCCCACAGGACCTCCTGATCATTTTTATAATAAAAAAAAAAATATATATATACAATAACGGCGACTGTGGGAACAGCAAAACGAGCAGAAACCCAGACAGACATCCTTTAACAATTATTATTCAATATTTACAGACAGATATACACATGTATGTATGTATGTGTGTGTACTATCAAGATTAATGACGGAGAAAATTTAAGTTTAATTTGTCGGAAAATTTCGAAAAAAAATTCACCTGATTTTGATCTTTTATGAGGAAAGAGATTCGAAAAAGACCAAAGGAAAGACTTTTAATGAAATGAATTATGGTCATAATTTTTCCACGACCAGCTTTTAAATATTTGTGTATCAAAAATTAATACATTACCTTAATACAATGTATATAATTATGAAAAATAATCAACTTTTTAAGCCCTATACATCAGAGCTCGCAAATAACTGTCGACCGATTTTTTTCTTGCGCTCTCGTTGCGAGCACAACCGAAAAAGTTCATACTCTCTCGCTCTCGCTCCGAGCAAGAGACTCTTGCTGTATTCTTTTATGTTTTCTGTTGAACGTTTTTCGTTGAGCTCTTTGTGTGTCGCTCTTTCAATGAGCATTGCCTAAAGAGCGAAACGAGAAACGGTCGCACAATGAGAGTCAGCAAAAGACCGATTGACCGAAAAACTCAACGCAAACGGTCTTTGCATTTACTCACACACACTCAATTCACGATCGCAATACAGGCGCTTAACGTCTTGCTTGCCTATGCGTGTGAGTGTATACCAATACATATGCAAAAGACCTTTTGCTTCACTGAACACGACAAAACGGTCTTGGAACAACCAGAACAAAACAGAATTAAAAAAAACGGTTTCGCTCTGAGCGAGAGCGAGCTCATTTAAGCACCCTTATTTCGGTTGCTCTCTGAGTTTTTTCGTAAAGTGTCAGGAAAAGACACTTATTTGCAGACAACGAGAAACGGTCGACAGTTATTTGCGAGCTCTGCTATACATACATATATTTAAGACAATTAATTGTCGAAATAATCCCTATAATAGTGAAAAATAAATTTACATTAATTACAATGCCATAACACTCACTCTTTAGATATCCATCCCCGAGGAGGAATTAATCTGAAATGAAATAAAACTGCATTTGCGATTGATTTGTGCTGCTGACAAATAAACAAAAAAAAATAAAAACAAAGTAAAAAGAAATTTATATATTTATATACTTGCCTCATGTACAATAGATATACTGTATATGGGGATATGTAAAATGCAAAAGCCGAGAAATACAAAAAGCCAATCATATGGCAATGGCTACACATAATAAATAATGTCAACACTTACGGCATGGACTGCCTGGGAGTTCCCTTCGATGTGGATGGGTGGCAAATCATATATACACAGTATTATATATGCATTGCCTGGTCAATTGAAATGGAATTGGATTCTGTCAGGACACATATCGATAGTGTTGTGTTCTGAAATAAATCACAGGGGGATAAGGGGGTCCTGGGGATTCATCGAATTCATCGTTGTCAACGCATCGCAGTTGAATGACACAAATTTGTATTGCCCTTTTTTTTTCAAGGAATATTAATACAAGTGTACATCGGGTCAAAGTCCTTCAATAGATATATATTTATATATATATATCTGACTATGGAGTGCGTGTTCAGCAGACCAAGCCACAGACAATAATGTACCATAATTATATAATAGAGCTATTACCTGAACACAAAATTGCCCTCGTCAAAGAACCAAAGCCCAGCCTTTGACCACAACTTGGTTTTTTCCATTTTGCTTGCTTTTTTGTGTTGTGTCGCTCCTTTTGCTTTTGAAAAATTTACTTGATGGGTTTTCGATGCGAATTATGGTCTAGAGATGCGGTAGGCCGAAATGCAACCCCCTTAAGCCAAAAAAAAAACGGGGCGGAAAAAAGCGCAGAGAGGAGACTTGGAGCTAAAAACTGTCACAGCAAATATCTTACGACATCCCATCCGAAATGTGCCGGAATCAGTCAGACGTAGCTTAAGAGCTTCCCCCAAACACACACACACACACATATTCAAAGGGAGAAAAAGGACTCGGGGCCAGGACACGGCCCAGATGAAGGCAAAAGACCGCACTAAAGCTATTTTAACAAGGAAAGGGACTGGAAACAACAACAGCAGGAGCAGCAGCAACGAAGAAAAAGGGTAAAAATAAAAAAGAAACTCCATTTACGCTTGCTTAGTTCCTTTTAGTATAAAGTTTAAGCTTAATCCAGCATAAAATCAACTGGTAAATTTTTTATGTCCCCCTCCTGTCCCGTCGATTGGCCCATCAAAAAGATTAAAGAGTTAAATGTTATACCCGTAGTGCCGAGCCTAAAACTATATATATATACATATATTTGCCTGGAATATGATTATAGGGGTTCATTCATGCAATCTCTTTCTGTGTTGGTTTATTTTTTATATCACTATATGCAACTGAATGACAAAATAAGCCTGTTATGATGAAAAGGACATCTGATCTAATCAATTGGCTTACAATAAATTTGTCGCTCTAGTATGGGTATAAGCTACACCAAGCACTGCAAGAAAAATTATTAAAATTAGGCAGAAATTTCTAACATATAAAAGAAAAATATTAAAAATACAATACAAAGTTTCTGATTTTTGACATGCCAAAAGCACTTATCAAATATATCTTTTAGGAAGTCACTCTTTACATATCAACTTAATGGAAATATATGGTTTTCTCTTTAACAAAGGGTAATGTTATGCATTTTAAACACATTTATTTATGTTTACAAGGTATTTTATGATTCTTAATCTTGTTCTTCAAAACCTATTGCTTATCTTTTGAAACATTTATTTCCAAACTTTAAAAATTAAGCTTTAATTGAAAAGTGTACTTTCCAATAGAATCTTCCACTTTAACTCTTTTAAAATTAAAAATCAATGCTAAACATAATGTTTCAGTGCACGCAATGGACACATGCATATGGTTCTTACCTGAATCCTGGCCCGGAATCTGGTTCTGGTTCTGGTTTTGATTCTGCTCTCCAGGATCCATGACCCACGACCAGGTGTGGGTGCGTGCAGCAGATGGCGGAAGCACGTCTGCCGGTCATTTTGTTTGGAATGTGAAAATCAAACCGGAAATGTTAAAATATGCAGCGTGGCTCTGACTCCTCTCACTCAACCACATACCCGTACTCCAGCATCCGTTCTGGGCCCTCTCTCTCTCTCTCATTTTGGCCATTTGTATTGTGTTGTTGACAATTCGATGTTGATGTTGTTGCCTGGTGTCGACAGGCCTTGCTCTGAAAGGCCACATTAAATGTCATCTGCAAAATTCGAGAGATTTGTCTTGATTTTAAATAAAATACGAATTTCGAGAAGCACTTGAATGACACTTGACAAGCTTCGCTAAGCTTCCGGTTCTGTCTGTCTGTCTATGTGTGTGTATTGGCCTCAAAGATTACCAAGAAATCGGCTCAGTGAGAGGACTATCGACTCACTCGAAAGGATAAAATGCTAACACCAAAATTAAATTATGAACCATGCTCTTGAACTGCAAAACATTTCATTCAGCAAGTTGAAACAATGAATGTTTTTCGTTTTTTTTTGAAAGAGAATCCATTGGGTAAATGAATAAACTGAAGTCCAGAGATGATTCATTGCATTTAAAGCTAAGTATAAGATTGGAAATTTCTAAAATATCTATCATTATTTTCCATATCAGTAACTTGTCCAAGGCGAAGTTTTAAAGCAACATCAATTTATCTTAATGCTCGTTTTAGGCCTCTCTCTTATTTCCATTATCATTCCTCATAATTATTTCGTTTTCAAACTGCATTCAGGCTGAAAAATTCTTTATTATGGATACTGGAAAAGCAGCTCGTTATTCGATTACCAACTATTTTTGCCCCTTTTCCTGCAGACTTTTTCATCATCAATCTGAACAGTATCCTACCAGCTTAGACTTCAATCCATCTGAGATTGTCTGACTCTGACTTTCCAAACTCTGTTCCCCTCCTACTACAGGCAAACATAATTTCTTTTGGTGAAGAAACACTTTCAACTTTCCATCGGGTCCATTGATCTGGCCTGCATCAAAAGTTAAACCTGACTTGGTACTTGGTACTTCACTCTTTTTCACCCTGCATCCTTTTGACTATTATAAACTGATTTATTGGTTCATTTCCAAGGTGCCTGGGTAAAGGACTAAGTGCAGCTAGCAGTCAAGGAAAAATCAAGCTGGTGATGGGTCGGGGAGGAAAAATCTATGACAGTGGCAAAAGGGACGACGAGTATACAAGGTAAATTAGATTTGGCACTGCCTTGATGATGATGCATGCGACAAGTGAGTTAAATTTTCACTCCTGGTGAGATCCTTTAAGGATGTTGAAGCTCAAAGGGGTTGCCAGAGAAAAGACAGCGAAGGGGGGGACGAAGGTGTACTGGAACAATAAGAGCAACAGACGGGCGAACGTAACTTTAAGCCGATATCAAATCTTTCAATAATTAATATGGCACACAGCCAGACCCAACCATCCCGGGGCAGGAATTGGGAAAGGAGCTGGCTGGGCAAACAAACGCCGGCTCATAAATAAACACACAGAACGTTTCAGTTGGTAAAGTTTTCCATGCCGTGCACACAACACACACACACTGCCAAAAATCCACACAAATACCAGGTAAATATTGTAAATATCTTCAATACAGTAAAAGAATATATATGGAAAAATAAACAATATATGTATACTATACATATATGGTTAGGTGGTAAAAATAAATATTTTTAAAGCAGAAATTTATTTGAAAAAATGTTTTTAATAAGAAAATTGAATTTTTAAGGGATTTCTAAATTTTATTTACTTGAAAAATAACTTCCATAGATACAATAAAAAAAAACTATATATTTATTGATAAAAAACTGATTCAATAAATGTATACTCTCTGGAATGTTAGAGCATAATGCATTTTTAAATAATATTTAATTATCATAGAAAATATTCACTGAGAAATAATGTTTTTCCATGTAAATACTGATTGGATAACTTTATATTTTCCGTTAATTAAAGCTTAAGGGTTCTTGATTTATTGCTTAAAACTAGTTAAAGATGTCGGCTTATTGTCAAAAAGCTAAAAAACAATTATTTATAGAGGTATTTAGTAGAAGTAATCGGTTTTCCACTATAAATCAATAAAATGTTTTTTTCATTTATCGAAAAATGAAAGTCAAGGACTTCTATGAATTTTATTTAGTTAAAAAAGGTTTTATACAATCAGTTAATATATAGTGTAAATATTGGTTTTCTTCCTATAAACTGATTGAAGTACTCTTTATATTTTGGTAAATAAAATATTAAAATCTATCTTAGTGTTACATAATTAAAAATCTAATAGTTCCGTCGAATAAACAGTAGAAATAATTTAAGAACAGCTTTAAGAAGTTTCTTTATTTCTAGAAAATAATGCTATAATAATGTATTTTACAATCCTTATAAACCCATCATAAAAAAACTATTTTATAGCTGCCATTAATTTTGCCAAGTGTTTCGGCTGCCACACATCAGCACGTGTTCATTTCCGGCTACAGCGTTTACCATGCATATCCTGCGCTGTATCCTTGGCCAGCCAACAAGCACTTGCCTTCTGTTCTCAACTGGCGGTCTGGCCTGCTGTTTGGCATCCTATAAGCCTGTAGCGGCGGCGTCTGCCTAAGCCCTGCTCCATCGTCGATACAGGGAGCGGCTTTCAGATTTAATTTTAATTAGGTGCTATTGAATTTATAAATTTTTCAGCTGCTGTCGCCGGTCCTCAGCTCAGCTCCTCCTCGCCGCACACGGAAAACTTTCGCAGCCACGCAGGACGAAAGTTTTGTGCGAGTCCCTGCCGAAAGCCTGCCTGTTGCCTGACACTAATAACAATAATCGCAAATTGTGTTTTCATGAATTTTCAACTCGTAATTACTATTTCAATATACATATATATACACACAAATACACATAATCTATATATATATATATACCAAAACCCGCCCTCAATAGAAGCCAGAAACTGGGCGCATAATTAAAATTTGTTGTCCATGCTAGAGGGGGATGGGTTTTTTGGGGATTTACCTTTTACAATGAATAACAATGAACAATGTACATTAATTTTCCGTATTAATTGTTTATTTGCGCAGGCTGCATATTAAAATGTCTGCTAATCAATATTAAACCCCATTCGAAAGAGATTATATTCCGTAGGCTGCTTTCCGTTTCAATTGTGAAACCTTTTGGGAATGGTTTGGCTTAATTGAGTTTTAAATGCCCCTTAAAGGGTTACAATTTAAAGGAGAGACTTACAAATAAATAAATAAATGCCATCACATTACAGCTAAATGGTTTAGTTTAAATAATTTAGTTAACAATTACCTGACGTGTGCTATTAATTCAAATAAATTAATTTCTTGACAAGCAATATATAGTAATCCGTTAAACAAACATCTTAAATCTGGAAATCTTTAAAAAATTCAGTAAATTTAAGGCAACAATCGTGCAAATATGTTCAGATTCCTATGTGTTTTGATTGTTTTCCTGGCTCCGGTTGATAGTTACAATGACCTGAAATGGAGTCTACGAAAACTGAAGAGATATATCAACTGCCAGGACAAGGTATACAAGTCAAGTGAGAGAATTTCCCGCGACTACTGGATACTGGAGAACTATATCAAGGCCGATCATGGTCCGCTCTCATGCTATGCCAATGTCACCTACACCACACACGCAGACTATAGATATTTGGACAATGTGGTTCCTCTCCTGAAGCGATGGCGTTCTCCCCTCAGCCTGGCTATCTATGCCCCCGGGGAGGATTTCGAACCCACCCTGAGGAGCATTCTCTACCTGCTACAATGTCATCCTGGAAGGCACTTGGTTCGCGAGCTGACCAGTTTCCATTTGTTCTTCGATGTCCTGCTCATGCCCAAGGTGTTGCCCACGGCAAAGGTGGCTTTGTCCAGGCAAATGAATTGCAGTGCTCCAGCTCCGTATGTGAATGTGAGAAAGATGGACTTGTACAGGTCGCGGATCAAGTTGAATTATCCTGTGAACATGGGACGCAATATAGCACGCGATGCCTCGCTCACACACTTTGTCCTGGCCTCGGACATAGAGCTATATCCCTCACCCGGTTTAGTGCCAGCCTATTTGCGCTTCTTAAGTCTTTCGGTGAGGTTGGATTTTCTGGGAACACAATTTATACAATTTTAATTATTCCAACAAACTTTTCAATAGGTAATTTCAAGACCCCAAATATTGTACACATCTCCAGTGGTCCATGTACTACGCATCTTTGAGGTAATGCCCAATGTTTCGATACCCAATACCAAGCGGAAATTGCAGGAAATGGTATACGCCAAAAAAGCTGTGCCATTCCATTTGGAAATCTGCGAGGTCTGTCATAGTGGACCAAAGCTGATGGAATGGATATATGCTTCAAATATTGACATGGAGTATCTAAATGTGTTCAATGTGGCTCGACGTTTGTCACCGTATGAACTATGGGAACCGATCTTTATAGGCACCGTCAGGGATCCCCCGTATGATGAGCGACTGAGCTGGGAGGGGCAAAGGGATAAGATGACTCAGGCATATACAATGTGTGTCCTTAACTACACATTCCATATCCTGGATAATGCCTTTCTGGTACATAAGCCAGGTATTAAGCGTTTGAAGATGGATGCACTGAACGATGCCCAGACCCAAAAGAACGATGATCTTATCAATGGAAAGATTTTCAGGGAATTGGATATCATCTATGGTTCACGAAGAGGTTGCCTACTTTTATAAAGTGTAATGTTTACTTTCGGGACGATCTTAGCTATTAAAAATTTTCCTTAATACAGGAAAAACCTTAATCATTATTTACCAGGAAAGCTTGTTCTTTATATATATAAAAGAAACTATTTTCTATAAGATTATAGGAAAGTAAAGAAGTTAATCTGTATTAAATAGTCTAAATACCCCAACATAATTCCTAAAATTAAGACCAATAATCAAATTAGTTATTATACAACTCCCTATCTTTAACACTTTCATATAACTACTTCCTCCTCTCACAGCGCATTTCGAGTTCGTTAGACCTCAGGGCAAAAAAACATTTTCCGCTTTTCATCAATGTTTGCTTAACTTTTTCCCTTGTTTCCCATTGCAGTTAATACAAACAAAAAGATAAAACAACAAAACCCAGGCAACAGCACCATCAATAGTATAAAATATGAACTGCAAACCTAAATAAATATTTATTATTCGCTGCATTCTAGTGGTTGTGTGCTTGTTTTTGCCCATGTAGGAGAGCAAAATTTTAGCTTAATTGAATATCAATTCATTTTAAAATGCGCACAATAAAAAGGGATAGAGTGCAGTTTGGCACTATAAAAAAAAAATATATAACATAAATCGAATGGCAAATGAGGCCGGGCCTTGGTCTCTATGATTTGATCGCAAAAGGTTATGGAATATTTATAGCGCAAATTATTAGCATACAAAATGCAATTGATGCCCTCCAGTGATTAATTAAAATGTTTCCGAGCGCACATAAATTTGTATTGTTTATTGCGGTTCCGCACAGACACAATGCACACTCGTGTGAATCCGCACACACACTTTATACACGCACGCACAACACTCAGAGAGAGAGCGAGGTCAAGCGCCATTTTTGTGGTTCACTACACTCGGCGGATGACCCAAGTGCTTATATAGAATATCCCATACTCTTGGTCAAGTTTTTAATATTTTGGCAAGTGTTTTTTGGTTTCATAATTTTGACTCTAAAGGGCATTGAGATAGGCTCAATAAACGAAATTATATGTTATTATTTTACTTCTATAAGAGCAATGATTTATTAATGTTCAATGATCTATATTTGTGGTTAATACTAGGCATTTAATTAGTAATTTTTGGCACTTTATGATGTATTTAATTAAATGATTAGAAAGTTTTAAACCTTAAGTGTTTTGTTTAGCTTGCACTTGTAATTAAAAACAATCGATAAAGTTTGCTTAAAAAAATGATATAAAATAAGTAACATAGTACAACTGATTCCTGGAGATTCTAAATAACTAAACAAAAAAATATTGGAATTTACCTTGTATGTTGACCAATATTTACATGAAATAATAAATAAATCTTTAATAAATAACTCCAACATGCTGTCAATATGGAACAATAGTTCCTGCAACCAGGTCAGGCTTTAGCTTAGTCCTTAACCCATAAAATACTGCAAAAAAGGATCCTTTGGCAAAACATAAATATCCTCTGAACACAAACAAACAAACAAAAAAAACGAGCTGAGCAAGATGGGTCTATATATGTGTCCGCTCGCTTTCCATCACAATGACATGGCAACTTGGCGAAACAAAGTGAGACGAAAAGTTTCCCCCAAAAAAAAAGGCAAATGACCCTTAAAGTTGAAACTAACAGTGACTAAATGGAGACAAGAGCAGACAAAAAAAAATGTGTATGTTTGTTTCCTAGGGGTGGTGAAAAATTCGTGGGGAAAGGGTTAGGAACCCGGACTTGAACAGATGAAGGAGTGGTCGAAAATGAAAGCAGCTGAAGCAGCATGAAAATCTTTTAATTGCTGCCACCAGTAGCCAAGCAAGCGAAAGCCTTCCATTTGTCTTTTGGCCAACTGCTGACGTTGTTGGATCTGTGAGTAGTCCTGCCAGCCAGAAAGGGACACCAGCTCCGATTAGGTCGAAGGAGGAGAACATCGAGGGAATGGGGGAAAACAATGCCTGGTTCGCGTGAAATTGCAAAACTGTTTCACCTGAATGCATGAGGCAATGTTACACAGCTGTCCTTTCCTTCAGAACACAGCTGAGACAAGGCCTTGGGCCAATAAGACAGTGAAGGATGTGCTGAGTCTTAACTGAATGATGTAGCATTGTCAAGGCTACTCTAGGTGCTCTGTAATTTTTAACCTCACATATAATATATATATATAATTTTGATGAACTTTCAGAAACTTGTAATAAGTGTCAGTCAATATTTAAATTATTTGCAGAAAGTTTACAATTTCAAGAAAAATCGAATTGCATTTTTTTTTTATATTCATTTTTATTGCGTTAAACTTCCATAATAGTAAATAATATACAAAAGTCAGTCAATATAATAGGTCTTCTTTAGTATTTTCCTCTCGTATAAATTTTATTTTATTCTTATTATTATATTATTAGTCTATAAAGTTAAACCACATTATTATATCATTTTATTAATGTTTTATATTTCTGTTGCAGTATAAAACATTTATTTTCACTTAGTGTATCTTTTAATTAATTAAAAACATTTTTCTATTATTTGGAAAAATAAAAGTAAGTTGAAATAATATATTTTGTTTAAATAAACCAGATATTCGCCCAGATTTATCTCATTAAAAAAGTGTATTATTCAGATATCCATTGTGTTGGGACGGCATTTATTTATTAAGCTCACTTTTTAAAGCTTTTCTCGTTTTTTTTGTATTTTTTTTTTTATTTTATCATTTTCCCCTTTTTGTTTTTATTGAATCATTTAATTGAATCATCCGGAAACACTTACATAACGCTTTTTGCTTCCAGCTTTGACTCAGAAAAACTCCGTTCAAATGATATGCAAACAAGATTAAATGTCCCAAATCACTTTATCGTTTTAGGTTGAAAACACTCCATAGTTCAAGGAACAGAGCGAAAAGGCTACTCGACCCAAGATGCCCCATCGACAGCCACAATAGAGAGAGAGTGGGCGACCGTAGAGTTCAATAAGTCCTTTGGCCCCGTCCCTGGAACAGAAAGCCCCAATTTTCCAGCTACCTCCAACGCCATTGTGGCGGAGTATGAAAAACTAGAAAAGCAACGAAAGACGACAACGGAGGGAAACAAACAAAACAGGGAAAAATACAAAAGTAGCAAGGGGAAAACTAAAAAAAAAGGAAAGAGAACAACGGCCGAGGAAAAACTTCAAACAATAGGCAGCCGTCAAAGTGAGCGATTGTTCGGAACGTGTCGGGGCATCAATAGAAGGACCAAGTGGACACAGGACCCTCAGGGGGAGGCTAATTCCCCCAAAATGCTTGACAACTGCAGTCAGGACTGATCTGTGTTTAGAAACTAAAGAAAAGTAAATAATTAAAGTACTCAAATTGGGAATATATACTATTAATATAAAATATATTGCTTCCTGGATTTACATATAATTTAACTTAGTTTATAAGGACTAAATCTTAAAAGAACATTATTTTGCAACAAAAAAGACTTAGCAGGAAGTCATAGAAAACTAAAACACTTTGGCTAAACAAACATGCGTTAACTAATAGATTCCTTTATGCCTTTGAATAAAATTATTGTTTGCGGATATGGCCAGAAAAAATTCTTAAGATGTTACCCCATCAAAGGAAAGGAGCTTAAGTAAATATTTTCCACCAGAATGAATGGGTATCTTTACCATACATTATACTCTTCTATCTGCCAGTTGATGGATGAGACTGAGACTTTGGCTGAGGCGTCTTAAGAAAACTGTAATTTTGATGTCAAACAGCGATTAAAAGCAACGAGATTACCTGATGCATATTGCATGAATGCATTTATTGTGTTTGCCCAGCGTTCCAACTCCTTCGTCCTGATTGTGTGTGTCCCCTCGAGGTAAAAGGAGCAGGTGCAGGAGGTGAGTGGGTGGATGGGTGGTGTAGTGGCGACTGAAGACCCTGCCACGGAAATCAGCCTAGAAGGATGCTACGCTTTAGGTGAAGCCTAAGCCTAGCTTCGCCAGTGTTGCCGATCACGTAAAGGTGGTCAAGCGACTACGTAACAAAGCTTTGAGCAAGCTTGCACGTGCCGTAATGTAGAGCTGCATTTAACTAAAACGCGTTTTGGCATATTTAACAGAGAATTTACATTTGCTCTGAAGACGAAGAAGAGCGCATTTGCCAATTAGGAAATTTTTTTCAAGCCGACTTTCCGTTTCCGTGGGAGGTCTTTTTAAATCAAGGTCTAGAAGAGCATAGACGTGTCGGGTGCTCGTAATTATCAATAAATCAGACAGTGGCAGTGAATCGCGTAAACCAAGTGTTGAAGTGGCCGCTGAAAGCTTCGCAGAAAAAGTGAGTAGAGAAGTGCCAAATTTGTGGGGCACAGTGAGTAACCTTTTTGTTGCCCAGGTTAGGAAAACTAGAAAATTGGAGGCAGCAAAGCAGCGTCGACGCACGGCCAGGGCCAAAGGTCGACAAGACCTTTCGCCAAGGGAAAATCCCTTAATTTTGTTACCAGGGCTCAAGCCAGCGGGTAATTATGAAAATAGAGTGTTTGTTAAAGGCAGTGCTTACTGTTTGAATGGAAAAATTTACAGATTGGGCCCTGCAGTAAAGAGTCAAGTCCCTAGGCAAGGGGTACCCCTAACCTGAGGGGATGAAGTAGAGAAGCTACAACCAGCGCAGGAGGAGCCGATCCCCAGGAAAAATCAGGCCAACAGCGCGGATGCGCAACTCATCTCTTGGCCAGCTTCGCGTCGGGAAAAGCGATTAATTCTTTTTTTTTGCGAAAATTTTGCTAACCTCGCGGGTTAACCTTGACCTGACCCCTGTGTTCTAACCTCCTCCTAATGCAAGTGAAGAATAATTTTTAAATAGGGTTATACCCTTAAAGCCCATTTTGGTTACTTTTTCTTCTGAGTTTTGTGCGAACAATTTGCTCTAACAAAGACAATGTGATTAATGGCCCAAAACATTTGTTAATATTGGCCTTTGAATTTAAAAACTTATGCTCGAATTATGCTCTCGATCTGCTTGCGTCTAGCCGTGAATTTAATGAAGCCGAATAACGAAAATTTATGCTGAATTTCCAATATTTTAATTTAATTTATTATTAATTTAGTTTTTTTTTATTTAATTTTTGCACCTTTATTTTTTTTACTTCAAATTAAGTTCCATTGTTGCATAGCAAAAAGAATAATAATATAAGAAAAATAGGGCCATTCGGACTTTAACCCCTTTTTTCCAGAGAAAATCTTCGAGGGAGATCGATCTTCGCCGATGGAAAATTGAGTGAGTCAAAAAAAACCATTCGAATGAAAACATGCAATTGAAAAAAAAAGGAAAATACTTGAAAACTTAAACAATTTAAAAATGATTTAATTTAAAATATACAAAAATAAAATCTCCATAAGCTAATGCAACAATTGAAATTGAAATTGAAATGAACTAAAGACATGAAGTAAATTTATTTTAATAGTTAATAGAAAAGAGAAAACATGAAGTAAACGAACATTTAATAATACAATTTAAATTTGATTTAAACTTTTAAGAAAAATTATTTCTTTTGAATTTTGTGCACAATTTTTAAACACATATATGTACATCTATGCACCTCCTCAAGTTTATACATTTTAATTTTAGCTTTTATTTATCTTTGTTAGCTTTAAGTATTGAATTAATTTTATTAAACCTGTTTTAATTTTAAAAACCATGTTAGTTTAAAAACCGGTATATACCGACTCGTAGGATGACTCCACGGTCGTAGGGTCCTGAAGGGATCACCAGAGCCATGCTCTTGCGGCAGGTGATCGTAGGTTGGGTGGGCACAAAGCGAGCACAACAACATCTGTGTCTCTGCATTGTATAGATTTTCTCTCTGTCTTCTCTTCTCTCCACTTCCGCTTTTCTTCTGTCTTCTTCATGTTGTGTGAATTTTGTTTATCATTTCTTCCGGTTTTGTTCTAGCTTTTATTTTGTCGCAGCACGCTCAATTCTAGTCTTTGTAATAATAATGTGTAGTCGTTGTCCGAGATCTGGGTGAGCAAGACCTCCACCCCCAAAGCCGACGAGCTAGAGCCGGAAAAATAAAGCGTGCCCCAGCAGCCCAGATCCTCACCAACCCCGACGAGTATATGGTTGCACGCTACAGTTATAATTCATTATTATTATTAAGAAAAGTGGCGCCCAACGTGGGGCCTTAGTAAAAAAATTATTTTTTTATTAAGACTCGCGGATAGACAAATTCACCACATTCTACTTTAACTCTCTCTTGTATTTTATACCCTTATTTGCAACAATTTCGTTTTATTTATTCTTGGATAACAGCTTTTTGAATATTTG
Organism: Drosophila serrata; assembly: GCF_035046125.1. Taxonomy (NCBI): domain Eukaryota; kingdom Metazoa; phylum Arthropoda; class Insecta; order Diptera; family Drosophilidae; genus Drosophila; species Drosophila serrata. The sequence goes on along the minus strand of NW_028257173.1, from coordinate 3,284,037 downwards.
TATTTGTAACTGTCCAGAATTTTAAAGTTTTTATTAAGTCTTAAGGGTAAATAAATTCTTTCTATTTTAGTTAATTTGAACTAGCTTTCAACTTCTTCAAACTGGTGTTAAATTTTTTTGTTTTGTCTTAATTAGTCTTGGAAAACAGTTGTGATAAATATTAGTATTTCCAACTGGCCAGACTTAAAGGGAAACAAAAGATTTTCCTACATTGAGAGGAAGTGACAAGGTGCCGTTAAATTGAGGAAAACAGAGAGGGCAATACAAAGAGCATTTTCTGTCCCAATTTTATAGCACTAAGTCATGAAACTAGTCTCGACTTTGAACTCAACTCTATGGAAAATTCTGGCATTTCTTTCGAGTCGTGCCATATCCTGGAAAAGTAATTTACAGCTTTCTTTAACTTTCTTTCTAATCTTTTCTTGAAGCTTTATTTTTCTAGATCGTATTCTGGAATACATGCGAACGTGTTTCCGAACTATTCGATGTCCGAATTCGAAATAAATAAGTATCGCTTCCCTTGTTCTGAATAGGTCTTGAACCTAATCAAAAATCTTTTATTTTTCCAATCTTTCAACTTCTGAGAAAATCAATATAAAATGACCCTTCGATACGTGTGACATCTAGAGTTCGGTAAATACAATTTGATTACTTTATTCTTGATTTATTCACGATATTTTATCTCATAAATTTCTATATTTTTTTTGGCTTAATTTTTTTTTTAAACATTTTGGCTATATTTATCGCAAAGAAGCAGAGGGTTCTGAGAATTCGATTGCAGCAAGTTAACTGCTATCGGAACAAGATCTCATTTGTCGAATTTAATTCGTATTTTTTTATTGTTGAGATTTTCTTGGGAACGATGGGGTTAGACCGCTCTCCAGAAAGGGGGGCTGAATCAAGCCCAAGCTATAATTGTCCGATATGTAAGGCAGATATAAACACTGCCGAGGTCTTTGTAACCTCATGCCAACACGAGTTTCACAAGCGATGCATTGAAGCTCACTGGAAGGATAGCGCACAATGTCCGGTGTGCAAAGTATCTTGTAGACCAGCTATCTCAAAGCCTATAGAGGGATCTGACAGGCAAACCCGAAGTGGCTCGAAGAAACGGCAGCCGTTAGATACAGTTTCTCAGCAAGCATTGGATAATACAGCTTCAACCTCAGGACAAAGTTCACAAACGAACACAAGTGGGGTCAACAATTCAAGCGTTTTGACGGCTAATGCTATTACTTTGCTGGCTATGGAGCGAAGGTTACTGGCTACGCTTTCAGAGAGGATGACCGATTTAATTCAAAATTCCGTAACAGATTGTATCACCAGGGCGTTAGCTAATTCAAGTCGAGGTATGGACAGTGCTCAGAGTGAGCATTCTTCACAGCGGTCGCTGGGAAACGATGATGTTAGGGGCGGATCTAGAAATGAATCCAGAAGCGAATCAAGACAAGTCCTCTTGGCTCCTGGTTCTCCCGCTTCTCAAAGAAGCACTTCCTCCGACTTAGTAAACCGACCAGATAAAGTCGTGCATATCCTGAACGGATGGAAAATCAAATTTTCGGGCACAGGAGTATCTGTAGACAATTTTATTTACAGAGTTGATACATTGACTCGGGAGACTTTAGGCAACAATTTCTCTTTGCTGTGCAAACATGCTAGTGTCCTATTTGAAGGCAAAGCAAACGAGTTTTACTGGCGATACCATAAAGCTCATGGAGAAATTAATTGGGACAGTTTCTGTTCAGCTTTGCGCCTTCAGTTTCGGCAGAGCAGAGACGATGGCGATATCGAAGAATTAGTTAGAAACACTAAACAAAAGCCGAACGAATCGTTCGATTGTTTTTATGATACCATTACTGCATTAGTCGATCAGCTGGAACATCCCTGGACATCGAATAAGTTAATTCGTGTTCTGAGAAACAATTTGCGGCCAGAGATTAGACATGAAATTTTAAATATTCAAATTAATTCAGTTTCGGAGTTAAGAGAGATTTGTCGCAGGCGCGAAGCCTTTTTAGCCGATGTTAAGCGGTCCAGTGGCTACGCGCGAAGCACTCCGTTTAGAAGGGAAGTGTCAGAGTTTGGTCAGGAATATGAGGCTCAGATAGATTCCGAACCTGAAACTGATGGTGACGTCGAAGCGTTTTCTTTGTTGTGCTGGAATTGCCGCAAAGAAGGCCACCGATATCAAGATTGCGTTTCGGAGAGAAGAGTATTTTGCTACGGTTGTGGAGCTGCAAATACTTACAAGCCAAGTTGCAGTAAGTGTTCAAAAAACTCCAAAGCCGGCATTTCGAAGTCGCAATTCAGACAGAAGTCTTCGAGTGCCTCACGGAACCAAGCCACGATGACCGAAGAATAGAAGATGCAGCTGAGGTTGCACAACTCCCTTTCTCTGACATTCAACAACTACCTGCTAGTCCCTTGCTACATAGCAAAATCTCGGACTTAAGAGAAATAATTTTACCGGAGGATAACTTTAAATTACAGGATGTACAACAACACAGGTCTCGCAATTCTACTCGTATAAAATCATTCTGGCAAAATGTTAAACAATGTAGAATTGGCATCGAGTACATAAGCTCTCTACCGACAGGACCAAAAGATCCTCGACCCTTTTTGCCAATTAATATGTTAGGTCGAGTAGTTTATGGCCTGTTAGACTCCGGCGCATCAATAAGTTGTGTTGGAGGAAACTTAGCTCGTGAGGTAATATCCCAAGGGGATTACAAAGCAATTAACAGCAATGCTACTACGGCTGATGGCCGATCACAGCAGATACTAGGGTATTTCAAGGCGGATGTTGAGTACGCCGACGTTAAGAAGCTGTTGAAAATTTACATAGTGCCCTCACTGAAGCAGGATTTGTATCTTGGGATAGATTTTTGGAAACTTTACGATCTTCTTCCCAGGAATTTGTTTATTTCCGAATTAGACGCATCGGAGACTGACTGCAAGGACAAAGCTGACCAGCATCAATTGTCCGAAATAAATAAAGCCAAGTTGGCGAATGTTGTGAATTGTTTTCCATCATTTAGTCAGGAAGGACTCGGTAGGACCAATCTCATATCCCATTCCATTGAGGTGGGCAATGCAAAACCAATTAAACAACGCCATTTCCCTGTCTCGCCGGCCATAGAAAAGGCAATGTATGCCGAAATTGACAGGATGTTGCAGCTTGGGGTAATAGAGGAGTCCGACAGTGCATGGTCTTCTCCAATCGTTATGGTTACGAAGCCTGGAAAGGTTAGAATTTGTTTGGACTGTCGCAAGGTGAACAGTTTCACCGAAAAGGATGCATATCCTTTACCTCAAATTAGTGGCATTCTGAGTCGCTTGCCGAAGGCTGAATATATAACTAGTCTTGATCTAAAGGACGCTTATTGGCAAGTGCCTTTAGACGTGGCTTCGCGCGACAAGACAGCGTTCACTGTTCCTGGTAGACCGCTCTATCAGTTTAAAGTAATGCCGTTCGGGCTGTGCAACGCTACTAGTACAATGTCTCGGTTGATGGACAAAATAGTGCCAGCTCATCTTAGGAACGAGGTTTTTATTTACCTAGACGATCTCTTGGTAGTGTCATCTAGCTTTGAGAGGCACTTAGAAGTGTTAAGAGAAGTTGCGTTACACTTGAGGCGTGCAGGTTTGACGATCAATATTGGCAAAAGTCACTTCTGCATGCTGAGGGTTCGATATTTGGGCCATATAATCGGCGATGGTGGGATTCGAACTGACCCTGATAAGGTTGCAGCAATTAGAAATTTCCCATTGCCTACAACTTTGCGCAGCTTGCGAAGCTTTATGGGTCTGTGTGGATGGTATCGCAAGTTCGTTCCAAATTTTGCATCTCTTTCTGCCCCGTTAACAGATCTGATGACTACAAAAAGAAGATTTAGTTTGACTGAGGCAGCAATAAAATCGTTTGAGGAACTAAAACAATGTCTTAGCGAGGCTCCAGTTTTATGTAGCCCCGACTTCTCCAAACCTTTCGCTATACATTGCGATGCTAGCAAAACCGGAGTAGGAGCTGTGTTGGTGCAAGTTTCTGAAGAAGGAGACGAGCGTCCTATTGCTTTCATTTCGAAGAAATTAAATAAGGCGCAAAGGAACTACACAGTCACTGAGCAAGAATGCCTAGCAGCAATCGTAGCTCTTAAGAGTTTTAGGGCTTACGTTGAAGGACATAAATTCAAAATAATAACCGATCATGCTTCATTAAAATGGTTAATGTCTAATCATGACCTAAACTCGCGTTTAGCTCGATGGGCTTTGGCCTTGCAAAGGTATAATTTTGAGATTGAGCATCGCAAAGGTTCGCTTAACGTAGTTCCCGACTCCTTGTCTCGGGTGAACGAAGACGTGATAGCGGCAATAGACTTGCGGGAAGGATTCCTTGTGGATCTTAATTCCGATCATTTTAAATCAGAGGAATATACGCAGCTCGTTCAAAAAGTGAGTGGAAATCAGGCAAATTTTCCTGATCTCAGGGCGGATAGCGGATATGTTTATCGAAAGGCAGAGCATTTGACAGGAGAGCAAGTGCACGACGAATATGCTTGGAAGCTGTGGGTGCCTAAGGAACTGGTGCCTGAGATACTTTCTCGAGCTCACGATAGCTCGTTGTCTGCTCATGGCGGAATACACAAGACAATTGAGAGAGTCAGGCGGTATTATTTTTGGCCAGGACTCGTGGCAGATGTCAAAGCCTACATCAACGCTTGTGAAGTGTGCAAAACAACGAAAGCACCAAATTATGTTTTGCGACCACCGTTAGGGAAAGCACCAGAAAGCCAACGATTTTTCCAACGCTTATTCATAGATTTTCTCGGACCTTATCCCCGATCTAGAGGTGGAAATATAGGTATTTTCATCGTGCTTGATCATTTTTCTAAGTACGTTTTTCTAAAGCCCGTAAGAAAGATCGACTCCAGTGTCGTTATAAAGTATCTCGAAGGAGACTTATTTATGTCGTTTGGTACTCCTGAAACGATTGTTTCAGACAATGGGTCTCAATTCCGGTCGCATGCATTTCAAAAGTTGATGCAGCAATATACTGTTACGCATACACTGACGGCAGTACATTCGCCTCAGGCTAACGCCTCCGAGCGCGTTAACAGGTCCGTCATCGCTGCAATTAGAGCGTATTTGAGGCCTGACCAAAAGGACTGGGACGAACACCTAAATAGGATCAGTTGCGCACTAAGATCGTCCGTGCATTCAAGCCTGGGTACTACACCCTATTACATGGTTTTTGGGCAGCATATGGTCAACTCCGGGTCCACATACTCTTTGCTGAGGAAGCTCAACCTTTTGGATGATCGATCCTTAAAGTTAAGTCGTCAAGACTCGTTTGACGTTGTGCGGGAGAAAGCATGTAAGCGAATGCTGGAGAAACACTCCGAGAACGAAAAGAAATACAATCTTAGATCTCGAGTTGTGTCTTATGCAGTGGGACAAGAAGTGTTTAGAAGAAATTTTAAACAAAGCAGTTTCCAGACCGGATATAATGCTAAATTTGGACCTTCTTTCGTGAAAGCAAGAGTGCGAAAGAAATTGGGAAGCGCCTACTACGAGTTAGAAGACTTGCAAGGAAAACCCGTAGGCACATATCACGCGAAAGATATTCGCCAATGATCTGGCTTCAGTCGGCATCAGTCTAGGGTACCAGTGGCATGTATACCCTAGCCAGATGTTACCGGGGGGCTTTTGTAGTGGCGACTGAAGACCCTGCCACGGAAATCAGCCTAGAAGGATGCTACGCTTTAGGTGAAGCCTAAGCCTAGCTTCGCCAGTGTTGCCGATCACGTAAAGGTGGTCAAGCGACTACGTAACAAAGCTTTGAGCAAGCTTGCACGTGCCGTAATGTAGAGCTGCATTTAACTAAAACGCGTTTTGGCATATTTAACAGAGAATTTACATTTGCTCTGAAGACGAAGAAGAGCGCATTTGCCAATTAGGAAATTTTTTTCAAGCCGACTTTCCGTTTCCGTGGGAGGTCTTTTTAAATCAAGGTCTAGAAGAGCATAGACGTGTCGGGTGCTCGTAATTATCAATAAATCAGACAGTGGCAGTGAATCGCGTAAACCAAGTGTTGAAGTGGCCGCTGAAAGCTTCGCAGAAAAAGTGAGTAGAGAAGTGCCAAATTTGTGGGGCACAGTGAGTAACCTTTTTGTTGCCCAGGTTAGGAAAACTAGAAAATTGGAGGCAGCAAAGCAGCGTCGACGCACGGCCAGGGCCAAAGGTCGACAAGACCTTTCGCCAAGGGAAAATCCCTTAATTTTGTTACCAGGGCTCAAGCCAGCGGGTAATTATGAAAATAGAGTGTTTGTTAAAGGCAGTGCTTACTGTTTGAATGGAAAAATTTACAGATTGGGCCCTGCAGTAAAGAGTCAAGTCCCTAGGCAAGGGGTACCCCTAACCTGAGGGGATGAAGTAGAGAAGCTACAACCAGCGCAGGAGGAGCCGATCCCCAGGAAAAATCAGGCCAACAGCGCGGATGCGCAACTCATCTCTTGGCCAGCTTCGCGTCGGGAAAAGCGATTAATTCTTTTTTTTTGCGAAAATTTTGCTAACCTCGCGGGTTAACCTTGACCTGACCCCTGTGTTCTAACCTCCTCCTAATGCAAGTGAAGAATAATTTTTAAATAGGGTTATACCCTTAAAGCCCATTTTGGTTACTTTTTCTTCTGAGTTTTGTGCGAACAATTTGCTCTAACAAAGACAATGTGATTAATGGCCCAAAACATTTGTTAATATTGGCCTTTGAATTTAAAAACTTATGCTCGAATTATGCTCTCGATCTGCTTGCGTCTAGCCGTGAATTTAATGAAGCCGAATAACGAAAATTTATGCTGAATTTCCAATATTTTAATTTAATTTATTATTAATTTAGTTTTTTTTTATTTAATTTTTGCACCTTTATTTTTTTTACTTCAAATTAAGTTCCATTGTTGCATAGCAAAAAGAATAATAATATAAGAAAAATAGGGCCATTCGGACTTTAACCCCTTTTTTCCAGAGAAAATCTTCGAGGGAGATCGATCTTCGCCGATGGAAAATTGAGTGAGTCAAAAAAAACCATTCGAATGAAAACATGCAATTGAAAAAAAAAGGAAAATACTTGAAAACTTAAACAATTTAAAAATGATTTAATTTAAAATATACAAAAATAAAATCTCCATAAGCTAATGCAACAATTGAAATTGAAATTGAAATGAACTAAAGACATGAAGTAAATTTATTTTAATAGTTAATAGAAAAGAGAAAACATGAAGTAAACGAACATTTAATAATACAATTTAAATTTGATTTAAACTTTTAAGAAAAATTATTTCTTTTGAATTTTGTGCACAATTTTTAAACACATATATGTACATCTATGCACCTCCTCAAGTTTATACATTTTAATTTTAGCTTTTATTTATCTTTGTTAGCTTTAAGTATTGAATTAATTTTATTAAACCTGTTTTAATTTTAAAAACCATGTTAGTTTAAAAACCGGTATATACCGACTCGTAGGATGACTCCACGGTCGTAGGGTCCTGAAGGGATCACCAGAGCCATGCTCTTGCGGCAGGTGATCGTAGGTTGGGTGGGCACAAAGCGAGCACAACAACATCTGTGTCTCTGCATTGTATAGATTTTCTCTCTGTCTTCTCTTCTCTCCACTTCCGCTTTTCTTCTGTCTTCTTCATGTTGTGTGAATTTTGTTTATCATTTCTTCCGGTTTTGTTCTAGCTTTTATTTTGTCGCAGCACGCTCAATTCTAGTCTTTGTAATAATAATGTGTAGTCGTTGTCCGAGATCTGGGTGAGCAAGACCTCCACCCCCAAAGCCGACGAGCTAGAGCCGGAAAAATAAAGCGTGCCCCAGCAGCCCAGATCCTCACCAACCCCGACGAGTATATGGTTGCACGCTACAGTGGATGGCTTGGATGAGGGAGAGAAGCAAATGCAGACATCGTTGAGCTCATTTGCACTTTGACGCGTCCTCAGCTCAGAATTCCATGACACGGCATCGTGTGGCAGGACGAAAATGCAGCGTCAGACTGGTGCAGGTCCCTGGCACTGGTGCAGGTGCAGCTGACGGCAAATGGCAATGTTAACGAGTCCACAAAACAGCACCAAAGAACATGGCAGCCCGTCCCCGAACCCGGAACCCGGAACCCCAAAGCCCAATGAATCCAAGCCCCATCGTTTGGCCCCGCAAATCGATGCAAATAAGCAAAAGGCGGCGATATTGCCCAGTTTAGTCCTTGAGTCCTTAAAAGCCGATCACGCTGTGATGTTTTTTTCGAGGGCATTTCGACTGTAATAAGAAGTATACCATTTCTGTGGAAGAGTTCAAATCAGGCATAAAAGTGTTCAAAATAGGTTCGATTATTATAAATTCTTTTTAAAGAAATATTTCTGTAAATTCAACAACAAAATTTAAAAGCTAAATAAATCCCTTAAATCTAGAAGCTTCCTTTAAAAAGATATTTTTGTAAGAGTATTCAAAGCTCTACAAATCAATTTTTTTCTATCCTTTCAATTTTTTTGTGTTGGTTTTCCTGGCTGCCGGTTTGCTATTTTGATTTTTTTTTCACTCTCTCCTTATTTTGACTCGTGTTGTCGGTTAGTGAAAAGTTCAACCGCAATGTTCAAAATGACAGCGTAACAGGAGGGGAAAATCTGTTAAAATTTCAGCAGTGAGAAAGCGTTGCCAACCGCGATGGCAATAGGCGCTTAAAAAAAGCTAATGGAACATATGGATGCCAGGGCAGGGGCCAAGCGGATCTTAACCCACTCTCAGACCCCCCTGCCCGAGCTCCGGCACTCATTCCTAGCCAAAATACTGAAAGGGGGTTTCATTTGCCCCAGACATTCCGACATGTGCCATGCACTAGGAGAAATGATTTGGATATTTTTGGATATTGGTATCTAGATATATGCAGCTGGATTTTTTATTATTTCAATTTGTATAAGTAATTTATAGTGTTACATGTTTTATTTATGAGTAACTTTAAGTGGAACTCCTTGTTTACACATTATCTATTTGATGATTAGTAAAAATGTGTCAACAGTGCGAATGAGTAATATTCTACTAAGAAATAATATTACTCATACGCAATCTTTTGAGTTTATATTATAAATTTTTCCCTATAACTTGTATTTTTAATTTCCTGTATAAATATATTATTTAATTTAAATGCAATATCTTTGGATATTTGTTTCTATATAATTCGATTTTTTATTAATTTTTAATTTGTATGCAATTTACTATATTTTAATATATAAAATAATATAAATAAATGACTCTCTTAAGGAGTTACTAATCATACAAATTTAAACATTATCCATAAAATTTTAACTTAAAATCTGTCATCGCTGCGTATGAGTGATTTGCTCTCTCATATAATATTACTCATACGCAGTGTTGATCTTTTTAATATATATTCTAAATATATATGTTCCTGCATTTTAAATTTAAGGTAAAACTATTCTGTTTGATTTAAGTGCAATATATGTGGATATTAATTTATATTCGCAGTTCTATTTCTTACTTACAACTTACTTATTTAACTTTTATATTATGTATTATTTAAAGTTATACAATTATGATTAATAAAAAAAAAATACCTCTTATAAAGATGTAAACATTTTCTATAAAATTTTCACTTAATCTCCGTCAACACTGCGGATGAGTAATATGCTCACTCAACTAATATTACTCATACGCTGTGTTGACTTTTTTTTATTACATTACTCTATTTTATTTTTAATTGAAATTTCTTCTGTAGAACTTTGTTATTTACTTTAAATACAATATTTCCTAGCAGTGCACCTCTTCACGTACAATTTCCGGCTGAACACATTTTGTGGTCGGGCGCAAATGCATTTATATTTGAGCAGCAGCAGCAGCAACAACAGCAGCAAAAGCAACAGCAGCAACAACAGGACACAGTGAAAGGACGATGGGAAAAAGAAGGGCAGGGAATTTAGTAGTGGGAGTAAGGGAATTGGAAGCTAGGGAGAATCCAAAAATAAGGAACGAACGGGCAGGGAAATGGGCGGAAAAAAGTGAAGTTACCATCGGCGACGCTTTGGAAAAGCTTAAGCCATTTCATTTTTGGTTCGTTGGCGCTTGTAGCATTTACTATTTTGCACTATTTTTATGACTCACAATGGGGGCAGCAAAATGGTTAAGGCGAAGAGGAGTGGAGGCTGGAGAGAAACTTGGAGCAGCCGCTCGACCAGCCACAGGGCACTCATATTTCTTGGAACTCATACAAAACACTCACAAAAACTAATAGAGAAGCCAGCCCGAGAGCCAAGCTAAATAAACATTGGCAAGCTGGAGAGCAAATACAAAAAAGAAAACTCGATCAATATATGTTGGTGATGGTGATGGTGGTGGTGGTATTATATGAATGAATTCTTTTTTGTTTACTATACAGGGATTGCCCTTTTGCAATTATTTCAGTTTGGGAACCACGAGCTTGGGATAATCTTTATTGCTTTGTCAACAAATGTGTTAGGAAATAGATAGAGAACTTTTTTGCTTCATCATACTAACTTATAGATAATAATGGTTTTAATGGAAATCATTAAATTTTAATACAAAAAACTTAATTATTAATGTAACAAAGATATTCTTGACTTTACTGAAACTTAACTTCTTCTTTTCTATACAAAATGGGAGTACAGACTTTCCTATTCTTCATTAATTTCACCTTCAAGCTGTTCCCATAACTCTTCCTCCCTTTAATTCTTCATCTAGAATTTTGCCATAATTCTCCATCTACTTGTTCCTCTTGATTGTTCAGAGACTCTGTGAATTCCCGTTCATATCGAACATAAAACCCAGAAACAAAGCAAATGCCTTTAGTTCGATTGGCTTATCATAGAGAAATCTACTGCCAAGATGAAGCCAAGTTCCAAGTTCATTTGCAATTTATTAAACGCAGCTATAAACAAATCGAAAGCGAAATGCTCACCATGGCCCCCCCAATGACCGCATTTATGTCGATTTAAGCCATATCGCCTGGCTGGCTGGTTGGCTGGACCGAGGCCATAAAGGAGAACCGAGGAATGAGAAGCAGGATATATAGAGTCACTAAGTCAGTCGGTGCTGGGCTTATGTCTCTCCGTCCGGCAATGGAATTGAGGCACAGCGTATTTTGTGGACTGCAGACACGCACCAGCCTATGGAACATGCACGGGGTCCTGATGGCAGGGGAGCAGATTGCACATAAATAGCAGCCAGAAGTCAGTCGAAGGCACACTGAGAGGAATTTGAATTGTTTAAGGGAAAATTCAATTTTTGACTGCTCAAAATAATGTATAACTAGAAAGGAAAGTAACTTTGGGCAGCCAAAGATTATTAGCCTTGAAATTTGTAATTAAATTATAGAATTGAATCGGAAATCGATCATAACTAAGCTTAATATCATTCTTTGAATCGATACTTAATGATATGTTTATATGGCAAATTTCTCGAAAAATCCAAGCCTAAAAAAACTCATAACTCAGCCAAAAATTAAGTAATTTTAATTCGGAAAGCTTTCCTATGTTAGTTTTTATTAGTTTAATAAATCTGCATACTAAAATTTACATTTTAAGAAATTTGAATTTTTATCAAATTTTTACTTTTAATTTTAACGATTTTAACCCTTAAAAAATGTCGAAAAAATTTTTAAATTTTTTTTTCTGCCGGAGATGGCTATATCAACTCGGCTTTTTGTGCTGATCAAAATTATATATGATTTATAGTGTCGGAAATGACTGCTTCACTGAGTTTTGAGCTTTTGACTGAAAGTAGAATACTCTAAAAACAGAATTCTTGTTATAGGACCTATATCTTTATTTTATTATATTTGAACTTAGTAAAATATTATGTCTTGATTGATAAAAATATAAATAACACAATAAATCCGTGCTTTATAAATATAAAAAAATATAAATCATATAATAGTTAAAATATATATAAGAAACGAACCTCCTTTGGTGCCTTAAAATTCCAGCAAAACAGTGATTTATTTTTCCAGTGCATCCACGGGAACTAAGCTAATTTACTTTCATATGAACCGAACCGGACCCACATCACAGGGGGGGCGCTTATTTAAGGGGGCGTGGCAGATGCGAACCGACCCCAAAACCCAAACCGAGGTGGAGGGCGAGGCGAACTGAATGCAATGAGCATCTACATAACGCCCAGGAGTGATTTTCTGTGTCATTTGGTTGTAATCGTGTCTGTTGTTTGTTACTTATTAGCATGTGAGTGTGTGTGTGCGCTAGTGCTTCAGTGTGTGTGTGTGTATGTATTTGTGGCATATTGCATGTTCTATGCCATATTGCGCCATTTGCATGGATGAGAGTGTCTCTATCTGAGAGAGAGAGACTAAGAGTGTGTGTTTGTATGGCACTGCATGCATGTGCGTTTGCAGTTTGACTTGTCTTAATGGTCATGTTAAACAAATGTTTATCAGGCCATGCAGCTGCTGTGGTTCCATCCTTTTGTCCTTTGGTCTTAACCCACTAAAGTACTAAAGCCCCACACCTTCCGCCAGTCAAGGCCATTAGTCAAATCGTTGCTGGTTGTTGCTGCTGCTGCTGCTGCTGCTCCCTGCAACACGAGGCAACACGAGCAGCAGCAGCAACACACATGAAATATGCATAAATGCACTAAGAAATATCTAAGGTTAAGGTTAAAGTTAAGTGTTTTGGCCAAAATGGCAAGCTGACAAATTTCATATGCAAACATCTAATAGCCAGAAGCAGTACAAATGCTTGCAGTCCAGACACAAGGCCGGGGTTAACTTATGGCAGCGATCTCTCGCTCACAAAACAACTAACCGGATTTTGTTATTAAATTATTATGATTATACTTCCCCCACATCTGGGACTAACTTTATCACTTTAATTGGCTTTCCTACTACTATTATTAGGGTTTATGAAAATGAAACTTCTGCAAAAGCTAATTGAATATTATGATTTTCTGTTTTATTGTCCACAATTTGTTTAAAATGAAAATAGTTTATTATATATTACCAGCAGAAAGTCGAAATTGCTGTGAAATGAGAGAGCTTAGTCGAAAGTTTTAATGTTAATCATCATCCTTAATGAATCACATGAACCTTTAAATTTAACCATTAAATTGGTTTCTGTTTCTGTGTTAAATACCACAGTCTCTGTTTCAAATTCAGCATTTCGATTAAATCTTGTTCATTTAACTCTCCACTGGCAGTTCAAGTTATTTAAGAGCCAGAAGCACGCTCTGAATTAACATGTAGCATATATGTTGATTTTAATATAAACATTTATTAACGCTTTTGCAGTTCGTCTGGCCGAAGGAAGTGCACATATCATAACCATTGCCAGAGGCTTCTGTTCGACAGACAACTGCTGCTGGCCATTTCAAGTACTATTTGCACTAAAAATCCCCACTTTTTCCAATCAATTTTTCATGTTAAGCGAAAAACGGTAGTTTTTACTTTTAAATGCCATTAAATTGAAAATAGCCAGGGGCAAAACAAATAACACCTTTTATGGCAGGTGCTCGAAGACTAAAAGGTTGTTTTGCTGAAAAAATATATTCGGTTATTTGGGGTTTAAAAATGTGTGTCTACAAGTAAGATTTAAAGTCTTGCTCTTAAAACGGAGATTTTGTGCATTTTCTTTTTCTACAATACAACAATTTGTAATTCTTAATTTTTATGAGATCTAAAAATATAGTATATAAAGCTATATAAAGTTATCAAAGAAACTGCTCAACAACTAAGCTAGCAAAGGTTACACCTTCCTATAATAAATGCATTCCATATTTTTACACAGCTTTTTAATAGATTTCAAATCCAAATCTATGCTAAATTTTAAATAAACTAAAGAAAAAAGAGCCAGATGGTAAATATTCACGCTGTTTGAGCTGACAAAAAGCAACTGGTGGCAAATGACTTTCTAGTTTTCCGTACCATTTCCTCCTTTTCGCATACTTAAGAGCAAAAATCAAACTCAATGCGCTTGTCAAATAAATATTACACACTCACACACATACACTTACGAACAACCATGTTCGCTTAGTCACACACACACATACTCACTGAAAAGCGGAAGCTAAATGCTATAAAAGCGCACTCCCACTTCCGCTTCCTTCAACCCGCTCTCTGCCGCTGTTTGCGCTACGTTTTCAGTTGAAAGGCAAAATTAACAATATGCAAAATTCATGTTAAAATATCGGAAAAATATATATTTCTTTCCTACGCGCAAGCAAGCAATCCCTTTTTCCTTTTTCCCCACCCTCTTTTTTTCCTGCAGCCTTTGCGCTCTTTTCGTTTGGGTTGGCAGCAGAAATAAAACAGCAAAAAAAAAAATAAAGAAGTAAGAGGGGGAAAATCGAAATAACCGGGAAACGGGAAGTATGGATAATAGGACGAGATCGAATGCTAAATATCCTTGAAGCTTACGATAGACATTTGTGGACTTCTGAAATATAGTTTTTGAATTATTTGTATTTTATTTAAAGGTTTTATTATGGTAAAATCAGGATCTTTGTATTTGAATTTGAAATGTAATATATCAACTCTTATTTCTTCATTGCAATATACTTTTATTTATTCATTGCATAGCTAAGTCTTTGAAGTAACCCTAATTCCCTCTCTTATATATTGCAGATCATTATTATTTTCACATATCTTTTCTAATTTAAATGATTTTTTTTATAACAATTTTCTTAAATTAAATCTAACATTTAACAATTTATAATTTTATGCTTATAATGACAATAAATACCAATCAAATGTAAATTCCTGTTGACGAATAATTCCTAAAATATTTCCAACATCCGCTTACAGGGTATTCAGCAGAAAACAAGCATTAAAGGGTTTGTGCGGGTGTGTTATTGTTGTTGTCTTTTTTTTCTGTCTGAGGGTATGAGTACATTCGAGCGGTTTTCATATGCTCGATGCCAAGCAATAAAAATGTAACTCCTGTTGTTGCTGCTGCCATTGAACGAATGAATGAATGAATGAATGAATGAACGAAAGCGTCGACCCGTCGACGACTCAACTTCCACGAGATGCGAAATCGAATCGAATCTCGAAATACTTTTTGGCCCCAGCTAAAGTGAGCGCCAATATATGTGTATACCAATATTACGTATACGTAATATTACGTATACGTATATGTCTGTAATATATATTCGTGGCCGGGGGTTGTGATGAGGATTTGAGTGTGTGCATATAAAAATACAGTTATCTGTTCTATTTGCGCATTTATAAATATTTGCTTGCCTCAGTTCTCGACATGCACATTAAACCAAAGGCACCAAACCGAAGTGAACCCAAACCACTTCTTCACCATCCACAGACTCCTTTTCTGTCTGAGTTATTGAATAAGGCTTCTGCCATATACTAGAAAGAGAAAGAGAGAGAGCAAAAGAAAGAGAGGGAGGGTGACTGAGAAGGGGTTGCCGACCTTTTGCCCTCCCCCCGCCCGTAACCAATCCAATCCCCATTACACTCATCCCGCTGGGATTGCGCTGACACCCAAAAGAAAAGCGGAACCTTTAACCCCACTGCTCTTTTGTGTTCAGCTCCGGTCTTTATTTGAATTGTTTGGGCATAAGTATGTCAAATTTCAAACCATTTACTGGCTCCTCCGGCCAGTGCATAAAACGGAAGGACAAAAAAAAACAACACTGAGAGTTGGCTCAAAAGGAACACAAGTATTGGGAGATGATGGTTTTAAAGCGTCTTTTGGGGGTTTTTCATGTTGAGCCCAAGGTCACAGGCTTGGCTTTCCCATGTTTACATGTGCCAGTTGGAAAAATTTAATAAATATTATATTTATGAAGAGATTATGTTGAAGGGTGAGATATTGTAATAAAATGGGTGTATTTTAAATATTAAAAAGGGTCGGTCATCGCATTTCACATATGTATGTACGCTCTGGCAGTCGTTAAGAGTAATTTAAATTGCATATTTAATAATCGCATTAAGTTGATTTTAATTGGAATGAGGACGAAGGCTCAGATATTTATATTTAAAAGAGATCCTTTGAGAATAATTTATTAAAATATAATAAAATATATTTCATTGATAATTAATATAAATAAAGTGTAAAGATTAAAGTCAAATATCATTATAAACTAGAATGATAAATGTGTGTAATAATTGTTATATACCTTTTACGGTGACTTTTATTTGTTTTAATAACTTAAACCTGAAACATAATCAGTTTGTAATTTTCATGAAGAAAAACGTACGGAACTAAGCTTCTAATTGGAAAATTATTAAGTAGATTTCTAGCAAAAGTATTGGTAATTATCAATTTTAATATTGTTTCCATGGAAATTCAAAAGTTAAATACGAACATTTAGACGAACTTTATATTGACATTTCTGATCTGCCTTTAAGCCTTGAAACGCACTGTTGTAGCTCTCCAGGGCATAGTTTGTTGGGAAAATAAAATACAAAAAAAAAAATGCTCCACTGTTTTTCTCTCTCTCTCTCTCTAAGTTTATTGGAAAAAAATCAAATTAACTTACTCTGCATATACATGAAAAGTTAGAAAAGTTGAGAAACTATCTTCGACACAAACACATTACACCTCCTCCTCCTCCTCCTACACCTCAAGGTCATCTGCCATCTGCCAGAGCGCTAAGAGTACGCAATGGTAGGGAATGGAAAAAAAAAATACAAGAAGCTTGGAAAAAAGTAAGGAAAATTTCATTTTCAAATTGCACCCCAGTGACACATTTAGCAGAACTCCTAACCTTTCACTTTGCCACCGAACCATACCCCCATCATGCACTCCAACCCGAACTCTAGCCCAGCCAGTGGAGATGCTCCCAAGACAATCGAAAAACTTTCAGCCGAGTTTTCCGCTTTTCCCGTTCCCAATTCGAGGAGTTTTTCATTGTTTTTCTTACGACTCATTTCACGTTTTAATTTCTAGGCAGCACCGACTTTCTGCGTCATTTGACACCGACGACAAAAATTTGTCGAGCAGTTGGACAGGATGAAGTGGATGAGTGCACTGAGAGTAACAAATATATGGAAGGGAAGGGATTTAAAAAATAATAATTTGGTTCTCGCAGTTAGCTGCTTAGCTCTTGTATTAATATGTTATTCTAATGGCAGTGAATAGCTTACTCCCTCCCTCTCTCTCTATTTCCCTCACTCTCTATGTCTCTCTGGCTCATTAATAATATAATATAGTAACAGCAGTGAACAGCTTGTTCCCTTTATGTCTCTCTCTCTCTCTCTCTCTCTCTCTCTCTCTATGCCTCTATGCCCATCTCTCTCACTATGTTACTCTACTGTTATCACTTTCTCTGCCTTTCTCCAGAGATCACTCTTTCTCTCTAGCTCTTACACTCTCTGTTGTTCTCTTGCTCGAGGAGTATAAATAGAGGCACTGAAGGCCCGCCGACTTCAGTCTGTGTGGGGGCTACCCAGTGTTAACATCTCTTGTAATAGTGATAGTGATTACCCTTCGACCCCCAAAAATATCATCTGGCCAATGGAATGCAGTTGGATAACCAGGAAGAAGCTCACTGCGATCCAAGAATATAACTCTGCACTGGAAGGAATTAACCAATGTCCGGTAAGTCTTAACTATGATAATTATATACAATACTCAAAGTTTATAGCCTAACTTAATTATAAACTATATTAAATATTGAAATTTTGCTACATTATTATTATTATTATTATTTAAGTCAGAAGCTTGTAAAAAGTGAAGGGGTCGTTTCCGACCCTATAAATCATATATATTCTTGATCAGCATGAACACCCAAATCAATCTAGCGTTGTCTGGTAAAAAAAAAAAAAATTTCAAAAATTTTTCAAAATTTTATAAGGGTAACATCGTGAAAATATTGACAAAAAATTTAAAAAAAAAAATTAAATCATTTCAATTTCAAAACTCAATATGCAGATTTGTTAAGTTTACAAAAACTAGCACAGAAGAGTTACCCGAATTGATCAATCAATTCATTTTTGACTTAGTTATGATATTTGAAAAACATTAATATACCCAATGAGCATATAAAAATAACGATTTAATATACCTAGAAGGCGTATATTTAGACAATGATTCCCAAAAGTCATATGTTTTTATTTCAATTTGAAAGAAAATTGCAAATAAGTTTCTCTTTTATATATATTACTTTATTAAATATATGTTTGTTATTTTATGAAACCAATACAGTATACAAGAGCCACATTTTAGCTATTTTCAACCCCATTTGTAATTTAAATTAATGCATTATTAAAACAATTTAAATTTACAAATACTAACTCCAATTTCTCTGCCTGCATGAGAGATTTTAAATATTTGTCTTTGCTGGTTGGTGTACTCGCACTAAAAATCCAAATTGCTTGCCTCACTAAGAGTTCAATTACGAGCTGAGCTCATGGAGGATAATGATAAAGTGGGGATGATGATTAGGATGATGGGGCATCCAGATGATGATGGCCCACATTGATAGCAGCTGCGATTGATGAGTGGGCGTGGGGGGGCCTGAGAGGGGAACCAGAAATGATCTAGGAGGTCTAGGTCCCGACGAGTCCGAGCAATTGGTTTAAATTTTATTTATGAGCTGCCATCAAATCAGCATAAGTAGGTTAAACGCAAATGTCAATCGTAAATTCGCTGACTTCCAGCCACGCCCACCACTCAGCCGCCAGCCTTCCGTGCCCGTAAAGCGGCCAAATAAATTAAATTGTCGCCCTGTCGCCGCAGCTGAGCTGAAATGCTAACCAAAGTACGTGCCACCATCGATGTGCAGCATCTCTCCATCAGGGAACCGGAGTCGCCTCCCAGCTCTCAATCCCCCCCCCCCCACAAAACAAAAAAAAGTGTTCCGCAATATTTCATAAAGTGGAGATGGACGGCACGGAACGAGGATCCGGAAGCAGCTTTATAGAATTAGCTAATGCTGACATAGATACCCAGCAAACGGAACCTAATCCGGGGCCATCGTTTGTTTAGCCTAAATAAGGGAAAACCACGCCGATTGTAACCAAGAAGTGAGGTTTTTTTTATTTAGGCCTTGTAAAAATCAGTAGAAGGTGGAAAGATTCAGGGATAAGTGCCAGTCCTAGTCCAGTTTAACACGCTAATTGGCATTTATTTTAGTCTAGGCCAAAGTAACAAAAAATTCTATTCTTTTCCCCCTCTCATAATTGACTTTGATAGAAAGTTACAAAGAGGGGGAAAAATATGAACAGAATTTTAAGTAAATACGATTCTGTTTATGCTAAAAAATTCCACTTTTTTACAGTGTTGAATTATTAAAGTACTCATAAATAAACACTTAATCCAATTAGTAAACAATAATATGATTTTTTGTAGATCTTTTTTATAGGATTTCATGAATATTTATTTCAAAAAAATTTAGTTTTAAGGGCATTCAATTATTAAGCAGAGTCCTGTTTTATTTTAAAAGCTTATAATCAAAGAAAAAATGGCAAAAAGTCTTCAAAATTAACATTACATATAACAAATTTATAAATTTCTGAGGAAATTGATATCTAAAATTTAAAAAAACCAGCTGACAAGTAATTCAACCATCACAAATATCCACAACATAAAGCCAAGCCTGGTTAAAACCCCACTCTCAGCCGGGGAAAACTTCACTTGAGCACCAACGTTCTATAAAACAAAGGCGAAGAGATATCAGATGTGCTAAACATTTTGTTACAATGCTCTGTGTGTTCACATTAAAGTGAAGCCTTTCAGGCGATTCTCGGTTGGGAAATCTCACCGAAGGAATCTCTATGGTAACCACAGGCGTAGCAAAAGAGGGGAACTAGGTGTCTTTATGTCTTAAAATATATAATCTGGGAATTAAACCACGGAAAATCTATACCTAAGGAATTCTAAAGATTGGTAAAATATTGGTAAACTAATTATTCAAGTCTTTAAGAAAAATTTTTTTTAAAAAGCCATACAAATATTATTGGCAATATAAAAATAAAGTCCAAGCTCAAACAATTTTTAAATATAATATAATAAAAATGAAATAAATACAAATTAAAAATATATAACTTAAAGAATATAAATTTTAATATTAATTTATAGAATTTTTTTTCCTTTTAAATATTTTTAAAAATATAAATTAAACCTACATTAGTCCCCCTCCTAGACATGTCCTTGCTGACACCACATATACGCTGTGGGACACGTGTTCATCTAAATCTTTCAGTTAAAACTCAAGCATTTCTCACTAATGATGAGGGTGCCCCCCCACATCATCATTCACACCACACACAGTTCTCAGCACCACCCCCACGTCACCATACCCCCGCTCCCAAGCTCTCCATCACTTGCTACTGCCTTTCTGGCCACTGTCTCCACACTTGTCCTTAGCCTGGTTAAACCTGTTAACGTTAACTTTTGCTTCATCCCGGCATGTCCCACACCTCCTGCGATCCTCGAAGCAACCCAGCAACTGGGGACAAATTGATGGAGCCTCCTTTGAGAGGGGGGAGGACCTCCCTCGGCTCAGTCGTGCGCACTTGACCACACATTGGCGCATTGTCACGCGCCGGGCTCCCGCTTTGGTCTGGCCCTCTGTCACATGTGAGTGACCCACCAGCATATTCATCAATAGAGTAGCAAATGCTTCAAGCCAGAGAGACCAGCACCAGCTCCAAGGACCAAGGACTAAGGACCTCCTTCTGTTTCCACTCTCACTCCTTTTGGGCTAACAAAAAATCTGTTAAAATAAATCACAACAATTTGTACATTTTCGCCTCGTTGGAGACCTGGCTAGCATGCGGGGCATTATCAGGGGGTTCCGAAAAAAGAGGGTTCCGAGGAGTTAGTTTCCCACAGCCGTAAAGATGATGGCAAAGGCGACACATGGCAGCCAGCAGGAAAGGCATCCCTGAGTTCGGAGAGGACAATGTCTTCGCTTGGCTTGATTTTTTGGACGATTAAGTTGTCATTTGGCTGCGGGTGGATGTTGCCTCTGTTAAGGAACAGAGGCGGTATGGGTTTAAGTCAAAAAAAAGGGGATGGTAAATTAACAGTAAAGAAATTAGCAATAAATTAAATATTTAAAAACGAAATTAACCAGTTTTTGAGATATACTATTAACAGATAATTTACCTAATAAATAAAAGAAAGGAATAAGTATTGCTGAAGATATTTCTATAACATTTATTTATTATTAAATATAAAAAAATCATTAGTGTACTTAAATTTTAATATATAATAGTATATAGTATATAGTATTCTAATATTATATTTTCTATAAAATTATTTCACTATCTCGGGAACATTTGATTACGAATTTTAAGGACTATTAAAATTATTTAATTTGCTAGAAGTTAACCATAAGTTTACCTTTTTTCATTAACTAGTATATAATGTTGTTTATTTTGCAGTTTACAGGGCTTTTTAATTTAAAAAAGTATTTAAACACTTTCTTAAAATTTCACTAAATAACATCCCCCCTTTTTCCACACCCCTGCCTAACCTGACCGCAGTTATCTGTCCTTTTAGCCAAGGCTGTGTGGGCGTTGTCCTGCCCAACTTATGACAGCTTTGATTGCAGTCAATTTATTAGCAGCTTGCCGCCCCAAAAGAAAAATCTGTTTGCCAAAGGTAAGCCAAGTACCAAGGATGGTTATGGTGTATGTGTGTGTTGTACAAATGTCAGTCATAATTGCTTAATCCCGCTTTTTTAATTAGCTGCCACCTGTGGCCGCCGCAACCGAAAGCAAACAAACCAAAACCAAAAACCAAACGAATCCAAGCGGACGAAAAATTACACAAAAAAAGGAATATCTCTCACGCAAAAAAGCTGTGAATGTTTGCCGGGATATGCTTAAAACCCTATTACCATGGTAATCCCTTTGACAAATGAATTTTAACATGCTCACACACACGGGGAAAAAGCCGCGATCTAAATTCCAGAGGGGAATCCCAATTTAGAATTGAATAATGTAGTTAAAAAGGAGAAAAATATAAATAATAAATATAATATAATTAAAACCAAAAAATCAACTTTATATTCTCTCTAAAACCAAAGCTCAAGAAACTAGCCCCTTCAATGTAATTTTTCTACATCACTACAAAACTAAATAGGTATTTTTTATAGTGTACTCACATCGGAACACACACAGTCAATGCTCGGCACCTAGACATCTGGCTGTCACTGGGCACAGAATGAGAAATAGACGCACACCGACAGCGACTGGGAAGGAGGCGCGAAAAAGTATGCTATAAAATCCGTATGCTCGCTGTCACCTCTTTGCGGGAGTAATATGTAAGTGTGTTTGTGTATGTGTGGAGCGCCCATTTTCATGTGTCTTGCACCATAGACAGGACATGAAAAGCGAATGAAACCATTAGGGAGTTGGCGTCCAACAGTGATTCGGTTTTTGGATAATTTGCGGTTTTCCCTTGGCCATCCAGAAACAGATTTTTGGGCAATCGTTTTGAAAAACCATTTGGTTTCAGAAAGAATTTGTCTTTATTTTGACTTTAAAAAGGTTCAGCTTTTTGCGGATTTGTTTATTTTTAATTGTCAGCAGCTGGAATTTAATATATTTACTGAAATCTGGTAAGGTTTTACTAGATTTCTACGTAAACACTTAAACAAAGCTGTTTCTACCTCAAAATTTATAAATTGAACCAAAGAAAAAAAATATTTATAGCTCTCTTCTTAAAAAGTGTAAGTTGTATGCACCCAAAAATAAATTTTAATTGCAACTGTCGACTGCAATGAATACTTTAATTATTCCTTTACTAAAAACTTCAACCAAAAAAAATGTTTGCAATAAGCTGGCTCCAGTGAAAGTCACGAACTTTCACTCGTTTAACTTTCTCACACTTTGCAGCAATACTTGCTTGCCCCTCTCTCACACTTTTCGGTTGCAAAAATAAATATTTTAAAAATATTCATATACGAGAACGTATATATATATATATATATTTTTTAGCAACATTTTGTTGCAGCAAGCGACTGGAGAGCCATTGAAATGAAGGCGCCGCATGACATCCACCGTGGAGCTTTTGGCACATCCGAAATAGCTCCTTTGATGCGTGAACCGATGGAGCTGTGCCCCCCAGGAACCGGAGCAGGGTCCTCGAAATATATTTATTTATTTTTGTTTAGTTGCGTGGCACGCACAATCCCGCTGCGGCCATAGAAGAATATTCCACGGGTACAGCACAGCTTCTGGATTCTGGATCTCTGCACAGTGGATACAGGAAATCAAGGTAACAATATCTAAAAACTGATTCATTTTAATGCAGAAATATACCTATATCTCATACTAAAAGGAGTCTATGAATAATGCACAAAAAGATTTTCTAAAGATAGATTTTAAAATTTTATCTGAATTTATTTGCTTATGTTTACATTCACTAAACATCATTGTAATGTGTTGATATTTATATAAAATGTACAAATAAATATACATCCACCGTATTCCCAATATAAAGGACCTTCCTATTCCTGCTGCTGCTATTGCACGACGGGTAGCCAATTTTTGGGTAGCAACTTGCCGCCATACATCAAAAATCTTTCACTCACTTTCGGCTGCCACTGATGCGCAGGCAATAAAATATTCATTTGGCTCCTTTTCTCTGGCGCGGGGCGATGCAACTTTCAAAGGAGTTCGAGAAGGGGGGAGGTCCTGGTAAACCCGCCACGCCCTCACCATTCATGTCCTGGCATCGGGGATTGACACTCCAGAGCGGCACCCCTCATAAAAAATGTAATTTCCAAACAGTGGAAGAACACACACAAAAAAAAAATATGTATGCATTGGCTGGAGAAAGGTTGTGAGTTTGAAAATAAGAAAAACATTTGAAAATTTCAAATTGAATTTGCCGCACGCTTGAAGTTTTGCGTTCGCCACCAAATTTGCTGGCGCACCCATCCCCCCACCAGTCTTCCCGCCAGCGTGGAATGTGTATGCAAAAGGCGTTGCCAAGATTACCAAGTGAAAGACCGAAAGACCAGCCGGCACACATAAAAGCCGGCGGTGTGGGAGGGAATGGGTGGGAGGAGCGGCTTTGAAACATGGCCAAAAGTGTAAGTGACATGAAAGCGAGCACACAAAGCGCGCACACACACACAAAACCTTTAATAACTTTACGCTTTTTGTTTTCAAGTGCACTCCACAGTGGCCACGCCCCCCTCAGTACTAAAAATGCCGCCTACTAAAAGCAAAAAACAAAAGGACTTGCAACTTCCCCTTTGAAGTTAGAAAGCGCCTTGGTTTTTGTATTTTTTGTAGCTTTAAAATGCTAAAAAAAATAAACTAAAGCGTAGATAATACAGGGGCAACGTAAATTATGTAATCTGATTAATTGTTAATATTTAATTTAGAGTACCCTTTTTTTTAATTGCAGCTATATCTATAGGTTAAGCTCAGTCTATCTCTAAGTATATCTTTTTTAAGGCCCTAAATTAACCTGAACACTGTGCTTTGTTATATAGAAATATTAATTATTTAACAAATATTCTCCTCAGTTTTTGTTATACATTTAAGATTAATTAATTGTTATTAAAATAAATACATTTTAGAAACTTCACCTTTTAAAAGTAATATTTTAAAAATTATTTAAAGTCTCTGCCTATTTAAGTAACTCCACTAACCATTTCGCATTATTTTCTATATCACGTTTTATTTTTCATATAGACTATATATTTTTTACAATTTTTTTTGTAGCTGTCCCCTGCCTTCTTCTGAGACCATTCAATTTGTAATTTATGACCTGTTTATTGTCAATAAATGCAGCCTCCAAGCAACCATTTTGTGTGCGCGCCTAAATAAAGACAAATGGAATGCTCATTTTCGGTGGGTGGCGCCCAGCAAATATCTAAAATAAATACATATAAATATATATATCTGTAGGTGGTTGGGTAATAAGTGGCTGGAAATTGTCTCCAAAACAGTTTGGACTGCTTTTCGGAGGCTTATAAATATAATTTATGGCCACGTCCAGTGCCACATTAGTCAGGCGAAATTTGAGGCTAAAGCTTAAAGTTGTCAAAGGCGACACCGAAAAGTTCGAAGGATTCTCCTCCGAGATGACAACACTATTCTTGATGGTGCTTAATTCTGAATAATCACTTGCAGGGAAAACATTGTAAAATTGTAATTATTGAATTTTTTAGAATTATTCATTATTATTTTTAAATAAATAATGAACATTTATAAGACATGTGAGTAGGTTAAGCCCTTGTATAACCGTTTAAAAAAAGGATATTTCATTTGTCAAAAATTATATTCGTTTGTTTATATTTTTAAATTATTATTATAATATTTATATAGATCCTGGTTCCACTTTTTCACAATTTAGATTATTGTTGTTATACCCATCAGGATATTATAATTTTAGTCAATAGCTTATAATTCTAGGAAGAGTCATTTCCGACCATAAATTCTTAATCAGCACGAAAAGACGAGTTGACCTAGCCATCTCAGACATAAATAAAAATTTTCGAATTTTTTTTTTAATTTTAAGCGATTTCATCGTTAAAAAATTGATGAAAAATTTATTTTTTTTTACATTTAAAATTGAGAATGCAGTTGAATTAACCTAATAAAAACCTACATAGGCCTGCCTTCCGAATTAAAATTAAACCTTTTTTTAATAAGATGTGAGGTTTTTAAACTTTGATTTTTCTCTATAAATATTTATTCAAACATTGCTTATGTTTGATTAATTTCCGATTTGATCCTATAATTAATTTGCAGAATGCAATCGTATATCAACTTGGGTTTTCCGAGGGTAGTTTCCATTCTTGTTTTTTTTTTACCGTGTTTGTGTGGAAAACTTACTTACGGAGAAGAGGAAAACTAACACAGACTTTTCCTTCAGAGCTTTACATTTATTTCACAAACCTGTGGAAAAAAGCTCTCAATTCTCAATTTCTAGAACAAGTAAAACTCTATTTTGTTTACCTTAAAAAATACAAAATGTAACAAAAGTTTTAAAGTAAAATACTATGTAAAAGTAATAGCAGGTCCTTCAAAAGTATTTAAGCCGTATTAATACATTTAACAACTCGAAGTTGTAGATATTTCCATAATAATTCATAAATATAAAAAACAAATTTAAATTTCATTGTTATTTTAATTGGGTCTCATTTGTGTTCCCAGTATTTATTAATTTTATTTAAGTATACATTTTACAAAAGTTTCAATAATATATATATATTGATTTAACTACGTTGACCATTTTAAGTTACTGATCACATCAGTTGAAGGCAAAAAATTCTTGAGTGAGTTTTCATTGTTCATTTTTTTTTTTTTTGTTTTTGTTAATTTAAGTACATAAATATGTGGCATACAGAAGAGTTTTGTATTCTCCTCGTCACCTGCTTACATCGGTTTTGTTTTTGTTTGTTTGCATAGAAAACTAAGTACAATAGACAATAGAAAAATACACTTGACTATGTAAATTCACATACATATTAAAAACGAAAATAGAGTAACCCGACGAAGGCGCGACTGGCTTAATTATTCTCGCTTAGCCTAATGAACATTTATCTGGTATTTGCTAATTTCTGGGATTTATTCATCTGGTAATTAATTGTTTGTTTTACTTTGTAGTTGATGCTTTTTCCTAGCCATGAGGTAGTGAATTTTTTTTTTCGACCGCCAGTGGCTTAAAGCTACCATTCAAGGTTTTATATTTCTAGGTTTGTTTTGTTTTGTTTGTTGTTTTAAGGGGCACACACACTTCCATTTGAGTTTCGTGGAGTTTCAAGTTTGACATTCGTGGATCTTAAACTAGGTTGGCATCCTTGGCCATGCTATAGAAGGCCGACTTGGGATTGTCCAGTAGCTCTGTGGGCGAGGCGAACTCTGTGATCTGTCCCTTGTCCAGCACAATCACCTTGTCCGAGTCCAAAATAGTGTTCAAGCGATGGGCAATAGTCAGCACGGTGCACTCCTTGAACTCCGTGCGGATTGTTTTCTATAATAAAAATATAAATAATTAGTTTTAAATGTATAAATGTAAATAGATATATATATATAATAAATATAAGAGAATACCAACCTGAATCAAATCATCAGTTTCCAAATCCACAGCGGCTGTGGCCTCATCCAGCACCAGCACCTTGGTCTTACGCAACAGGGCACGGGCCAAACACACCAATTGACGCTGACCAACCGATAAATTTTCACCACCTTCAGCAATCTCGTGGTTCAGGCCAGCGGCCAAGCTCTTAACAAAGGACTTCAGATGGGACAGCTCCAAGGCCTTCCAGATCTCGTCATCTGTCTTGATCTCGAAGGGATCTAGATTGATACGTAGAGAGCCAGAGAAGAGGACAGGATCCTGAGGGATAATGGTGAGACGAGAGCGGAGCATGTGCAGACCCATGGTGGCAATGTCCACGCCATCGATGGAAATGCGACCACCGGCAGCTTCAATGATTCTAAACAAATAACATAAATATTAGGATATTTAACAGAATATTAATTTACTTTCTATTTTTCTTACCTGAACAAAGCCAGGGTGAGACTGGATTTACCGGCTCCTGTGCGCCCCACAATGCCCACCTTCTCGCCACCCTTGATGTTGAAGCTAACGCCACGCAGAACCAGATCCAGGCCCTCGCGATATCGCACCTGGAAGTTCTGGAACTCGACACGTCCCTCCTCTGGCCAGTTCTTGGGCTTGCTCTTGTCCTGCTCCAGTTCCCAGGCAGCTTCCTGTTTGGTCTCACCATACTCCTTAATACGCTCCACGGACACAATGTTCGTCTCAATATCTGAGGTCATGCGCACCAACCAGTTGAGCGTTTGGGTCACCTGCAGGGCATAGCTCACAGACAGACCCACCAAACCGGGATTGGTTTGACCGCCGAGCACGGCAAAGAGCGAGGCAAACAGGATAATCAGATTTCCCACCATTTCCAGACGAATGGCCAGCCAACGGTTGGCAATCACAGAAGGATATTTGCACACTTGGTTCTTGTCCACCTTGGCATCGGATTCGTCAATGAAGCTGGAGATAATAGTGATGATTTATAGTAAAATATAATAATAATATATCAGTATAAACTTACCGATTTCCCACGTCGTACGCACGAATTGTTGAAGCTCCGGTGACTGTCTCACTGAAATGCGAGTAAATGGGAGATCGGGATACGGATTCCAAACGCATCAGCTGCCGTGATGTGGCCACATAGAACCGTTGGGCAAAGTAGTACAGGAAGGCAATCGGCACGATCACGGCCAGGAAAATGGGTGTGGACATACTAATAACCACAATCGTAGCCAGAACCTAACCAATAACAATGAATCAATATTAATATATATAATTCTGAGTGCGGAAATCGATCTAAGGTGCGAGGAGATGCTGGGGTTAATAGGAAAAAGTATGATGAACGGAAAATTGTAATGAATTTGTTGCCTTTCTTTTTTATATTTCTTTTGGATCAAACGCAACTACTTGATGAAAGGGAAATCAAAGGGTATATCAGGATAAGGCGCCGCCAATTGGAGGAATGTTAACCTGGGTTAGTCATTGGATATATGCACACAGGATTGGGGGTTACTTCCGATGGGTTTGTGTACACTTTGTAGCAATTTGAAGACAGTTCCTAAAGTGCCTAGTGCAAAGGACAATTACCTCGTACGCACACCAAATGCAATCGTTAATGACTTGCGGCATTTTCTGGTCAACCGACTCAATGTCTTTCGAGAATCGGGACAACATGCGACCCACCGGCGTTGTATCGAACATGGACATGGGTGCCCTGAGCACATTCTTGAGGAGCAGCGAGTGCAGCACAATGGCGGCATGCAAGCTGCCCAGAGCCGGTGCCAGGTCCGAAACGAATGAAGAGATACCTGCGATTATGCAATTCGGTACGAATGGTGGATTAAATATCGATCTCGATATTGGATACTAAGAATCCAAATCGTTGGGAAATAGGCGCTCGAGAAAGGGTTCTTCGAGTAGGAAAATCGTCTAAAAGGTAGCCCAGTCAAATCCGTAGATTGTTTCGGAAATAACTTGCACTCATAGCTAAATACTTAGTTAAACTACAAGCAATATTATTAAACTTTATTTTGTGATCATTGAAATAAAGCTTAAAGCTGAAGCTTGTTGATTAAAAGATATGAAATCTCAAATATATATTTAAGTTCGAATGCCTTTTAAATACTTTATTGGCAATTACTTGTTCTATATTTTTAATTACTTTAAATACTGCATTGCTAAATATTCAGTTATAACGAGTGTTTAGGCTCTCTAGTTCCGATTTTCAAATATAAAAGGGTAGACAGACAGCCACAGGAAAAAAGAATCTTACATTATGGGATTAAAGTTGAACGAGACACAACATGCGCCCGCCCCGTAAAACCCATCCAAATATATTTACAAACTACTTTTTTAGAAATGTGCCATAGAGAAACTCTCAAATTGCTACGAGCTGGGAGTTTGTACAATATGAAATTTGTATAATTGTGTTAGTTGCGATTAGTTTTCAAAACAAATCAATTGTTTTAATGTATTTGCTTTTGGTGGTTAGTCACAGCGCACATACCCGAAACACTTGCGAGTTAAAGACGCGTATTAATTCTGGCAGGACCAAATCCAATTTGTATATATCGTTGGCCAGACGATCGAGTATACGTGCCCGGGGTTGAATGTCGAAAAAGGATTGAGGGGCTCGCATAATGCGGCTTAATAGGAAAATGAACATTTTCCGGGCACCAATTAGAGCGCCTAGGTATACTATAATCACACTGCCTATATAGGTGAAGACTAGGAATTGCGAAGGGAATATATATTCATATGAATCTTGATCAATTTTGTAAATTTATATGGGAATCATTATATAAACCAGGGACAGGAGTTAGGATACAAACTTAATTTAGAGGGTTAGTTAACGAGATTTTTGGGTACGATACAAAAAAGACTTGTACACGGGAGTAAACCCTACAAAGTGGAAAAAACCTAAAGAACTGATATGAAATTAATTCAATTTAAAATATTTTCAATCACATGCCAACAAAATGTATACCAATTGCTTGATCACTTCTCAACTCTTCTTGTGTTTAGAAATAAGAAGAAATAAACTAGAAAATCTTTAAAAGAAAATCTATTTAACTTCACTCAAACTTCATCTACTAAAAAGATTACCTGAAATGCTGTGCTCATGACCATTCTTATATTAATCGGCATTATCAGATCCAAACAGTTGATATCGTTCGAACATCGATCCAAGAGACGACCTTTGGGCGTTATATCAAAAAACTCAGAGGGACAATGCATAATGTGGTTAAAGAGTCGATGGAATACTCTGGATGAGGCGTGCAAGGTGGCTGTGAAAAGGGCTATGGCGGCGCCGTAATTGCAAATTCCTAACACGATTCAATGGGTTCATTAGACAGGTAAGAAGAGAGAGATCGAATGAGATAAAGAGAGATATCGAACGTTAGAGATAATGTATATATGTGAATGGGGCAGAACTTTCTATAACAAAAGTTCTGCAGGTACAAACCGTAGTAACTCTTTTAAAGGCTACAAATCAAAAATTTTGATCATAATAATAATGATAATTATAAACAAAACAAAAGGGAGAGAAAAATACTGGAAAAAATTTGAATTTCTGGGAATATCAAATATGCAAATACCATAAAGATAAAGGTCATAAAGGAGTCCATGGTAGCGGGCAACTCTTCATCAATAACATCCATATCGCCGCTAAAACTGTTCAAGAGTCGCCCGATCGGAGTTATATCGAAGAATCGGCAAACGGAGCCACGGATAACGATGCGCAGCAGATCGTTGTGAATGACCTTGGCCGCATGGAAGCCGCCCACGTAGACGATCACCACAGCGAAGTAGGCTAGCACACCTGGTTTCAATCGGAAAGGGGGTGTAAAGAGCGGAACACAGGTGTGCCCGAAGGGAACTCGATCAATATGTATATATGTTTTTGAATGGGGAAATCGATTATTTTAATGAGGCGATCATCTCCTACATTATCGTCTATCCACAACGAAGCGTAATGGCAGCACTTCCACATATAACCAAATGTCTTAAAGTTAGGGGCTCCGAGACCAGTATATCGTCAGAGTGTTTTATGTTTAACCCATAGCCCCCTGATTAGGATTGGGTTTAAACTAAAAAAAATGGTTTTTAAAGTTCCCCTTTCGGGCTTTCGCACACACATAATTCGCACATTAAAATTAAGGCGATGTTTGCTAACTAAATGACTCTCTTATTCAAGTAAAAATGCTCTTTTGATCCAAAAAAAAAGAAAGGCAATAAATGTTTGAAGCTGGTGGGGAATGTGGGATCAGTGGAAAGCTGGAAAAGTTATGTGGGGTTTGTTAGGGTTAATGTCAAATGGTTTGGAATAAGTAGTGTCTTTAAATATTCTAAAAAATGCTGGAATTTGTGAAAATTAAATGTGAAAAAATGTTTAACATACAGTTAATTTTAACTGCAGATAAAGTGGTATATATAAAGTGA
This sequence comes from Drosophila serrata, assembly GCF_035046125.1. Classification (NCBI taxonomy): domain Eukaryota; kingdom Metazoa; phylum Arthropoda; class Insecta; order Diptera; family Drosophilidae; genus Drosophila; species Drosophila serrata. The sequence goes on along the minus strand of NW_028257173.1, from coordinate 3,252,583 downwards.
ATTTAATGTATTATCAGAGGTAAATTAAATGAAATCTATGTGTATAAAATGATTTAAAAATAGCATAATGATTTTATATGCTATGTTTTAAGGTGAAAAGTACTAAGGATGTTTGGGATAAGGATTTGGGATATTTTGTATACATGTATAAGGAAGCCAGATTAAGGGTTTGAGGTTCAACTAGGAAGTGATTTAGATTAGGATGTCTTGGGAGGAAATTTGAACTGTGGTTAGTAACATAAATAGGGTTTCAGGGCAAGGCGTTAGGCAACTCGAAGTTCCATTCAGCGGTCAGCGGGGATATGTTAACAGTTAGGATAAAATCTTTACCCCGAAACACGTGTTCAACAACTGAACAATTATCAAGGGCAGCACGCCATCAATCGTGTCTATATCCTTTGAGTAGCGACTCAAAATGCGACCTATCGGCGTCGTATCAAACAGTTCCATGGGCCACTTGAGCCCCCTGTTCAGCAGCCGGTTGAATACATCTATGGAGCTGTGAAGGCATCCGAGGGCCAAGGCCAGACCCGATAAATACTTAGCCAAAACTGCATGGAATGTAAATGGGATTTTTAGGTTCTCTGAAGTTTACCATTGAGAAGGATTACAAATGAAACTAATTTTCTAAGAAAAACAAATAAATTGAACTCATCATGCCGCTAAGTTTGTGTTTGTGTAAGCCCCCAAAAAAGGTTAGTGATCTTATTTATATGTACATATAATTTTACACAACATTTAACGTTGGAGTTAGTGCCAAATTGGATTACTTTCTTTTCACATCTGCAAACGTGCAATATATTAGCGGAGGACTACTTGAGGAAAGTTTTTGGTTTTAGCTGTGAATTACCAATTTGGAAAATATGACTAATTAAGTCTGCAGAAAACATAGATTACTACAGTATGCAGGAAAAGAAATATTTTAAGACAGTCTGGGGAAAGCTAAAATAAGCTGAATGTTGTGTGGGAACTCCTTAAATTGCCTGACCCTTAAAGCCTTGTTCTGATATAGATATGGTTTGAGATTCTGATTCTTTAAAAGGTATATAGGTGCTCATAAATAGATATGGGTGTAAGTTATTGAGTATTTCATAGTTACAAGTCAGTGGAAATACTTAATAATCCTTTTTTAATCCTCATCTATCTATCCAACTGACTTATAACTTTGATTTATAACTGAAATGGGTTGGAAAATTACCGCAAAGGCTTGACTGATCACCATGCGCCATAACATGGGCAGGATATTGTCTATGGTATCAACATCCTTGGCAAAACGATTGACCACACGACCAATGGGAGTGGTATCGAACAATTCCATGGGCCAGCGGAAGACGTAGTAAAGAAGCGTCTCATGCAAGGTTTTGGAGCAGTAAATGCAACCAAGAGCCAGCGTGAGCGAACAAAAGAAGTATGAGGTAACTGAAAATTTAATTATTTATTTAATCTATATTTCCTTTTAAACAAAATTACTGAACTAAATAAAAGCGTGGACAAAACAGACTAAAGAACTTTAGTGCCCTACAACCAATGTGCTTATCAACCAATTGACACTGTGGTTTTTTCTATAAAACCTTTAGTCTTTAAACAAATATAAATTCTCACAGACACAATTTTCTGACACACTTCTCTAGTTAAATCCTCTATTTTATCCTAACCCTTCAAGTCTTTCTCTGGCTATGATGCAGAAATATTATTAAAGAATTACCGCAAAGGCTTGACTGATCACCACACGCCACAACATGGGCAGGACATTGTCTATGGTGTCAACATCCTTGGCAAAACGATTGACTACACGACCAATGGGCGTGGTGTCGAAGAGCTCCATGGGCCAGCGGAAGACGTAGTAGAGAAGCGTCTCGTGCAAGGTTTTGGAGCAGTAAATGCAACCAAGAGCCAGCGTAAGCGAACAGACAAAGTATGAAAAAACTGCAATTTTAAATAAATATTTAAACATCTTGATTTTTAACGAATTACAAGAGAAGCTATGACCCCAAAGCGTGGACAACACAGGACCTACAACTTTGGTAACAAAAACAAGAAGCCTACTCAGCCAAGGATTGGGATTCGAGGGGAATTTTGGGAGGATTAAATGATTTTATCATGGATAATTACCACAAACAATTGCATAATGCCGAACCGCAAATTTAGTGGCAGGGTATTGTCAATAGTGTCGATATCCTTGGAAAATCGATTCACAATGCGACCAAGTGGCGTGATATCGAACATTTCCATTGGCCAACGCATTGTGGCCATGAGGAGGACGTTGTGCATATACCTAGCACTGTAGACACAGCCCAGGGAAAGGATCAGGGTTGACAGATACCCGGCAACAACTTCAAAATGGAACGAAGATAGAAACGGATATATAAATAAGTGATCCGATACCGCCACAAAAAACCTCTTGCCCCAGGCGACGATGGAAGTTGGTTAAGGCGGAATCTTATTTTTTAAATTTATCGCATATTTGCATAAATAAATATTAACATTACGAATTTACAAATTCTTGCTAAAGTGAAAGAAAAATTCCGACTCAACCATTATTTTTAGTTTAGTAAAAATATTATTAGTGGATTTCTTTTAGGATGCATAATGAACCAAGCCATGATATATATAGGGTGAACTGATTTGATTTCTTTGAGCCGTGCTTGAATTAATTTAGTTTGTAGCATTTGCCATGGCATCTACTCTTTCGATCTGAACCCAAATCAATTACCATGAATGCCTGGCCCAAAACGACACGGATGTTGAATGGCAGGACATTATCTATTGTATCGATATCTTTCGAAAACCGATTAACAATGCGTCCCAGCGGTGTTGTATCAAAGAGTTCCATTGGCCAGCGGAGATTGAAGTACAGGAGGGTCGTATGTAACACCCGTGAGCACTCGAGACAACCCAATGAGATGGCGAGGGATGAGAAGAAGTTCGTGGCGACTAAAAATTTTTGTAATCGATCGTGTTAACGATAATAGCGATTATTGGTTTTTTGCTTTGTTTTGTCAATTACAGTTGGAGGATTAAAGTTTACAGAACGTAATGTAAAATATAAGAAATGCACACATTTACTCACACACACATACACACACAAAAGGAGAACTGTTAGTTACGCAAGGTTAGTAAATTGTTTCGATTTATATTGAAATCGAGGACAATCGATAACACCATCTAGAATATATTTTTTCTACTGTATAATATTAATAGTTCTTATTAATATCGAAAGCCTTTTGTGTTCTGGTGTTTAAGCGTGCAGGTATATAAAGAGTTTCTATTTTTTTATAACGTGTAAGTGTTTTTAGCATTGTGTGTTTTGCGTGTGCTTTTGTGGTAAGCCAAAGTTTGTGGGGATTAGTTTATTATATATCGAGAGGCTGAGAACTGAGAAGTTTATGGACAGAAAAGTCTTAAATGATATACTAACAAAAATATTGCGCTTAATATCACATCGAAAATAGCGTATTCTTTGGTATATCGTAAAATGTCATTTATCATTAAATAATCGATATTGTTTGAAATATTCGACATTTTATAATTTTTTATTGTTTTCCAATTATATTGCTTCGATATATTAAACAGAATATTTTTATTTTTTGCACATATGTATTATTAATATATCAACTTGAAACTTTCGCGTCAAATATCAATACTAAATCGATATTTTCTAAGGTCCCTAGCTGAGACTAATCAAAACCGCCTATTGAAAGCTGAGCAGCATGTGTCCTCTCGGCGCCAGAGTTAGAAGCAATCAAATAAGCAAAAAACATAAATTATAACCCCTTGAACCAAACAGATATAAAAGCACATAAACACTTAAAAATTAAACAAAACAAAAAGATGGTATCAATGAAATAAAACAAAAAACCAATTTTAAAATATGACGTGTCAAATTGAACCGTTGAAATTCTTGAATTCTTTTGCTTCAATTTATGTGAATTTTATGCTAATCTTTACAAATAAAATAGCAGTTAAACTGGCTTGTTAAATGTGATATTCATATCCATTAAGACCATCTTTTTGTAAGCTAACTTTATAACATTTAACAAATAAAAATCCATAAACCATAACCAAAGGCTTTAAATTAAAAAGAAAGCATGCAAAACAACTTAAATTAAAAAACAAAATGGACAAAACGAACATGAAACAAGTAAAACTTCAAACGAAGAATATCAAAATTAAATCGAATCACAATGGACTCACCTTGACCAAAGCCGAAGGCACCGTAAACACCCAGATACATGTCCCTGAGGCCTGTGTCGTTGCCAACATTGTCATCATTGGCCCACTTGGTGAGCCACAGATTAGAGCCGATTTGGAATGCTTGGAAAACGAAGTTGAGGACGAGCGTGGCGACCGATAGGAAAATGCCAACACTCTTGATGTAGTGCTTGTACACAGCAAACTCAACGCCGCCGGTCTGTGCCTTTTCCGTTTCAATCAGCTTGCCCTCGACCTCTTGCTTCTTTTTCAGGGAAGCGGCCGAAGCCACAGAGTCGTGGGAGTTTTGGCGTTTTGTCCGTCTACGAAGGCTTCCATTTCCACCACCCATCAGACTGTCAGCGGAGGTAACAGAGCTAGAAATATACAAATTATGATAAGGCATACCGTTTTCAATTAAATATTAATTTTAGTTTACTTACATGGAATCGGACAAGCTTTCCGTGCGCGCCAACTTAATGGCCTTCTCGACACTGCCTAGCAATTCAGGGACATCACCGGTGCTGGAGATCTGTCGCTTGATCTGGTTAAGCTCCTCCTCCTCTTCATTACCATCCTGCAGATGCTGGATAATGAAGTCGGCGAAGGCGCCCTTGTTCTTAACCAACTGGTCAAAGGTGCCGCTCTCACTGATCTCGCCCATTTTCATCACATAGATGCTGTCCACCTGGGGCAGGAAGGTGACGCCATGGGTGACAAGGATGCGGGATTTGCGGGCAAGCACGCCCTTGGGTCCGATCACTTCCTCGAAAATGTGCTTGCCAACATGGGCGTCGACGGCGCTGAGTGGATCGTCCAGCAGATAGAGATCGGCATCGCTGTACACGGCACGGGCCAGGGAAATACGCTGCTTTTGGCCACCTGAGAGATTAATACCCTTCTCACCGATTTCCGTTAGATCTCCCGCCGACAGAATGTCAATGTCGGCACGCAGGGCGCAGGCATCGATGACCTTGTTGTATCGTTTTCGGTCGTATGTTTTGCCAAAGAGGATGTTGTCCCGCACCGTTGCATTCTGGATCCACGCCTGCTGGGGCACATAGGCCAGCTTGCCCACCGTGTTGACATTGCCAGCAAGTTTCTCCATTTCGCCTAAGAAGGCCTGGACAACCGACGATTTGCCGGAGCCCACGGTGCCCACAAGGGCCACCAAGTTGCTCTTGCGCACTTCAATGTTGATGTTGCGCAGCGTGATCTCGTCGCCCCAGGAGAACTCGCCATTTTCAATGGTCATGGGATGGGCTGGAATAGAATTCAATCATTAGTATTTATAATTTATTTTAAATAAATGGTATTTCTTACGTTTGGACGAATCATGGGTCACGCTGTTAGGGTCCAGTTCCTCACTGTTCAGGAACTTGTTTATACGCTTCACAGAAACTTGCGTCTATATCGCACATGAAAATGGTAAATCGATTAATATACTATGCACAATCAACTGGCTTTTAAACACAGAGTATAAGTTAGTAGGTCTTGGGAAAAGGGCAGGTATGAAAGGGAGGAAGATGACCATAAAATAAATTAATCCAAATTGCAATGAATGAAAAATATCCTCGGAGTCTGCCGAGGGCTTTAACGCCCCTGCAGAACGGCGAGAGAGTTTAAGGGGCAACTTTAAGAAATTATTGTAAGAAATTAATTATATAAGACATTATTATAAATCTCCTCAAAAGTGAGCTAAGTTGATGCATAAAACTCAAAAAAATAAAATTCCTTGAATATTTTAATCAATACCCAAAAACCCACACCATTCTTTCAAAGCAGACAAACCCTCGTGACATTAAAACCTATAATTAAAATCCCCCATTAAGGGCCCTCTGCAAGGGCATGTTTAGAGAGAGAAAAAACCCAAACAAATGGTTGCTATCGAAACGGATGGAAGTAGAGGATCCCCACAACCATATATATATGCGAGAAATCGGAACTGGTTTGGTTCGGACAACTTTAAATCCCAGATGAATGAGATGATGCAAAATTTAAATTGAATAATAATGAAACCAAGAAATGAGGGATCGGGAAACTTTGGTTAAAGGGACAATTTTCGGTGTAAATTCTTTGCTAAAAAAATAGAATTCAAATTGAGTAAATAAACATAAATCACAATCACAAAACGGCACAAAATCACCGATCACAGAGGGGCCAGGAATCATAGGAATCATCATATAATTCCACAGCCCCACTGTGATCGGATATAAGTGGATAGTACTTTGGTATTGTAATCGGGCGTAACTTACTTGTACCAGGTTGGTGATCAGCATGGGCAACATTGTTAACGGAAAACGTAGGATGTTGAATAATGATAATGAGACAAAGGTTTTTGTGGCATCAAGCACGTTATTTTCATCGATTAGAACGTAAGTGGCGAATGTAACTAATGAAACCTACGAAAAAATAATACACAATATGGTTTAAGGCGTTGCTAAAAAATTGCATTTCTTGATCCATTAGATTTTGTTGGCAGGAATATGGAATTAGGACAGGCAGTGATGCACCATAGCCGAAGAATTGAAGTTGATTCCGTCATCATCATTATCTGGCGCTTCCATACCTCGGCTATGTCAACACTCAGCATAGGCAAGACGGTCAGCGGAATTTTCATGATGTCGAAGAGGGCGAGTGAGACGAACACCTTCTCGACGCTCAGCTGATTCGCCTCGCTGACCAAGACGTAAGTTGCGAACGTGACCAGGGAAACCTTTTTGTAATTGTTCGAGCACACACATATTTGCCAGATTAGTCCACTTGCCATACAGGGTTTCACCACTCAATCATCATTATCCAGTTTGGCTGTAAAGAGATTCTCGAAGGACTCAGAGCCCTGCGGGGCTGGCATATCTTACCAGGAAGGGGGCGCAGGACCAGAGGAACGAGGTTCCGGCATTCAGATAAGCAGTAGATCTTAGAGTCGCAATTTCCTTGTCACGAATATCCAGCACTTGCTTCTCGAAGCTTGGCTCCCAGGCGTACAGTTTCAGGACCTTTTGAAAGAATGGAAACATATATTTTAGATATTGTTTTATATTTAATCGTACATATTAGAAAACTGACAAGAGTTATATAATTTATTCCAAAGAATTTATATAAAAAACACATAATTATTGACTTGAGGATTCATAGATAAGCCGGATAAGCAAAGCCATACATAAACATGAAAATCGTTAATTACGGGTCAGGTTTTCTTTCCACTCGTAGGTACTCTGCCGTTCAAGTGCTCATTAAAGAGGATTACTTGCAAAACCCGACTATAATGTTAACCTTTCTCTCAGAAAATATACTCATAATCCCCCACAACTCACCTTAATTCCACTGAGGACTTCGTTCATCAGTTTGACACGCTCATCCTTGTACTTCATCTGTCTGATCTGATAGGTCTTGATGCGACTAGCTATAACTCCGTTCACGGGGATCAGGATAATCATCACAGCCAGACCGGCCAACACAGAGGGTCCCAGCTGCTGCCAGAGGAAGAATAGGGCCAAACCGATCTGTAGCGGCGCCGACCAGATCATGTTCAGGTAGGTAGTCAGCTCCATGAAACGCTGGGCATCCACGGCCATCAGGTTGACAATCTCGCCGACGGTAGACTCCTTTTTGGTGGAGTTCGAAATGCGGAGGGCTTTTCGGTAAATGGCATTGATCAAGGCAGTCCTGATCCTCAGGCCCACAATGAACATGCGGTGGAAGTACTGGCCAAGAATAAAGGTTTGGGCAGCGGCCAAGATGAACAGCAGGACGGAATATAAAATTCCCTTCCACTCGGGCTGTGGATCCTTCTCCTGATCCTGCACGAAGCCGATGATTAGACTCAAGACTTGTGGCTGGGCGAAGGTCAAGACATCGGTGAAGAGCTTCATCAGGGCGCCAAACATGAAGACACCGCCGAAGGACTTGTAGATGGGTGGCATAATGCTGGCCATGCCCTTCTTGCGTCCGTTCTTCTCGCCATGAGGATTCTCGAAGGTTACGTGGCCGTTGCTGAACTGAGCCTTAGGCTCCACGCGGGTCTTGCTCCTGTAGTTCTTGCGCACGTTCTGGTTCCAGTGATGGGCAAAAATGGGCATGACCTCAGAGCAGCTGTCCTGCGGTCGCAGATCCCACAGATCCTTCTCCTCAAGAGGGTTGCGGTAGCCCTTAAGGGCCATCCTATCGAACCACTGGTACGTGATCCTGGACAGGAAACTGGCAGACAGTTCGGGAATCTCGTTCTCACCGCGCTGGTATTTGGTCTGTCGAGGCAGGCCGTCGGCGAAGCAGTTGAGGATTAGCATGATGCACGAGAAGGTGAAGAAGATGAAGAAGCTAACGAACTGGTACTCCTCCCAGGAGAAATCCTGCTCCGTAGCTTGCTCAGAGCTCAAGATTTCCTCGCGTTCCTTATCCAAGCGAACTTCAGTGCGGCAGCGCGGGATCGACAGTACGACGAGCAGGAACCAGAACAGGAACTGACAGCCCGTGGTCTGGACACCGTACTTTCGGTTCAGCGGTATGAACACGAAGAGCAGCAGGAAGGTGGCGAACTTGATGATCGGACCCCACACATCCAGGTCATACAAAGGCAACTCACTGTCGCCGCCCTTTTTGATCAGCGCCATAATCAGATCCAAAGCCGTGATGACCAGCAGGCCCATATTGACCAGGGCCTTGGATACATTCAGCCTGTTCCATGGTATATTTCTGTCCAGGCTCGCCTTCAAGTAGTAAAAGTCGAAGGCCACGAACAGCCAGTAGAAGGCGCAGGGCGTCCATACCAAAGCCGTTTGTTCAAAGCACGGCGTAAAGTCGGGGGTATTGGTATACCATGTCTCCGTTGAGTTCTATTTGGTTACAAAGTCATTAAAAAACTATTAATAAGTACTGGGATTCCTATTGACCGATGGAGGCACTTACCCAGAACGTGGAACCACAGAATCTGTCCATCGAAGAACTTGTGTCCTCCGCCATGGTCAGTCGTCGTCTTCCTTGGTACCTACTCCACGTGCACTCCTTATATCTTGGGTTATATCTGGCGATGTGGTAACTGTAAATCGGTGGAAAAACAACGGATTATCAATACTGTCTGCTCGCCAGCTGTTTCGTTCCCAAAGCGGGCGAAGCAACAACACCATTCAGCTGCCAATTCCAATTATTTCTTACGTTGGTATTTTTTAGTACTTTGTATGGTACAGTGGGTATTGCTTACGAGTGCCCGCAAGCGAGAAATATTGGTGACATTTATAACAAAATATGTTTAAAAAATGAAAAAATATTTCTTTATTTATATTTATTGCTGTCATCATTTACTATTTAATAATTTTCGTAAATATATTTAAAATATATATACATATATTATAATAATATGATAACATAAATAAAAATCAACAAAAATAATCTTAAAAAGTTCAATTAATTCTCATAGTCTAATAATTCAGAAGTTTTTACACACATATCTGAGTAAGTATTAGCGAGTTCTTAAAATTAGATCTCAAAGCGACAAATAAAAATAGGTTCGTATTTAAATTTTACTTGAGTATAAAGTTAGTAAAAAAGTTAAGTTTTAATATATAAACTCATATTAGCTAATTTTGATCAATTCCGCAAAAGCAGCCCACTGTACCACCTGCTTAGTCTTTGGTATTTTATCGGTATTGTGAGGATTAATAACTCTGTCCACACGGGGTCATACTATTACAGCCCTTTTCCAATCAACAGGAGTTGGCAGTTCCGTTTTTATTGTGAGAAAATTTGCGACATTTTTACATAGCCGAACGTGAAAAGAATTGTTAATTTTTGTTTTAACTCGTGACAGGTTGCTAATAGCTTATAGCAGAATGGCGCGTCGCTCAAATTTCATCGAGGGCAACGACAACTTTCGCGAGCAGAATCTGCGTTTTGTGAGGGTAAGCGCAGCACCACCGCCAAGAAGAGGAAGAGCACATTCCAATGAAAACTACAAATTGTTGTTTTTTTTTTTTTAACACAGAACGAGTTCGAGGACAATATTAACCAGTTCTTTGGCGGTGCTAATCCGGACGGAGGCAGCAGCCAGCAGAAGCCGCCACCTCGGGACTCGCTAATTGTGCAGCCAACGCCAGGTGAGTGTAGGCAGTTTCCGTAACCGGAATTTTCAGCAGCAAAAAAGAACGGCGGACCCGGTAACGCGTAGAATCCGCGGGTGAATCTTGCCGGCCAGGCATGACGCGGCTATCACTTGTGTTCAGCCGGCTGCACCAGCTCGCGCTGCTAATCTCTGCGAGTGCGGAACCATGTCGTCCCAGATAAACATCTCACGTCGCTATCGATTGCGCTTGAGGACGCACGGTACAGTGAACCGGCGATAGGGCGGACATCAAACACGCGTATAGACAGAACTGATAAAGATAAACCCTCTTGTGTACAGGGTTAAAAATAGCGAAGACACGGAACTGCTATGAAGTAGAGTTAATGAAAAACCCAACAGTGAACTCGCGATATACCAAACTACTACTAGTATTTACCCTTAAATGCCTAGGATAAACCTTTTTTGTTTGTTAGCGGAAATTGATAGATATTGATGGATGAATACTTATTTTAAAAATATTTGTTTCACTTTCAATACTTAATTTAAAGCATTAAATCATACAAAATGAATTTTAAACATGTTTAGGGTAATGAAAATTGAAAAATACAAATAGAAAGCTTTTTGTATGATAAACAATTAGTAAACATATGTTTATTACATTAAAAACTAAATTCTTAGACTTATTAAACCGTTTCCCAAAGAATCAGAATCCTTCAAACAATCGGATTCTATTTTTCAAACTCAAAATTCAAATTATCAGGCATTTAAGGGTTAAGTCCCTACCTCTATTAGTTTAGTTTCTAATCTTTTTCGTAATTGTGTGTTATGCGCCGATAAGTGTTTACATGCCCAGGGCCACGTCGCGGAAGGTCCCCTCCCCATCATCGTCGTCATAGTCAACGCGCACCCACTTGAAGCTATAGTTTATTGTCCAACCTGACCAACGACGACGACAATTCACTGTCAATGACAAATTGTGCACCGAAAACGAGTTTTTCCCGACGCGGAGAACCAAACTAAATAAAAACTAAACTTGGCAATAAATAAAAGGAGAACCCACGATGAGAAAGACAAACTCTCGGAGCAGCTAATCTTCAACGGAGCCGAGCAAATTTAGCTAAAGGCGTTGGACTAGTCACATTTTATGGGCGCTAAAAACTTGTTTGCCCGTTTACGCGTGTATTTTAACCATGCTTGTTGCCTGGCTTTAGATAAAATTCTAGCGCGGGACACCGAAAACGGGTATTATATTCAGTTTTGATATAATTAACGGCAAAACCTGTTGGCGAGCGATTATATAAGCACAACAAAACCCCCTTGACAGCAGCAAACGTAACTGAAATTCCATGCAACAAATTTCTAATTGTTTTCACTCTCTTGAAAACAAATTTCTCTTTTGTATAAAAAAAGCGTCGAGTCATGATGAAATGCTACGCGCAAACAAAATCTCAGCATTTGTCTGTCGTCTCTTGACTCTCCGATAAAAATGCCGGAAAAAGCATTGCTGGAGAAGAGAAGAAAACTCTGAGCCTTTCTCTCCGATGTTTACCTTGGATTTACCGACGAGCCGGCATAAGTTGTTTATACAATTTTTTGCAGCGCAAAATCAACAAACAAAACCGTTGAGAGAAGTGATTTATTTACACGGTATAAAGCACATATTTACAACACTTGACAGGGGGGCTCTCTTTATTAATAAAGAAAACTGGAGATAGCGAGTGTTGCACTTGCCTGAATCAGAGAGCAAACTCCAGAAAAGAATAGCTTTTGCTTTATCTAAGAGTTTCTTATCGTCACTATATATGTATACACTACTTGATTCCAGTTTGTTGTTACTCTAATTCTGAATTGCAGTTTATAATCCTAATTACTGGCTCCTTATCGCGCAACACTTGTTTGTTCTAGTTGCTGCTTACAGCATCTTTCTCAGGGCTAAGCTCTCATTATTATAATCATGATGGGCAGAAGCTGTCGAAGCTCTATTAGAGGAGAGAGATACCCACATCTTTCAAGGCCCATATGACGTCAGCAGCACACATACACTCAATTACACACACACAAAACTGATGGAAGCTCACAAAGCAATTAGTTGCTATCGGCGTGTGTAATTTCATTTGAATGAAAACACAAAAACCTTGCACACTTCAATTACATATTATTTTTTATCAATTAAATAATAGCGCTACAAGCATGACAGAACACTAATGCTTATTATCAAACAGAAACTGTTTTTTGATAATGAATCATCCATCCATTTTCTGAAGGAGGAATGTTTGGCACGCGGGATTCTCTGGAACAAATTCAGGAAATTTCACAATTTCAGGCAAAGCTACGCATACTTTCGCACCCACCAAAAAACTATACAGAAATATATATATATATAACTATTTTCACATAGATACCAACGTACACACGCACGCACACTCTCTGGTTTCGATTTGGACGACGGCGTCGGTGGTTTCGATGCGACTGAAATGTCACTTTATAATTACCTCGGCGTCGGAAAAAAACAATCGCTGCGATTCAAACGGATCGCAACGGAGCGAATAGAATCGAAGCGGACGACGGATGGAGGGCAGTAGTAGTAGGAATATTATAGCAGGAATGGCAGCGGCAACAAAGCACTTAAATCGACGGGACCACCGGCTCGTAACGAGCGCAAAAAGGCAACTGAATTCGAGCCAAGCGCGGCGAACAAACTTATTTGTTTTGCCCTGTCAATCGGACAAAACACTAAAAACAAAAACAAAAGACTGAAAATGAGATAATATAGCCATCGCAGAGAGGGGAGAATAATATATAGAGAGAATTGTATACTCTTTATTTTATTTCTCTGCTCCCCGCCGATCAATTAAAAACTCTAGCAGTTGAGGCTCTCTCGCAAAGCTCTCTCACTGAGCAGGGCTAAGACCATGTTTGGACTGAAAAAAACGCCGTATCATGGCCAGAGAGATAACGCCATCGGTTCTCTTCCACGTATCCCAACGAAAAAATATTGGACTTTCCGAGTCTGATGAAATTATTTTCAACCGCGTGCCAAATACCGGCAGAGATTTAAGCAAGCAACAGCGCGCTCCACACTCTTAAACCTTTTGTTGTCACAAGAGTAAAAAAAATATTATCAGCAGAATTGATAACGATAAAACCTCTGCCGCTGAGCACCCAGTGGCTATTAGGCCCCCAAACGAGGAGCATTTTATTGAGTGTTTGCTTGCGTATATTTTACTTTTTGGTATAAGCATGACCATTATTATTATTATTAGTGTAGCCCAGGTGTTGGGATTGCTCAGAGTGCTTTTGTAGTTTATCAGTTTTTTTTTTTTTTTTTTTTTCTTGTCTTTATTATATTTGAAATCAATGCAATGGTCACTGGGAAATAGGAAACTCCTCTACAAGGGCTGAGAAAATTCTGGAAATTAAACGGATATGCCCTCTGTAAATATTAAATACACTATAAATAATATTTGATAGCCTTGTTAATCTAATCAATATCGCTGAATGTTTAAAATACAACAACAGAGTATATCACTGATAGGTAAAAATAAAAAACAGCAAATATTAACATTAGCAAGCGTGTTTATTGCAAATTTAAAAGTTATTTAGATTTAAATTCAAACATATATTAAATTATTGCTAACAACTCACAATTAAAACAATTCCTAAAGACAAACAAGTGATTACATAGCACTGTTAAATCAATTTTTAAAATTTCAAAGCATTAACTAGGTTTTTTGAAATATTTTTCGCTTTATCTTCATTTAATTTGATGTAGATTTATATATCCATTAAATATTAATTTCCAGTGTCCACTGCATAATTTATATAATAAACCATCGAACCCAGTATGATTTTCTGCGAGTGAATTAGATCTAATCTATAGTATGTGTTCGATTTATTTTTACATTTATAATTTCATGTGATTTCATGAAATTAAAAGGAACGCTGCCCGATCCCTCGGAGCCGGGTCGCAACATCGAGCTGGATATTCGTCGGCAATTCATTCGCGAGCTGGGCGCCAGCCGGATGACAGCTCACGCCCTCGCAGTGCGTTCCTTCAAGGTGACGGACTTCAATCTGCGCTACTTTCAGCGCCAGAGATTCCGGCTCAGCGTAGAGTTGGGTGATAGTCGTCAGAACATTGTGGATGCCGAGGTGCTCCGTGCCATCGGAGAAGCGGTGGAGAGAAATGAATCGGATCTTACGTCGCAACCACGTACTCCGTCGCCTCCAAGAAACATCGATTGGCATAACATTAGACGAGATAATTCACCGATGGGAAACGATGATCGATCGCAGGCAAGGAATCGTCAAGGAGCAGGTGACTTTCGAGGCATCAGGGACAATCGTAATGCTGGACCGAAAAATGCCCCCAACAATCGATATAATCAGCATCCAAACAGCGATAATCAAAATGCAAATCGAGATGAATTCAATCGTAATTATCGTAACCAAAATAATGATGAATTCAATCGCAGTAATTGTAATCCAGATATTCAGGAATTCAATCGCTATAATCGAAACAGTGATGAATTCAATCGAAATAATCGCATTACGAATCCACAACAAGAATTCGATCGTAATGCAAATCCACAAATGGAATTTAATCAAAATATTCGAAATAGAAATTCAGAAACGAATCGCAACAATCGAATGGTGAATCTTCAGAATCCAAATAATAATCGTAATACGAGCAACAATGAATTTAATCGTAACTCTAATTGGCAAGAATTTAATCGAGATAATCGTCAGGCAAGTCCACAGGATTTTAATCGAAATGACAATCCTCAGGGATTTAATCGGAATCCCCAGATGTACAGTCGTAATATGAACCCTCAACAATTTAATCGGAATTCGAGTCCTCAGAGAAATCGGGATCTGCCATTAAACCCCAGAGAAATGCCACCGAATTTTAATAACCTGGGTGCTAATCCTGATGGAAATTTCAATTTTCGTGCTCAACAATCACGAGAAATGCCGCAGAACCAAAACAATCAACGATTCAACAACAATCGAGGGCCAAATCATGGACAACGTAATAATGATTATATGACCAATCTAGAAGACAACCTAGATGGAACTCCAATGATCGATCAACGTCAAGACATTGATGACAACTTTTTGGAGTCCAGGGACCGACCCCATTCTGATTATCGCGAAATGCAACCTAACTTGTCTCCACAAATTGGTCGCAATTATCAGCGCATTGTCAATAATAATCAAATAACCCTTTGTCGTCAAGATTGGATTGAAGCTAATAGAATGGAACTAGATAATCGCAATAGGCCGAATAATCCCAACTTTAATGACAACTTTCGGAGACGCCAATTTGAAGATCAAGATCAAGGTTATAACGATGACCAAATTATGGAAGATAGTGATCGCTTTCGTAGTCAGCAGCAGCAGGATGACTTTGGAAGACCGGGTTTCCGAGGTCCAGAAGATCATGGAATCCGAACATCTTTCAACGAGTTCGAGGGTAATCAGGGAAACATTATAGTTCAGCGGAACAATAATCCTAATTACCATGGACGTGGACGCAACGATCGCAACGATAGGCGTCATTTCAATGATGATAACTATGAGATCGATCGTGCACAATCGAATGACTCTGTCACATTCCGAGGCTCAAATAACTTCGATGTTTCCGCTAAGCGGTATCAGCGGAGATCGGGTTCGGGAGATCGTCATCATTCCCAACCTGCCAATCCCAATCAAAACCGATCTAATCAAGGCAGAAATGCCCCAAATCCCAGACAAACCAATACAAGTCAAGATCAAGCAATGGCCAGGAACAATTATAGTTCAGGTCAAAACCAAAGATCAACTTCAAAAGCCAGTCAAGATCGCAATCCTAAGAAAATCCCAAGTACAGGCGGGTCGAGAACAAATGAAGACCGCATCCCCAGATCAACTTCGTTAGCAAGTCAAAATCGAAGCACATCTGGTGGTGACAAACCTAAACAAGATCGCATTGCTGCATCCAAAAGTGTGAAGCCTGGAGATGCCAACCTAAAGAAACCAATGCAAGCAGGACAAAGGAATCTAGGTGGTGTTAAACAAAATCGTGTCTCGCCCCAAACCAAATCAAACCGATCGGCAAGTGAAGCCAAAACCAACTGCGGTGCATCAAAGACATCTACGTCTAAAGAAGCCAAGTACAATGCGTCTGCGGAGAACGCACGTGTTGGTAAGTATTAATACCCAAAAAGAACCCATTTATATGGGAATGAAAACTGCATAAATTATATATTTTCATGTAGTTTCCAGTTGACATTCCTCAGCCTCCCTAAAATTAGAAAAAATACTATATAAACCGATTTCAACATTTTTCAGGACAAAAGAGAAAAGTAGAGATCAAAGAGTCCGAGTCGAATCGTCCCTCAAAAGTGGATAACAAACGCAAAAAGATGACCCCGTCGCAACCTGAATTTATAATCGGTGGCATCAGCCTGCCATACATTAATAACAATAACAAGAAGCTGCCACAAAGCGAGGATATGTCTTATGCAGTGACCTTTTTCGAGCAGACTCCGATATATAATACAAACATATATGTCCTCGACCATGGCCAAATGGATGATGCCCATGAAGAGGAGTCGGATGCCGAGTCGCTAGGCTCGAACCAATCAGGATCAAAAGGAAACAAACTGAATTCAAAGAAAATTTTACAAAACAAGCTGAAGAATGAATGGCTGGCTATCTATCGGGAGAATAACTACAAAGACTGGTATGCGTGGTGGAAGGATTACAAGTGGTGCGGCACCGAGATCAACAAAGAGCTGGCCAAGTTCGGCGATCGCAATTTGCACGATCGATTTATTCCCAAGTATCCAACCACGGAAATTATGGTCCGCGAGGTCTTCAGATGCGGCCGCAATGGTCTTGAAAAGAATACGTTCAATCACTCTGGCAATATGCGCTCCATTTTTATGATCATGAACGAGACGTTCCTTGAGGCTCTAACCGATGAACAGAAGGAGCAACTGCAGGATCTAATTCGTTGCATTCCAAATCATTTGTGGCTTTATAAGATTCGTAGCATGGTCTACCTCTGGGAGAGGTACCGTAGCATTCTAAAGAACCTAGACGAAAGAAAAATAAACAATGAAAATGAACTCAGAGCCATAGAGCGTGAGTGGAGGGATCCATTATTCCATTGGCTGGCCAAGCAGGCCTTTGATGAACTCAAGGTGAGAAATATTATATAAATTTTGTTTTTTGTAAGATATAACTTGGTTTTATTGTGAATATCCTTACTAACATTTATCTTTCCTTCTTTTCTTCTTGCAGGCAATCAGCGGAATGGCCTGGCCTGATCACAAAAAATTCTATCACGGCCTAATTTAAACATTTTTGAACAAAATAAGACCTGAAACAAATTAGATTCATTAATTTAAAACTTACATGTGTATCATAGTGTTTCAAAAATACGAAATAAATCCGGTTTAGTTTCTTTTCAATCTTTATCTTCAGAATTTATTCAGATAGCTATAAACTTGTTCAATTAAAGTCTGTCTAATCGGTTTTTCTCTTTATCATTTCATCCCAACAGGAATCTGTGTGAAGAGCTTTAAGGTGAATAGCAATGAGAAGTTCTTTATTAACGTGTGCCAGGCTCCAGAAGTTCCAGCACCCGAAGATGTAACCGAGGAGGAGCTGATTGCCATACTAGAGTCCCCCACTCCGGGCTCGTTTCGAGTGCCCATGAGTATTTCGGAACCGCGGCATACCAAGGATCGTTCCGATAAAACCGTCGATGTCTGCGACATTGCCATCAATCCAAAGTTCCTGGTGAAGATCCAAAAATCACAGCTATTCAACAACTTTTTTCTGCAAATTGTTGCCGAGGCGATGAGCGAGAAGTATAATATCCAAATTAACATGCAGAAGACCATCACACTGAACAATCGCAAGTTCATTGGCACCTTGGTTTCCCATCGAGTGCGCAATGATGATGTTAAGAGAGCTCAGCCAGGGTCTGGTGAAGCTATTGCTGGCCGGGAACTCGCTGCCGGAACATCGGATAAATCCGGAAAGTTGGTCCAGGAGATCAACGAAAAGGATGCGGCAGCAATCAAGAACATTTTTCGGTCGACTGGCGGTGGTCACGAATTGAAGTACAAGCTTCGGGCGCGAGTTCGCGAGGATATTGTTGATGAGATCCATGCCGAGATTTATCTACCCAATTGCGTAAGGCTTTTAATTACTTTTTATTACTGTTGCCGTAATTATTCTTTTCTCTTACAGGTTTCCTCACAGGAGGTTAACTTGGATGTTGGGGAGGATCGCATCTTGGTGGAGTCTCAAAAGCATGGCTATGTCTTTGACAAGTTTGTGAACTACCGTCTGCAGCAAGATCGCGCCCAGGCTTTGTTTGATAAGACCAGCAAGGTACTTAGGAGGAATTGATACCATAATTAAGGAGAAATGTGTTTTTATTAATTTAATTTTCTTTCGCTTCAGATGCTGCAGATTCGCATTCCAGTGTTTATCAACTAATAGTTGTTATGCTTGTGATTAGATGTCTAAAGAAGTTTACCAATTGCCTGTGACTATTGAATAATTTATAATAAATTGCTGAAAGGCAGATTGAAATTACGAAATATAACTCGTATGTTGTATTAAGTTTTACAAAAGATTATACTGGGGATTTATGCCACAACAATGTCATAACAATTTTTATACCTTTAAAGGATTTATAATTTCACCTATAAGTTTGTGGAGTCAGTGGGTCGTTTCCGATCTAATAATGTATATATATTCTTGATCAGCATCAACAATGTTCGTATGTTAACTAGTCTCAGTTTTTGAGCTATCAGAATGAAATTGATTTATTTATATTGGAGGTAGAAAAAGGGCAGATCGCACGATTATATATACAAATATATCTTCGCGAAGCCGAAGTTTGCGTTCAGATCATGGATTAAAGGGAAATCGATCATAAACAAAACAAAAATGCATTCGAAAGCACTTCTGTGCTAGTTTTTATTAGGTTAATAAATCTGCATACTCAATTTTAAATTTTAAAATATTACACTTTTTTTAATCAATTTTTGAATTTTTTAACAAAATTATACAATTATAGAAAATTATAAATATAAATTGTAAAGGTGAATGTAAAGAAATTCATATTTTTTAGTTATATTTCAACCCAAAAAATTTGGGATATATTTATGGATAATATTCTAAAATATTATTTTTAATTTCATCATCGAATTACCTAAATATATAGGAGCTATATAAATTATTAATTAAAATTCATCATAACACCCCTAAAAAGCTATGACATTCCCCATGTTATTTCCAGTTTTCAAAACCAGTTTTATTTTTTGAATGCGCATATTTTTTTAAGGAGCTGTGGCCATAAAATAGCATATTAATATTATAATAATATTAAATTTCAAATTCTTAGTTTTAATCAAAGTTTTATACTAATTAAATTTGTAAATTAATTTTTAATTGGATGAAAATTGGTTGCTAGTATTTTTTTTCTGACAAGTTAGTATTTTTTTGGGACGCCGTCAGGCATTTCTCTTTTAGCCGGTTTCCATTGGTTGGTAACACTGGTTGGCTTGCTGCGAAAAAATTCGGGAGAATTTGTGTAAAAGGAAAAGTTTGTCAAATTACATCCAAAAGAAAAAATAGCAGCGCAAGAAAGTTCAATTAAGCATCGAATCATTTAACGCCGGGTAAGCAGCATTCGCGCACGCGGATCCGACATGGACTTCCGTCAAATGAAGAACGACGCTTACGGAATTGGCCAGCGGCGTGGAATGGGGAACGCTCTTGGCGGCGGCTTGGGTGACTTTTCCTCGAGTTACAGCGGTGGTGGCGGCTATAATGGCGGCAACTACGGTGGCGGCGGCGGTGGAAACCAGGGAGGCTACGGCGGTAACAGAAATGAGAGTCCGGACTCCGGTAACTACAACCGTGGTGGCGGTGGTGGTAACTTCGATGGCGGCCCTCGCAGCAACAACAACTATTCACGTTCCATAGATGATCGCGGCTTTAATGCCAACATTAACAACAATCAGCGTTTTGGAAACGTCAACGATAACTTCCAGGACAATTTCCGTGGCCAATCGGACAATTTTGGGCCCTCAAACCGCGGAGGAGGCGGTGGCTCTGGCGGCATGCAGTCCAATTTGCAGCGCATGCTGGACTTAGAGGATATGAGGAGCCGCAATACAGGTGGCAACTTCAATTCCGACCTGTCCAACAATTATCGTGGTCAGCAGTCGCAGGGAAGCGGCGACAGATTCTATAATGACTCTCCGCGTAACCAAGGCAATTTTGGCGGCAACTCTGGTTCCAATTACGGACCCAATGATGGGCCCCCGTTTGGTGGAAACAATGACAATTTCCGCAGCCCGCAGCAGTCTCAGAACTTTAATGACCAACAGCGTTCTGGATACAATGATTCGTATGGACGTGGCGGCAATTTTGGTGGGCAGAACTCGGGGAACTTCGGAAACCAAGACTCTGGCAACTTCGGAGGAAACTTTGGTGGTCAGAACTTTAATGATAACTTCAACAACCGAGGCTCAAGAGGCGGAGGCGGCTTTAACAATTCAGGTGGCGGAGGTGGCTTCAACAATTCCGGCGGCGGGGGAGGCTTCAACAATTCCGGCGGCGGAGGTGGCTTCAACAATTCCGGAGGCGGCTTCAACAACTCGGGCAGCGAACGCGGACAAGGTGGCTACAACTCAAGCGGCTCTGGTTTTAGCAACAACATTAGTCGCTCCTTTAACGAGGCCAACTCACGCAACTGGAGCAACCAGACCAATCAGTCCTCCTCGTTCCAGAACTCCGGCTATCAGTCGAACAACAGTGGTGGCGGCGGAGGACAAGCTATTTCCGGCTGGGAGGCCAGCCAGCGCGCCTTCAACTCAAAGCGAAATCAGCTGCAGAAGATCAACGTGAACAATGGCGGCGCCGTTCGTAAGCCGGGACCTCAGCAAGCTGCCAAGGCTGTGTACAACATGCGCAATAACCCGAATGCCGCAACCGCAGTCACCAACGCTGCGGGCCGCAACACCCAACCGAACAAAGCCGGTAACGTGCGTCCAGGAACTGCCGCCGGCGTCCAGAATAAGGCACCCAATCAGTATAAGCTCGTTAATACAGCTACTAAAACGAACAGTGCTGGGGCTGTCCAGAAGAAGCCTCCAATCGCCGGACAAGCTATCAAAGCCAGCCCGGGAGCCGTAAAGGGTGGAACACAGCTTGTTAAGAAGGGTGCGTCGGTAGCTGGAACTGGACAGCAAGGGGGAAAACCTGGTCCCCATGGAGTACGCGCTAGTCCCCAGGGAGTTCGCGCTGG
This sequence comes from Drosophila serrata, assembly GCF_035046125.1. Lineage (NCBI taxonomy): Eukaryota > Metazoa > Arthropoda > Insecta > Diptera > Drosophilidae > Drosophila > Drosophila serrata. The sequence continues at coordinate 3,231,011 of NW_028257173.1, read as the reverse complement.
ACCCCAGGGTGTTCGAGCTGGTCCCCAAGGAGTACGTGCTGGTGCCCCAGGAGTACGACCTGGTCCCCAAGGCGTACGTCCTGGTCCCCCAGGAGTACGACCTGGCCCCCAAGGCATACGTCCTGGTCCCCAAGGTGGACCCGTGCAGGGAATTCCCCGTGGTCCCAAGGCAGGCAATCCCGCTGCAGGCCCTAACAAGCCACCAAATGCACCAGGAATACCTCCACAAGTCGGTAAGTGTTACTAATACGATATATACCTACGATTTTTTAGTTTAGTTTTCGTGTAAATAAAAATTATAAAATTAAATTGTTTACCTCTTGCAGGGCAAAAGCGCGTTGCTACCGCACCGCCGCTTGAAACGGAACCAGTTTCCAAGTCGGTGAAGAAATGGCGACGCGTGGCCCGGAAGCGTGGCTTCCTTATGGGCGGATTCAAATTGCCGTACCTCAACGACCACCCGAAGAAGCTCCCGCAGCCGGAGTCGGAATCTTATGCCTTGACCTTCTTCGAGCAGGTCTTCAATTACAGTACAAACCAGGAGGCCGTAGACGAGGACTTCTCCGAGGAAGCCTTGCTGCTCAACGATCTATCGGACGATGAGTCTACCGAGGAGGTCAAGGTGGCCCGCAAGGGCGGCAAGAAGAGCAGGAAGCGTATACGAGGCGAGTGGGCACCTCTGCATGAATCAAAGAGTTACAAGGAGTGGAATAACTGGTGGAAGGACTATAAGCAGTTCGGCGATAAGATTGAAAAGAAGCTGGTGGAGATTGGCAATTACAATTTGGAGCATTGTTTCCTACCTAATCTACCCAAAATGACCACTGAGGAGGTGGTGTACGCCATCATCAAGTCGGCCCACTTTGTGCTCGAGAAGAATGCCGATGTGCCGTTTGACACCATGAAGACAATTTTTACCCTAATGAACCGCACCTTTTTGGAGAACATCACTGAGCTAAATATGCTGGAGGTACAGGACATTATTCGCAATATACCCAACGATCTCTGGGTATATAAGATGAAGAGCATGATTTTCCTGTGGTCCAAGTACGAGACTATCCACAGTTCCAAGTCCACCGACGAAGAGATAGTCAAGGATCAGCAGTCGACGATCCGCGAGTGGAAGAGCCCCGCTTTCCACTGGCTGGCCAAGCAGGCATTTGACGAGTTGGTGGTGAGTAAAGGGTCTGTGTACATATATAAAAGCTTTTACACTATTATTTAATCCATTTTTAGGCTATTAGCGAAACCGAATGGAAGGAGCACCGCACTATTTTTCCGGCTCTAGAGTAACCGGGCTCGGAAATCCCAAATAGCACACTGTTACTCTTCGTTTCAGCATTCAATTCTACACACACAGACGATTCCCAACATCGAACACACTGCGTAGGTTCTCTTCAGGATTATTTTATGATTCATAAGATTACTTATCTAGATTTTACACCCGAACCTTAATCTAAACACTAATTGATGCATCATTCTGACTATATATTGTAGTCTGTAATTAGAACACATTGTTTTGAGCGAAATAAAGGAGACAACCCAAAGGACCTTGCCTTTCGTTTCCTGTGGGCGATACCAAAACGAATACATTGATCAGAAAATTAGAAAGAAACTACTTCCTCAGAGAAAATCAATTCCCGCGTTTATCGGCATAGAAAACTAGCTTATTAAATGATAATTTGTAATTTTTGATTAACGTATTAATGATCACCGATCAAAGTGTGCCGATGAACGCGGTACCGCGAGTGTGTTTTCCATTTGGTAAGATTTTAATTACCCGGATTTCACAAAAAATTTTGTACGACGCTAGAAGAATACTATTTATAATATAGAATGTAATTGGATTTGAAAAATAAATAACCGCTCTACAATTTACATGTATTTTAATTACGGGTAACACCCATATGTATATTTAAAGCAAAGCTAATTAAACCGCGAGCCGAAGGGCTAAGATGATATGGGTCTTAACCCTATGTTTGCTTTTAGTTTAGAACAAATTCTTAGATAAATAATTAATTAATTTAAAATAAATTTATTTTTAAGGCAGACCTTTTAGGAATAAGAAGTATATCTAAAAGTAAGCTACAAACTTGCGCCGTTCGCTAGCACAAAGCTTCAAGTGCTGTTTCCGACATGGTTTAAATATTATATACCGACTTACATAATCAGATTTACATTTTATTCTAAACATACCGATCGGATCGTTCCTATGGGAACTACTTACATGATAAATTTATTCGTTTTATAAAAAACTACAACTGAAATCCTAAAATAATAATAAATGGCCATAGACTTCAGAGTAGGGTAGTAAAGATATGTATATTAAGAAATAGCAATGTTATTATTTGTATGCTTTTGCATAATTATATATGATAAAATATATACAATAATTTTAGTCAAAAGCTTGTAACGCAGTGGAGGAGTCATTTCCGAACCTATAAATCATATATATTCTTGATCAGCATCAACAGCAGAGTCGATCTAGCTATGTCAGGCTAAAATTTAATTTTTTCAAATTTTGAAAATTTTACATCGGGTTACATCGTCATAATTGTCAAAAAAAATTTTTTTTTATTTAATTATAAGTTGAGTATGTAGATTTATTAACATTTTAAAAACTAGTACAGAATAGCTTTCCGAATTAAAATGTTTGGCTGTTGTTTGTTGGCTTAGTTTTGATATTTTTAAACTTCTATTTGCCAAAAAAAATTATCCTTCACTATATTCTGAGTAAAATTATAATACCCTTGGAAGGGTATATAAAATAATTTGACAAAGACAGAGCTCAGAAATTACTAAATTACAGAGGATCTAAGATATATATTAGATAAGATAACTTATGTTCACCTTTAAATAATTATGGACAGACAAAAAATGTTGTATTTTGTTAGCAACTAAGGCCCAAAAAGACATATCCAGTATTTATAAACTTACATTTAAGTCTTTAAAAGATAAGATATGACAAATTAGGTTTATGCAGTCGATGCCTTTAACAATTTTATTATTGCCAGCAAAAATTTTACATAGAATCTTGGAAATAGTGTCTTATTTTCAGGCTTTTCAATTTTTTAGCAATTTGTGAATCCAATTCAAACTGCTGTTACATAACGAGAATACATTGGTCAACTAACAAGTGACTTAAGCGCCCAGCTGCTTGTAGAGAATGGGCACATAATCGTCGTACTCCGCCTGGTAAAGATTACCGGCAATCGGATCGCCCAGATCGTACTTCTTAGCAAAGGCTGCGATTTTGAAGCCCCCACGTCCGTCGGCACTGTTGTTGGGCAGCCTCTTCTCGTCGAAGGTCAGCTTGCAGTTTTGCTCGTAAATAAGGAACACGTAGCGATGCAGGCCAGTGTCCGGCGGCGGTCCAGATCCGACGTAAGCGGAGAGCACCTCGCCCTTGGCGATGTCGCCGCCGGGAATGTTTCCCACCAGCCAGTGGTGCCATTCGCGGAACGTGGGCTCCTTGCGGCTCGGTGCATCCGGGTCGGTCATGCACAGAGTGTAAAGCTTGTCAGGGTTCGCCTCCCACTTGACAGTAGGCTGGTCTTTGACCTGGGTGGGGGTCAGAACCTGGCCGGGCTTAACCACAATATCACAGGGATATTCCACCGTTGCCGTAGCCTTCGGGGCCTTGGCAATTACATCGGGTACGACACAGTGTTCCTCCATAGCTTTTCCAACTTTCCCACAAGAATACTGACGCAGATTTTGGGTAAATGCAGAGAGCGGCTCGTTGGTTAGAATGGAATTTTCCGAAGCGCCTCTAAATGTCTTCAGCGTTCTAACCGTAATGGCGGCCGGCAAATTGACAGTCACAGCGGTTGAACGGACAAAATCTTTACGAAGATTTCGGGAAATACGGGACAGATTGCGCAGGCTTTGCATTCGCACCAAGTTCATCTTGATTGCGGAATTAAGCTCAGTGCAAATTAATTAAATAACTGTTTATTGGCGAGTATTTGTTTGCCAATTAAACGGCGGCAACTCTGTCATTCACTGGATGGTCGGCAGCTTGAGTTATCGTTATCGATTTCTTTTGTATAATTTAAATTTTAATATTTCAGTTATTTTGACATTAAATATATAGTAAATGTGATACAAAATTTAGAATAGAATAGAATAGCGTTTCTATAAAAAATAGCCTAAGAACTAGAACCTCGGAACACTGAAATTTGTATACCCTTGCAGATTGCAATTTGATCATTAATGATTAATATAATATAATATATTATTTAAATTATATATTGGTGATGCCTATTTTCGTTACTTTCCCTACGTTTACAGTTATAAATTCAGTTTCTAAGGGGGCAATATGATATATTAATTCGATTTTCATTTTCAACAATAATTTGTATCATTCCCATGGCAGCTATATGTTAAAGCAGTCATATTTTCATAAAATTTAAACCGAAATTTTAGAATAATACAAAATGACAATATAAACATATGTTAAAAACTGGTAATTTTTCTAAAAAATTTTTAATCATTCCTTAAGCACCTATATGATATAGTCGTCTCTTCCGACTTATATACATACAAGTGAGAGTACCTAGAAGACTACCTGGAAAGTTTAATTCCGTTAGTTTAAAAACTAACAGAGTGTGTGAGTAGAAGGGTATAACATAACATAAATATTAACATAAACTATTATTGTTCGTTAAATAAATCGTTTTAATATATTAAATTTCGTCCTAAACCCTATGTTCTTATTCTAGCGAATGTGTTTTTAACAAGATGAAAGGAACAATGGATGATAGACAGGATGTGATGTGATGGGCAAGTGATATGCTTTTTGGACCAATATTTCGTTTCGGAAGCCATCTGCATCCTTCAGGCCAAACGCTGCAGGGGATGCAACTAAACCTGGTAGCGATGCTTGTGTCAGGCCTTTCGGAACATGTCGCCGGAGCCGTACGACAACCGTCGCTCCTTAGTGTTGCTGGTGACCAGCACCTCCTCGTCGAACTGCGACACTCGCTGCATTTTCGGACGCATCAGTCCCCTCACATCGTTTAGCGTTATGTCAATGTCCCGGAAGGCGTTAAGCAGGAATACAGCTGTGATAACGACCAGGAAACCGCACACATCGCCCAGGATGTCATCAAAGCGCATGTGAGTGAACTCCTTGAACAGAATGGCTGAGGCCACGATCACCAGGGTGGTGAACATGACGTAATACACAGGCGTCACAATGCTGGTGTTGAATATATCCAACGCCTTGTTTAGATAGTTCATCTGAATGGCGATAAAGGTGACTGTGACCAGGATCAGGAACCACGGCATCCAGGTGAGGAACACGTTTCCACCGTTATTCAACGTCTGACGAATGGCCAGACCCAGAGCCTTGCACGACATCACGGTCAGGGAGCCAATTCCCGAGCACATGAAGATATAGACAACCACATTGGTGTGTCCATGGCGCGGTGCAATAAAGCAGGCCACAAACACCGTGGAGCCAATGATGCAGATCACATACAGAATGAACACAGGATCCTGCAGCATGTCAAACAGCAGCTGCAGATCCTCAATCTCCTTCTCCTTGGGCGAATGAATCACAATAATTGTGGAGCCCAAGATGCACAAAAAGCATCCAATCTTTCCCAATAGGTTCAGCTTTTCGTTGAGAAATCTGGAGGCCATCACAGCCGAGATAATCACACTGAGGGCCCCCAAGGGGGTCACCAGGGAGGCGGGCGCAAAGGCATAAGCCGCAAAATTAGCCGCCTCGCCCAGTCCCACTGAAAGAAAAACAACAAACAGAGACAGTAAGTCAATGAGTCACAGATAAGGGGTTTGTTATGTACATATATCTGCGGGTATACCCTAATAGGCGGTATAATAATTATTGCCGGATGTTTGTAGTCTTTAAAACAATAACATATATATGTTTCTTTAAAGTTTTGCAGGTTTAAAGATCAGATATCGGATAGACCTTATAGGGGACTTTAAAATAACTAAATAACTGAATTTTGTAAGGGGAATATGAATTTAAATTTAACTCTAGGTCGGAATTAATTATAGTTGTAATCGAAAAAACAATGAAACAAGATAAGAACTACCTTGCTGAATCTGAACATATGTATATTTATGTCAAACATGACGAACTTTGGCTCTTTATCTGGTTTTTGGGGAACTTTTCTTATCTTTATCAGGGCGTTAGAAACGTATTCAAATTCTGAGTTTGGAAAAACTTCGACAAAAGAACTAATAGATTTATTAAATCGTAATTTAGGGCAAATCTGACTATTAGCTTTGTGTTCTTTGTTATGTTAGTTCTCTGGTGAAATTCGTGACAAAGACGTTAAAGTAACATAGAATAACCTATACACTTTCACAAGAAACTATCTTAAGTATTTTGGTGTTCCTTAATAGGGCTTTAGCTGCCAAAAGACAGTTTCCTACTCACTTGTTAGGAGACCCGCCCACCAGATCCACTCCCGTAGGTAGCCAAATCCTCCCGCCGAGGCTCGAACCTCGCCATATCTGCTTAGCCGGATGAGTGCCTTCTTTTTGATGATGAAGCTGGAGCCAATGAAGAAGCAGGAGGAGATTGCCAGGCCGACGCCGATGTAGAAATCAGTGTTGGAGATGGCGGCACTGAGGGATGCAGACGCTTGACTGGCTTCCTCCATCGACGCCGCCGCGGCTGGGAGGCTGCCGGGTACCGCCTGGGTCATTGGCATCTGCAGTGATGAGGCTTCGCTATTCATATTGCCCTCCGTGCGCTTTGTTTTCCTCTGTGCGCTCCGTTTTTCTCTGCTTTCTGTTTTACCACTTTTTGCACAAACAATTCTGCGTGAGTCACAAACAGAGTTGCAGTATTTCGATGTTACTATCGATACTATCGATACAATTAAAAACACGAAACACCGATTTCAACGATGTTTTTGTGCTCACAGTGAGTGTGCCATTCACAAAGAACGCGAACATGAAAACAAAACGTGCAACCGGTAGAAGAAATGCCGCCGAAATCGAGCAGCAAGAAAAACCAGGCCAGCTGGTATCACTGCGAAGCCTGTGGCGTCCACATTCCCTCCAAGGCGAGAGACAACCACGATGACCACTGCTCCACAATCAGCCAAGGCGATGCCACTCCAGATTCCGATGCGGAGTACGTGCGAAGCGGAACGATCTTCACGAGAAGTGTGCAGCAGCGTAACTTTGAGGTAGAATCGCTGAAGGATCTTTCTACCAAGTATGCCAACATGCTGTTGTTTGTCTCCGAGGGAGCAATGCAGTTAGCCCAACTGCATATTGGTCAGCATGTGGTGATAGAGGCACCGTCGGTGGAGCTACAGCCGCTGGTGAGGATTTTATGGCCCATATCAGAGCAATTCCTTACTACGGTGTTTGTGAGCGAGGGAGGTGAGATATCCCAACTGAAACTAAGAGAAATTTAATTCGAAATATACCTTAATATTACTATCTTTGTAGATTTCAAGCTCCATTGGACGCAGTTACGTGGTAAGCTCTTAAAGATCAGTTCCCTGGACACCAGTTGTCTCACAGCTGCTGCGAGCATATCCTTGAGACAAATAAACAGCAAAGAGACTTCATTGGCGCCAGGACAGATGCAGGAGGCCATTGCCCTGCTTAAAAGAGACATTGTTAATGGGATCTTTTGCAATGGCAGTGAAATCCATATGAATTTCTTCAACAAGAAGCTGCTTTTTCGCCTGGAACGATGGCAGGGCGCAGTGGAAGAAGCACTAGCTAGTCTCAGTCTGGATTCCAAGCCCTTGCAGTTCGTTCAGGTGACCAACGTGACGAAACTCCAGTTAATAGCTGAGAGTGCGGAGCAACAGCAAAATGAGCAAAAGAAAAACCATCGCATTACCAAATCCCAAATAGGAGGGCTGGACAGACAATTGCACCTGGTAGAGGAGAGCATGGAGTATGCCTTGGGCTTTAGGGCGTTACCTACAGGTAAATATAAATGTTTTAAATACTAAACCTGTTTAAATCTAATGTATGGTTTCCGTCAGGCCTTAGGGTATCGCGTGGAATGCTTTTATATGGCGCCACTGGCTGTGGCAAGTCCCTAATCCTCGAGGCCATGTCTGCGGTGGCCGAGGAGCGCAGTCAAGGAAATGCCCAACTCATACGCATCAACAGTGGCGAAATCTACAGCAAGTTCTTGGGAGAAACCGAACAAAAGCTGACGGCAATCTTCGAACGTGCCTATAATCATTATCCGCACCCAACACTTCTGCTGATTGAAGACGTCCACAATCTGTGCCCCAAACAGGAAAGCAGTGATCTGATCAAGCGCGTCTCGTTGGCCTTTCTCTCTTTATTGGATCAGCTTAGCAGTCCCAGTCAGCTGAAGGGAAGCAGAACCTTCCTGCTGGCCACCAGTTCTCAGATTGAATCCCTGCATCCGAGCATAAGAAGAGCTGGTCGATTGGACAATGAGCTGGAGTTGGGTGCTCCAACTCCCCAGGCGCGAAGAGAGATTATACAGTGTTTGACCCAGTCTTTGGATCATCAGTTAAGTGAAGAGGCGGCGGAGCATATAGCTTCCATAACCCATGGCTATGTGGGAGCAGATCTGGCGAATCTGGTGTATGCCGCCATGCTGCAGGCACAACCCCATCCGCTCCAGCTACAACATTTGCAGGCTGCCCTGACCCGCATCAAACCTTCGGCTATGCGTGAAGTTCTTATCGAGTGCCCCAACGTCCAGTGGGCGGATATTGGTGGGCAATCGGAACTCCGTTTGGCCATGCAACAAGCCATAGAATGGCCGCTGCTCCATGCTGAGAAATTCCAACGATTGGGCATCAAGCCGCCCAGGGGTATCCTCATGTTCGGACCGCCTGGCTGCTCCAAAACGATGATTGCCAAAGCTCTGGCCACCGAGAGTAAGCTTAACTTTCTTTCGATCAAGGGACCGGAGCTCTTTTCCATGTGGGTCGGCGAATCGGAGAGGGCGGTGCGTGAGGTCTTCCGAAAGGCTCGCCAAGTGGCACCCGCCATAGTTTTCTTCGACGAAATCGATGCCATTGGCGGCGAGCGGTCCGAAGGCGACGGTTCTGGCTCCGGATCGGGTTCCTCTGTAAAAGAACGCGTTCTCACCCAGCTTTTAACCGAGATGGATGGCGTGGAGGCTCTTCAAAATGTTACTATTGTTGCAGCCACAAATCGACCGGATATGATCGACAAGGCTCTACTTCGACCAGGAAGAATTGATCGTATCCTCTACGTGGGTTTACCCAAGACGGAAGCGCGTCGTGAAATCTTAAAAATTAAACTGCGGGCTATGCCGGTATCGAAGGATGTGGACATGGAGAAATTGGTGCAATTGACGGAGGGATATTCCGGTGCAGAAATACAAGCGGTGTGTCATGAAGCTGCGTTGCGCGCTTTGGAGCAAAGCTTCGAGGCGGAACAAGTGCAGTGGTTGGACTTTGAGCATGCCTTGAAGGCAGTGCCACCAAGAACAAGTCCGGAATTGTTGAAACTATATGAGGATTATCTCAAAAGGAAGTAGAAACCCGAAGGAGATATTAATGAGAAGTTAAGCAATGGTTCTTAAGACAAACCAAGAAGATTTGTATATAAAAACAATTGAAGAAATATGTTTTAATAGTATTTCTTAAGATTTAAGGCCTGGTAAATCTGAGATTGTAATCGAAAAATTTAGAGCTTTTAGCAGGCACAGCCTTAAACTCCAACCGACGATTGAAAACTGTAAAAGTGTGAGATATACAGTCCCCTGTTTTCTGTTAAACATTACTTTGCTTTATTTAGTGTTCTCTGATTAGGCTAATGAGATAAGATCAAAAGCAGAATAATCAGTTAACCCCATACTGAATTTGTATAAAGGCACAAATTTCCCAAATTGTCTTTGTATCGTTTATAGACATCGCGTGAACATTGAAAGGGAATTTCCAATTAATGCGTCAATTAATTGATATTGGATTCTTTCGGAATTGCCAATAAAATCAACTTGACTCAACTTTTCAGTTAAGAAATAATTTCACTGATGGTTTTGCTTGCCTTGCAAATCACTAAATAGAGCGAAGAGAGAATTAAGGCTTATTTAAAAGCGCTTCTCATGTTGTTTCTTACACTTAGTAAGTTATAATCAGTTTTAAGAGTAATTAAATATCAAGAAATTTCTCTTATTTCAAGTTTTGAGGGTCTCCTAAGGTCAAACAGTGGCTATACAAAATATGTTAACTATTTAATTGATTTTTTAAAGAGCTATTTGTTTGATTTTAACCTTAACTTCCGGAAGAAGATTACTATTGAGAATTCTATAAAATGTGGGAATTTAGAAAAGGTAAACCATTGACTTTTATGTTATGTTTATGTTTTAATTAATTATTAATTGTAACCTAACCCAGATTTTCCCATTTCAGGCTGTTGTGTATGAATATCTCTGGCATCCACTGTGGGACTATTTGACGAAGAGCACGCGAAAGCTTGGGGCTCTCTCCGCTCCCAGCTGACACGATCAGTTGCCGGCTGGCGTTCGTCGCGTTTGGTTACGACATTTTTTCAACTGGCGCAAACTTGTCGCCGGAGGAGAAGTATTCCAAATCCGATCCGTTCCGATCCGTCGTCTGGAAAAATGAAGAATTGGTTAAAGCTTTCGTTACTGCTATGCACCTTTGGATTCTTCCGGGAGCTGCGGCCCTCTGAGCCATATGTCACGGAATATTTGGCCGGGGACTATGGTAACCTGACCTCTACGCAAATCTACCAGAATGTCTTTCCTTTTGGCACCTACTCTGTGCTGGCCGAGCTGGTGATTGTGTTCCTTATCACCGATCTTGTGAGGTATAAGCCGGTGATAGTGCTCTCGGCGGTGGCCGGTATCGTTCTCTTCTCCATGCTGGTGTGGACCGGGTCTGTGCTCATGTTGCAGGTGGCCCAGATCTTCTTTGGATTCTACATGGCCGCCGAGGTGGCATACTATACGTACATGTACGCCAAGGTGGACAAGGAGCGGTATCAGATTGTGACAGGTCACACGCGGGCTGCAATTTTGAGTGGAAAATTTCTGGGTGGCTGTTTAGCCCAGATCATGGTGTCTACTAAGAGCATGAACTTTCGGGAATTGCATTATATCTCGATAGCCTCACAATTGGTCTCTTTAGTTGTGTCTCTATTACTGCCCGGAGTTCCACGGAGTCTCTACTTTTATGCGGTCAACGAAAAGGGTCCAGTCCATCAACCAGTAGGCGATGTACAGACACCGAAATTCTCGTTTAAAAACGCATGCCGCTTGCTGTGGTTTCACCTTGTCACTTCCTACTCGAATCCCGTGGTGCTGCAGTGGAGCATCTGGTGGGCTCTGGCCACATGCGGTCAAATACAGGTGAGTTTTGGATGTTAATTTTAATATTAATAAATGAAATGCTTCAAGTTAAATTACTTTTAAGTGGAAAAGCGGGATATCTGGTTCTTAAAGATGTTTTTAAAATGTATTTATGTTTGATTTGTTTGTAAATAATTGCCAGAAAAACTGGTATTTCCGGTCAGAACAAGTGAAATAACCTTGACCCAGTATACGTTTTATCAATGCTATTTATAATTAAATTTCTATACATTTACATGAATTAATCAGAACACTAAAATAAAATTTTTCTCCTCTTATTCCCCAGGTTATATCCTACATACAGTTTCTATGGAAAGAGGTAGCTCCGGGTAACCGGAGCCTTTACAATGGCGGCGTTGAGGCCTTGGCCACTCTACTGGGAGCCGTTGGAGCTATCCTGGCAGGACTTTTAAACTCGAATAAGCGTCGAAGTGCCTATATGCTAGGCATATCCATCTGTGCCACTGTCCTTGGAGCATTGCTTATCTGGGCAGCACGTACCCAATATATCTGGGTGGTCTATGCCAACTATGTGCTCTTCTGTGCTGTGCACTTCTTCATTATCACCATAGCCGGAGCAGTGGTGGCCGAAAACGTCGTCGAGGACAGTTTTGGCTTGATCTTTGGCATTAATACTTTAGTGGGTCTACTTCTCCAAGCTATCTTGATCATTGTGGTGGTGGAACCAAAGGGATTTGGTCTTGCGCCTAGAGATCAATATGTGGTTTACGGCAGTTATTTCCTAATTCTGGGTTCTATCTATATAATAGGTATTGTTTTTGTTAAACTATGGCGCAGAAGAAAGCTTTCCCGTGAGGGTAATGTGGCAAACTTGACGTAACGACTGGTTGAATTTATTAAATTATAATAATATTACTATATTGTAAATAGAAACCTTGAAAAGCACTAGTTAAAGCTTCCACAAAAATAAACACTAGGAGAATTAATTCACGTATAATGAAAATTCCTTTTTTTAAATAACTTTTTGTTGTATATAGACATTAATTGACTCAGGGATTTCATTATTATATAGAAATCCTGTCTTCCCGTATTCTCAACATAAAAGTTCAAAGGGAGCTAAAGTATAAGGAATTATATCATGAAATTACATAAATCAAAATAACCGGCATATTAATTACATTAAAACATTTAAATAAATTTTATTTATAATTATAATTGTACTACATAATACTATTGCAAGAGCAGATCCATTTCCTCCGCATTCGAGGACATCAGATCCCGCTCTAAACTAGTGGAGGCTGTCGTTGCTTGATTCAGAAAGAGATCAAAGTCGTAGCCTTCCTTTTGGGCCGCAATGGAATCCTTTTGGTTGCTAATGGTCTGCGGATTGGAGAGCAGGTCTACATCATACAGACCCAGTTCCTTGAGGAGCGTATCATTCTCGCTGTTGGGTTGGGACGCTGAGACGGAGGAGATGTCTACAGATTCCTTGGTCTCCACATTAATGATGGCCGCAGGTTGTTCCACCGCCTCAAAGCCACAGTCAACCTGGGAGGGTGTCGTATTGGAATGATTATTGGCTTCGATTTCATCATCGTCCAGCTCCTGGGGCTTCAGGGTGCTCGACTTATACTGAAAGTCCGTCTCCTTGAAGTCCACTTCGATGGGAAAGAGAGGTGGTAGCGAGTCCAGCCGCTCCACGAGACTCCTGTGCAGTTCTGCTAGACTCTCCAGTAGGCTTCTCAGCTGCTTGTTGAGATCCATGGCATGTTTGCACTCCAGGAGTTCCATTTTCTCGAGGACGTCGGTCCGGAGCTTGGCGAACTTACTGCGGGCATCCTGGCGACATCGCAGGATTAATCTGTACTCATAGTTGCCCGTCTCCACGCGGTACAGTGGCTCCTGGAGGGCCGCAAAACCATGCTCCTCGTCGTCCATTTCCTTGACCTTCAGGCAATACGAGAGATATGTGAACTTGGCATCGGCATAGCGACGCACAGTGAGCTTTGTGTCCGGTATGGCTTTGTTCAGGTACGTTCCCAAATCAGCAAGCACTGGCTTAATCTGCTTAATGATACCCAGGCCATCCTTCTCCAGGGTGCGATGGAACTCGCCAAATGTTCGAAACGCCTCAGAGGCTCGCTGTTGCGGCTCATGGACAGAGATTTGGGTGAAGCAATCGCCAAAAGACTTGTAGGTCTGCAGGAGATCATAGTAGGCCTTGAGCATTCGACGGGCATGCTCCACCAGGCCCTTGTACATCAGTTCAGTGCCCTCCAGTTCCTCCAGTCGCTTCACCAGGGAATCATTGCATAAAATCGCCCGGGAGAGACCCAAAGTGTCGGCGGTATTGCTCGATAGGTTGTCCACGATCCTGTGCTTTAGCTTCTTTAGTATAATGTCCAGGGTCTTGCCCTGTTCGGGATCTGCATGCAGCTTGTTGTAGTGGATGACGACCTCGTCGGTGGCTGTTTGAATCATCTTGGCCACCTCCACCTTTGTCTTGCCCTTCACGCTCACTGAATTCACAGCCAGTAGTTCGTCTCCGGATTGCAGGGAACCCTCCCGAGCAGCGGGAGTGCCATCGAAGATCTAAAATTGTAAATATATTAAAATCTTAATACAAAGAATAATACACAAAATAGTAAAAGGGACAATTCATCAGTATAGTACCGACTTTAGATATTTGTTAAAAACCAAGCCTATGAGTTGTGGCATTTTAAACAATTTTTGAAAATATTCCGAATTGAAACACCTGGAAACTTTTAGGCTAGCCAAATTATGACCATCACCAACTGGTATAAATGGGCAAATGATGCCATCAAGGCCGCTCCCCAGATTAAGCCTAAGGTGATACCCGGCTTCGATTGTTTGGATGACCGGCTGCAGGCTGTGTTGCGGGAACAGGGACCTCAGAAAAATTCCCCTAAACGGAAGCCAGCTGGTGGCGGTCAGAAGCAGGGGAAAGCGAAAAAAGCCAAGGCAAGGATTTCGTCACCGCGGTTTCATAAGTACCAGAAACTATACTCTGACAACCTCCAGGACCTCAAGCGTTGCGCTGCCGGCAAATGCAACGAGTACAAGTTCCGGAGCAAGCCAGTGCCAAATTTCGCGAGGTCCCACCAGCTTCTGCAGAAGCGCAAGCAGTACTTCACCTCCATCAAGAAGCTAACTAAGCCAAAATCTCCCCGAACTCTCGTCACGTCTATGAAGGCCCTGATCAAGCGCAACAACGAGGAGAGTAAAGAGCTCAGTCGGTTGGCGTCCAGATCAGTACCGAAAATCAATTCGTCCAAATCGATGGACTATATGATCCGCAAACCGTTTAAGCCTCAATTGGAAATCTCCTTTACGCGGCCGAAGCCTTTCCGTCTTCACACCTCGAAGCGGGCGTTAATACGTTTTCTATACGATAAAGAGAAGCGAGTGCGGATGGAGGAGCGCTTCTTGCAGCTGGCTAACGAATGGTTAGAGTCGGAGAGAAGGGAGTATTTTAGGCTACGTAAACTGACCAACTTTAAGGCCAATCCAAATCCCTGGAGAGAGAAACTAACCAACTTTAGACCCACTCCGAGTTCCTGGAAACCAGATCGTGGATATTATAATATTTGGCATGGAAGCAAAAATTAATGAGTAATTAAAATAAAAGGTTTTTCTTTTGATTCTTCGGAGGATAAAGCAGTATAAAGCCTTCCTCCACTCACCTGTACTATATATAGACAGGGACACATGGGGGCTCCTCCGCCAATGCTAATTCCAATCAGGTTGCTCTGATCCTTGGTGATGACGACGGCATTGGTGGTGACAGTCATTCCCCTATTAAATTTAAAATTTAATATATACGCCAATTAGTTTAAATTAAAATATACGAAAGAATGAGGCGTGAACTACCCGTGCTATTTTGTTAATTGTAGGTAATGGCTATGAGTGTGGGATATTGTGGCAATTTTCCATACGTACTCACATCGATCGGTGCAATTTTCTAAATTAGCCATATGTTACCAGTTCTAGCAAGGCCATTGGACTATATAGTAAATAATATAAATCTGTTGATCGGGGCAGTTTAGTTTCGTAGAGCTATAGTTTCTGACTGAATTTGGGATTCGGTATACTGGAGGAAACCTCGTAAACAATACGCTCTATATGGTATTCACTAGCTAGCCTAGCATTATAATTGTATATAGTATATTTTATATAAGCATCTAATTACTACTACACACAAAATAAAATCATAATTGTTCTTAATTGGGTGAAAAAGAAAAACAAAAATAAAGAAATACCTTTAGTTCTAGTTTTGGGTTGATTATTATCACAAATTACTTTACAAATATATATAGTGGTCGCTCGGTGATAACGGTATACTCATTTGTAGAATAAATTGATAAAGTCTAAAAACAATTTATAACTAAAGGGAGAAAATAAGAACTTCTATTGAAACAGTGTTATTATTTCAAATAAATATAAAAGAAACGGTTTTATACCTAAAATAGGAAACTGCCAATTAAAGAATTTTTCTTTAACGTGATCTAAAAAAATATAGTGATAAAAAATTATGTTCTCAATAAAAACATATTTTTTTCTAGCTTTCGAGCGACCACCAAGTGGAATATAGTATTATCGAGACGAATCTGAGTCAATCGGCGGACTTGACTTACAAACGGTCTAACTCATACTTCTGCCTATTGGCGGATTCGCTGCCAAACCTGTCCGAACCAAAGCCCGCCGGAGAGCAGAGCATAACGGTGGCCTCGCTGATGGCGGAGGACACCTCCGGCTTCTCCGGCTCCGCGGGGAGTTCCTTGTGCCGCCGTACATCCTCGGCATTAGCGCCATCCAACTGGATGAGCAGCGGCACTGGCCTGAGTCCAACAATATGTTTGAGTTTGTGTTGCGATTATTGATTTTTAACAGATACTTTCGCAACAGATTGTCTCGTGCCCATGAAAACAAAGCTATGCAGAGAGTTTTCCTTATTTGGCAGGATTTCAAAGGATACTCACATCTTGTCCTCCTCAAAAAAGAAGTCATCCTCCGTGTCTGTCAGCATTTTTGGGTCTTAAAATACTAAATATTTATTTAAATTTGTTTATTTTGGCCACTTGAAGTTCCTTCTGGAGCTGTAGAAACATATCGATGCTATCGATGATGCGGCTATCGAGAGACCTATCGATTTTTTCCGGCTATCAAGAAAAAAAGAATTGTTTTGTTATTTTGTAAAAATATTTAAAAGGTACTGTGTTAATAATTAATTATATATATAAAATATAATATAAATATATATATTTATAAAAAAAAATACCGATATGTTGATATTTAGATACATTTTTCACATCCCTAGTTTTGGCCATTCCCACGGCGTAACCATGACCACTTGTTGCCTAGGAAACGCTGAGCAAAAACATAAACAAAAGATGATGGACTGGGCCGAAGAACTTAAGATGACAATTAGGAAGGTAAAAAACTACTAATAATTAAGTGTAATTAGTATTTTGGCTTACCTGTACTCCACAGACGACGGCCAGGAAGGGGCGTCGCTCCAAGAGTCGCGATGTCTTGAAGGAGGAGTCCTTGCAGACAGCAGCTGCAGGCTCCAAGGACATTTCCATTGATATTACATTGAATGTACAGGCCCAGGGCGGAACGCCGCCCTCTACATCGGATGCAGGCACTTCGTCATCTTACAACAATGAGTTCGAGTCGCATCGTCCACCCATCCGACGCATTTCGGGTGGATGGGCGGACTCTGGCCTGAAAGGATTGAAGTAAGTATGGTTGTCGCTCTGTGAGTCCTTTACTGAGCCTACTACTTTTTCTTTTTAGGTCCAAGAAGAACTCGTTTGATGAGTAAGTTCCCGAAATGAAGTTACTTAACGCAGAAAGTTTTATGTGAAACGGATTGCCACATATTCTTGCTTACATTTCCCTTAATATTCTTTGTTATATACATATTTAGTACTAATATATTTTGTTTCCCACTTCCAGTGAGCGTTTTAAGCAAACAAAATCGGCCACAAATTCAATACCAACAGATGACATACCCGTTATACCTGATATGGATGATATCAAAGATGAAATAATGCTCAATGAGATAGTGGAACCGGCCAGGTAAAAGGAATATTTAAAATCCCTTAGCTCAGCAATTAAAAATATTCTATTCCCAGTGTCGGTTCAACACGTTCTGCGGTTTTAAAGGAGGCCAACTCCGATTTGCTGTCTCAATACGCCTTCTCTGCCGTGGATGGCTTTGATCTCTCTATATTAACCGACTGCCTGGTTCCCCAGGAGAGCCTTAATGAGAAGGACGATCTCTGGCAGTGGGACAAGCTCTTCACCGAGGTAACAGCCGAAATCCATTCGGATAAAGTGCCTAATATAGGCATGAAGATCGGACCCGATGTGGTGCCGCCAACTCAACATTCTTAAATGAATTCTTACTCAAAGCAATTAGTGCAATATAAAATACTCAATTAGATGTAATGTAATTTAAAAATCCATTCATTAGATGCCTTAAATGATCACAAATACTCAATTAAATTGCGATTTTAAACTAGCTTTACAAGTGACTTTTGGTTGCGAGTTATTGGATGGCTCTGCCAACACCATCCAAAGCCTTTTCCTTGTGATCGGCAGCATTGGCACGAGACTCGTAGTTGCAGATGGTGACGCCATGGTAATGCGCTTCAGTAAATTCGCCTCGAAGACCTGGCATAGGGATAATGTATGGTCATATATAGGCTAGAATGGCATTAAAACTCACCAATATAGTAAATGAGTGTGTTGTCATCGCCAAAATTGCTGGGAAAGTACAATGATAGATGGTGAACGGAGGAGAAGGTGACCACTTTCGGTGAGTACTCGATCTCTCCACGAGCATCGCGCGTTAGCTCGAATTCCTGATCCGGCTTAGCTTTGGCGTCGTCGAAGGTCATCTTCGGACGGTTTTTGAAGCTGCAATGAACATCATTATTAAGGTTTTGAACATTGAACATGATAAATAAAACCTGTGGAAGGATTGATTACATTTTAACCCTATTTGGATGCGAATCATCGTTGGGGCCGCTTATGATGATTCCCTTGAGCTTGACGTTGCCGGTGAAGGGTATATTGAAGAGCAGTTCCTCGTCCGCGTCGCTCTGCACATATTTTGTGAGATCTAGGCGCCTTTCGTACGGCTTGAAGACGCCTTTGCCCTGGCCATCCGTCTCCTCGTTTAGGCACTCTGTGTTCTCGATGTCGATTTTTGTATATAGACTGTATTCGATGCCCATTTCCAGGGCATGATCAATATCTGTAGCTTCGTGGCCGCAGCCGCCATGGTCGTGTGAGTGTCCGTGCGGCATGTTTTCGGGCTTAAAGTTAATATACAAATATAAATAAAGGAGTCGAGTCACTTATGCACGAATGCAGTCACATTAGAAAACCATTCACACAGAACGACTACACTTTTGGTATATTTAACCATTAAAAAGTATTTTTTTTTGTTTAAAGAGCGTTGGTATATCTATGCTACTTTACTACGGTCACACTGACAGCCAGCCGAAAATCGTAAATTGTAGTAATTTTTAATCTGTGTTAATCGGCATTAAATTGATTCGGAATAATTGTTCTTTGCCGCAAATCGTGTAACTAACGTTCCAATGGCGCCCAAGGCTAAATCGGTTGGCATCAAGCCCCAGGCCAAGGCCTTCAAAGACAAGTCCAAACCCACCGATGTGCGTATGTCCAACATCCAGGCGGCAAAGGGTAAGAAATGTGTTTAAAAAACGTAAATTAAGAGCGAAAATCATTAGAAATGTATGCCCAATGGCTATTTGTAATTATGTGAAGACGTTGAAAGGATTTTGGGGCAATGTTATGTTAAAATTGCTGCCCAAATGGCAAAGTAAAATAGCAGTTGGATGCCGGCTGTGTCTGGAACCTTCTTGAAGAGGAAGAAGAAGAACGCGTGTGGATTACTCATGTGATGGCTGAGAGTGGAAAATGTTTCGGCTTTGGAATACCCTTTTAGGGCTTCAAGAATAATGATAGAAACCAATACAGCTATTAAGTTTTCTGTAATGTATAGATAATCCTACCTTAACAGCTGGGTCTATATATACAAGTCCATCTGTTTGGTTATGGGTTAATTAGTCATATGTTTTTTAATATATTAAGCGTATAACAAGCTTTTTTGGAAAGACAGCGATGTACTACACTCTTTATACAATTAAACAAATATTTATTACAAATTCTCTTCCTTTACAGCTGTTTCCGATGCCATCCGCACCAGCTTGGGACCCCGCGGCATGGACAAGATGATCCAGGCGGGCAACGGCGAGGTGTCAATCACCAACGATGGTGCCACCATTCTGAAGCAGATGAACGTTTTGCATCCGGCCGCCAAGATGCTGGTTGAGCTGTCCCGCGCCCAGGATGTGGCAGCTGGCGATGGGACCACCTCCGTTGTGGTCATTGCCGGCGCTCTGCTGGAGGCTTGCGAGAAGCTGTTGCAGAAGGGCCTGCATCCCACTGCTATCTCGGACTCGTTCCAGCGGTGCTCCGACAAGGCTGTGCAGATCCTCACACAGATGTCCACGCCCATTGAGTTGACAGACCGCGAGACGCTCATTAAGAGCGCCTCCACATCTCTGAACTCCAAGGTGGTGTCGCAGCAGAGCAGCCTGCTGGCTCCCATCGCTGTGGATGCCGTGCTGAAGGTCACCGAGCCCGGCAAAGAGGTCTCTGTGGATCTTAAGAACATCAAGGTCATCTCCAGCCTGGGCGGCACCGTCGAGGATACGGAGCTGATCGATGGTCTGGTCTTCACCAGCCGCTCGGCAGGCACTAATGCTCCCAAGCGCATCGAGAAGGCCAAGATCGGTCTAATCCAGTTCTGCATCTCGGCGCCCAAGACCGATGTGAGTATTTTGCGGACATAAAAGTTCTGACTGGGAAACTTAATACAAAAACTAAATCTTGCAGATGGACCACAGTGTGATTGTGTCGGACTACGCTGCCATGGATCGTGTGCTGAAGGAGGAGCGTTCCTATATCCTCAACATTGTCAAGCAGATCAAAAAGGCTGGCTGCAATGTGCTGCTGGTTCAGAAGTCCATCCTGCGGTAGATTAAACAGCTCTGTTCTCGCCGTCCATATACTCATAATTCCTGTTATCACAATTTCCTTAGTGATGCTGTTTCGGATCTGGCTCAGCACTTCCTGGACAAGATCAAGTGTCTGGTGGTCAAGGATGTGGAGCGCGAGGATATTGAGTTTGTGTGCAAGACCCTGCATTGCCGCCCGATTGCCTCGCTGGATCACTTCACAGCTGAGAACCTGTCCAGCGCCGAACTGGTCGAGGAGGTGGCCAGTGGCACAAACAAGTTTGTTAAGATTACCGGCATCCAGAATCCGGGACGCACCGTCTCGATCATCTGCCGTGGATCCAACAAGCTGGTTTTGGAGGAAGCTGCCCGCTCGCTGCATGACGCCCTCTGTGTGGTGCGTTGTTTGGTGAAGAATCGTGCGCAGATTGTGGGTGGTGGCGCTCCAGAGATTGAGATGTCTCTGCAACTGGCCGCTGCAGCTCAAACCGTTGAGGGTGTGGATGCCTACTGCTTCCGTGCATTTGCCGATGCTCTGGAGGTCATTCCTTCGACGCTGGCTGAGAATGCTGGTTTGAATCCAATTGCCACGGTCACAGAGCTGCGCAACCGTCACGCCCAGGGCGAGAAGACGGCCGGCATTAATGTGCGCAAGGGCGCCATCACAGACATCATGGCAGAGAATGTGGTGCAGCCGCTGCTGGTCAGTATTTCGGCCATCACCTTGGCCACGGAAACGATTCGCTCGATCCTGAAGATTGATGATATTGTAAGTAGAAAAGTCTTTTATTTATTGTGAGTATTTCGAAAATTCATTTCTTATTGCAGATCAACACCTTCTGCTAGGAATTGAGCGCAGTCTCCTTCAGTTGTCTATGTCTCTGTTCAAGATCAATCTTCAAGCATTTTCATCTAATCCCTCACATCTTATATCTATTATGCGGCTGCGCATGAAATTTTGAATAAAATTCACATTATATACACTACGCCTTACCAGCTTAAAACCTATGTATTTAAAAAAAGAAAAACAAAAACTAAAAGATTAAATACTTCGCTAACACGGAAAGGAATTGTTTTGTTAATTGAGAAGGAAATGTAATAGAGATTTGAGTGATTTTATAAAGAATATTTAAAGATTTTTATGATATGCTAGCGAGAATTAATTAAATTTTGAAATTTAAATGTATTTGCTTTAAGCTATTAAAGGTTCTCTAGGCCTTCTATCAACTAGCTTCTAATATTAAACACACAATGAAAGACTTTTACTTTTAGACCCACTTCTCCGCCCCAAGTGATTATCAGCTAACCTTATCTAATGTGCGAACTCATTTTCCCTTAGTTTCTGTCTTCGAAACCTAGGGTTTCAAAGGGTTCACACCAACGCCCCAAAAATAATCCACCCCGCCGTTCGTTCCTGTTTTTTTTGGGGATTCCTTTTTGTCCTGGGCGTGTAAATAAAAATCACTTGATGCGATTTTTATGATGTGCGTTAAATGATTAAACCACTTGAACTGGTTTCAAATTGTCAAAAAAGGAGAGTAGAAGCAAAGGGAGGCGGCAAAGGGTCTTTATCCTTTTGTTTTCTTAGCCCCATTTTCGGGTTTCGTTTACACTTGGGTGTGATTAGATTGGGGAATGGGTCCGAGATTCAAGACTATCTCTCGTGTCCGGAAACTTTCGGCGCGTGTAAGTTAATTAAATGTGTAAACATGTCAAAGGGATCAAGTTTTTCAGAACCACTATCATGTGCCATCGCCACCCCCATATTCACCCATCCTCCCAAGATGGTGTTGATTTCGAATAAGGCCCTTGATTGGCTTTGATTTTTGAGCCTCGGATATAAAAAAAGCTATTCCGCTAATTGGCTGACTAACTTAAGGGGAGGTTTTCCATTGGGGTTCACATGCAAATTTTCCATTTTTAAGTCTGGTTTTTTCTGAGGCGGCCATTGAACAATGAACTTGGTGGGTTTTCCATTTTGATTTTCTGAGGGTGGAAAATTTAAACTCTCAAAGGTTTTCCTTTTTATTTGCACCCGTTTTTCGTGTTTGCTACAATTTTATGCTCTTGTAAAAGGATATTTATAAACTTACCCAGGAATTTGGTGAGTAGGTGGGATATTGAAATGTTTTAAAAATGTAAAAATAAACTAAAATATTTAAAAAGTAGGTATTCTACAATATAAATTATCTTATAACAAATTTTGTTTGACCACAATTTGTGGTGTAAACTATTTTATTGCATACCCTTAGGAGCATTTTAAAAGGATGTGAAGTCCATAACGAGATCTGCTTAAATTAAAAATGTTTTATTACTGAATTATTATTCGTTAAAAAAGTGCTCAGAATCTTTTTTATTTCACCATTTTTGGTAACACTCATGGGTATTGGTAGCTTCGATTTATCCAGCTTCATTTTCCTTGTTATTTATTCTATTTTCTTGCTACTTTTTAGCTGTTGTTTACTCGCCTGTCTTGGGGCATTTGTCGTTTTCTCTGTGTTCTGGACTTCGTCCTCGTTCCCATTTGTTTCTTGTGCAAATATTGAATTTGCGCTTTTTTTCCCCAGCTATTTGCCGGAGCCGGGAGTGGCCCAGACTTTTGAAACTTTTCATTTCGGGGGGGGGGGGGTTATTCCTTTGTTTCGCCTGTTTGCTTAATTTTTGTATGCGATTTTCTTCATCTACTTTTTTGCTCATTTCATATTTTCATTGTAATTCAATTGTGTTTTCCCATGCCGCGACGCCAAAATGTTTGCACAAGTCTTATGTTCTCTCCAGTCGGGTGAATAAAAAGGGGTGTATTCCCGCCCCTCATCGGCGGTGCGGTGTCCTTGTTCCTTTTACTCGCTAAACGAATTGAAATTCAAAGCATCAAATTGTCAGCCAGTCACGCAGAAATTTAACATATGTTGGCCGTATAATTTGCGAGCACTTTTTATTGAGCCACGAAATTACCACAGTCTGTTATCCTGCATCCTTGAGAAACAAAGGAGAATAGATAAATTATAGTAAAATTTAAGATAAACAAGAAAGGTAGCTGTCTTTGGGAGACCGACATTTCTATATCATTGCATAGAAAATTAATTATCTCAGTCAAAAATGCATTAATTTGCAATCCGAAAACTTTTCTGTGCTAGTTTTTATTAGGCGAATAAATCTGCATGTTAAATTTTAAATGTAAAATTTAATTATTATTTTTTTTTTTAATTTTAACCCCTTATAAAATTTGGAACAAATTGATACATTTTGTTTTCTCCCAAAGATGGCTAGATCGATTCGGTTCTTTATGCTGATTAAGAATAAAGAATATAAAATTATAGGGTCGGAAATGACTCCTTCACTGCGTTACAAGCTTCTGACTGAAATCATAATTCCCTTTACGGGTATAAGAATTAAACTTCGTAATTATTTGTTTCAGGGAAGTAAATAATTCAGGAATAATTAACTTTATTAAAATAAAATCACTTAAATGTGTTTAAAGGTTTTATATTTACACCTTTAAACACAATTCAATCTTATGTTGCAATTATAACCACGGTTCGAGTCTAAGCTGATCCAGGAAGTGTTTTGGAAATGGGCAGCAGATCTCTCTCACTCTCTGGCGCCTCTTTCCAATAAGCCGAAGCAATGCCTCCTTCCAATATGACTTGGAGAGCTCTCCCGATGGCCATGCAAATTCAGTTTATCAAACGACGCCGGTCGGAGCGGGAGTAAAAAACGAAAAAATCTCCGTGCAGGAGGTCGCCGCGTCGGTTAACGGTAAAAACAAACGGAAAATTACCGCAGAAAACTCGGTTTTAATTTGGAAAAGTGCGAAAAATCAGTAAGCCCCCGCAGTGAAAAGTGTTTGTAAAGCGGGGGCAGACCGAGCCGTGGTCGTGTGTTTGTTTTTCAATTACTAAACGTCTGTGGTGATATATGTTAGTACATATATATGCAAATATATATGTAAATACATATATACTTAGTCAAGATCAGTGCGCTTTTCTTGGCTAGTTAAGTTTTTTGTTTTTTGTTATGTGCAAGTGAAAATCCAAGCAGGCAAAGTAAATGTATTCGCGTTTTCAAAACCTTCAATAAGACAGCTTAATTTCATCTTTCTCGTCCGTTTTCGTATACCAATTCGCCGTTGGGAGCTGCAGCTGCTACATGCAGCGTAATGCGAGTGAGTGAAACAAACTGATTTTCATAATCCTTTTTCGCCCGCCTTTTTGTGCATTTGCGCGCGGAATTTTTGCTCATCTCCTATCCTTTAATCAGTGCTGCCGGGTTATGGGTAGACGTAGTAGCTAAATACTGAGCACGAAAAAGCTAAAAAAGCTATATTAAACAAAGAAGATAAATAAAACCTGCCAGATAGTTTTCTGTTAAAGTTAACAGCACTAAATTTATTATTAAACATAGTGTTTAGAGAGGTAAAAGTACGCCAGACTCCATTTGAACCCCCATAATTTGGCAATTATAAAGCGCAAGATCTAGCGTGAAAATAGTTTAACCATTGTGGCCATTTCAAATATGATAGATGTAGTCAGAAAAAAGCTAAGCTGGCTACAGTGCCTTGAATACTCCTTTGAAATTCCCGTAGGAAGTACCGTAACGGTCCGCTCTCTCGCTCGTAAGGTGGAACCTGTAAGTGAAAGAGGCTCTTAAAGAGAACACGATGCACTCTTCTTGTTTTTAATTTTGGCAATTATAGATCTGCTCTCTTTGTTTATCATTTTTTTTTCTTGGCAAAGAGACAAAATTCGCCGTTGGGAGCTGCAGCAGCATCTAATGTAATGTGAGTGAGTGAAACAAACTTATTTTCATAATTCTTTTACGTCCACCTGTTTTTTGCATTTGCGCGCGGAATTTTTGCGCTAATCTGGTGGCGGGCAGTGTATATGATTTATAGGGTTGGAAATGATTCGGTCAGTGTTTCAAGCTTCTGACTAAAGTTATAATCCCTTGCAAGGGTTTTAATAAAAGTATCCAAAATTATATATGTATATCAAACTTTTATATTACTTAATCTATTAGCTTAATAGCATAATATATTGTATTATATTAAAGTCTTCTGAAGAACTCTCAGTACTTCCTATATAATGACTTCTTCACTGCGTTGCAAACTGACTGAAACTATAATACCCCGTATTTACCCATTTTTTTTTTCAATATTTATCTATATTTTTTAAGAAACTTTTTTGTACAAACTAAAGGTTTAAAGACGCATAACTAGACCAAAAATTCATTAATTTCGGTATCCTGTTATGTGCTAGTTTTTAATAGGCTAATAAATCAGCATACTCAATTTAAAATTTAAAAATATTTCATTTTTTGTCAAATTTTGACAATTTTAACGATGTATAAAATGTTGAAAAAATTTATAAAAATTAATTTTCTTTCCTACATACCTAAGACTCGCCTTTTGATGCTGATCAAGAATATATATATGATATATAGGGTCGGAAATGACTCTTTCACAGCGATACAAGCTTTTGACTAAAAGTATAATACCCTAAAGGGTTTAAAAGTAATATAAAATAATCTTGTAACTGAATATTGAATTTATTTTTGAAAATAAGTAATCAAAAAGAAAGCAGTTGATGTATTTGTTCATATATTTCCCTTCTAATATGCAATAACTTTAATAAAATAGTTTATTTAACCAAGAAAAGATCCTACTCCATACCCCTAAAAGAAAAAATAACTACAAAAAGCATTATTCGAAGGAAAAGCATGGAAGGAAAAGCATAAAGAAAACTTAATTTTCGTTAGTCCTGCCAAGTGGCGGGTGATTAATGATGTCGAGGGCCACGACAATATTATGAAAACGCGTTCGAAAATTTCATTAAATTGTTATAAATGAAGCGGACTGGCGTAAGGAAAAATGAAACGTTTTCTCTCGCACAGAAAATTCAATTTGCAAATGCAGCAAATGTTTGCTAGCCCCGTCCCAGGGAAATCTATCAAATGGAAACCTGCCGAATGAATGAAATCTCGGCCGGGCAATCTCCCCCAGAATTCCATATGAATGGCCTACGGGGCTTATCACAGCCCATTTTGGACCAGCACTTTGAATATGACCAATGCCATCGATATATTCCCCCATCGGTTTAGTCCATTGAAAACCAAAAATTGCTCAAAGCCATTTTGTGTTCGTTTTCATTCAGGACTCTTGAGGTTTTTTCTTCTCTTCTTGGTTATTTGAACTGGACAGACGTCGTCGTCTGCTCGGGACTGATAACATTCAAAGGAGTCCTGAGTCAGGATTCGAGTGCTCGCCAATTATGTGTGAGTGCTGGCCGAGATTGGGCCGTACTCTGGCCGCCGTTTGATGTGTACTGGGGTGTGTGTGTGTGTGTGTGGATCTGCAAATTAAATAGGGTAAGTAATGTGGTCCAGATTTCACTTTTGGTCAGATTAAAAATTTATTTGCTGCTTTGGACAGCTGCCTGGAAGGCAAATTCTCAAGTTTTCAATGAATATACAAATATAAAGGAAAGTGTTTGTGAAAAATAAACTTCACTGAAAGTAAGCTTAAAAATTAATAAATTAAGTAATTCATGAACTCCTCTTTAAATGTAATATGTTTATAAAGAATTAATACCATCACTATTACGTTTTTTATACAAATAAATCCACACCATATGTACTATTCCCTTGGACCATCATTTACCTAATTTATTGGCACACTTCCATTAAGATATCTCCAACAAGGACTTGACTCGCTTAAGCGATTTCAAAAGGATACGTACTCCTTCTTCTGCCAAGGATACGGGAGAACGGAAAACAGCAAACAACAGGAACTAGGACACGAGAACAAGACCGAAATCAACCACCGAAGCGGGCACCATATGACATAACTATGTGTGAATTGATGGCATAAACCCTTTTCCCCAGCTCCTTTCTATTTTTTTTACAGAGAGCGAATCAGAGCTCGGCAAACCTTAGGGGTTGGGGTTGGGATGGCTAAAAAAGGATTTACACGCTTGCCTCGATATACAAATAAGGGTTTCTGCCATATTGACTGTCGCCGGGGCCCAAAAGATGAAGTGATTTCTTATCCAACAAATCCACACTCGACATCGGGGGAAAAAAATAGAAATAAAATAAAATAAAAAGGGTTGTGCTGGTGTGGGTCCCCTCTTCGTCCTTCGGATCCTGGCTGGCGCTTGGCCCGCGTTTGCCAGGAAGTTTATTAAAAAATGGTCGTGTTTGCCTTTGTCGCGTGGCTGGCGAACGCTTTTGGAATGGGCCAAGGAAATCAGTTAACTAAATATCTCGTTCAATATTTATTTAGGCTTCGCCTAATGAGATTCGAGTGGCACACGTCGGCAGGCAATGAACCTAAAACGGTGGCTAATTGAATAATAAACTTAATCCTTTTGGAAATTATGGAATTATGGAAAAGATAATTAAATATACAAAACAATTACATATAAACTTATCTATAAACTTATGTAGAATTAAAATTAATGCTTTTTTGGCTTAGCTATGATCAAATACTATTGACACCAGTGCGTATGCGTAATTTTTTATTTGGGACTGTTTTATACCCTTGCAGGGTATTATAATTTTATTCAGATGCTCGTAATGATGTTAAGGAATCATTTCTGACCTTATAAATTATTTATATTCTTGATCAGGATCAACAGGCGAATCTTTTTAGGCATGTAGGAAAGAAAATTAATTTTTGACAATTTTTTCAATATTTTATAAAATTGCCAAAAATCGGCAAAAAATTTAAATTTTCTTTTAATTTTTAATTGAGTATTCAGATTTATAAACCTAATAATAATTAACAAAGGAAAGCTTACCGAAATAAAGTGAATGCTTTTTTTGACTTAGTTATGAGTTTTTTAAATTTTGATTTGTTAAAGAAATTGTCATATAAAAATATTGGATAAAAAAATTTTCATATTTTAAGCTTAGTTATGATCGATATCCGATACGATCCTATAATTCGATCATTTATTTCTTGAACTAGGCCTGATTTTTCCTATTAGATCTATAGACATGATATAATTATAATGGTGAAGACATAGCGCATTAGAGGACACATGATTATCCAGATTCATTGCATTTGTCAGGTGATATTTTTGGGGTGGAAGGGTAATCACTTTCACAATCACTAGAGATGTTAACAGTGGGGAGGCCGGGCACAGACTGAGGCCACCGCGACTTAAGTGCCTCTATTTATACTTTCCAAGTAAAGAGAACAGAGAAAGTGAGAGCGTGAGAGTAAAAGAGATCTCTGGAGGTAGGCAGAGAAAGATAGAGAGTAAAAGCCATCTCTTGAGATATGCAGATATAATGAGAGAAAGAGTATCTCTAGAGGCACACAGAGAGAGAGATAGATATACCAAAAAAGATACTTTTGATGCTGATCAAGAATATATATAAACTTTGAATAATAATAAAAAAAGCAAGTTGCAGCAACTAATCTTCATAAATTTCTTAAATGTTTTTTTTTTTAATTAATTGAATTCCCCCACAAAAAGATACTGTAATGTTTTTTTTATAAATAATTTTATCGGAATAATTTTATTGAAATTTTTGGATGTTTAGGTCTAAGTTCAAGTGTTTAAGATCAATTTACAATTGGACATCGTACAACAACATCGGTATACATACATTCACATCTAAATGAATACACATTAAATACAGCTCTAGGGATCAATCGATGATGTGTGACTATAGGATATAGGACACAACAGATACATACATATATTTATGGCATTTTTGGGGGTCTTGTTAGAACTAGAGAAACTCTTCTACATGCATACAGATACCAATAGGTAATGTGGAGCTATAAGTACTCATAAATTCGTAATGGATCTCTTCTGATACGACTGGCTATCACCTAGATTCCTAAATACATCCATGGCTTTTGTTGTATTTGATATGGAGTGTGTCTGTTTAGTGTGTTTGTGTTGGAATGTTGTGGAAGAATTTGGAGTAAAAGCTGACTATATACAGGTATTTCCGGGGATCTTCGGATCTTCCTATTCGCCGGAACTGATGGAACTGCCGCAGAGAGAACCGGAACCGGCTTCCATTTGCATGTGGGACATGTTCAGGGCCTGAGGTGGATACCCAAAGGCATGACTGCTCAGAGGAGTACCCGTGGGACTGTCCAGGTCCAGGGAGGGATTGATGCGTTTCTCCTTCTGGCGACGATTGCAGAACCACACACGCACCACCTCCTTGTCCATATGCAGGCGCTCCGATAGCTGGTTAATCTCCTCCGAGGTGGGCTTGCAGTTCATCAGAAAGGCCTTTTCCAGGGTGGTACGCACTGTGGTCTCAATAGAGGTGCGTTTCTTACGCCTGCGTCCCAGGATACTCTCTGGAGTGCTGGTCAAACTGCTGGTCATCGTGTTGATATTAAACACACCGCCACCTGACTTGGCCACACTCGAATCGGCATCCTCCAGCCACTTCTGGAGCAGTGGCTTTAGCTTGCACATGTTCTTGAAGCTCAGATTGAGGGCCTCGAAGCGGGAGATGGTGGTCTGAGAGAAGTCATTGCCATAGAGCTTACCCATGGCCAGACCCACGTCACCTTGGGTGAAGCCCAGCTTGATCCTACGCTGCTTGAAGGTCTTGGCGAACTGCTCCAGCTCCTCCAAGTCCGTGGTCTCCTCCGGCGACTGTTCCAGCTTGGCCATGGCCGAGGCCACTGTCAGACCACTCTGGGGTTTGGGAGTACTCTGCTGCTGGTGCTGATGCTGATGCTGCTGCATGCTGGGTGTATTTGGAGTCATCACAGCACTGCTCAGTCCCAGGGAATTGGCAGTCATCGAGTTGGGGGGCGTCCGCTGCTGGGACTTGCTGCTGTGCCTGGGCACAGGACTCAGGGAGGGACTTCTTAGGGGAGACTTGGCCAACGGCGTGGAATAACTGGGCGGATGATCCTCCCTCTGCTGCTGCTTTATCTGCTGTAGTGCCTGAAACTGGGCCAGGGCCTGCAGAGAATTCTGGAGCAGAAACTGTGAGGCCAGATTTTGATTGGGAAAAGCCTCGGGAGCCAGTTGTCGGACCATTTCGATGTAGCTATGCAATTGAAGCTGCAGCGCCTGATGCATTTCCTCGGGCGCAAAATTCATAGGCTGTGGTGGCACCACACTGGGCTCCAGCTCCTCTTCCTCCTTCACTGTTTCCTGCTTGATTTCAGCTAATCTCTTTGGCGGTGGAGCCAAGTCCAGGACCTCGTTCTCCATCTCTGGATCCAGATCACGGGCCTGGCGCTTGCTGCTTAGATTCTGTGGCATCTCGACGCAGTTCTCGCCCAGTTCAAGTTCCTCCTCCTCAAAACTCTTGCCGCAGTCTGTAAGCAAAGGAAAAGAAGATATTTTTATATGTTATACGGAAAAGAGATATATTTTTATATATGTACATGTATGTATATATATATAGTAAACGTCGATTGTGGTGGGTAGTTTGCTTTTCAATTTTCCAACTCAATGAAGTTCAAGTAGCCGGACTCTGGTCAACGCACGCGTCCTATAATTTGATTTTAAGCAAAAGACTGTGCAAGTTTTACAATATTTCCAAAGCTATTTTGAAGGGTATCGCAAGGATATATTGGATTTATGAAAAAGTTTGATTACAAAGGAAGAACCTAATATGTTGTAATTTTTGTATAATAGTAAAAGTATTAAAGGGATATTGTTTTTGTGGCTAATTTAATTTAAAATCTTTTTTGATTAACATTTTTGAAGGTAGCTTTTGGTATTTAACTACGTACGTTTTCTACTTTTTATTCTCCCTTAAAAAAAATAAAAATTTAAACACTTTACAATATTTTCCTATATTTTAAAAAGAGTATATATTGTAAGTTCATTTTTCTTAGACCAATTTATCTTCAGCCTTTTTAAGGCAAATTTTATTCAATCTTCCAATTGAATTCCCATCCTTTTTTTCCTTGGCTATCCTGTCCAATGTCTGCGTCCTGCGGTTAGCTACGATAGACGCTCAAGCGGAAGGGTTCGCCTTTGTGGCCTCCACTTCCCCCATTGAACCCACAGCGAACTCTCCACCAAAAAAACTGTGTTGTTGAAAACCCAATCATGCATAATAATTGAAAAATAGCCGTACATCAGAGAGCAGTACATAGGAGTCAAACAGGAAGCTGGGCCCAGCCGAGTCCTTTGTCTCTGGTAAATGCGCAGGAGCTCAGATTTCATAATTATTTTCTTAACAAAAAATGATTGATTTAAGAGAGGAATAAAATATAATGAGAAGGAAACTAGTGACAGGAGAAATATTATAAGAAATAATAAATGCAGAGACAACAATTCAATTAAGAAATACTCTAGAAAAAAATATATAACATTCAACTTCTAAACATTTGTTTTAAATGTAAAAAGTGAAACCCTAAGCATTTACAAGGCAAAAAATCAAACCCTGTAAACCGATTTAGAGACTGGAATTGATAGTTTTAAGCGGATTCAACCCCATGTTAAACTCGATTCATAGGATTAGAGGACATTTTTCAACAGAATATCTACGATGCGGGAGTTTTAAAACTTTGCCACTAAATTGCATGCGGCCAGCTGTTTTTATGACTCCCTTTATGTAGAACGGCAAAAGTTGAGAATACGCCATAATAAAATTAGCCATTGAAAGCGAATCGGGGAACCAGTCAAAACCAAGCCAAGGGTTAGGCGTATTCCCAACGAATTTGTCACCCTTTTTTGTGATCGAAATTTTGCAACCCCTCGTTTGATACGAGATTTTTCAAATTTAAAATTCGTTACAATTTCGAATGCACGAGTCGCGGATTACAACTAAATGCAACTTGCCACTGGAAGGGTTCCAAAGATGCATTGTTTATTTTGCAATACTATAAAAGGAGGTAAAGGAGGAAAGTCAAGAAGCCTCTGTGGAGCAAGTTCAAAATCTAGAAATACACATTACTGTGATCCTTTTGTGCTTGGAATGCGCCTGCAGTGCGCTATCCACGATCCTTGATTCCCTCTACCCAAAAACCAGGTGATGCCGCTTTGTCTGTTCTGCCGGAGCAGATGTGTTATCCTGCTGACGAGGCAAGCCGGCAAGTTCCTCGTTCTCGTCCTGCCACAATAGCAAATGTGTGAATGTTTCCACTGACAAATGAAGTGTTGCCTCTATTTGAAAATTCTGTGTACTCCTTTTTCCTCTTGCAGTTTTTAGGGGTTGATTTTTGGGATCCTAGCATCGATAAAAGGGAGTGTAAAGTGCGTTTCGATTTATGGGAAAGATATAGCCGCGCATATATGTATATATAAAGAGAGAGTGCATTGGTAAAGATTTATGGTGATAGAGAACTATAGAGTCTGGCAATCCAATTATCCTTGCATATCGCATGCAGTTTATCTACATACATATTTGGATATTTGGAAAATCGTTCTTTGATAAAAGTTTTATCATTAATAGTTTAAAATTACTTTTAAAACGTAGAAAAATGTTTTATATTGTAAAGCAAGAAATCCCTTGTAGCTTGAATTATAGGAATGTATATATATATATACATATATACAACAATACAATATATATATGAAAATTTTTTCTACAAATCGAAATTTAAAAACCGCATAACTAGGCCAAAAAGTCATTGATTTAAATTTGGAAGACTTTCCTATGTTAGTTAAAAATAGGTTAATACAACTGCATACTCAATTATTACAATTTTAACCCCTTATAAAATTTTGAAATTTTTGAAAAAATTGAATTTTACTCGGACATAGCTAGATCGACTCAGCTGTTGATGCTGATCAAGAATATATATGATTTATAAGGTCGGAAATGACTTCTTTACAGTGTTTCAAGCTTCTGACTAAAGTTATAAGCCCTTAGCTTTAATAAAGGTATCCAAAATTATATACATCAAAGTTTTATATTACCCAATTATTTTTAAAGTCAATTAGCGTAATAAAAATATAATGTATTATATTATATTCTTCCAAAAAACTCTCATTACTTCCTATATAATAATCCCTTAAAGCCTTAGCTTCCCCTTTAACCCTTCATTATAGAAACTCATACCTCCTCCTGACTCCTTTTTAAAAGCCCTATGATTTTCAACTTGTTTGCATGCCACACACAAAACGCCCTCGAAACGCCCACAGAAGGAAGTAGTATATTTCTAAATACAAAATGAAAAAAGGAGACACCCAATCAAAACCTCTGATTATAATATCCTTTACCCGCTGCCGCCATAGAATTACCCTTCAACCAAAAAAAGAGAGCCTCAATTAACTTCACGCAACCAAATCCTTTCAATTTGAATAACCGAGGGGAGATTGCTCAACAAGTGGCATTAAAAAAATAATATGTAAAAAAAGGTGGCAAAGGGTAACCCTTCACACCTCGTCGCTATTCAAATGATATGTTAAATAGGGTTGAGAGCGGGATCAACAGTTTGCCTTCAGTTCCGGCACTTGAGTTTTTTAAGCAGCCACAACCCTTTTATTTTTTTTCGTGTAGAGGAGGACTTCCCCTTTTAATATTATTTTGACAATATTTGAATATGCATAATAGAGAGAGGGGTGTTATCAAGAGGGGTTTAGGGTTAGAGCTAGGCACCCTTGGCACTCATTTGACTCGCCTAATTTGTGTAAACCAATAAAAATGCGCTTTTAATTGTCAACTACTATCGGATGGGCATGGGGCAACCCCTGCTAATGCCACGTCAATAAATTATAATATTCAAATCGGGGTTGGTTTTTGTTGCATGTTTTTGCATAGATTAGTTGCACTCGGTTAGGGGTTGTCCTGTTTAGGGGTTCGCACAATTCGAGGTCCTTGCATAATTGCTTCGGGCCAAAGTAGAAATTTACATTCTGACAAATTGTTATTTCTGTTTTGTTTGCCAAATAGAAGAGGGTCGTGTTAGGGTCAATGAAAAGCAGAGGGAGTTGAAGTTTTGGGAGGTCAAAAGAGCATGTATAGGGGTCTCAGAAGGATGATCTCCTGTTTTTAGCAAATACAGCGACCAGGGGTTGTTTTCGGGGGAGGATGTGGGTGGGTTTTTCCACGGACAAAATAAGTTTTTGGTTGGCATTCAGGGAAAATGGTCAAACGGATATTTAAAGTTTTGCAATTTTATAACAATGGACAATAATGAGCGGATATTTAAACAGAACAATGCTTCGTCTTTAATTAATGGTTATTTAAGGGAAAATTGAAATATTTTTAGGGAAATAAAATCTATTTCTAGAAATTATCGATAAGTAACAATAGTTCCTGCATGTTTCAATGAAGATCTTGTCAATAAAATAATTTTATTTATTTATTAAATTTTAAATATATTTAAACAATAAAAAGAATACGAATTTGTCTTGTAATTCCTCAATATCCTTCAGCTTCTCCACCCTTTAAATTCCTCGAATTTCCTATTGCCAAACCCAAAGGACTTCTGTTACGACTTCAGTCACACTTTGGTCACGTGCTGGTCCCTCAAAACAGCACCTATAATAAATATTATAGGTACCCCTCGTCCTAACCTAATGCCTCATTACCTATAACAGAACCAAGGACTCCAGTTCCTACCTAAGCCGAACCCAGGATATAAACTCTATAGAGGATAGGGGATGCGGCAAAGGGAGAGGCATGGCTGATTGCATATTGCAAAAAAAAAGGAGAAATACTGAAAACTATAAAAACTGGCTGTCTGTCTGTCTGTCCGTGTGAGTAATCAATTTAGCCACAAAGTAGCCACGTTCCGACACGAGTCGGCAGCAGCATAAAAAAAGGACATGCCAGCTGAATGCTGTCCAAGGATTAGCCATATATACATATTAAATAGTAAAATATATTTACCTGATAGTGAGCGCAGCGGTGAGGGCGGTGTGGGTGAGTTGGACATGTGCCGCATAACTGCAATGACAAAATACAAAACATATTTTATAATTTTTAATAATAATACTTTTGAGGCAAGAAAACCTCGAATGCAAATGACACGTACTCAAAGTCAAAGACAGACATGGAAAATAAATCCATAAAAGGGAGTGGGAGCTGTGTCCAGGGTGTTTTCAATTCATGTCTGGATCGTAAAATGTCCATTAGGAATTCGGACATATATACACACATTTTCTTCTTACATCTTTTCTTATGGCAAATATAACATGCAAAATTGTTCTTTCTCGCCCTCAGCTGAGTGCCCTGTGTTGTAAAATTTTTAAGGATCAATTTCCGCAAGGAAATAATACTTAAAGTAGTTTTCACACTATTTTATGGTCATTTCGCTCACTGTGAATATTTTTGAAGTGATTCAAGCTAGATTGTATAAGAGATTTGAGTTGTAGAAGTATTTTAACAAAGTTTTTAACAACACTTTAAATATTTTTCTTAAAAAGAGGGCACCTTTTGTGATTATATCTTTACAAATTAGATTTATTTTCATAGAAAGTTCTTTCCCAATCAGGTTTTAAATTAATTTTAATGTTTACAAAAATATTTGTATAACATATTTAATATAACATAATATATACTTCTTATAATAATTTACTAATAGATATATTAATTATATTAAAACTAAAAAAAACTCTTCGATTTTGCCCTAAAAAGTCCTGAAAACTGTCACAAAAATCCTTCTCTCTCTCTCTCTTTCTCTTCCTTCCCTTATCCACCGTCCACTTTTTCGTCCTTTCGCTCAGGCTTCCCTTTTTTTGTGCCATTTGGTTTTTTGTTTTGCAAAGTAGATATTAAATTTATAGCTCCCTCGGGGCGTAAGCAAAGTAGTATCCTTGCTGGGTCTGGGAAGGCAGGACAATGGGCAGCAGGAAAAAAGTAACATATTTTTACGACAATATATTGTTTGTGAGAATGCTCCGACTTGGGGAATCCTTGTGCATAATGTCTCCAATGCAGGACAATATAAATATACAGATTACCCATTGGCCATTCGGTTGGCGTTGTCCTTGTGGTCGGGTAATGGTTTTCCCCCGTTGGGATTGGGGCCAGCTTAGGCAGTGGCAGTGGCAATGGGTGTGGGGTGACCCTCACACCTCACTTGTTGGCAGGATAACAAGTGGCATTAGTCAAAGGATCTATGGGATTTTGGCAGAGGAGATGATCTGCATGTTAGCCTTGGAATATGTATTCCCTTTTCTCTTCTTTTTTTTATACCCACACCTTCGGCTTAAATGTAATTACAGAAAATTTGCCTTTTGTGGCTAAATTGGTTGCTTTTCCTTTGTTCTTTTACCAACTACCAAAAAAATCTCTGCTCCTTAGGACATCGTTTTCTCCCTAAAAAAAATGCCTCAGGAGGAAATGCGTAGAAAAAACGTTTCGTTTTTGTCTTTGTTCAAATGCAAAATACCATCAGAAGAAAAAAAAACGAGACAACGTCTTGGACACAGGTAAAAAGGACACTCTGCCAGGATGCAAATGTAAACACAAGCGAAGCGACGATCACACGCTCGCACAGTGGGATGTCAAGGACAGCTGCTGGCTAAAAACGACACCGCCAGGAGCAGCAGGACATCGCATCAAATCTATTGCAAAACGCCATGAAATCGTTCATCTGATAGGGAAATTGTCTGTGTGTGCCTGTTCTATATATATCCTGATCTAGACCCTCTGCCCCGGAATAATGTGTGGGCGTGTAATCATCATCGGTGTCCTTTGTCTATTCCAGGCTGGTTACCTTTCTTTCTGTTGGCCTTTTTCTGGTGGAAATTATTGCTCCAAGAAAGTGAAAAGTTGTATTTTTTTGGTAACAGGTACAAAGTCGCATTAATTTGGTTAGGATTTGGGTTTTCTTTTGGTTTTGTTTTCATGGTTTGGTTGCTTAAGGTATAATTTTGTAAAATTAATAATTAACTGATATTTTTGAATTGCAAAAGATTATTTTAAACGAATTTTAAAGTTGTTGTAAATAAATATGAACTACATTATAATATTTAAAAATCAGGTAATGCACTTTGTTGATTCACATAAATTACTTTAGATTTTTTTGAGCAGTAAAATGTATCATAAAAAGTAAGTACATAAATGTCTAAGATTTATCTATACCATATTTTACTAAATTTTTAATGTTGCTATCCTTTTAACTGCGAAATGTCCTCATTTCTTAACTTGCATTCCAGTTTTCCTACTATATTTCCATATATTTAAATTAAATTAAGGGTTTATAATCCCCAAACACCTGACAATCCTTTTCGGAAGTCCTTTTTTATAATGGAAGCAACTTGGCAACTCTAGAAAACTCACATGTGTGTGCTGTCGTTGTTGTTGTTGTTGCTGCTGAGGTAAGGTCCTTGCAGACTCTAATT
The DNA here is from genome assembly GCF_035046125.1 of Drosophila serrata. NCBI lineage: Eukaryota > Metazoa > Arthropoda > Insecta > Diptera > Drosophilidae > Drosophila > Drosophila serrata. Next base: position 3,193,383 of record NW_028257173.1, on the reverse strand, counting down.
TTTGGTATCTCCACATTTTCAGGTTGTTGTGGCGTTTGTTGTGCCAGTTGTGTGTTTGTGTTTGACGTTTGTGAGTTTTTTGGCGGTGTGGTTGCCTCCCAGAGACACCGCTGTTGTTGTTGCTGTAGCACCATCATTTTCGATTTCAGTTGATGTTAATTTATTGTTAATTTATTAAATTAAAACCAGCACTTGATATAGATATATATTCCACGAGGAGTAAGGTAAAAAGAACGTCTGCGATTCGTTTTTTGAATTCTCAACTTTTGTGACGTTTCTTTGGATCTTTTTTGTTTAAGTTAAGATACTTTTTTTTTGCTAGAGGCGACCGAAGCCGAAGAGTAGCCGAATGCAACTGACTGAATACGAGAAGACGAAGCGACTTGCTGCACTCGCTGTGGGACCCGTTATGTGCCGAGCATGCTATCCCGCACACACACTTGCCCTGTGACCCTCTCGCTCTCGCTGCCCTACGCTTATGATTTGCAGTGGCAGTTAGTTTTTCCACTCACTCACTCCACTCATTCCACTCACTCTACTCAAACTTCTCTCACTCGATGAGTCGCACTCACAATCAACCCTGCACCGTTAGCCGAATACATCCGGGTGTGTGTGTGAGTGTTGGTGAGTGTGGAACGTATTCTTTGTCGCCTGCATTCTGATCAGAATTTCCATTGCACTCCATTGTTGCTGCCTTCCCCTGAATTTTCCACTTTTTCCCTGCATTTTCCTGCATTAGCATAGGCCACAACTTGACTTCTCCTCCAGGAATGGGTGTGGCCTATATATATATATACATATATATTTGTATATATAATGCATTTACCCCGATTTCCCTTCGATTTTTCCTCTGATTCTCTTATTTTTCCCCCCAGATTTGTTCTGCGCAGTATGCATATTGCAATTTGCTCTCTGTTGGCTAGTAAATCATAATTAAGTACTATATATTATATATATTTGGCAGAAGGTAATGTCTGGTTGATATATATACATAAGGATATATAGTCAGGAATTGAGGGGTCAGTCTAGGGGCAAAAGTGGAGGTAGCTCCAAATTTGGTAAGATTCTTTATAAAATGTTGTACATTTATGTAAATCAAAGAAATGTATCCTAAATTGTATATATTTTATGATATCCTTTATGGTACCTTTTTATAGACAATAAAATTTAAATAATCTAATATAAAGATTGATTGGGATTTATATTACAAATCAAATCGATTTGATTCTAAATTATTTAAAAAATAATGTTTATCTATAGTTTAAATTAATATATAAACATAATGAAACCCCAATTAAATCCTAATTAAATACTGAACATATTTCCCTTTTAAGGGCAGTAACTATTACTCTATTTCTTTCAAAATCGTGTTATTTATAATAAAACCCAATCTTTTATTTCAATTCCATTGAACTCCTACAACTCATTGGTCACAGAATTTCCAGGATCCAGCAATCCTGACTGCAATCGTCCTGCCATCTAGCTTCGAGCACATTTCAGTGTGATTATATAAACACAAAACCCATTCATATAAACATCAGCGCAGCCATTGAACCGAGACTTTGGTCGAGTAATTACAACAAGTGTTGTTTGTTGCGTTCTCTCATTCTGAACAGCTTCCTCCCACACCCACTTACACACACACAGATGTACTAGGATTTTCCTTTTCCTCTTTGTTTTTGTATTTCCTGAAAAGTAAGGAAAAGCGTAGGGAAAGGGTCTTGTGGTGACAGCGCATACATTTTATGATTATGACTGTGACTGCGGCTGCATTTTTCTTAGCTTTTCTTTTGGCTCTTTGGAAAAGTTTTGTGCAAGTTTCAGGCGGAAAATAATGGGGAAAGAATTCTTATATTTTCCTTTAGCTGACCTGGGCCCATATCCCATTCCTTTTTTTTTTTTTTTTTTCCATTTTGACTGAATTTATTATTGCAAATTACTGTAGTGTAGCAACTTATGCAATAGTGAGCGATATCCCATTCCATCTGAAATGTTTTAATTAAAACTGCAAAATTATTGATTTTTGCTTTCTTTTCGTTTTAAATACATTAAATAACTTAAAAGTTTAAATGATCATATAATCATAATCACTATTTTAATAAAATCTATAAAAATCCCTCCTCTTAAATCAATTTAAATAAATAATAATACGAATACCACACCCTTTATTTACACATAACATCTCATTAAAGTGCCAAAATGATTTAAGAGCCAACATCGAAACAAGAAGAATGAGGAAAATCAATAGCAATCGTTCGATTCTTTCCCCAAAAACTAATTTCAATAGTTATCATTTTTGGGGTCCTGGCATTCCTGCTGCTGCTCCTGCTGCTGATTAAACTTGTCACTGGGAGACAAAAGATAAACAGTTCCTCACTTTGGATAGTTTCCCCTGTCTGTTACTTCGTTGGGCGGTGTCTAGGCAATTTGATTATTTGCCAGGAGCAGACAGTCAGGACAACCCAGACAGGACACACACTGACCGAAGACAAAAAAAAAGAAAGAGGAAGAAAAAGGGGGAGGCACACCCTCACCCACACACACACACATGTGCCAGTCCTGGCAACATAGAAGTTTTCGGGCATTGAAATTAATCAAGAAAATAAACGCTTGGCAGCATCGTCGCAAATTTATATAAGTTGGGGGGAAAAACCACACACACACACTTTGCATGACGGAAACAGACGGGACAAGGGCAAGGACATCGTCCAGGATCAACAGTGGGAGTGGGAGCTGCCGGGCTGAAGCTCTAACCCGGAACCCGGGTAGGTTGTGGTTGTGAAAACTCGGACATTTCCCTGTCGCTTCTCATTCAGCTATTGCAACGCATTAAAATGACATACCAATTTGCGTTAAGCAAATAAGACGAGACTAGCATTTGGGTTCTGGTCTATAGTTAGTTTTACTTTGGACTTTGGGACAGGGAGAATTGGGAGGAAGGTTAAGTGGTTGAGGGGGGGTCAGTTCTGGGGGTTCATAGCCTTGTGATGGGTGGTTTCTGCATGGTTTTTCCTGGGGTTTTCCTTCGGAGCCTTGGGGTTCGATGTAAAAACGCAATTTTTGCAGGATAATTTATGCGTACAATTTTATATTGAATGTACATTTACCTATTTGTACTTAAGAGGAATATTAAATAAATAAATGGTAAATAACATAACATAAATAAAACAGATGAGAGAAGACTACGTTTTTCAGGAAATCCTTGGAAACTTACAAAGAAAAATGAACTGTCATTATATTAAGAAATTAAATATTAACAAATATGTATATCACATCTTTCAGGTTCTCAGAAAACTTAGTAATCTATATATTTCCTTAATTTAATTCATTCCTACTCAAAAATATTTCACCTTTCCAACAAAACCCCTCAAAAAAGTAACGTATATTTTAACCAAGACTTTATTTTCTTTATCCCAAAATGGGTTAAAAAACAGGCACATAAATCAACCATACTTGTACCCATAAAAATTGTGAGAAAATTTTGCAAAAATTCCGTTAGATATCCCGTACTTAATCAGAGTCCTGGCACCCAGAAAAAATACAATATATATATAAAAAGGAACCGCAATTTTTCGTGCCTTTTTCTCACCCTCCTCGAAGACATAAAAATCGCACAAAAAATCACCCAAAAAAATGTTATGCCCTTTGTTCAATTTGAATTTCTTTCAATTTCGAGCTATTTTTACCTTAAAAAATTACGCATTATTGGGGTACATTCACCCTTAGGTAGACAGAGAGCCCTAAAACTAAGGGGTTGGTGCTACCCCTCGGTGTGGCGAATGCGAGTTTACCTTTGAGCTAAGCTGTGGAAGATCTTGGGTAATCCCTGACAGTGATCCTCAATTTTTACCCTTGAGTCCCTGTCTCTGTCTCTGTAGTTTTTTCCTCCCAAAAAAACGGCGCGCAATTTTCTTCGGCATTGTGAGATGGTAAAAATCGGAAGAAAATGCATTATTTTTTTGGTTGAAATTTTCTGCGAAGGGTTGTCGATTGACAGAGATTTTCTGTGGCAGATTGGCCCGAGGACGGGACAGAGCCTCTGGCAAGTCGAAATCAATAAACGTTAATAAATAATCCAAGAAGGGAAGAAGATGCGGCGCTAGAAATGCGGAAGTAAAGGGACATTTTGGAGGCTGTTTTTGTCCTTAATTCTCTATTGATTTTCGCTTTTGGTGGCGCAGTTTCCTCATCGATTTGCAATGGGTTCAATCGGGTTTCTTTTCTTTAATTTTGGCGCGTTATTTTTAAGGGGTTTTTTGTATATGTTTTTTTGTGTTTTCTGATCTGCAGATGGAAAGAGTTAATAAGTTTTTGGAGGGAACGTGGCTTCGAGAGGGTTCTCCTTAAGATTTTGTAACGGTTTGGAAATAGGTTTTAATAGAAATTTAAGGTTTCGAAGCTTAAAGGCTATGTTTTGATATTTGATTGAAATAGTTTTAAAGGTCTTAAAGGGTTTTATAAAAATCTGGTGATTATTAGTTCAAAACTTTCAACAATTTTATAACCCTCTATTACACTCTGATTTCCTGAAAACCAAAGCCATTTTCTATCTCTCAAAAAACTCCCACAACCTCCAAGCAATTTATGCTAATCTAACCCTTATTGCGCAACCATTTTTGAGTCTGTGAAGAAATTTAAATCGCATTTAAATAAAAGTGGTGGTGGTTTAAAAAATAAAAGTAAAGAAAAATGGATTTATGATCTCAGCTTTACAGCTTGTAAAGCGTTTTTATTGGATTTACGGCCACCCTTGACGGAGTTTGGTCCCCGGGGCGGGGCTCAATTGGCCATAAGCTGCTCAGAGTACCGGGTCACAGTTGGTAGTGACACCAGTTTTGCGTCAGAGCTTTTCTTTTGGATTTCCCGTGTGTGCGTGGGGTGAGTTCTTTTTTTTTCGTGTCCCTGTCAAAGGTTACCTCATGCAATTGTGGTTCGCTTGTGCGCCTCAAGCAACCTTTTTCCAACTACCCCACATACACAACCACCCACCGAATGGAATGACCCATGCCCCCTGACCCAACCACTCACCACCACCCACTGGCCGCACAAAGTGGTTTTAAATTCCATTAAATAAAGTTGTAAAGGTTGCTTTCGATGGATGGAGAGTTTTCACGCATATTTTGTTCGCACTTTTGTAAAATTTATTAATATTTTAGTGATTTTAAATGGAGTTTGTATGTTTGAGGGGGGATTTCCCTTTCTATTTCCAAGCTTTTCTCATTTCATTTGGTAACTTTGGGGTAGGTGATACCATGGAATCTATTGTATTAAATTGAGAGCTGGTAATTGAGTTTGGATTTTCTTGTCTTATTTTGAGTGCTTTGGATTTGAGTTTCTGTGAAATTTAATTTGAGAAATGAAAAGAGTTTTGTATGGAAACTAAAATTACCTGTTATTTTGAGGGAAAAGTACGAATTGGTATAATAAGTACTATAATTTCCTAATTAATCTAAACAAAGAAGAATTTCACATGAAAATTCTCTTCTAAATACATCTTTTATAAACTCAAATATCATATTTATTTTCCATCTAACCCAATTCCTTTGTTTTTCTTACCTTTACCTGTAAAAAAAACAATTAATTCGAGCATAAAACTTACCTTTGTTGACGGGACGACAATGTCGACCGTTTGGTGTTGGTTGCTCGTAAATGTCGTGGTCCTTGGGCGGAGCTGCTGGAGTTGGCGAGGATTGGGGTAGCGGCAGGACCTCCTCCTTGGGTAGAACAGTGGGTTGCATTGTCGTGGGTGGTAGCAGCTTTCTAGCCAGACCATTGCCATCACAAACGACCTCATGCCAATGATGATTATGTTCAGCTTCCTCAGACTGCTCCGGCTCCAGCTCTAGCTCTTGCTGAGGCTCTTGCTCCTGCTCCTGGAGGATTTCCTCCTCGTCCCGCAACTGCTGCTGCTTGAGCTGATGCTCCCGAATGAGGCGATCCCGTTCGTGGAAATGCCTCACGAACAAGTGGTCACCATTGGGATGTTGATGATGATGATGGTGGTGCTGGTGGTGGTGCTGTTGCTGTGGCTTCGGTGGGGTTAACGACTTGAACGTCTCCGTTTTGGGGGGATAGACGCCGGCTACCAAACTGCCCGGCAGACTATTAATTAATGTGCCCATTGTCCTTTGCTGGTAATGATGTTGTTGGAACATAATTTCGTGCAGCGGTATTAGAAATTCTGGCAGGGATTTCTGACGCTGCTTGACCAGCGTTTCCATGCCAAAATAAGAGACCGGCAGACATGTCTGCTGCTGTTGCTGTTGCTGCTGCTGCTGCTGACCATCCTCCATTGGCAGGACACGGCTACAGGCGGAAGTCATCATCTGCGGAATGGCGATGACATCCTTGTCCCCGGCACTATTATAATTATGATATCCAATGCCTTCGGCGGGCCTTAGATACCAGGGATTTAATATTGTTTTGTTGCCACGACAGCTTGTAGTAGCAGCCAGCGCTATAAATCACAGAGAAAGAGATAGAAAAACACAACCGTATAAAAAAAGGGTTTTCAGCAATTGCATTTTTATAGACTAGACCCGGAAAATGAAGTGAGAATTGGTTGATTTTTCTCCCCAAAAAATACAGGAAGTGATAAAGCTGATCAAAATGGGCTAAAAAAAGGGTAAAAAAAAGGGGTTATCGATATCATTATCAACACTTGCTGGCTTTTCACCCCTCAGCAACCCTCCTCCAACCCCTTTTTCTCGCTAGCATATTGCCAATGGAAACCGTTTATGTCACTATCAATTACTCATCATTATGGAACTCTGATACGCCTTTCCACCTTATAGACACCCCTTACCCCCATTTGGTTACGCTTTTTTTGTAGTTTGTATTTTTTCAGTGGGGGTTGTATGTCATAGATTCGCCATATTTTGTTCTTCAATCAGTTTAGTTTTTTTTTGTTCTACGCCAATCTATTCATTTATGACTTTGATTGATTATGAAATCTGTACATAATTTGGATTTTATAGTTTTCAGATAAAGTGTGTGGAGGGAAGCGGAATTTGAACATTTGTTCAATATCAAAGTGTGGGCGTTTTTAGTCATCTTCGAAACTGAGTGGCACGCCCTTCGATGAACGTTTTTGGGGTAACTCTATTAGAGACAACTAATGGAGGTAGAGTGCTTTTTGGTGGTGTAAATTTTGATAAACTGGTTATTTTTTTTTTTAATTTTTGTAAAAAAACAAGGACTGCGGGAAGTCGAAGTTTGTATACCCTTGCAGTTTGGTATTGGATCAGAGTTAAATTGATCATAACTATGCCAAAAAAGCATTAATTTCGATTCGGAAAGCTGTCATATGTTAGTTTTTATCAGGTTAATAAATCTGCTTACTAAATTAATTTTTTTTTAATTTCAAATTTGTATCAATTTTTGACAAATTTAACGTTATAAAATGTTCAAATTTTTTGAAAAAATTAAATATTGGTTGGACATAGCAAGATTTACTCGGATGTTGATGCTGATCAAGAATATATATGATTTATAGGGTCGGAAATGACTCCACATCATTTCGAGATTGTGAATACAAATATAATACCATTTAAGGGTATCAGAATTAAACTTCGGAATTATTTGTTTTAAGAAAGTAAATAATTTAGGAATAATTAACTTTATTAATATAAAATCACTTAAATGTGTTTAAATGTGTAAATATGAATCAAATTTAATCTTATGTTGCAATTATAACCACGGTTCGAGTCTAAGCTGATCCAGGAAGTGTTTTGGAAACGGGCAGCAGATCTCTCTCACTCTCTGGCGCCTCTTTCCAACAAGCCGAAGCAATGCCTCCTTCCAATATGACTTGGAGAGCTCTCCCGATGGCCATGCAAATTCAGTTTATCCAACGACGCCGGTCGGAGCGGGAGTAAAAAACGAAAAAATCTCCGTGCAGGAGGTCGCCGCGTCGGTTAACGGTAAAAACAAACGGAAAATTACCGCAGAAAACTCGGTTTTAAGTTCGAAAAGTGCGAAAAATCAGTAAGCCCCCGCAGTGAAAAGTGTTTGTAAAGCGGGGGCAGACCGGGCCGTGGTCGTGTGTTTGTTTTTCAATTACTAAACGCCTGTGAGTATACATGTAAGTACATATATATGCAAATATATATGTAAATACATATATACTTAGTCAAGATCAGTGCGCTTTTCTTGGCTAGTTAAGTTTTTTGTTTTTTGTTATGTGCAAGTGAAAATCCAAGCAGGCAAAGTAAATGTATTCGCGTTTTCAAAACCTTCAATAAGACAGCTTAATTTCATCTTTCTCGTCCGTTTTCGTATACCAATTCGCCGTTGGGAGCTGCAGCTGCTACATGCAGCGTAATGCGAGTGAGTGAAACAAACTGATTTTCATTATCCATTTTCGCCCGCCTTTTTGTGCATTTGCGCGCGGAATTTTTGGTCATCTCCTATCCTTCAATCAGTGCTGCCGGGTTATCGGCAGCCGTAGCACAAAAAAGCTAATAAAGCTATATACACAAAAGATAAATAAAAACTGCCAGATAGTTTTCGGTAAAAGTTAATAGCACTAAATTTATTATAAGAAGTTTTTTAGAGAGGTCAAAGTACGCCAGATTCCATTTGAACCTCCATAATTTGGCAATTATAATCCGCTAGATCTAGCGTGAATATAGTTTAACCATTGTGGCCATTTCAAATACGCTACATGTAGCCAGAAAAAAAGCTAAACTGACAACCACAATTGAAATACCCGTAGGAAGTACCGTAACTGACTTTGTCCGCTCTCTCGCTCTGGAAGTTGGGACTTAAGTATAAGCGCAAGAGTCTCTTAAAGAGAATACGAAGCCTTTTTGTGGCATGTGAAGATCTGCGCTCTTTGTTTTCCTTTTTTCTCTTGGCAAATTGGAAAAAAAAGAAAAGAAAAAATTAATTTTTTATTTGTTATTATTATATAATTTTTTTTATTATTATTTCTAACATTATATTATATTATATTCGTTTTCTTATATTGAAATATAATTTTAATTTATTACCATATGTGGGGAATTTTAATCCTTTTTCTTACATAAAAATAACCCATTAACCCATATTGTCCACTTATTCCGTCCATTAACCCGTCCAATAGCACAAGAACTTAATAAGTTATTGTATGTTGATGATGATTATGTAAAAAGCCAACAATTTTCCTGTTCTTTATATAGTTTTTTCGATATGTACATATATGATATTTCAACGTTGAGATAAAGTACAAAAGATCATGGCCCACAATACCGCCTAAAACCTTTAATAATTATCCAAAAATATATCTAAAAATATCTCACTTTTTTCTTTTACAATCAAACAAAAAACCCAAAGCGCCATGTAAAACCCCAAATGATGTAAAATCAACGCTTTACACTTTTCCGACCCACATTATTTATGCCCTTTGCTACTGCTTCAGCTACTGTATGGCGCATGATCACTTCATTGTGAGATCATTTATGAATCCCAACATTCAGAAGCACAGAACTCAGTTCATGAATGAATCTCTGACCTATGGCTAATGATGCACAAAGATAGAAAAGCATCAAATACAATTGCCAAGGCAACCGCAAAAAGTTCATTAGAGCGCCAAAAACTGTTTGAATAATGAGAGAAGTTCACGAATCACAGAGTCCGGGGTATAATTGTGATTGTAGCTGGTCAGATCGGATCACAGAGACGATGTTATGGGTATTAATTTGATTTATACTAGACGAGGGGGTCAGGTAGAACAAAAGCCGGCAAAAGCCGCAGGAAAGTCATTTCCCATTCTTTTTGGCTAAGGTACAGATTTAACCAGAGGAGTGGAGGGTAGAGGTTTCTTTGGCATAAAAATAATGAAAATATTAGTTAACGCTTAACCCTCTGTCACCCCAGCGACTCGTGTTGGCCACGTGACATCTTAAAGATGCAGAAAGGGTTGAGTTTGTGACGACACACACCGGAAATGGAACAAAAAAGTCGGATGTTATCCGGGGGTTATGGGTATTTAGCTGATTTCAAGCTGCAATTGGAATCGGGAAAGGGTTTTATTTATTTAAGAAATTATTAAAAACTTTTTATAGAATTTAAAAGTAGGAAGAATTTTATACACAACATAAAAATGGGTTTTCAAAAGGATATTCAATTGAAAATAACTATATTTTTAATGGTTTTTAAGTCAAATAAAATATTCAACATTTTAAATGAAGATCTTAGATTAAAGCTTAGGCTTATTCAAATTCTAAATTTTTTACATAAAAAAGGAACTAGGATTATATTTCATTCAAGACTATACAAATTCCCTTTCAGTTTTATTTCCTCCCATATATAAAATTTTATAATTTTTTTTTTGTCACCACCGAATGCGAAGCGTGCCATGTATTATGAAAATGAAATAGGGGGCGGTTTGGGTAAGTCAGCTGACTTTCAATTATTTGGAAAGGCTTCCTGTTTCTATTAATGATTTTCCTTCAACGCCGGCTGTCAATCGCCTTGAATACTCGTGCCAGTCAAGGTCCTTTTCAATTGATGCAATCTGTCGAAAGGGGGAAAACTCTCTTTCACTTATTCGCTGAAAGATGAAGATCCAAAGGTGAAAGTTTCAATCGAATGAGAAGGACGTTGTCGTATCCTTGCTTGCACAGTTGCCGCAGAGCAGCTGCGTTAGCCGCACAAGCCGCAATTGTTAAAAAACTGAACATTAAATCCTTTTTTCAGGCTCAATTTGATACAGAAGCCGCGCACATCCTTTGGGCCCTCGGCTCCTAAGCCTGGCAAGCTGTTTCAACGAAATCGAAGGCGCTCCAAAAGGGATCCTCCTGCCATAACTGTCTTCCTTCTTTCTCGGTTTTTTTCTTCTGGTATTTTTTGGCATTGTTACTTTGTGCGATTATATTTACCTGCAACATGGCGATTAACGCGCATCCTGCTTTACCTGAGCAAGCAGGACCTCCTCTTTATTGCTTTCCTATGCGCTTTGATTTCACATTGCGGCAACATCCTTTATCCTTTGTCCTCCATTGTTGCATGCACCGGCTGGCAAACACATTAGAAAAAGTGAAACGAGGGGGAAAAGCAAAAAAAAAAAAGCAAAGGGGAAACCCCGGAGAAGTGACGGGACCAGTTGGCGATCCTTTCTTTTGGCGCGTTTTCAATTACGCAATACCTTGGCAGGAAAATTCGCTGAATATCTCTATTTTCGTCTGTTTGAAATTAGTTTTTTTTATGATTTTTCTTTGGAAATATTTTTAATTGAGAAATTGGACCACACAGCAGCAGATCTGCTTCAGACATTCAGTTGGGTAATTGAAATTTTAAGCCATAAAAAGGTTATAAAAATATGAAGAGGGTAGCTCTCTATTCTCCACAATAATGTTATATTATGATTTTAAAATACAACATAAGATTGAATTTGTTTGATATTTACACATTTCAACACATATAAGTAATTTTTAATTAATACAGTTAATTATTTCTGAATTATTTACTTCCTAAAAACAAATAATAACGAAGTCTGATTCTTATACCCTTAAAGAGTATTATAATTTTAGTCAGAAGCTCGTAATGATGTGAAGGAGTCATTTTCGACCCCATAAATCATATCAACATCCGAATCGATCTAGTTATGTCTGGCCAAAATTAATTTTTTTTCAAAATTTTTTTAATGATGAAATCATCGTTAAAATTGTCAAACATTTATACAAATTTTGAATTATTTTTAAATGTAAGATTTAGTATGCAGATTTATTAAACTGATAAAAACTAGCACAGAACAGCTTTCCGAATTAAAATTAATCTTTTTTTGCCTAGTTATGAGTCTTTGAAAAGTTGATTTGTCGATAAAATTGTTATAAAAAATATCAATAGATATTGATTCTAAAATTTTAAGCTTTCCTATATGATACTATAATTCAATTGTAAACTGAAAGGTTTGTAAATTTCGGGTTCCTGAAAATAGTTTCGTTTTTTGTGTTTAAATATATTTTACTATTATACTAAAGGACGCATAACTTTAATTTTGAATCAAACATGTTTGATAATATATATTATATTTGAAGTAAAACGTATAAATATCTTTATTTATGACAGTTAAGCAAGCTTAAAATAATAAAACCTATAAAAAATCTAGTTAAGCTAAGAAATGCTAAATATTTCGTTTAATATACAATGGATAATTTCTTTTATTAAGGCCTTTTTCTATACTCTTATTATCATATTCTCTTAAACACACATTCTCTAAAAAAACCCAAAATCAGTTCGTTGAATAAACAATTTATACACTTTTAACCCCAAACACTTTTTCAACATATAAATTGAAATAGAATACTTTTTGTACAAGCTCCCCAATTTAATACAAACCATTTTTTTGCAATTATTTTTGTTATTTAAATAACAGTTATGGTACTATTCCAAAAAGTATAACTATGGGGGCAGCTCACGATAATATATATTGCGCCCAGCTGACTGATGTAACGAGTCTATTCGCAGACAGATACGTAACACACACAAAACAAAATAAAATAATATATATTTTAAACAAAATCAACCGGCAGCAGCAGCAGAGTTAAAAACCATTTAGAAATGTTTGCATTATAATTGCGGTGATTATTTCGGAACGGGGTCATTAACATGTGACAATAAAAAATAAATAAAAAATAAAACAAAAAGGCAGACCAACAAACAAAACCTGGAAAGAGACAAGATCTCCGAAGAGTGATAAAATCCCGAATTTAGGGCAACTGGGAGCTTTCTTTGCCAACGAAATGATAAGAGCTCTTTTTCATTCTTTCTTTTTATTTTTCCCTCTGTTGTTTTGTGGAGAATTGCGGTTAATTGAAGAATGCAAAGATTTGGCGCGAAAGATTTAAAAGAATTCTAAGGTAGAACCATAAATTGTTTCACTAATGTGATTTCTGTGGTGAATCTGAGTCTGCTTTTGGAGTGTGTGTGTGTGTGTGTGTGTGTATTGGGTATTACCTAAGCCACTGAAGCGTGTGCTTTTTTTTCGACCCTCGAATCTGCCCCCCCTGGAATCGGATCGGATGATTCCGTATATAAATTGCCTAAGCGCGTTGCCAAAAAAGTTTAGAACTTTTCTGTCTGCTGGCCGGCTCACAACTCGAAATTAAATTATTTGCTTGCCGTTTAAATTGTTTTTTGTCTGTGTTTAGAGCCATGGTCATGGCTCTGTGGGCCACGTTAATATCGCTCACGTTAGCCGGTCGTGTTTGGGTTTTTGCCAGCGATCTCTTCAGCCTGCCACCTGCCACCAATCACAGCGAGGAGCTGCTTGAGGATTATGGAAAATTCCTGCTGTCTGCCATGAATAGGAGCATCGATCCCTGCGAGAATTTTTACGAGTTTAGCTGCGGTGGATGGAAGAAAGCCGAATTGGTGCCGGAACAGGCCAGGAATACTAGCTTTCTACATGCCATACAGCACAAGATTGATGAGCAAGTAATGGAATTTCTTCAAAATGCCACCAAAAGGGAATTGGAGGATCTGGGTGTGAATGGCACTAGATCGGCGGAGGTGAAAGCCAAACAATTCTATGCCAGCTGTGTGGAAGTCAAGGCCAATTTGTCTCTCGGATATCAGTTTCTTCAGGATCTAGATGAGGATCGTCTCAAGGAAAGCAACGCCACCTATGACTGGTTATACATCAACTTTATGTCCAAGTATGACTTGTATCCTTTGCTGCCTTTGAAAGTTCATTATAGTACTTCCTCAAGGAAGTTTGATATACTCTTGAGTACACCCAGTAAGGTCCTAGCTGGTTTCAGCGAAGAGCAGCTTAAAAATATGACCAAGGAGTTTGGATTGGATGCCAGTGCAGAGAAAACTAAACAATTTCTGGAGCACTTTAAGAACCTCACGGAATTTGAAAGGAATTTAACTTCCATAACCAAACCACGAAATGAAACAGAACAGTTGAATCTTAAGGATTTCCTGACCAAACACAAACACGATCGCCTTAACTGGACTCGCTATTTTGACCTTGCCTTCAATGGCAGTCAGGAATCGTATTGGCCAGTCCTAAATCAGTTGGATAATGTCAACGATTTGGTTTATTTTCTGGAAGAAACTCATCTGGATACTCTGAAAAGTTATGTGAAAATGCGGGAATTGCTCAAATTTTATGGCTTGTGGAAAACCCAAACTAAAACAGGAGGAGTACCCAGTGAGTGTCGCTCCTTGACGGAGACTTACTTTAACTACGCCCTTTTACCTTGGTTCATAGGCAAGGTATTCGACAAGGAACGACGCGCTGATATACTCAGTGTGGCTAAGGATATTAAGGACACGTTCTACGATCTCCTCGATCACTATACCTGGCTGGATGATGAGACCCGTTCGCAGGCCAAGACAAAGCTGGCTTCAATGGACGTTCTGGTGGGCTACACCGATGATCTGCAGCATCGTGAGGTGATTGATCAGGTGTACAATGATATCAATATGACTGGAAATTGGTATGAGAACCTTTGTATCCTAGAGGGAAGTCGTGCCAGGATAAGACTGCGTTCCGTGGACAAGGCACTAATTCCCCTGCTGATGCCCACGAGGACAGTTAATGCCTATTATGCGGATTTCCTTAACCTGGCCTTCATCACAATTGGCATGGCCCAGTGGCCCTTCTATCACCTAGACTTTCCCGATGTCCTCAAGTATGCCGGCGTGGGTAATATCATAGGTCATGAGATGGCCCATGGCTTTGATTCCTATTGCTATCAGTATAATTACGATGGCAAAAAGATCAACTGGTGGTCCTCGGCTTCGTTGAGGAACTTTAAGGAACGCTATCGCTGCCTGGAGTCGCAATACAACAAGTTCATATTGATGGGCATCCAGACGAATGGCACTCTCACCTCTGGTGATAATATAGCTGATAATGTGGGCACTCGGATGGCTTACTATGCATACAAGAGGAAGTCAGGGGACAGGGCCTGGTCAGAGAAACCCCTCAGGGGTGTGAATTTCACCAACAAGCAGTTGTTCTTTGTGAAATTTGCACAGACCTGGTGCAATGGCAAGGATAATAGTGACAAGATTCGGAGACTGAAGACCGATGTCCATGCCTACGATGAGTTCCGGGTTCAGGGTACACTCAGTAATATGCCCGAGTTTAGTGAGGCTTTCAAATGTAAGCTGGGCACGGAAATGAATCCTCTGAAGAAGTGTGTGGTTTGGTGAAATAAAGTTGTATGTAAAATAGAAGAAAATTCGAAGGTGGGGACTTTTTACTTGTGGTTAGTTTACGGAAATTTATAAATAATATCCCAAAGAAGACATCTTAATTTCAGCTTCATCCTAGTTCTATCTATACCAGCACTCAGCAATTTCTTGGTCATCTTCTGCCTGCAGGAAAATCAATAATTTATGGCACAAAAATCAACGCCCCCCATTTGGAACAGCTGATGGCAATCGAATAGAGTCGAAATACTAATTGATTTGATGCAGAACCTGCACAGGAGAAGACTCTGACTCTACTTGAATTGTAGGCGGATACCGGCAATATTTGTCTTTTGACTTCTTTTGCAACGATGACACCTTTCTCATTACGAATTAATGGCATTTTCGTTTAAACAAAAGGTCCCAACAATGGCAAAGCAACAAGAAGAAAGTCACCGGGTCACTGGGAATAAAGGTGCAGAAATTGTAGGCTTCAGCTGAAAAACGGTTTTCTCGAAAAGAAAAACAGTTTTTACTATCATTAGTCGTCACTTGAGAGTTTCACGAAGAACAAAAACCTTTAGGGAAAGCGAGAGAAAAGTCAAAAAAGGAAGCCAAAACCGTTGCTTCGACCATGCAGGCTGCATACGAAATAAGGACATAGAGAGAAGGGATATATTTGCTTAAGGATCTTTTGGGCTTATCTCGGGCGTCCGAGCGGCGGCCTAACGGATTTTCATGCATTTGTTATGGATTTTCGGCGCCAGGTCCTCTTATTAGCTGGCAGGTAAATGATCCTGCTGCCTCCTGTATCCTCGCAGCGGGGTATCCTTCCTCCTCCTCACAATCCCACTGACTCCTGGCAGGTCATAAAAATCCAGATAGATCATTAATTTAATGGCTTTTGTGCTCACTTGGAAATGCAAAGTGCATGTGCCCATGGTACCTACATCCCACAACTGATCGTGGCGGTGGTCTGCCGTCTCTCTGAGCAAATCAAATTGCGAAATCTATATGGGAAACTCTAGCCTCTCTATATCTTATAATTGCACTTGGCCAGCACAATGGACCAGTCAAATTAGCCTTCATTTGTAATCTTCTAGCGTTTGGCTATCGCTCTCTTCTGGGTCTCTGGTCACCGCCTCCTCAGGCCTCCTCTGATCGCATTAATTCCATTTATGTAAACCATTTCGATGAGGGCTTGTCGCTAGTAATTCGAAAGGCGTGGATGGGTGTAATAAAAAATCAACTTGCAATCTTGGGAAAAAGGGAGGAGAAGGTGGTATTCTGGGGTCTGGGTGGGTGATGTACGAGATTGGAGTGAAGGTAAAGAGTTGCCAAGCGTTGCTGGGATTAATTATTAATTGAAAATAAATATTAAATATTATTTCCATGGGTTTAGAATAAACTGAGATTTAACTCCTGCTCAAATAATTGATTTCGTAGAGGAAAACTTCTCAAAATTTCAGAAATTATCTTAAAACTTGCAGACAAAGTCACTAAAATTTTCAATACAGATTTTCCTCATCAAAATTTAGTTGAACACTTAATTTTTCAGGAATATATTATATATTTCGCTCAATAGTTCAACTCATTATTAAATTTTAGTATAGTTTTCCTTAAAAATAAACCAATTTCCCCAAAGTTCATCTGGCAACCCTAAAAATCTTGATGTACTGAGCAAACAACTTTGCCAAAACCATGTTTCCATAATTACATGCAGAATGGCTTTTATGCCACGGCAACCTGCTTCCGCCGCTTAGCCAATAATGCTCCTCAACCCAATCCCGAAACCCACTACCATCTTCAACCTTCACCCATTACCTCGTTCCTTCATTTGATTCCTGACCCACCACCACCATCATCATCATCCTACTCCTGGTCATCATCTCCACCTGGCCTCCACCATCGCCAGCAGAAATTGAACAAAAGGGGCGTCGTTGCTGGCCAAACGGAAAGTTAAGCTAAGACGACGGGCCAGCAAACCACATTTCAGGTAGGAACTACCAAAACAGTTGCACTTGCCGGGGATTCCCCTCCCAAGCGGGGGCTACGATGGGGAATCCATCGGTGCACTCTCTCATGGTGTTCATGGTGAATTATGAAAATCGTTGCGAAATTAAGTTAAGAACTTTTTCTTTTTTTTTTGTTCACAAGCTTAGCCAGGAAGCAAAAAGGCAGCGGCAGTGGAAGTCGGATTTTAGTTTTGGTTATGACAACGTGATAGAGTCGTGAGTTGTTTTATATATTTCAAATTGTTTCACTTGTAAGGGTAATATTTAGAAAATGTAAAGATTATTTTAGTGAATCATACTAAAGTATTTATAAATGATCAGTCTTTCAATATAAGTTTACTTTTTATAACCATGAATTGGAAGCAGTATTTAGGAAACTAAATAGCGTCCTATAGAAATGTTGTTATACTGTGGGAAACTATTTTTTAATAAAAATCTCTGCTCAATAATATTAATTTTTAATTTTGTAGGATCTTAAGGATTTGAAGGAATTAACATAGGTAATTCTCGGGCTTATAGTATATACTATCATTGATAACTTTTGATTTGTTGTCCGTCTTTTCAATTTATTTTCAACAAAGCAGTTGATTTATGCCTTGTAGTAAGTATGCCATTTATCCCTTAACAAATGTTATATTGATAAGTACTAAACATAATTGCTCATTTATTATTAGTTGTTAAACATTTTTGCATTAACTTAAAGTCACGCTGCCATCTCCAAACCCTCCAACAACCCATTGAACCTTTAGCTTTATTAAATGGAGATGATCAATTTAAATATTTTGCAATTGTGGCTTGGCGGTGGTGCGTGAGTGCCCTGACCCCCAGCTGCACAGCTTCAACTTCAGCATCGAAGGTTCTCTTCTGCCAGAAAGAAAAGTGAAGCTCCAGAAGGAGCAGCCTCATTGAAGCGGGTGAGGGGTACAAATGCAGCACCACATCTTGATGCAACCTGCTGCGGCTTCTGCCGCAATGCTGCCGCCTCCTCTCGATTTGTATAAAAAATGTGCTTCATTTTATTTGGCCGCGACCGGCGTCCGCCTCCATGGGTAAACGCCCCAACTTGGCCAACTTGAAGCCCCCAAACTTAAAACTCTGCAGAGAGACGCTGGCCAGCCGAAAAAATGCCAGACTAACACAAATCGCATATGGATCGCATGGATCGTTTGTTGGGCTGCTCCATTGGCTTCTGCGGGATTTTTTTTAGTTTTTTTTTTTTTTTTTTTACTTATATTCGCCAACGATTATCTAAATTGCATACGAAATTATTTTAATTAAAAATCTAATTTTCTTACGCCGCCTTACAAGCTTCGCTGCGCTGAACTCATCTTTGGACTTCTCAAGGAATTTCTTTTTTGGGGTTTACCATGTATTGATCTGTGGAAACTCTGGGAATATATTTTTTTTTTGTTAATTCACCTTATTTGTTGTACATTGAACCTTTAATTTGACGCGATTAAAATGATATTAGTGTGTACGTCACAGATGTTGTGCAAGTTGCAACCATCTTTCGACTTGAATCCTTCCCTGAACCCTCCTTGGAGCGAAGGTGTGAAGATGTGACGGCGTCAGCTGGGGTTTTTGTCTTGAACATAGCATACGTGACCCAAGGTTTATTGATTAATGATGCATAATTTGGTGGGGAATATATAATATACATATATATATAGATATATATTAGGGTAAGTCTGGCCTAATTGACGCCTTTCCGGTTAGGTTTTTCTTACAAATATGCAAACGGCAAGGGTTGAAGAAGTAGGGAACATATAATGGTTAAGGTACATAGAGTTATTGTTGTGGGGAAATTATTTATAATAATAATATATTTATACCAAAACTTACTAGGAAAATACTTTAAAAACATCTAGATATTAGCTCCAATTCGTTGAGCCCCTGTTCACAATAAAACTCATCTTCGGTAGCTCTTGGAAATTCCCAGTTGAATGCAATTCAATCAACCACCAACCGATGCATAAAATTTAAATAAATGTTTGATTTGAATTTAATTGCGGTGGCTGTCTGGCATAGAGAACCTGTCTAGAGGTTGCATCAGAGAAAACCAATTGAAAATAAATCAAATGCAGCTCCGACAGCCGTGGATCAAAGAGACGCGCTAATCACACGCTGGGCCAAATAGGATCTAATTTCCACACGAGGAAAACCCATTTTTTATATAAGTAAAACACACACATATTCTGGAGCATTAACAAAAGATCTGAGATCATATGGAGATGCGTTTATAGAGAGATCAGGTGCAGTCGTTGAGCATTCAAATTTCGCGCATCGCGGTAAGATAAATGATGATGCTGAAGCCAGGTAAAAGGAGAACAGGTAGAACAGTGCTAGCTGGCAGGTAATCCAACCATTTCAATTTGAATTTCGACAATAATTAAGCGCAACAATGGATTTATTGAGTTTTTCTCCACACTCTAGACATTACTTCTGCGGTTCGAGACGTTTGCCAGCGAGCCTACAATTAGTCGGGGAACCCAAGAACCCTATATATTCCTACTCGAATCCCATCCGATCTCGTGGCAGTTGCAATTATCATAATTATTTTCATTCATGCGGCGCTGCATTGAGCCTCTCCGACTGACAGTTCATCTCTCTGGCGGAGATTGGCGAGATAAATCCAGGCCCCTGAGCTCTCTGAATGGAGAAATCTTCGTAAAGACGTTTCCCTTTTGTTCTTTACCCCCAGTCTGGTTTGTTCTCACCAGATCCCAGTAGCCGGTAGACTTGGGAAAAATGAGGATGCATTCAAATGATTTGTTTTTCTTTGCATTTCCGGCACTTGCTGCATGCATTTCCCTTGATTTTGAATACCCTTTTTAAAGGGAATGAATGTATGGGGGTTATGTTTATGTTACTTCCTTAGATCTTGATTGGAATTAACTGGAGTGAGTTGGAATTTTGAATGAGTTTTGTTTTAATAAACATTTTGAATATTTTAATATAACATTTTTTAGGATTTTTATTATTAGATTTAATTCAAAATCTTTATTTTACATATATATATCGACAAATTTTACTTCAAAATTCAATTTTCTTATATCTTCAACCGTCTTAATTCTCACAGAATCTTTTTCAGTCTGTACCTATATCTATATTGATTGCATTTACCATTTTTCTAGGCATTTCCCTTAGATGTATCTTAAATGGAAGTGCCATTGTAAGACCTTTGCTCATTTATGGCAAATTATTGTGGAAATCGTAATGAGAAGCTTGCCTCAAACTCAGGTGATGGATCACCTCAAATGCTAACGATCTTGGGTCTGCTCTGTATAGATATAAAAATCACGAATATATCTAACAGAAAATCAAATCAACCAAACCAACTTCGGTGAGTTACATTTGCTTAAATTGACTTTAATTTCCGGTCGCGTGTTGGTTTCATTTTTAGTTTGTTTTTCCCTTTTGATCCGAACTCCCCCGTCGCCCTTTGTTTTACTTTAAATTTTTGATAATTGCAGCACTTAAGGAGGTTTGATTTTTTTTGTTGTGGGTTTTGCATGTCATGGAAGCATTTCCGAGCTGGATCAGAGGAAATGGATTTACATATGAAGATGAATGGTGATGCCTATTTAAATATATGTCTAAAGGTGGTTCGGTTGGGTTACCTAGAAATACAATTGAGGTCACGAGTTCCCTTGGGTGAGATCATCAAACGGCCAAAAATGGCAATTTCAATAATCGAAAGAAAACAAGATGTTTCAACCCCTCTTTTAAGGAGCAACAGGATAAGCACGAGAATGGCAGCCTCCTAACACCCTTTTTGTGGGTCGTCCTTGGTGTCCCTTTAAGATGGATGAAGTGTTTGACAACCCTTTCAATCTTCATAAATGTTCGCACGCGTTGTAAGTGGAGAGACTGCAACATTAGCCCGGGTCCCTTGTGTCGCATCCCTTTTCGTTTTTTTTTTTCTGCTATCAAGATGACGACGAAGAACCCTTTGCCAATAAAAAGTTAAATCTGTTTCGATGCATAAAAAATTGAAACTCTCATAAGCATGCGTTTGGCACGAGTTTTCCTTTTCGCACAAGGGTTTCCCCTTTATTTTCTTGTTATCCTTCTCGTGATGGCGAGGCCTGCTTTTTGGGGTTAAGAAGGCCATGAAAAATGGCCATGTTCTTGTTAACACATTGTAAATACCTCATTTTTCACTTAACGGGTTTTTAAATACATATATGGATTTGAGGAGCAGGTTTTGGGGTGTAAGAGATAAGTATTGGGGAGCAAGTTTTAATCGTTTAAGAATGGGGTTTAAAAAAGGGTATGTTAAAGGTAATAAAATAAAGTAAATATAGTTAAATGTTTTGAATATATTTTAGGAATATTTTAAGGAGGAAATATTTAAAAATTTGATCTCATTCTAATATCAATTTAATCTCTATAATTATAAATATTTGTATACGTGAGTTTCAACTCACCTGATGGTGCCATTTGCTGATGATGGCTCATGGCGGGATGGCAATTGGCTCTCCGTCTTTCCCTTTCCGGAGGCAGGGCCTCCATGAACTCCTGCTTGACTTGGATCTGCGGCAGGCGCAGTAATCCCTCAAAAGCCTCCTTCGTTGCGCTGGTGGGTGGAACTGGTGGGCAGTTGTCTTTAGGGTTAAAGCCATTCAAATGGCCAACGTTAGCGGCATAATTAGCAGATGATGTTGCCGCTGCTGCTGCAATTGCTGGGAGTTGCAGTTGATCGTTGACTAGAGTGCTTGCAACGCCTTTGCCAGTAATTTGAACATTAACACCTGCTGCTGTTGCTGCTGCTGTTGTTGTTGTTGTTGCAGTTGCTGTTGCAGCAAGGCAATGAGTTGCTGCTGTTGGGGACGTCAGCAACATGGTTGTTGCTGCTGTTGCTGTTGCTGCTTCTGTTGCTGTTGCTGCTGTTGCTGTTGTTGCGCTCAAGTGTTGATGATGGGAATTGTTGTCGAGTGTTGTTGCCAACAGTAATGGCATAGTTGGTGGTGCTGCTGCAGTTGCTGGTGATGTTGCTCTTGTTGCCGATGTTGCAGTTCGTCAGCAGCAAATTGCGTCGCTCTGATTTATGGGCAACTCAACTGCTCCTTGCTGCCTGTGGCGACTTGTTTTGCCGCTGCTCACCGGTTGCTGCCTCAGATTATGATATTGACCCATGGACAGATGCGGTCAAAAAACCAGCACTGGAAATATCAGAGATTATTTTTTTAGAAATGTTTGGTGGTTATGATTTTTATTAGTTAATAAGGTGCACATTAAAATATGAAATTATTAGTTAGAAATAAAGTTAGAAACGAAGCTTACTTCAAGAGTTAGATTTTGTCGATTTTGTTCAAATTGATATTTATAAATTTAAAATATGTAATACAAGTTATTTATGCTTAATTTGAGCTATCGGTGCCCTTATTATTATGACAACAGCTGTATTTCACTGCATCCTTCACTCTGCCATATTATTATTAATAATTAAAAATGTCTTCTTCTGCTGAGATTGAGCTTTATTCACTGCTAAGTGCAATTTAAGAAGCTGTAATTAAATTCAACTCAATCGTTATGTTTGTGATAACAAAATTAATTGATTTTCTACACATTCAACGTGACTTTCTCACCTGATTTGATATTTATTTTCGATCACGTTGCAGGGTGGAAACAGTGAATTTGTTTCAATTGAAACACGGATGTTTGCATAAAAGTTTATTACCCTGATTACTAATTTTAGTTTATTGACTGAATCATGAGTTTATCGGCGTCTATCGTCTAAGATTAGCTAGTTTATATTATTGATAATAGATTGATTAGGGAATGTTTTGACATATAGGAAGTTACTTAGGGTAGGTCTAGAAGGTTTTTGTGTTTAACTATATTAACCGTAACTATATTATTATACTAAAAATCTTTAAATACTATTCAAACCCTTATCAATATTTATTAAGTTTCCCTGCAACACTTTCTTTTTAAGATTTCCCATGCCCCGTGAAATCAGCTCCCACAACTCTAAAATTGTCCCATAAAACTTTACAACAGTAGACACCATAAAAGGGACTATAAATAAAAAAAAAAAACTAAACTTTAAACTCTTTTATGCAAACAAAACAAAAAAGGGACACAGAAAAAAAGGCAAGTGACAGTGGGAGATATTTACTTGAAACGAAATTGTTGTAAATTGAAAATAAATTCGAATCAGTTTTGTTGATAACGTTTAACTTTCCGTCCGGTCTTCTTTCAAATGTCACAGAGCCCAGGCGATGAAATCAAAGGAAATGAAAATGGAAAACTAAATACATAAAGAGCGATGACGATGACTACGATCAAATGCCCCGAACGACACGATAGATAAGATATGGCGGCGCTGAAGAAAAGTGCAACGAGTTTAGGGTAATAGACAGAGGGGCATATGTGGGGCATTTACATACGACGCTATTACCTGTTGGTAACTAACATTAATGGCACTTGTAAACAAATCAATTGAGTTGTCAGGTATCGACGGCAAAATTGGCCCACAGCCAAAGTGCCACACGAAGATTGTTTATCAATTTTTGCCAGCCAGTCGGTAAATTATGTTCTTTGCATGTCAGCAACCAATTGCCAAGAATATCGATATGCCTTTTGCCGGCCACATCAAAGTCGGCACTGAAAGTCGGCTAAATGCAGTCGCTTTTCTGGTTCCCCTTTCTGCCGACTGAATACTCTCAATAATTCCAAATCGAGCTGGTTATTTCTTATTATTGCCACGATTTCGCTATTTTGGCTCGTTCCACCTTTATCTTTTGTTAAAATTAAACACAATTGCTTACTCTAGTTTCGGGATCGTATCATATAATACCGAACATTGCGATTGTTTGTTTTCAATTTGGAATTTGTGTTTTTTATAATTTCCACCCATGGGTTTCGGTTGTAAAGATATCAGGTTTGGAGAACTTAGTTTGATGATGTGATTTGCTTGACTTTTGGTGGGGAATATGTTTGTTGTGATTATATGGGATTCGTTTGTAGAACTAAGGCCGTTGAGAGCTTATAAAACTATCCATAAAATGCATAACATTCATTATCTTGGTATTATATAGTAGGAAAAGAACACAAATAATATTATTAGTAAATAAATGGGACTTAAATAATTATATTTAGTTGCATAAACATAAAGAAAGTCTTGTCTAAAATCTTTTTAGGACTTGGTTCTCTTGTCCAACTCAAATTGTCAGCCATATTAGGACACTTGTTGGCCCTCAAACACACATGGCCAATTAAGGACTTTTCCCCATTGACAGACTCATGGGAAAACCTCATTAACAATCTGACAAGTGAGCAGAAAATCTATTTTCCACTCTCTTTTCTCTTTTGGTTGGGATCTATCTGATCCATCGATTGATCTGTGTGAGTGTGGGCGTTACAAGACAAGCTCCTTGTCATAAAGTTAAGATCGTAGAAAAAAGTTAACATACAGATAGAAAAATTAAATCAAGTTAAATATATAATAAATTATTTGTTTTATTAAGGATAATTAATTAATGTATTATTTAAGTTTAATGAACGGATAATGACTTTCAACTTTTCTTTTTTAATGATGCTTTTAAGTCTGCATAAGGTCTTAAATTTGGTTCAATAGAATTAAAATCGTATTGTATATTTATATATACTTTTTAAGAATAATCTTAAATTATAAAATTTAAATAAACATATAGCTTTCTAAAATTAATAATATTTAAGTACCATTAGTTATATATAGTTTTCTGTGTACACTCACTTGCAATGGTTGATGGCGCACCTCCTTACTGGTTTTTCCTCCTTTTATTTGACGTGCTTCTTTTTTGTTGCTGTTTTTATTGTTATTTTTAGTTTTTGTCACATAATTTAATTGTTTATTTTGCCACACTTTTATAAATTGTAATTGCCAGCGAGAATCGCGACAGCTTCACGCCCTTTGTTGGCCCTGTTTTGATTTTTAATCCTTTTTTTTTTTGAGGGGTGGGTGGCAGTGATCTCCGGAGCAAGCCTTCTGGGATTGGGACGATTCTCCGAGACACGCTTTTTGATTGACTTCCGACAAACGACTGACTTAAAAAAACGCGCAAGGAGATATGGGCAAAAAAGTGAAAAAAGTTAAGTATAAAAAGAAGAGAAAGAGCAGAAAGAAGCCAAGTTCGCGACGACTTCCGACGACGACCGACGACGTATCCACAAAATGTCAAGCGAAAACAAAAAAAAGTACGTTTTTTTTATACAAGATGTGGCTGTATTGGTTACCCTGCGAATGTGTGTGTGTGTGTGTGTGTGTGTGAGGGGGTTTATGGTTTTATTTTAAGGGGGGAATGTATGCTGTGTGGGTGTTTTTTTTGGGGCCTTTGACTTCGTTTTTCATTCTCCATTCTCTCTCTCTGCTTTTTATTTTGTATTTTTTTTTTGCAAGTTTCTTTGCACGAGGTTTTAAAATCAAAAGCGTGTATTGTGTGGGTGGGATGTATGTATTATATATATGTATATATATATATATATTCCCTTATCGGATTTGGAATTATGTATGTATTGACTGCCAACGCTTCTGTGCGCTTTCGAGGAAGAAAAAGGAAAAATAATGAAAAAGAAAGGCTCGTGGGGGCTCCTAAGTTGATTTGTAGTTTTTGAGCGGCATGAAAATTTCCCATTTCCCTTTTTTTCGATGAAAAACGAGGCGTATACGTGTGAGGCAAGCAGAGCCTAAGCTGGTTCTTTAAATAATATTTGGAGTGTATATGGTTTTGTAAATATAACAACCAAAAGAATAAAAATATAAAAATTATTATATAAATATTATAAATTAGTATAATCTGTTTATTAGGAAAGCCTTTTCCATATTTATATATTTGTATACCCTTTCCTGGGTTTTATAAAGTAACTTAAAAGCTTCTAAAACCGCGAAGGAATCATTTCCGACCCTATAAATCATATATATTCTTGATCAATACATTTTTGTCAATTTTAAAAAAAATTTTTATAAGGGGTTACGTTGTTAAAATTGTAAAAATTCAAAATTTTTTTTAATTTTTTTAATACTTGAAATGAACATGCAGATTTATTAACCTTATAAAAACTAACATTAGACAGCTTTCCGAATTAAAATTAATGCTTTTTTGGTTTAGTTATGGGACTTTAAAACTTTGATTTTGAGGCCATATAAACTTTTGCTTCCTATTTTACTTTCTTTTCTTGCTTTATTTTTAAAATATATAAACATTCCCATTCATTTATTAAAAAATATTTTATAAATTAATATGTGCTCTAAAATAACCAAAGGAAGTTTAAAAACTAATAAAATCCCGACGGCTTTTCCGCACATGTCAGAAATCACTGCACATCTCGCATTACGTATACGCCCCATGTGACACCTCCCCCAAGAAATCGGGGAAAATACAACAGAAAAATAAATCCAACCATTGCAATGATGGCAGCAGAACAGGGAATTATTCGCTGCGCTGTCAAAATGCGAATGTCAAGGCAAAAACAAAAGAAAAACACACACAAACAAAAAGGACAACAGAAGGAAAATGCAGTAAAAACTCGATGAAGCGGCCACAAAACGGCGGCAAAAGGCAAAAAGCGATAAGCGCATAAATTAAAATAATTACAAGAGGCGTCCTTAGATATTATTATACACACACTCACAGGGATAGTTGAATTTACAAACAAAAAATAAAGAGTAGAGGAAAAGTCGCGAGGACAACAACCGACAAACGGCCAACGGAGTTGCAACTGAAAAACTGCAATTGAATGCAACTTGACCAGGCCAAAACGGTCAGAAAAAAGAAGAAGAAGAGCATCAATACTAGCTGAATGGAGGAAGAAGAAGCAGAATATAGACAAGTCGCTACACTGCAAAGAAATGTTAAAGAACAAGATCTTTTTATAAATATTATGTGTAAAATGTGGTTCCTTTTGAAATAAGAAATTATTTACGTTTTAAAATATATATAAAAATTAGTCAATGATAAAGATAATTAATTAATTTATTTAATAATTTATTTAATGGATTATTTATTTAAAAATTATTTAATAGTTAAGACTTTGTTTTTAAACTTTATTAGAAAAAAATCTGCTTGCTATAATATTTTTTAAATGTTACAAAATATTATGGTTTAATTTTCCTTCTTCTATTTATTCATTCCTTGTATTATATACTATTTTCAACTATCTTTCGAGTGTAAAATCAGCATCTTCGGCAAACTTGGGTTCCACAGCGTTGCAACAATGTTTTTTGTTGCTGTTGATTTTATTCAAAATGGTTTGTTTATGCCTGAGCAGAGAGAGACAGAGACAGAGACTGAGAAAGACGGAGAGAGAGGCAAAAAAAGAGCAAACAGGCTAAAGAGGCAAAGCGACTGAGAAGTGGAGGTAGAATCCAAGTTGGGGAAATATTCACAGGTTCTCTCTCCCACACACACACGCACACACACACACGAACACACACCAGCTAAAGCGCAGCCGGCAGCCAATCGTTTTGGAGCTTTTGGCGCTCTCCTTGGCGCATGCTCGCTCTCTTCGCCGTTGGCGCTCTTACAGCGCTTTCTGTACGAATTCGCCGCAGCTCCAAGATGCTGCCAAGGGAAGAAAAAAGCAAAAGAAGACCAGGAAAAATAAGCAGAAAGAGGGGGCTTTTACCTTTTGACTTTGCCGTCAGAAAAAGCGACTGCTAATTTCCGTTCATTAAAGTTGGCAGCGTCTCGCTCAGAGTAGTGTGTAACATATATGTATATGTATGCATGTACATACATGGCATCCCTTACCGCCTTTTTTTTGTGTTGCTGTTGTGGCAAAAGCCCTTAAAGTTATTTCGCCGCAACTTTAATTTCATTGATTAGCGCCAAGGAGATTCGCTTCCTTGTTGCTGTTTCTGTTGTTGTTGTTGTAGCCGCCTTTATTTTTGGTTTGTCACTTCTATTCACTTGTCTGCCAGTGTCTGCCTTTTGTAGTTGTTGGTCTTCTATCTCTGTTATTTCCGTGTCCCTTTTTCCCTTTCCCCAATTTTCCCTTTTGTTTTGTATTTAAGAAGTCTCTTATATTTGGCTATTTTTGCCTAAATCCAAATTAATCGATTAAACGGTGGCCTTTGTGGGGATAGGTCCTTGAAAAGCATGACCTGATAGCTATTTATGAATGGAAGTACTGTGTAAATGAAAGATAGTTGTGGCTCAGGGATAGCTAGTTGGGTGAGAAATTAAAACTACTAAGTATAAGCATAATAATTAGAATTGTATTATTTATAATTCACTTTTTTACTGACATTTTTATAAAAATCTCGGTTTATCATATACTACGTTTTTACATATAAATATTAAGTATATATACATAGCAAGAAAGTTAATAATATCTGATAATTATTTTAACACAAAATATTATAACTTATTTTTTTCAAAATAAGTTTGTATTTCTTTTAATTTATTTTACAATCAAATATTACATTTTCCCTTCAAGAAATCATTGCTTTTTCAACTATTTTCTCCATTTAACTTTTAAAATATGAAAATCCTCATCCAGATGATTATATTATCTGCAAAAAAAAAGTGTCAAATAAAGTGATACCATTATATAGCAGTTATCAAACTTATTTCCTTATCATTTCCATATAAGCAAAGCGTAACGCCCACGCTGTAAAAGAAATTCCCCACCCCCTCTTGAGGAATGGAAACCCATCCCATTTCATACACCAACACATTACGTATACGCCCCATAAAACTTGAAAATGTCGCCCTTTCCACCCTAATTTTTCATATTGAAGGGCGAGCACCTAAGGACCATAGAAAGAAGGGAAAGGACCAACCAACAAAGCTAAGCTGACGGCTGCCTAAGTTATGGTTCCTGCCATATCATCCACGCCCTGGACTTCTCTCCCCCCCCACTCTGAATTCCATGGAAAACTTTTTAGAATTTTGCACTTTTCCTTTTTTTTGTGTGTGTTCTGGCATATCACAAACATTTCCTGTCTCTTTTTATTTACATTACCCACAGAGGCGACATAAAAGTTGAAAGTTTCCCATAATATACGAGTATTTTCGTGGGTGGGAATATACATATAGTATAGGATGTATATATAGAATGCTTCAAATATATGTATATATAGCAGGGCAAACAAAAGAGAAGAAATATTCCTAAGGCTTTTCTCATTTTCCGTTTCACCGTTTGTGACTTTTCATTTTTCATATACAGCAGAGAAGCTACTGGCTTCTCTTTCTCTCGCGCCATTTTCCATCTCCCTTTGGCTTTTCTTTCTTATTTTTGCCATGAGTTTCCCCGAGTAAATGGCTTTTGCATTGTAAAATGTTGCATACATTTTCCTCTACTTTGCCTTCGACGTGTATATAGTCCCCTGCATGTACATATACATATATCCTTGGGTGTATGGCTGCCATTTACCGTTATACACAGCAGGAGCAGGAGCAGCAGTAGGAGCTAAAGCAGGACAAAAGAAGCTCACATACACACGCCATTCGCATGGTCTCTCTCTGTCTCGCTCTGGTATATTTTAAAATTTATGAAAAATAATATTTTTCCATCTCTCTATGCTGGCACACACACATACTTGGATGTCCTGGAGGAGTCCTGGGCCGTAAGGCGCACAATCAGAATACAATGGCTGCCTAGGGCTTCAATACAGGCGGAAGGAGGTTACGGTATAGGGTGATATATATACAAAAATATATATATATATAGATATATATATCTGGGGATAGGAATGAGCCAGAGGAAGAGGGATGCATGGCACAGTTGGCTTCGCTCGCATTTACGTACAGAGTTGCAGGATAGAGGTGCTTAAAACAGGGTTGCCACCTACATGTATGCAGGTTTTTAAAAAGGATTTCTTACATACATTTTTATTTTCGTTTAATTTAATTATTGCTCTATTTTATTAATTAGTTTTATATTTTTTAAGTTTGCTTTGAAAGAAAGAATGTTGGTGTTTCAATAAGTTAGTTAATAAGTTTTTTATTTAGGATGCTTCGGAAGAGATTTCTTATTCAAAACCAGAACTATCGTAATATAGACTTATTTGTACCTGGTTCAGTAAAAGACTTCAACTAAAAATCGATAGATAATGTTTAATTTTTTTTTAAATTATTTCCTCCCCTTTTAAATTTATTTTAATTTTATATATTTTTATACTCGACAACCCTGGTCACTCAAGTCAAAAGCATTTCCATTATGATAATGTAAGTGCACAATTTTCCCAACTTGAATGCGCACACAGATGCACTCAGTCTGTCTCTCTCTCCCTCGCCCAGGCACTCGACCTCTCCCCCTTCCACCCTGCTGGAAAACCTCCTCTCCCTTGCACACTTGCACACAGATGCACACAGGGCACTCCGCAGGACTCGTTCATTGCGCTTGGAAAATTTTCATATCCTGGCTGGTGCACATGAGAGCATGGAACATGAAAAACTGCACAAATGTGCAGAAAATGTTGCAAAACTACATGACCTGGGGCGGAAGAGGGGGCAAAAAAAGGAGAAGGAGCACGGCAGCCACCGAAAAAAGGACCAAGGACCAGGACAACGAAGCACTGGCACATAAAATACGATAACTGTGGAGCAAAGTGCTACATATGAAAGGTATTTCTTGGGTGCCAACCTCGGGTGCTTTTTCAGCATTGCCACCTCAGTCTCTCATCCCTTTTTAGAGTCTACTACATTCAAGAGCATTAAAAATAGTATAATATCATTAATTTATAAATGCTTATATTATTAAATTTTTAAAAAATTATATTAGATATTTCATATACTTGCAAGATAACACTAAAATATCAATATATAAAGCTTTATTAATTCAATAGAAATATATTCTCTGGGTCTTGTTATTAATTATTTAATAATTTTACCCTTTATATGAAAAAATGTACATTTTAATCATTAGAAATAGCATTATACTTGTGACTATGACTGTTTCTATACATTTGCAATCCTTGTGGCCATGCAAGTGTGTGCAAGTTTTTAGAATATAAAAGGCGTTTCCCTTGGCCTGAAGTGGGGAGTTCGTATATAATTACATTGGCTCCCAGGTTTTTGCACCTCCAAGCGCCCCTCTACTTACACCTAAGCACATATGGAACTATGAAATATGATGGCAGCTTATGTAAGCCAAATATTTCCTCTCTTTCTTGGCTCGCCTCAGTGCTCGTCTATATGGTATGAATGTATATAACATAAAGTATATAAAACTTTGGCATTTATGCCATAAAATTAAGTATGAAATTGAAAAATTGCTTACAGGCCAGCGTAGCAGCTCTCTGCACATATTGGGAAATTAATTTTTAAATATTTATGAGCCCCAGAACAAGCAGCAAAAACTTTTCGTTATTTGTTTACGATGGAGAGAGAGAGGGGGCAGTCTTGGGAGGAGGTCAAAGCTATTGGCCATTTTCAATTTTGATCAATTTCTTGGCATTTTTTTTTGCGTTCTTATATTGAATTCTCAAGTGAAGTGTGTGTGCTCGAGTTCATTTTGTAGTTGCTTTTCGTTTCTTTACATGGAATATGAGAAAGAAATTTCATTTTGTTGAACAGAAGGCCGCCACAGGGCGTATGAGTAATGTGCTTTTCGTGTTTTAGGTTGGCAAGGCAACTTAAAATTTATATACATACATCGAAGGATATATGTGGATAAATTTAATAACAAAAATTATCCCTACTTCTTGAGAACACAAAATTGAGGTACTTGGCTGAGAAAATTCATATATCTTTGAGCTCAAACTTCTCGAAATGTTCTTGGATATGTGAATTTTCTTCTCTATTTATTTATACCCTTGCAGAGGGTATTTTATTTTTTGTCCGTGAAGGAGCCATTTTCGACCCTATAAATCATATATATTCTTGATCAGCATGAACAGCCGAGTTGATCTAGATATATCCGGCAACTTTTTTTTCTGGGGTTACATCGTAAAAATTGTCGAAAAATTTACAAAAAATTTTAATATTTAAAAATTTTTAATGGAGTAAGCAGATCTTTTAACCTTACAAAAACGAATATGGCATAGCTTTCTGAATTGAAAATTATTCATTTTTGACTTACTTATGGGTTTTTTAAGCTTGCCCAAAAAAATTATCATATAAAAATATTAATAAATATCGATTTCAAGTATCAAAAATTTCAGGTATTCTTGAAGGCATAAATTCACAAAAGAAGACTTTGATTGCCAAAAGTCTTAATTTTAACTTGCAATTAAATTATTATTTAAATAATAAAACAAATTTATTACAACTTCTACTGCAAACTGCAAGAGTATACAAACTTCGGCTGTTTAAAGTAAGCAGCCTTTCTTGTTTTATTTTAATATTTTAGGAGTAATTTAATTCTAAGCCATTAAAGACCATTATAAATATTCAAAGTTATAATAGTTTCTCTTTAATTTAGTATATGTGTATTTAGAATAAAGGTTCTTTTATCTATAATTAACTCTTAAAACTTTATATATATTTTCTTAAACTCTTAAGTTCATTCCCCTTGATCTCAAGGGAACACTTATCTCTGCTTAAAAATCTCTTTCGTGTGATAGTTTGATAGCGATAATGATAATAATGCTTCGCGAGTGCAACTCCGCCTTGTCCAAACTGATTATGATAATAATGCGTGATCGGGTTAAGCGCGGAAATTGCTACCCTTTTTTCTTTCTTTTAAAAGCCCATTCTCTTGACTCTTTTTTTCCCCCGCTTTGGTTAATAAGCCTTAAGAACCAGGCCCCCTTTAAAGAGGTCCACAAGCCAAAAGTCGGGCACACACAATGTGCTGCTACCTTTGCTGTGTTGCCTTTGTTTTTTCTTATTCATTTTTTTGTTTATCCTTTTTGCTTTTATTTTGTTGGAGGAGGCACAAGTGCTTAACAAGCTGTTTTGCATGGAGCCAGATCTCGCAGCTGCCCTAAGAAGCTCAGAGCTTGGCGATCCACATTCAAGCCCGGTAGCCACCAAAACAATGCACTTAATGTGGGAAAAAACGTCAAGAATTTGCACGGAAGCCGAGGGACCATAAGAGAATTCACCAGTTTTCCCTTGGTCCCTCGTCGCGTTTCCCCAGTTTCCCCCAGTTTCTCATATGCAAAAAGCCTGCACCGAAGGCAGCTGCAAGTTTTAGCAAATCTTTATACTCTTACGAAGGAGTATAGGAATATGTGGAAAATATAAGAATATAATACTTAGAATATAAAATGAACAATGAAATGTTACAAATAAAGTTTTTATAAGACATGTTTCATAGTTAGTTTAAAATTAGATAACATTTGGGATAATAAACATTTATTTAACAAGAGATTTATTAAGATTTATTTACACTTCAAACTTTTATTATTAAAACAGTCAATGACTATCCTTGGTATGTTTATTAGTTAAAGTTTGCTGCGAAATATCCTTGTACAAGGATATCAATTATAAAATGCACTTTAAAACCCTTAATAAACTGCTTAAAGTTAGTATAAATTAGTGTTAAATTTGAATTTTAGAGCATACATTATTCTGCCTGGTAGTAATATTTTCCTTTTAGTTTGGTCTTACCTGCAAACTTATCTGGCCAACTTAGCTCCTGGGCACGAAACAATTCACACTTGGCTGTGGGACTGGCGGGAAGGGTGTGGTCATCCTTCTGGTCGTTGCGTGTCGGCAGCTTGGCAATCCTTTGCCCGCTGATCATTTGCTTAAATAGCCCAAAGGGGACAACCACGGACGATCCGATTCATTGCGGAATATGGGTGGCTTGGCTCTGGCCAAAACCTCCTTTTTGGCCAAAAGACGAAAAAGAAGCTAAGGTGTCGATTGTGTGTGTGTGTGGAGTGGATTTTGCGTGCTTATCGCGATGCACAAGCTAAGGAAAATTATTAAGGTTTTTTTAATGGTTCAAAGGAGTGAGAGAAAAGGTGGAGGCAGAGATTAAAAACAATTGAATTTAATTTTGAGAAGATTATGTTACCTAATGAGGGGTATTTAAAAGTTAATTACTTCAGTTATTTTATCGTAATTTTATAAACAAAAAATTCATTAAGAAAAACAATAATCAGCAGTCAGAAACTGTTACTAAACAAACACGAATATAAATCTTTCAATTTACTTACCTTTATTTACTAATTTTCTACCAAAATCTTTCTAGTTTACTTTTATTTCCAAACTCTTTTTCCTGGCTGATCTTCCATAGTCAAGCTTCTTCTTGTCCTTGGTATCTCATCGAAAGATATAAAAATCCAGCTCACAATGATCACCATCTGCAAGCCAAGTTAGCCAAGAGAGTCAGGGCCAAAATGTGATTATGAGAATCGAAGCCTGGCATCATGACACGTTACCAGTACTAGTATTTTTCTTCTCTTTCGTTTTACTTTTTTGTTGCAAGCCACCCACATGGAGTTGGGTCTGGTTTTATGGCCCGTAAGCACCAAGGAGGGCTAATAGACATTTTGCCTATTTTAATAAGTGGCAAAAAGGCGTGAAATAGTGACTGCCTTCGGGATGTTTGGGAAATACCTTGGACCCGTCGTTGTCTCTTTCTCTATCGTATCCTATCAATGGCAGTGACTGCTGCCGGGGCCACCTTGGTAGCCAAGCTAGTAGTTTAAGTTAAAGTGTTGCCTTTTTGCTTCCCCAGCTAAATATGATTTTTCTGCAGCTGTTTTTTGTCTGTACCTTTCCCTATTCCACTGACTGCGAGTTGGCCAAAAGAGCACTGGAAAAAATTAAGTAGATATGTAAATAAAAGGGATTTTAAAGGGAATATATCATGAGATTTTTTACGTAAATCTATATAAGAAGGGATGCCTGACTTCTTAACTCATAGAAAGTAATATAGAAAAACGTATATTATTAAGTTGCCTATATAGAAATACTCTTAAAGTAATATTTATTTTTTAAATAACAATGTACAATATTTTTCTAGTGCATCTACCTCGAAATGGTAGTCACTGAGTTTCAGGCTTAGCTTCGGCTTGAGCTTGAGCTTGAGCCCAACTCCAATTTGAGCTGCAGTCGAAACGGACCACAAGGTGAGAAATGAGATTTTAATCGGACGTGTCTGATTTCAAATGAGCCTTAATGGGGAAGCCATTTAGCCCGGCACTTACCACTATCCATGGTGTGGCAGTAACCTCCGCCGGAGGGAGTAGGTCCTCCTACCCTCCACCTTCCCCAAACCAGAGTACTCTGCCAGGTCTTTCCTTTAAGTTCACTTTACTTTAGTTTATTTATTTTTATATTTACTTGGGTTTTTTTTTGTTGTCTTGTTATCCTTTTTTTTTGTTTAGCAGAGCAGCTTTAGGGCCATGAGGTTTAAACCAAAAAAGATCAATAAAAAAAGCAGACATAATGCAATGCCAAGCATTATCAATAGTTTCAGATTAGTTTTGATCTCAAATCAGTTCAGTTTGAATCAAAATTTAATTGTATTTATGTTATATTACACATTATTGTTTAAGAGAATTTCAGTATTTCAAACTTAGAGGAAACTAAAGCCTTCATAACCTTTAAAACCGTTTCCATTGCCCAACTGTTCTTATCACTATCATTTTATCCATTGCACACGCAATGTAGAAAAAAGGGAAACCGAACCAAATGAAATTTTTCGCAATTAACTTTTTGTGCGATTTTTAAATATTAAGGAACACGCACAGAGGGCAGAAGAGGTAGCCAACCAAAGGTTGCACACGTGTAAATGGCTTAAAAGCAGCTCCCACACACCGAGATCCAGACCAGCCTTTGTCCCTCTACTGCTCCTTCCCGTGGATCGGGAGCACTTGCCAGCACATCTGGTAGTAGACTGAGGTCCAAGGCAGCATCCCAGAGATCTGATAAGACCCAAAAAAATATATAAGACCGAACGGAGTCCAGCAATTTACTGTGGTTTAAGCCAAGGCAGGGAGAGATCCTAACCTTGCCCAATCCGCCGGCTGCTGTGCGGTCCGATCTTCCTTGGCTTCCGCTTGCTTGGGTTTTGGGTTCTTAGATTAAGAAATTCACTGGGAAAAAAACTATAATAAATATAATAAATAAAAAGAAATTTATAGAAGCAGATAAAATTAAATATAAATCTCAAAAAGTCTTACATATATTTATTCATAAATAATAATAAATAACCTAGATTATATCTTAAAAGAATTTCTTTCATTTGATTTTTATCTATAAAAATTTATGATCTGTATAAATATTTATTATAAAAATACTGTATAAATTATTTATTTTCTTAATATTTTTCTTCAAAGATATATATTTATCTATTTCCCGGTGTATCTTTTGGCTACGATCAGTTTGGGCTTTTGCTTGTGGCTACAATTTTATTTACGAGTCATGCGCGCGACCGTCGCCTTCAAGACGCGAAAACTCTTTTTCCTCCCTCAACTGAAAATAAAAACAAAAACAAAAAACTCCTCCAACTCCTTTGCGTGTGTTAAGTTTCATTTTTTTGTATTTTTCCTCTTTTTTTTTTATTTTTTACTCATTCATTCATGGTCTTTCACTGGACACGCACCTAATAATTTTTGATTAGAATGCATTTTTGGATTAAGTTGATCGGAGTTGGATTAATTAAAATTGAAGAAGGCAATCCTTAAGTTCTAGCTTAATTATATTTCTTGTCGGTAAAGTATAAGTTATAACTTTAAGTAAATAATAGCTTTATTTGTATCTGTTAAATAAGCACTGAAATTTAAGGTACTATTTGAATATTAGAATAAAAAATGTTCGACGAATTTTTGACTTGGTATTAATCTTTATTATAATTAATATAATATAGAAAAAATTGGTAATTCGATTGTAGTTTCCAGAGTAATTATGATTGCAGGCAGGCTATAAGACATTTAGTTTAATTTATATCTCGAAATGACAATAATAATTTCTGAAGAGCCCAGTAAATTTTATAGAAATACCTTAAATAAGAACTTTACAATTTCAAAATTTTTAAATTTCAATTTTGGGTTATTTAAACCTTAAAGATTTTATCGCTTATTCAAATTCTGATTATTTAAACTCTAAGTACTTGTGGTTAACCCTTCTTTTACCACAAAATGATTTCCAAAAAGCCGTCGGCAAGTTGCTTTAGGCCCTAAGCAAAAGCCAGTGAGAACCGTCAGATATTTACCGAAACAAGCTTAAACTTTGATAACGTGCCACCCCTTTTTTCAGTGACCTTTTGCCACCCCATTTGCCACGCCTCTTTTGGGGCCACCACCAACTTCTCTTTTTTTATCTCACTTTCGCTGCAAAACTTGATTATTTTTCTTCTTTTCTTGATTTTTTTTTGCGCGAATTTTTCACTTGCACTGCGGCTGCTTCTTCCATTGACCTTCTCCGGCTGGATTTGTGGCATGTCCTTGACTCCTGCGTCTTGTCTTGGCCGCCGACTGTGTCCAATTGTATTGTGTTTGCTGTATTTTTTTGTTGTTCTTATATTTCAGTTTTCACTTTTTTTCCGCTGGCTCATAAAACGGCAAGTATGACGAGTATTTAGCACTCAGTCTCTGTGTATCTTCGAGTCTCGGGTTTTTGGAAAACCAATCCTTTGGGTTCATTGACTGAACCCAATTTGGCAAGTGTCCTGGGTTATGTAAACTGTCTGAGTTGAGTTTATTTGACGTGTGGCAATGTTACTTACTGGAGTCCTTTTTGGTTGCTGGGCACAAATTGAAGTGCTAATTGTTCACAGCATTTCATAATCGAGTAATGAAATTGATATATCTTTGGTTATCTGGGGATTGCCTGAGGTGTCAAGACAGAAAGAGATCCAGATCAAATGACAACTTTGGGATCAAAATAATCAAAGGTTTAGCTTACCCTTTAATTAGAAAAATGAATTGATAAATCTAAGTATAAATATATGATTTATATTGCAATATTTACTATGAAAACTAAGGAACTATAGAAAGAACTTCAAAAATATACTTCATAGCTTTCCCTGGCTCTCTGGACGAATCACAGCAGCCACATTCATCACCGACAGCCAGAGGCGTTACCCAAATAAACATGGCTTGTGTAGGGATAACTCAGCATTGAGTTAAATAGTAGAGGATCCGGGAGAAATCAAAAGGAGTTGAAAGAAGGAGGATTCCAACTTCAACTCCATCACCATCTCCATCCATCGAATGCCGCCCTTTCATTGTTCCGCGCTGTCTACTTTGATATGCATCCAATCACTGCCCGCCATTTGCCCCAATGTCCTGAAGTTCCCTTTCCTCGTCCAGAGTTGGAGACCCTGTCAAAGTCTTTCAGCTGTCGTCTTA
The DNA here is from genome assembly GCF_035046125.1 of Drosophila serrata. Taxonomy (NCBI): domain Eukaryota; kingdom Metazoa; phylum Arthropoda; class Insecta; order Diptera; family Drosophilidae; genus Drosophila; species Drosophila serrata. The sequence goes on along the minus strand of NW_028257173.1, from coordinate 3,155,052 downwards.
TGGGGATCGTCATCGGCATCGGTCGGCATCTTACCAATGGTTCTCTCCAGTGTCCAATGGTCTGGCGTCCACTTATATAGAGTTTTATGCCACCATAACAATTGTACTTTTTCACATACTCAGGCGTTCCCAGCCAGATTCCACCATCTTCCTTCTTTCGGTCTTCCTTGACTTTACTTATTTTTTTTTAGTTTGTTTTTGTAGCCAGCTTCTTGTTGTTTGTACATTTTTATTGCATTTTTCAAGCAATTACTTTGAATATCACCAGTTGAGTCGAGGGATAAAGGGAAAGAGACGATCCATGGCCAAGTCCAGACGAGATGTCAACCTGGCTGGCCATCAAGTGTTCATATTAGGGAGGAGATCGTAAAAGAAAGGATATCGGTTCAAGTATATATTCCGCATTTTAGTTTTGTTTATTAACATTATCTGGAAGTTTATTTGAAGCCAATAAATACAGATTCGTGAAGGAAGTCTAGGAATTCAAATTTATCAGTGTATAAATAATAGTTTAAACAGTTTGTGTCTATGACCAGTAAGTAACTACAATAAGTAAGTATCTAAAGTATCTAAAAATATCAGAAAGTTTCTAAGTATCTAACGGGGACCAAAGCAGTAAGGAAATAAATTGAAATATATAGTCTAGACCTAGATCTGATACCACCAATAGCTTCTTCATACATAATATAAATGTCATGGTTAAGACTTACCGCAGTAAAGGCCACGTCATTGTTTACTTCCTTTCAGTGTAGTGACCAAGATTGGGTGGCTTCATCCAAAGTAAGCTTCTTCCTAGTCATCCAGATGTGTTTCATTGGCCACGTCATATTTTTGAAGTCGAAGGCTGATCACTTGCACTATCACTATTGATGTTAACACTAGGTACCCCTAGGACAGACTGAGGCGCGCGCGACCTCAGCGCCTCTATTTATAGTCCCCGAGCAGAGCAGAGAAGAGCAGAGCAGAGAAGAGCAGAGCAGAGAAGAGCAGAGAAAGTGAGTGTGAGTGCGTGGGAGAGAAGCAGTTGCCTCTAGAGATTAACATAGAGCGATTAACATAGAGTGAGAGGGGGAGAGGCAAAGAGGAGCAGCGAGCTGATATTTAATTTAACTATAAACAATAAGTAACTATGAGCAGTAACTCTGATCAGTAAGCATCAATGAACATCGAATCGGTGGACTACACATATATATATATATATATATATATATATATATATATATATATTATTATATATATATAATACATATATATATATTATGATTGTTATTATAATATTTCCTGGACTTCTTCTTTCAAGACTCCCTAAGTCACGCTCCCATCTCCATCAGGTGGCACTGTCACAAAAAGCAGTCACAAGTCTGATTTAAATCTCCAGCTCCAACTCCAACTCTCTGCTCTACCTCCAAGTCCAAGCTCTGGTCCATCCAGCTCCATCTCCAGCTCCATTCCGGCAAAACTTGCAGCTTCAACTCATGGTAATTGCCTTTGGAGCTCGCTCTGGTCCTCTTTGCATTATGGCTGCCGCCTCGAACTTGAAAGTGGGACCGACTCTGGACTTGGTCCTCGTCTGGCGTCAGTTGGTGGCGACATCGACATGTCTTCTTCGTCCTCGTTCTCCTCCAATGGCTTTCGGGCAATTAATGGATGAATACTTTAAGTGAGTGATGGAATGACACTTTTGTGTACTTGTAAAGCATTTTTATACTCGTACTTTGTCTGCGCCTTCTTTTGCTTTTCGGCTGAGGTTCTGGTTTTAGTTCAGGTTCAGATTCAGCTTCAGGTAAGAATCCTTATTAATTGGATGGAGAGATAGAGATGGAGAGGGGGACTGGGCCAATTAGTTGTCGGCTCAAAATGCTAGACGATTGCCATAGAATTTATGAAAATTATCAGAGATATGTAGTGAATTATTCGGGATAATTAACTAAAAGTTATTTTCATTGGCTCTGCTAAAAGGGATTCCTTGTTGGGAAATATGTGCTGGAAATCTTGGTAGTTATTTTTAGGTTTTAAGAGGATTTTTATGTTGGTAAATATAAAGAATATAAGTTGAATTTACTATATCATTTTAATCCTCTTTATGTATAAATACTGATTATTTTTAGGCTTAAACTTCTATAAACAAATTTGTGCCTCTTCAAAAGATCAGAGATCTGCATTCCTTGCACCACTTTTTACACCTGAGAAAGCCTACCTAAAAAACTACAAAAAAAGAAGACAATGAAGTCGAGTCATAATCATAATGAGTGCACGATGGTGAAAAAGTCTTGGTACGAGTTTAAGCCATTTGACAGCTCGTGCACGCGTTTCGCGTACTCCACCAGATAGTGATCTCTGATCTTGGAGCTCCTCTCCATCGAAATGAGGATGAGGAGGAGCATCCATAGGATCTGGATCCTGCTCTGCATAGACGGGCACAAATGCAGTTCAGTTTTGAGTGCTTTCCATATCAAGGTGGCCCATCTTGGATGGCTCCTGCACTCCCACTCCCACTACCGACCAGATCTTGTATCTCTGCTATCTCTGGCCTCATTACTGGCCAAGTTTTTGGCCTGTTAATGGCCTAGACTAGAGCTTGGATAGATGCTAGCGATAAATATGCGATGATCACGTATCGGAAATGATTTTTTGTACTCACTTTTTGCACTTTTCGATGAGGTTATTTTCTACGTTTTTCCTGATTAGGCAGAATTAACATGCGTAAGAAGCCTTTAACAAATTAACCGCATTCCAACTCGGTTTATCACCATTTAATTTACTGATAAACCTAAGTGAGACGTGAAAAAAGAATACAAAGAAATAAGTGACTTGCTTGTTATTAATGAATTTATGTTCTTTGACATTTACCAATCTTTGTTTACCTACAATTTTAACAATTCTAATTTTCACAAAATCAAATCATTTTCCCCCAAAAAAGTGTTGTACGTAGTAATTGAATTTAAAGGAAATAATTATGGTTGGGTTGCACAATGCTTATCGGGAAGATCGGTTGATTTTAGTTAGAGATGGGAAGGTGAATTTGTTTTTAAGAAAATATTTATACAGGGTATTATAACTTTAGTCAGAAGCTTGTCACAATGTGAAGGAGTCATTTCCGATCCCATAAATCATATATATTCTTGATCAGCATCAACAGGCGAGTCTATCTAGCCATGTCTGATGAAAGAAAAAAATTTGAAATTTTTTCAACATTTTATAAGGGGTTATATTGTTAAAATTGTCAAAAAAAAATTGACAAAAAAAAATAATTTTTTTATACTTTAAGTTAAGTTAAGCAGATTTAATAACCTAAGAAAAACTAGCACAGAAATGCTTTCCGAATTGAAATTAATGCATTTTGGGCTTAGTTATGATATCTGACAATGTTTAATTTTCCCAAGAAAAATTAATGTCCCTAGAAACATCATCCATCCGTAATCATTGTAATAACAATTAAAATATAAAAAAAATTAATAATTAAGATCTCTTTAATTTCTAAGCGTAAATTTCTTAAAAATATACAGTAAATATATATTTAAGATTTCTTTTGAGAAAAACCTTTCTATTTTCCCATCTCTAACACCTAAATTCTATTGAAAATATCTCTGTTTCTCGGTGTTATCATTGCCCACAAAGAGGTGACATCTTTTCCATTTCAATTATTGTTCTGTTTTTTGGTGACGAAGATATCGTCTGGGCCAGCTTTAGTCTCTTTTTCTAACATCTCCCTCCCCGTCGTTTTTGGCTTTTAATACGCTTTTAGTTATTGTGCGCATTATTGTAAATTTAATGACTTCACCTCAAACAGATATCTCGAAGGGGAGTGATGGGGGAGACGGGCAGAGACACTCCAGATACAATGAAATCGTTTCTGTTATTAAATTTTTGTGTCATGTTGTGTGGCCGTGTTACGGCTTTTGCCTCATTGCCAGTGACACATTTGTGGCGATCGTAAATACATTAGTGATACATATTATCAAGTGCATATCAAGTGACCGACCGACTGTCCGAACGAACCAATAACGTATTAATAATGAACAGCTTTCATTGTCATAGCGAATGGAATGGAGGCAGTGTAATTAATTTATGCGTAATGTTGTTGCTCATTAAAATGATTCGTTAATCGTTCGCCATTTGCCATACGGAGTGCCTAACCTTATGGTTATTTTGATATTGACATAAGGTGGCTTGTTTAACATGTTTTTATCTCCATATTAACTAGAGTTGGATCTAAAATTTCATTCGGAATCGCATTGTAATTTAATTCTGACCTCTCCTCCCTCTTTTATTTTATAGCCAAGTTGCACAAGTTGTTTCCCATCAAAATCGATGAAAATTTAATTAAACTCAACTCCAGTTTTCGCAATTACATTTTCCGCTTAGTTTTAATCAAATTTAAATTCCGCTTTCAAGTCTTTCAAGTGGGCGGCATCTTTGCGACAATTATTGAGGCGCCAGAGGCAGAGGCAGGGATAAAAGGGGGGCGTTAAGGGGGGCTTTTTATTTAATATTGATTTTTAAACTTGTAAAAATGTTAAAATTATAGGAAGTATACCTAAAAAGCACGAAAATGTGTACCTTATATAACAATTTCTGCTTAATCTTTAAATTTCTGTAATAAAAATGTTATTCAATTAACATCTAAGTAAATCTCATTTAATACTTATATGAAATTTTCAAATATTTTAAGTAAGCTAGAAATGACTCTCAAAAATATTTTATATAAATTCCCAAACCCCTTTTGGTACTCCCCTAACTTTCCTCTTATATATATGTGTCTCGATTTCACCAATTAAACCTTTAAATTAATTTGCTTGACTTCCGTGGGAGCCATGCTCAAGCCGTCTGTGTTTTTCCCCATCTCAACTCCTTCCCTGACTTTATCCCCCTTCTGTGGCAACTATTTCTCCTGCTCCGCCTTATCACCATCTGGCTGAGCTTGTTCGCGGCGATCTTTCAATTCGATTATATTGAAATAAATTAAACGTTCTTCAATTGAATAATTAGCAATACAACAGCCGACTTGTGTTCCGTATCGATTTCCAGTCAAACCTCCGCAACCCCCCAGGAAAAAGTGTCGCTAGATGGACAGTGGGACCTCCTTTTGGGCGTCGGTTACAATTAACCAATGTGAGAAATAAAGCTATCGAAGAGGGGACTTCATCTAGTATTCGATTTGCTTTGACAAATTTCCTCTATCTCTCTCAGGGGCCATAAATTCTCATTGCATTTTGTTTTATGTAAAAAGTAAAGAAAAACAAAAACAAAACCCCTCAATGGACGTGGGCTGATCAATGCTTTAATTAATTAATTGGCTGCGGATACTTGGCTCAGCCCTCAATTGAATGCATAATTGTTATGAGGGTCATTTAAATAAAATTGTATATGCCACAATAAGTGTGCGTGGGTGCAGACAAATAAATTAATGCAATCAAAATGTAGTTTGGGAGAAAGAAATGCTTAAAATGGGTATAGTAAAAAAAATAATTAAATAAAATAATAAAGAATTAATAGGAGGCCAGAAAAGCTAGCAATGAGAATATATAATATTAAATGTTATAAGTTAAGATACATATAAAATACACAAGTCTCTGAAAAGGTTATGGAAATACAGGAAATTGTCTTGTTAAATCAATTTTTTCGTTACTTATACTTACAAACAAATATATACTTTTATTTAATAGTAAATAAATAAATACATACAAAGAATAATTCCCAAAATGAAGTGAGAAATTGCTACTTAAAGTTTTTAAATTATTTATCAATGACCTTTGATTACGACTTTCAAAATGAACCCCTTAATTGATGAATAATATTCCAAATATACAAGAAACCCCAAGTAAACGATAAGCAAAATAGAAAATAACCCTAGCAAAATACACACACTCATTGCCATCGTTCAAAGTCAAGAAACTCGTCTGCAAGGTATATATTTTTCTTATCTCAAAGCGTCAGGAAATTTTTTAAAAAATTTAAATTTCATGCACAGTGCAAAGAGTTATATTGATAGAAACTATTCCAATACATAAATATAACTATAATCAGAAATGACCGATTATGTGTGATAGCCAAAGAACATGATTTCATTAAAGAGAAATATCAAAAAAAGTGAGATGGACAGAGACCTGTCATGGCCTAAATAAATACACAGAGTCTTTTTTGGGACTGATAATGCACACACAAATAATCGGGTGCGTAATTCAATTCAAATTGAATTGCAGCGGAGAGGAGGGGAGTCAGGGATGGGAAGGGAAGGGGGTACAAGCAATTAATAAATTTCCGGAACAGAACGAGACGAAGCGAGTGTAATTGCTATCGATGTATAAACAAATTTCGACTGCTCGTTTTTTTTTCTCTCTTATTTATTCCCCTATATATATTTGTTTATGATATTTGGCGTCGAGCACCTTTCACACAGGTGACGCGACCGCTTATCTCTCCACTCTTTCCCTCTTCGCTGATATAAATAACAAATATTGAAATTCCTAGAAATGCAGCGACAATTTCCCGTAGAAAATAAAAAAGAAAAAAATTATAAATCGATAGGAATATATTACATGTGCTAGAACACGGAGCGTTGCGAGTGAAGTCAAAGTCCAAGTGCATTTACTGGTTACAAGCGGATATCAGAGCGGCAAGTTCCATCTTTAAGTTGTTTTTAGTAATTCTCCCATAAGTCAGCAGCCATTTTTTACTTTACCCCGAGAGTTTTGCATTCTCTGTCTGCTTTTTTGTGGCCTCCTCTTAACTCTATAATACCCCAACTGTCGCCACTCGAGGGCCAATCAATCAAGTTTTTTTTAGCTTTGCCCTGTCGCCTTTTGCATGCATCGTGGCCATATACAAGATGGAGTCGGTTTTGAAGAGGATGCCAATCCAACCATCCTTCCATCCATCGGAGGAAGGAGACATAAATATGCAAGGCTCTCGGGGTGCCAGAAAAAAAGGGAACTTCCACAATACACATACACAGGCAACACAGGCCAAAATTTACATTGCAGGTGATGGGCCAACAAAAAAAGGGGGCTAAATATATTTTAAATACTCTTTAGGGAATAAAAATATATCGCATAAAATATATTATAAATAAGGTAGGCTCTACTTTGAAGTATAAACTGAATTGGATTATAATAACCTTGCATTTCAAATTATTATTACATTATTTATTTGATGTAAAGACTAGAACAAATTCGATAATAATGTATTTCTAGTCTTAAAAAACTCTCTCTAGAATAGGGAGGGATCTATTTTAAAATTAACTTTATAATTACATTACTTTTTTGATATATGGACTGAAACAAATTGAATAATAATATAATAACACTTCCTTGAATATTTTTGAGTTCAAGAAAATGGCAATACTTAAAAGTCTATTTCTTTCATATCTCAAACCCATGGTTTACTTTACGAACTTGAGATCAACATATTACAAAAGTGCACTATATTTATCCCAAATATTTTACAAATCTCTGTAGAACAATTGAAATTAATTTAAACTAATGCTTAATGTAACCCCCTGAAAATTAGTTACTTAGCTAATAGACTCTTCTAGTTACTAAATCGACATCTTGTACAGCCGAAGTCAAAATGACAAACTGCACTCTGGTGGCACTCGTCCGGCTGGCAGTCCATCCGTGAGTCCCATCATCCGGCAAACAGGAGGTTGTCCAAGAATGACGATGGCCATCGGAGCCATCAGAGGCAGCTCCTCCTGTATCTGGTATCTGCATTCTGCTGGGTTTTTGCCACTTTTTGCTCGTCGAAAGAGAC